>NW_026652278.1:73293797-73874904 GCF_009828535.3 Hylobates moloch
TATATATATTTATATATGTATTTATATATATTTATATATGTATATTTATATGTATTTATATGTATATTTATATATGTATATTTATATATGTATTTATATATGTATATTTATATATATTTATATATATATATATGTAATTTTGAATGAGGGAAAGCCATTGGGTTATGGAGAAATCCAGCATGGATTTGGAGTCTGGCAGCTTGGCTCCTAGCCCTGAATCTTTCCCTGCCCAGCTATCTGACCTTGGCCCTGTGGCCTCCCCGACTCTGGGCTTCCATTCCCTCATCTACAGCTCGAGCTTTGGGATGGAAGCACCTGCAGATCCTTTCTCCACTGGCCTAAGTGGTTTGTGAAAAGTCACTTCTAAGGAGAAAGCAGCTCAGGGATTCCCAGTCTGAAGCCCTAGATTGCAGATGTTCAAACCCACTCCCTTTCCCTTGAGAATCTAGAGTCAGGGCATGGTCACATTCATCCGTTCCCCACCACAGGGAAAGAGTGAGAAGAAGCAGGTCCCTGTGATTCTGACACATTGTTTCCATCTGCTGCTAACCTGTTATTAGCAGGATTTTCCTAAACCTCACCTCTATTTTCCAAAGTCACACACCCTGGGCATAGTGGTTTTCTTATCCTCTTCCTTAGCTCTCCAGAACTCAGAACCTGGAGAGGAGAGAATGCCACTCCAGTTTCTGATCAGAGCACTGCCTCTCCGAGCTGGTTCCTCACAGGTTACAGTTTAGAAGCCTCCCGGAGACGTCTGGAAGCGTTGATCCCTGCGTTCGCTTTGGGGCTGTGTCTCTACTACTTCCAGATGTTTACACAGCTGGCTGGATTACTTAACTGCATTGACATCATACACCTTGATATTTCCTCTTTACAAAAACAGTTCAGATGGGAAAGAAACTGGCTATTGAGGCTCTGTATACCGCAGAACTAACCAAAATAACATTCCACCTCTCCAGGAAGGCTATGGATGCATTCACTCACATGCGCTGCTCTTGCACAATTGCACAGGCCTCGATTTCCCTCTCTATAAACTGAAAAGGTGGGTTTGGACAGTCCAAGAGTTCCTTTGGGTGCAGAGAATGTATCTGAAGTTGCCTCGGAGAGGCCATTTCCTTCCTTTTTACAGATTTGGAAACTGAATCCTGGAATGGGGAACTTACTTGATTCAATTGATAACTAATTATAGAGCACCTACCATGGTGAGGTAGTGGGGTAAGACTAGATAAACACAAAGGTGGAAATAAGATCATGCTGGTACATGGCTCCCTGTGTGCCAAGCACTGTGCTGAGCCCTTTCTGGCTAGCGTCAATTTTACACCTCATAACAATTCCAGGAGGTCTGTATATTTATCTCAGCTTTATAGATAAAGAGACTGAAGCTTAGAGATGATAATGAGTTCACCAAAGCTCACAAAATCTGCTGTATCCAGGAATTCCAACCCACATGTGACAGATTCCAGGACCTTCATCCTTAAACAGCACCCTATACTACTCCCCAAACATTTACTGCCCTCACGAACCATCTAGTCCAAAATGAGACACAGTCAAGGAGAGAACTGACATTTACACCACCAGAATTTGGCAAATGCCACCATCAAGACCTGCACCAAGAGCTAAGAGGGCCCTGGCCATATGGGATAAGCTCCCCAGAGAAAGGGGCATTTGGGCTGGGCCTTGAAGGCTGAGCCAGAGTCTGTTGGGCAGAGGGAACTTGCAGGAAGACACACAGTGTCTCTAGCTGACGATGGGGCTAGGTCCTGACATTGTTCAGTGCTCCTCCTTGCCATCCCTGCTTTCACAGCCTTCTCATCTTAGGAAAGGCCCAGAGTGTTCTGGGTCTAGATGTCACTCTGCAGCCAAGGGTGGCTTCCTGGCACAACCACTCCCTGACTATAATCTCCGTAAGGCCAGGGTCAGGGCCTGTCTGTGTTTGTGCCCTTGCACCTGGCACAGAGCAGGGCACAGTCTGTATTTGCTGAACAAATAAACATTTAGTCTTTCAGGAACTGTTTCCCAAGCAGCAGCAGCAAAATAAACAAGGAACATTTGTTGAGTGTTATGCGCCAGGCAGTGTGCTAAGTCCTTTTCATGCATCATCTTATTTAATCCACCCAAAGCCACACTCTGAGTGAAGAACTATTATGTTCCCTCCTTGACACATGAGGTTAAATAACTTGTCCAAGGTCACACAGCTAGCAAGTGGCAGACCCCGGATTCATGCCCAGGCCTGTGGAACTTCAAAGCCCATGCTCTTAACCCCTCTGCCACCAGCGTCTCTTTGTTGTGGCCTTGGCACCCCTCTTTGTTCCCCAGGGGGAAGGGCTGTTGCAAGCAGGCCTGAGATGCCACAAACCTTCCAGCACATCCTGCCCCTTTGTCCTCTGACATCTGTTTGCCATTTCCCCTACTCCAGAGCTGGCCAGGCTCTGCCTCCTGCCTTGCCATAATTCAGATGTCAGGGAGGATGGAAGCCAGTGCCTGGTGTCTGAGCATCTGAACTGGCAGAGACTAAGGACAGCCTGGTGCACACTCGCATTTGTTTTGTCAGCCTCCGGCATGGCATTTGTCAGAGGCAGGGACACACGGATGCCACCCATGCCTCCCCAGGCTTCTCACTGCACCCCACCAGACAGTCCTGTACCGCCTTCCCCTGGCACCCTGCAAGATCACGGCTCTAAGGAAGGTGAGAGGAAGGGGCACCCTAGCTCCCCCTCCTCCCCCCACCTCCTGCACTCCCCAGTATCCTCTTAATATCCGCTGCGCACCTCCACTAGGATAGAATTCCTTTCTTTTTCAAGCAAGAACAGGAAAAGCTCTGAGAATTTTTGAAAACAGCATTTTTGTTACAAAATATAGTCTCCAAAACGTTGGCCCTGAGAGATGTCTTGCCAAAAAAAAAA
Source organism: Hylobates moloch (assembly GCF_009828535.3). Taxonomy (NCBI): domain Eukaryota; kingdom Metazoa; phylum Chordata; class Mammalia; order Primates; family Hylobatidae; genus Hylobates; species Hylobates moloch. The sequence continues at coordinate 73,296,701 of NW_026652278.1, forward strand.
AAAAAAAAAAGTGTTCCATGGTGCAACAATTTTGGGAGATGTTGCATACTCTGCCCTGGTCTCACAGGTTCCCAGCGTACACTTCAACGATGCAGGCACTGAGAAGTCCTGCAGCATTTTCCAAATGTGTCCTTCATCCTCAGGCATGTGTTCCAGATGTAGAAACACTTTGCAAGGCTGGAGAGGAAACAGGTTCAAGTGGGGAACACATCCACCAAAAGGACCCCTCCATTCTCTGCAGATTTGTGTAGCAGGGAGCTGCCTCCTTACCTTACTGAATGCACTCTGGGCTTCTCTCGGTGAGTGAGCCTCCGCACCCTGCCAGGAATTCCCTGACTCCAGAATGGACTTTTCCTGCTTGTCCATTCTGAGAATGATGCCAGTGTGGGACAGCTCCAGGAAGACCAGGATGGACTTTGAGTATGCAGAGTTACTTGGGACCACGTGAGCACTCTGGCACTGAAGGTCCCAAGGCCAGGTGGGCTGACTACCTGGGGAGTCGAGCCTCAGAAAAGGGGCTGGCCACTCCCCATTTTCCATTTCTAAGACACTGGGATTGCACTCAGGGAGAGCAGGCACACCCTGGTCAGGCCCTCCAGGAGCAAATCCCTGTGCCAGCACCCACCACCCTTTGGCATCAGGCTCCCCAACCAGAGGTAAGCACAAGAAACACAGCTCATCCGGATGTCTGTTCCCAGCACCCTGCACATGTCTGGCCCAAAAGGAAACTAGAGGCAGATTTATTGAATGAGCATGAGTTTGAGGTCAGCCACTGTTGCAGGGTGGATTCCCTGGCAAGTTGACTCTGAGCCAGAGGTCAGTGTGTAGAACATTAATGAGGTGTGTTCCCGGGACCCACACCCATGGGAAAGGGAAGAAAGCAGGGAGAAGCTGAGGGAGAAATCCAGCTACAATGTAGTCACAGCGAGACCGCAGATGACCCTGTGGGGAGCGCTGAAGCAGGATGGCCCTTCAGAGTGGCCCTGAGTTCAGGCAAAGGGGTTGGGCCTTTCTACCTCCCAGTTGGCCAGTCACTGGATGTGGGCTTTCCCAGGGAGGGGTGTGACCTTGGCAGTGTAGCTTTCTTTAGTCCATTCCTGAAGAGGGCTGAGAGCTGACGTGGAGGGCTCTCCACTCACAACTCCCAGCAGCTGGGGGAGAGCGTCCTCCAGTCCTGCAGGGGAGACCTGGGTGCCCAGCTCAACTGGTGGCTGTCCCACACTGCTCCCTGTGGCATCACCACCCACTGTTCTGGGCCTTCCTTTTCTCCTGGTCCCCCTGCCCAGGCCAGCTCTTCTTTCCCTTCTTCCAGTCTCCCTCAGAGTCAGAGACTGCTCTAAGGAACGACACTTGCATGGGGGTTGGAGCAGAAACTGGTCACCCTCCATGCTCAACTCTGGCCCTCCAGGGACCTCTATGGGAGCTTAGAGGGGGCCCCTGGCTGCCCCTGCAGAAGGATGTCCCCTGAGCTTGAGGCCTCCATATGCAGGAAGGCACATTTGAGTCTGTCCCTCAACCAGGTCCTGACTCTCTGGGCTATGGACTCTGTCTCTCAATGCATTTTCTCCTTTGCCCTCCTCCCAAGTGGACCTCCAGCCCTGCCCTGACTCTCCTGCCTCAGATTCTACACATAGCCCAGCAGCCCTGGTAGGAATTAGGTGGGTACTGCACTCTTCACAGAGAAGCAACTGGGCTGTGTGGGATCTCTGGCTCACATTTCCTGGATGTAAATGATTGTCTGCCTTCACATGGGAGATTATGTCCCAGAATATCAGGTCCTTTATCTGTAAAATGAGATTAATGAGAGGCACAGCAGAGGCACTGGGTAAATGTTTGTGGGGCAAAGGAGTAAGTGCATGGCCTGGGGGATGCAGCTGAGGGACATCAGCCAGCCAGTGTCAGACCAGGTCTGGGCTTGGAGCATGTCCACAGTGTGGTGGTTTAAAACCAGGGCAGAGTGGGGCAGGCCCTCTATCCATCACATGCCAGCATGTGCCTTTGGCAAACTGATGCACCTTCTGTTGTTAGTTTCCTCCTTGTGAAGCAGAGATAATAGTACTCACCTCCAGCGGTGGTTTGAGGGTTGAATTAGACCGAGCATACGGTGGAGTGCTGGGCACACAGTCAACCCCCAGCGCAGGTGTGTTTTCATTCTCGCCGTTATGTCAGTTCTGCCTGACTCTGTGTCCACAGAACTTTCCATCACCTCGCACCCGCCTCGATCCCCTCTGGGATGAATATTCTCCAAATCATCTTGCAAATAAACTCCCCGGCCCAGACCTAACAATGCAGCCTGCCTGCTTTAACTTGGAGTCTGAGCTCATCCCTCCTGTATCAAACCCTTTAGAGAGCCTGTGAGGCTCCCAAGAGGAAGAAATGAATTGCTCAGCCTGCAGCAGCCCCCTGCTGTTCTTCTAGCTGGCTGGGGTCCCCATTAGTGAAACAGCCCAGCCTTCCCCCAGCAGGAGAGGACACTAGCTTTGCAGGGCAGCGTGGAGCTGCGGGAGTGCCCAGCTCCTAATGGAGGGGGATGGCAATCCCAAACACTGCCCATTAGCAGCGGCTGCCGTGACCCCAGCGGCTCCCGCAGAGCAAACCTTCATCTCCACATGTCCTCTCTGTGTGCCTGGTGGATGTTTTCCCCTCCCAGGATTGGTCATTAGCACTGAAGGGCGTGGCTGCCAGGCTCCAGGGGGCTTTCTCAGCAGGCTGGGGAGATGGCGAGGAAGGGGCATGGAGTGAACAGTGGTCTGGTCTCCCAGAGGTTAGCTGTTGGCCAATACGCTGTGACCCATGGACTTCCTTGGCCCAGGCCACAAGGTACCTTGCACGCAACTGCAAGGTAGACATGCAGTAGCAAGAGTCTTTAGTTAATGGAGCTGTGTGGAGTTAGGGAGGTCACAGCTCCATGGCTGGGGGTGGGTAGAGGCTGGGAGGAGTCTGTTGAATTCCACACTGGGTCCAGCAGTCAAGACCTAGGGATAAAGAACAAAGGCCAGGTCCCGGATAGGGGGTATGTGCAGGGCATGAGGATTTCTGGCAGGAGGGGCTGCAGGCTCAGAGCAGGAGTGAGGTAGTGGTTGGGGGCTATCGTTCCAACTGGATCCAAAGAAGGGCCCAGTAGTGGTGCCTGGGCAGACCCACAGGGTAAAGGAGGAAAGAGGTCACACCCCCAGTACAAGGCTTAGAAAACCCACAGTAAGATCTTTCAGAATCACTCATCAGGTGGCATCATTTCCCTGCTTCCCATCTTCCAGCGGCTGCCCCCAGCCCAGCCTGCCCTGGAAGGTTTTTCACCCCACCTCACCCTCCTTGCTTTTGAGTCTTTGAAAATGTTCCCCAGCCTTTCCCCACCCCAGGGCCTTTGCTCATGCCACTCTACCTGGCAGAAAACCTCCACCTGCCTCAGACTCCAATACCAGCTCCCATCTTGCCCTTCTCAAAGCCTGGACTTCAGTATTTTCTCCAGGGAAGGACCAGCCCTGCCCACCTTACCTAAACTTATGCCCACCATCCTGTTATCCTCTATTTCAGCATCCTGTTTTGTTTCTTTTAGGCCTCTTCTCATAATTTATTCTTACAGGGCTTCTTTGGGAGTTTGTTTATTGTCTATCTCTCCCTCCAGTGGAAAGACTCTAGGAGGGCAGAGACCACCTCTCTCTCTCTCTTACCATTATCTCCAGCCCTAAACATTCCAGAAGCCCTCAGTAAGTGTCAGCTGTTATTTCTACCAGTTTATTGCTGCCGTGGTGGTAGTTACTGTAGGCTAGCAATAAATATCGCTTGAACACTGAGTGAGTATCAAGACTTACTCCAGGTCCCACTCACTTGAGGGGCTGTGATAGCAGATGAGCCAGGCCCTGGGCAGGCAGGAAACTCCTGGCTGTTCACTCTGCCCCCTGGTCCTCACAGGAGGTCAACTCAGCCCCAGAGGTGAGGCGAGCGAGCCCCGACGCCATGATCCCTCTGCATCCAACCTGCCTCTTCCAGGCCTGCCTAGCTCCTGGAGTCACCCCAGAAACTCCCCCCAGCACACATACTGTCATCTCTTCACCGTGAACTGTATTTAAAATGTAAATAAAAAAAGGCTTTTAGGAGATTTAACTGTTTCCCTTGGTATTTAAATTATTCAATTATAACTAAAGCTATTAAAATACAGTTAATTAAAATTGTTAGATTGTTTTCCTTTGCACTGATCGCAGCATTGCCGACTTCTCCCTCTAGCTGTTTAATTCCTATTAAAAATGATAATGCCTCGCTTTATTCATAAATGCAGCAACCTTCCCGCACATTCTTCAAGTGATCTCCTCAACACGAACCGCACCGTGTTCTTTTCTTCTAGCAGTGAAGTGGAAATTCTGCTGTAGTCTTTAGAGGTTTAATCAGCAGTAAAAGGCCTCAAAATTTAAACATTAGCATTACCAAGTCACAACAAATAATGCAGCCCCCTGTAAAAAAAAAAAAAAAGTCTAATTCTGATGCAACGTAATGTCATTAGAGACCAAAGGAGAACCCTGAAGTTTAATAAAAGGTGGGACCCAAATAAAGATTTCATAACTCACAACATAAAATCACCCAATCCACATGTTAAATATTTTATTTGAAATGTTTCACAGCATTTCCAGTGGGAATAGCTCTGCAGTGGAAGTACAGATGGGTAAGTGCTGCCAGAACAGAAAGCAAGAAAAAAAAAAAAAAGGAAGAAAAGAAGGCTTCGAAGACGAGCTCTTAGCTTGTTGAGTTTGGCATGTATGAGATGGCGCACCCTGAGAAACTAATTGGTTCTAGTGTTTAAACTCCTGAGCCATGTGTTCCCACAAGGATAATGGCTCTTGCAGGTAATGATGGGCAAGGTAGCAAACGTATTTAACTTTCTCGAATGTACCAGGTGCCACCTCTAGCATTTGGAGTGATTTGTGAGCCACATGTGGTGGAGGGGGTGAGCCTTCCAGTCCCCAGATGGAGAAACGGAGGGTATAGTGATGAAATCAGCCCAAGCCACCAAGAGTGACCAGTTGATGACAAGCCTTCTATGCTCCAAACCAGGCATGAGTAATAATTATCCCACCCTCGAGGAACTCAGAGTCCAGCAGGGCCCTTGTAAACCACATACGGGGTACAAGTTCAGACTGCATTTGCTCCAATAAATTATTCCTGTGGGGAGGTGGAAGACTTCAAGAGAGAAGGAAAGATTGGTGCTTTGGCTGGCTGAGAAGATCTCTAGTGGCCCAGAGAAGAAGCACAGGAGAAGATCAAGACAAAGAGGCGGGAAAGAGATGATGAGTTGGGGCCAGTGAGTCATTTGTTAGGGCTGGAGCATGGGCTAGTGGGAAGGTTGTGGTGGGAAAATCTAAAGTCTTAGGAACCCCTTCAGGAAAGGTCTTGAACCTCATGCTTAGGCGTTTTGACTTTACTCTGAAGGTTGCCTGCAATTTAGAGACCAACCAAAGCCCATTAACTACTTATGCCTGTCACAGAACTGGGTCCTTGGGAGGTAGTTGGTGGTGTTGAGTGTATTAGTCTGTTCTCACCCTGCTAATAAAGACATACCTGAGAGACTGGGTAACTTATAAAAGAAAGGTTTAATTGACTCACAGTTTCACAATGCTGGGGAGGTCTCACAATCATGGTGGAAGGTGAAGGAGGAGCAAAGTCAAGTCTTATGTGGCGACAGGCAAGAGAGCTTGTGCAGGGAAACCCCCCCTTATAAAACCATCAGATCTCATGAGACTTATTCCCTATCATGAGAACAGCATGGGAAAGACCCACCCCCATGATTCAATTACCTCCCACTGGGTCCCTCCCACAACACATGGGAATTATGGGAGCTACAATTCAAGATGAGATTTGGGTGGGGACACAGCCAAAAAATATCATTGAGTAAACTAATGAAAGACCTAATGCCTTTTGTGCACTAATTACTCGTGGGAAAGCCATAAGTTTCACCAATAAGCTGGTGTGTACCCTATCCAAAGGATGGTCTCTGCCAACCTGACCTCTTGGACCTTGGTCTGCAAGTGTCCTGGGCTCTCACACTGGGGCTATGGTCTTCCATGTGGACCCATCCACTTTCATATTCTCTGTTGGGGACATGGGCTTTCTCCTTTGTGCAGCTACAGAACCATAATTGCTGAGCTGCTTAGGTTCACCACATGTGCCCCTTGGCCCAGAGAGGCGCAATGCCCAGGGAAGTATAGAGAGGGAATGGCTTGATGTTCACATCAATAGTTTTCTTCATTAGGAAAATGCAAGTGAAAACCACAATGACACCCACTGTGCAGCCACTACAGTGACTGTAAGCAAAAAGGCAGCAATGCCAAGTCTTGTGGTGAAGATGTGAAGAAACTGGAACCCTCACGCACTGCTGGTGGTGTGACCACCTTGGAAGACAGTTGAGAAGTATCTTAATGAGTTAACACATACCTCCTGTATAATCCAACTGTTCCATATCCAGGAAGAGAAATGAAAGCCTATGTCCATACAAGACCTGAATAATTGTAGCAGCTTTATTCATAATTGCCAAAGAATGGAAACAGCTTTAGCATCCATCAACAGAGGAATGGATAAATTAACTCTTCTATATCCATTCAATGGAATATCACTCAGTGATAAAAAGGAATGAGCTATCAATACATACCACAGCATGGATGGATCTCAGAAGAATGATCCTGGGTGAAAGAAGCCAAGCAAACAAGAGTGCTTACTGTATGATGTCATTTAGATTAGGTTGGTGCAAAAGCAATTGAGGTTTTTGCCGTTACTTTTCATGGCAGCTTCGTTGTCATTTATATAATGATTGGTGCAAAAGTAATTGCGGTTTTTGCCATTACTTTTAATGGCAAAAACCGCAATTACTTTTGCACCAAACTATATAAAATTTTAGGTAACGCAAACTAATCTGTAGTAACAGAAAGCAGTTGTCTGGGGGGTAGAGGTGGTTAGGAAGGAGCCATAGGAAGGAGTTATGAAGGAGCAGGAGACTCAGGCATGACGGTTGCGTTCATTCGCCTCATGGGTATATGCATGTGTCAAACTTACAAAAGCATGCACTTTAAATACTTGCAGACTGTTGTATGGCAACTGTGCCTCAACAAAGCTGCTTTTTAAAAAGTTAAAAGAGCCAGGACTTCAGAGTTTTCTTTTTCATAATTTTAATTTTGGTATGGTTTCACATGTACAGAGGGGCAAGAATAGTTCGGGACCCCCGCATGCCCCCCACCTAGATCCACCCACCACTCACATGTTATCTCATGTGCTGTATTGTTCTCTTTCTATTTTGTTTCTCTGAACTTTTTGAGAATTAAATTGGAGTTGTTTTTCACCACTCATCTTAAATACTGTAGTGTGTCTTTTCTTCTCTTTCTTTCTTTCTTTCTCTCTTCCTTTCTTTCTTTCTTCCTTCCTCTCTTCCTTTCTTTCTTTCTTCCTTCCTTTCTTTTTTTTCTTTCTTTCTTCTTTCTTTCTTCCATCTTGCTATCTCTCTTTCTTTTTTTGACAGAGTTTTGCTCTTTCACCCAGGCTGGAGTGAAATGGCACGATCTCAGCTCACTGCAAACTTCTCCCCTGGGTTCAAGCAATTCTCCTGCCTCAGTCTCCCAAGTAGCTGGGATTTACAGGCGTGCGCCACCAAGCCTGGCTGATTTTTTTATTTTTAGTAGAGACGGGGTTTCGCCATGTTGGCCAGGCTGGTCTCAAACTCCTGCCCTCAGGTGATCAGCCCACCTTAGCCTCCCAAAGTGCTGGGATTACAGGCGTAAGCCACCATGCCCTACTTAGTGTGTATTTCTTAAGAACAAGCCACTCTCCTACCCTCCAAAGTATGGTTATCAAAATCAGAAATTTTAACATTGATGCGATACTAGTATTATCTGATCTGGACTCCATATTCAAATGTCCCCAGTTGTCCCCACAGTGCCCTTTATAGCTGTCTTCTCCACACTCTGGGATCCACTCCTCAAGCCCACAATTCATTCCACTCTCGCGTCCTAGTGCTCTCTGACTTAAGTTCAAGTCCTGGCTCCATCACTTATCCCATGACGCACGGACACTCGCCCCCGGCAGCCTGAGGGAAGGCTGAAGGAGAGGACATCTGTGCAGCGTCTCCAGCACGGTGCTGTGCTGAGGGAGCTTTAGGGGAGTGGGCAGCAGCATGCACAGCCCAGTGCACCCAGGGCCATTGCCCCAGACACTCTTCAAACACCTTCGGTGTGCAGGTTGGCCTCATCTCAACCAGAGCCCTGTGGTCCGGCTTCTCCTGCCCAGCCTCTCCCTGCCCTCCTCTCGCGTCCTCGATATTGTCACGCTGACCCAGAGCAATAAGCATTTCCCAGCAGCTCATCAAAGGCAGCGTCCTCTGGCAAAAGAGACAAGTGGGCTGCAATTGTGACATTTCAAAATCTTCAATTGGTGAAATAATTCCCTCTGGAGTTTTTTGGAATATAACATTTTTCTTCTTGTTTAAAAAATGTGTCGTTCTTTTTCCTTCTCCCCTTCCTACCACGTATTACTTAGTTCTGCAGGAAGTTCAGCCTCAACAGTGAAGATGCCCTCATCCAGGCAGGAGGTGTCCCTGGTCATCAGCCCCATCTCTCAGGGCCTCCTTCCCACACTGGAACACGTGACCTGTACCTCCCTGGACAGAGCTGACCCATGAGGGTGGACCATGACCAGGAGGAGCAGGGCCAGGGGCTGCTGCTTGGAAGGTAGCCTGGAGTGAAAGCTTTGCCCGTTTGGGATAATGATAACTAAATCATCAGATCGTCTCTCTTGGGTAGTTTAAATGCAGTGGGAACTCAGCTGCTTGGCTTGGCATATGTAATACAAGTGAAAAGATCACCAACAGAAGGGCACAGGGGAGCTCAACCTGCAGAGTCACAAACAAACGGAGGCTGCGTGTGGACCTTAGATGGAGACATGCAGAGAAGATGGAGCGGTGGGCTGGAGGGAGCTGGAGGTCAGCGCAGTGACCGAGGTGCCGGTCTGGGAAGCAGAGTGCCACACGTGACAAGAGGGAGTGACATCACATCTTGGTATGCTCACCTCCTCCCAGCCCTGCAGACACCTCCCCCAAATTCTTACACTGCCTGGCTGTATCTGCTTCCTAGGGCTGTCAAGGAAACAAATGACCCCAAAGTGATGGGGGCGAGAAGCCTGAAATGGGGTGTCGGCCAAGTGGGCTCCCTCTGGAAGCCCTTAGGGAGAATCTATCCACACCTCTTTCCTGGCTCCTGGTGGCTCCAGCCACGCTCAGCACTCCTTGGCTGGCAGGCACATTCTCCAACCTCTGCCTCTGCATTCACTCGGATCGTCACACGACTTCTCCCGTGTTTCTCTGTGTGTCTTTTCCTTTTCTGTCTCTTGAAAAGACACCTGCCATTGGATTTAGGCCCTCCAGGGTCTAAATTCAGAATGAGCTCATCTCAAGATTCTTACATTATCTCTGCAAAGACCCTTATTTCAAATGCCCCATTCTGTGGTTCCAGGTAGACATGATTGAGGGTAAGGGGCACTGTTCAATCCAGCACACTGGTTGTGAGGGTGAAGGTTCCAGTCCTCACCATGGCTCCCTCGGTCCTTGCTACAAGACTCCAAAGCATGGGCTTGCTTGGACAAGTGGCATTCCTTGCAACCTTGAGAACCTTGTTGTTTAAAAGAATAAGTCTCATGGGAGGAGTGTAGGCTTTTCTATGGGCTGAAGTGTCTCAGGTGGTCTCTGAGCCTCATTCTTCAGATCTCCACTTTCTACTAGCCCCACCTGGTCCAAGATTATTAAGCAACTGGTGGAGATGATGTAGGGAAGGAAGGGTTTGTTAGAAGACCTGTGTAGTGCTGGAACAGACACAATTTGTGAGTCGTGGATGGCACAGAGATCCCAGAGCAAGCAGGGATGCTGGGAGGGTGAGTGACAGCAGAGAAACCCTACCTGAGCTTCTTACCAGGCAGTAGCATTGGACTCATACTTACTGCTCTGAGCCTCAGTGTCCTCACCACTTACTCGATTTCACAAATGCCAGTTGGACACCTGTTAGGTTCCCGAAACAGGCTGGGTGGTGGAAACGTGGCAGTGGGGAAGGCATGTCCCCACCGGGGCTTGACGAGTGCCCCGTGTGATGGAGGAGAAAGGCTCATGAAGGATCAAGGGGTCATCAGGCACTAAGGGCTGCAATAGCATTCGGTACAAGCACCCTGGGAACACTGGTGGTGAGGTAGGCAGGGAAACACCCCTAAAAGAGGTGATGCCAAGCTGGGTCTTAAAGGAAGCTTAAGAGTTGTTCCGGAAGACAGCAGAGACTAGGGTCCCAAGGTAAGCTCATGGCAGGAGCTTACAGTATGGCCCTTGGAAGTGCTCTGTGTATTCAGAAAGGACATCATCACCTCCACGGGGTTGGAGGGCAGGGACTGTGGTGGAGACTGCTAGAGACAAGCTTGTAGGGAAAGGCAGAAACACTTGAATGCAAAGGAGTTGGGACTTTATTCTGTACCTGCTGGGGGCCGTTGGAGGCTGTTAAGCCTACTGTATAGGATGAACAAATTTGCAGTGCAGAAAGATCACTCAGGCAGCAAGAGGGGACAGAGGGCACAGGCTGGGAGCAGGGAAACAGGCAGGAAGCTATTGCAACAGCCCCGTGAGAGATGACAAGGGCAGTGGCATGCGATGGAGAGGAAGGAGTGGATGCAAGAGGTATGTGAGGGGCAACCTGCACGGGGCTTGGCGACCTCACACCAGCCACCTTTTACGACCTGTCTGTGGGTCACAGAAGATAATGGATGTGATGCACTTTGAAAGCTGCAGAGCACCTTGTCTGGGTGCCATGGCTGGTTTTGACTGGATCATGAAATGCAGCCTCTCTCCTCCTCCCTGGCTCATCTCTGCTGCTTACTTTTGCCTGTAAGCAAGGGAGAGAGGGGAGGTGAAAAACAGAGACATTAAGTGCCAAAGCTTATGTTAATACAGCATTAAGGTTGAAAATGTAATCTCCTAGGAGTCAGGAAATTCCGAACAAGGGGTTTCCATGGCAACCCAGCCACACTGCTTCTCTGTCCATTCGGGCCCTGTTTTCCTTGTTAAATATGATCCCATCGTATATTATATTTTATCGAGTTAAATGTGCTACCCACAGCATGCACAGCTCCAGCCAGCAGCCCTCAGAGCTGCAGGAAATGAGCGTGTGTGTGTGTGTGTGTGTGTGTGTGTGTGTGTGTGTGTCCAGGGGTGGGAGCCTTCAGAATTCGCCTGATATAACACAGCCACATCTTAGGTCCTTGTATCTAATAAATGAGGTGTAATTCCATTAAAAGCAGCTCCTGTGTACACCAATGAGCAAGGAGGCTGCAAGCCCTGTGTTCAGAAGGGGTCGTTCAGGGTGCCTGCCCCTGCTTGGGGTGGGTAGGTGAGGGACATGACAGATTCCATCACATCCCCCAAAGGAGTGCCCAGCAGCTCCGGCAGGACCATCGCTGCCACCCGGGGCTGCCTCCTGGATGCAGTTCTGAAGAGGTGAACTGGAATTACCTGGCCCGGTGGTTCTTCTCACACGCCAGCCAATTGAAGATCAGCTGTCACTGTTCGTTAGCATCCCAGGGTGTGCTGGGTACCAGCAAACAGATGCGGAAAGGAAATTTGATGCTTCTCCAAACCCTGTCTCCCCACTAACACAGCATAGTGGACAAAAGACTTCCTCAGTGGCAGTGAGAGTTAGGAAGAAGGGGGAAGTGACTGTCAGGGAGGGCAGCTAAGTAGTGGAGTGTGTGACGGAGAAACATCTGTAGGATAATACAGCGGAAAAAGCATGGAATGTTAGAATCAGGCTGCCTGACCTCAGCCATCTCCCAGCCACGTGGTCTTCAGCAAGTCCCTTAATTTCCCTTTGTCTTAGCTTTTTCATCTGCAAAATTGGGATAAAATTACCATTAACCTCACACAGGCTTGTTGGAGGATTAAATGGGATAATTGATGCAAAAGCTCACTGTAAACTTCTAAATCCCTATACAAATGTCACTCTTCCAGGGATCTCTAGAAAACCATGCTGGATTCTGGACTACTACAGTAGGCTGTAGAAATTTTGCGATCGGTTCTGGAATTCTGCATTGGGTTCCAGAATTCATGGATGGGTCTAGAACACAGACACACTTTTTCTGTAAAGACTCAGATCATAAATATTTTGGGACCATGCTGTGACTACTCAAGTTTTCTGGAGATAAGAAATGAATGGGCATGGCTGGGTTCCAATAAAACTTTATTTACAAAAACAGAAAGTGAACCAGATTTGACCTGTGAGCTGTACTTTGCCAGCCCGGGTCTACAGTGATGTGTGTAGGAAAGCAATTTTGTGAGAATGCTACTCCTCTGCTCAGAATTTAACTCTCCCTCGTTGACACCCTCCTATCCTCCCATCTCTCACGCACTCACATCCATACCTCTTTCTTTACCCAGCCAACTCAACCTTTCAAAACCAGTTAGTCAGCTGCTCCACGAGCAAATTACAGTCACTTTTGGCCCTTGCCTGCCTCCCTCACAGACTGTGAGATCCTTCCGGCAACCAGCTATGTTACCCAAGGCCGTAGCCCTTAGTCAATGTTTGGTCAATGTTTGCAGAATAGATGGTATGAAAAAACAACAACAACAACAAACAAACAAACAAACAAACAAACAAAAAAATCCCAGAGAGCCGGGACATTGTCATTCTCTCAGGAAATCTGTGAGCTGGGATCGTTTCCAAAACCTCAGGTCTGGGCACCAATCCTCTAGTTATAAGCTGCTCCGTCAGGGCTTCTAGAACCATCAATAGGCAGCATCACCTTTATAGATGCAGGCCAACTTGTATGTCCACAACCCAAGCCTGGGGCCAACCTGTTGTCTACATAGGCAAGGTGGTGCCCTGGGGCAGCAGGCCAGATAGGTAGGAGCAGGTCAGCGGAAGGCTATAACCTTAGCGAGAAGGTGACAGCCACAGCACCCCTCCCTCTGAGGGAAGGCACCCCATGTGATCAAGCACATGTGTTCCTGCTCATGACAGTGCAGCAGCCTCCTCATGCCGCCCTCGGGGAGCCTCAGCCTCCTCCAGCCTGATGATGTGGAAGCTTCCAGAAGTGCAGCAGCCTCTCAGCTTTCCCATTTGCGAGCTTCCCCCATCCTCCTCCTGGGCACAGCAGACAGGCAGAACCAAGTTGTATAACTCACCTCTGAGTCACACTTCCCCTGTTTCCCCCAGCACGCCATCTGCTTTCTGCCTGACAGAGCCGGGCTTCCTTGGGACAGCCAGACAGGCGGCTATTGTTCAAAAGTCAGGGCCGGGTTGATGGGCTCTCCCGCCCCCAGTAGATGAGCTAGGAAGATGTCACTTTTAATTACAATGGTGGGGGAATAGGTATAGGTGTGTGCGTGCATGCGTGTGTATGGAGCAGGCTTCTACAGGCTTGTGCAACATGCCTGTGTCTTCACATCGTGACGTGGGTGTGTCCTTAGTGCAGCCTTGCGTATTGCGTAGGTGTGTGACGGGTACATGTGTGCTTGCACACGCAGGGCTTTATATGTGCACAGGCAGATGCTTTTGGGTACATGGGAAGCTGTTTTTCCTATCTGTGCTGTGTGCCTGAGAATGTCTGCCGTGTGGCCATGTGCTTTCATCCAGGTCTGTGAGCGTCTTTAATTTAGGACTCCTTCTCCTGGAGGATTCGATAGCTTCCACCCTCTAGCCTTGGCAAATGAATATTTTATTACTTTTCTTTTGCCATAGCATTAAGCAGTTTTCCTACGAAGAGCCAGAGCATGACACACTCCAGCAGACAGAGACGAGGCCTCTGATGTCAGAGCTCTGAAAAGCAAATCACCCCACGACAACGTCCCAGGAGGGCTCGCAGATGCTGGGTGTTAGGGCCATTAAGAACTGATGAGTCAGCCTTTACCCGTTCCCCCAACAGCGTTCTCTCAAAATATAAAGCCAGCACACCCATTTCACAGGAGGCTGGAGGGAGCTCCCTGCCACTCCTCCCAAAGCCAGCCCAAAGCTGTTTAATTTTTTCCTCACTTCCTGGTCCTCCTGTTAGGCAAAAGACTGAATCCTGGGAACAGAAAGTCATCACATAACCCAGAGCCGGCAAGTGAAAGGTCCTGACTTCTCCCCAGGCTCAGGGTGAGGGCCAGGCAGCCAGGCTGAGAAGCAGCCAAGAACACAGGAGGCAGGGGGCCGTGAAGGCACTGTGGGAACACCGGTATCAAGACAGTGAACAAAGACAAGCATGTAAAGGATGGATTCGTAAATAGGTCATCTTTATATTTCACCCCCCTTCGGGACTGTCTGCAAGGCTGGGGAGGACATGTCTCAGGCTGACCCGCTGAGGAATGGGGTGTACACCACCAATTCTAACCTAATTGGTAGAGGGTTGGCTGCCCCATAGGCAAAACTAGCACCCTGTGCTGCAGGCCCAGGAAGCTTTAAACATAAGGCAAACTGCTGAGAAGGCCAACGGGGTAGGCTCTGCCACAGCACTCCTGAGAGGCAAGTGGCCTGTCCCACGTCTCCAGAGCTGCAGAGCCACGCCAGGCCCTTGCACTCCTGTCTCTCCAGCGGCTCTCTCCATCCACAGTGACTCAGATGGTGGTAGAAGCTCCTAACTTCCCTGTCCTTTCTCCCATCTCTCTAGAAGTTGGCTTGGAGCAAGAAGTGCTTACTCCAGGACCTTGAGGCTGGGCCTGTGTGGGGCAGGGGCTGCTCCCCACCGCTGGCAGTGAGTCCGCCACCCAAGTTCTCTGAACCAGAGCAGTCAGGATGGGGATGAAACAGAGCCACATCTGAAACTCTGGAGCACTGGAGCTGGAGACGTCATTCCTTGGTTCGCTTATTCCACAGATAGTCACTGGGTGCTGACTGCGTGTCCTGGAATAAGTATAAAAGGCCCCAAACAAGAGCATTAGAAAAATAAACAGTGTAAAAGGGCTGGGTGTGGGGCTCACATCTGTAATCCCAGCACTTTGGGAGGTCAAGGTGAGATAATTGCATGAGCCTAGGAGTTCGAGACCACCCTGGGCAACATGGCGAGACCCTGTCTCTACCAAAAATACAAAAATTAGCAAGGTATGATGGTGCATGCCTATAGTCCCATCTACTGGGGAGGCTGAGGTGGGAAGATCATTTGAGCCTGGGAGGTTGAGGCTGCAGTGAGCTGTGATCTCACCACTGCAGTCCAGCCTGGGCAACAGAGCAAGACCCTTAAGACCCTGTGAAAGAGAAAGGAAGGAAGGAAGGATGGAAGAAAGGAAGGAAGGAAGGAAGGAAGGAAAGAAGGAAGGAAAGAAGGAAGGAAAGAAGGAAGGAAAAGAAAAAGGAAGAAGAAAGAAAGAAAGAAAGAAAGAAGAAAGAAAGAAAGAGAAAGAAAGAAAAAAGGAAAGGGAGAGAAAGGGAGAAAGAAAGAAAGAAAAAAGAAAGAAAGAAAGGAAGGAGGGAAGGGAGGGAGGGAGGGAGAAAGAGAGAAAGAAAGAAAGAGAAAAAGAAAGAAAGAAAGAAAGAAAGAAAGAAAGAAAGAAAGAAAGAAAGAAAGAAAGAAAGAAAGAAAGAAAGAAAGAAAGAAAGAAAGAAAGAAAAGAGAAAGAGAGAAAAGAAAGAGAGAGAGAGAAAGAAAGGGAGGGAGGGAGGGAGGGGGGAAGGGGAAGGGGAAGAGGAAGGGAAGGATGAACAAACAGGAGCCTCCTGAGGCTTTTCCGTGCTCTGCCCCTGCCCCCTTCCCACCCATGAATCCTGATAGCATGTTCTTAGTGCTTTCCTTACACCTCTCATTTACCTGCTCTTCCCTGCTGCTGAACTCTGGCTGGAGTGGTAATAAGAGTCATGATTACTATTACTGCCAAGCTGCTGCTTTGTGTTGAGCCTTGTGCCTCCCACACATTGCTTTGCAATAGTGTGATGAGTTAGGTTCTAGTATCTGCATTTTACAGATAAAGAAACTGAGGTTCTGAGAAGTCCTGGTTCTCACCTCAGGTCACCCTGCAGTGGGCATGGCAGAGATTTGACTGGCTCGGTGCCTGTGAAGTGGGCCTTAACACACTTGTCATCGGTTTCCCACTGGTCTGTGAGCTCCTTGGGAACAGGGCAGTGCCTGACCCACTTGCCTTCAAATGCTCCCCAGAGCTTGGCATCTGGGCCTGCACAGGTGGCCGTCTAGTGGAGGCTCCTTTTGTCTTCTGCTCATCTGACCAGGAGTTCCTGAGTGGCATGTGCCTTAGCAATCATTTGAAGGGTCTGTGGCCAGGCCTGCCCTCAGGCCTCAAGCCACCCCAGTGACCTTCTGCAGCAGCCCTCCCAAAGAAAAAAGCGGGGTTCTTCCCCAAGAAACAGACAAGCAATGAAACAGGCAGAACAGGAATTCAAAATGTATCCTCACAAGACCCAGCTGTGTGGTCTGGAGCAGATTACCTAGCATCTCTGGGCCTCTGTTTCCTCCAGTGGGGGTTCCGGCCCCTCCCAGGAATGTTATGAGGATGGGACTTGAGTGACATATGGCAGGCCCCAGCAGCAGTGACCGTGACCTTCAGGAAGCTCTCAGCAAATACCGATTCCACCCCGACCAGACTGTGAGCTTTCTGAGGCCAGAGAAAGGGTTTTGCTCATCTTTGTCTCTAGCATGCCCAGCCCAGGGACTAGCACCGCATAGAGTCCTGCTAAGCGATGCTGCTGTGAAACTGTCCTCAGCCTGGTGGCATTTATAAGAGCTGGCCCTAACATGCAGGCTTGTGAGGCCTCCACCAGAAAACGCACAAGTGTGTGCTTCACAGCCAGGATGCAGGCCTGCAGGTGCTGTTCTTAGAAATCGTAGCCATTCCCTTCTTTCCCTTTGTTTTTCTTTGGCCACTGTCCTTGGTCCCACACCTGCAGTCACAGTCAAAGGCTATGAGAACAAAGTGCCCTGCCTGTGCTGAATGAATATGCAGGGCAGAGGGCAAACAGAGGGATGAGGCAGGACGGCCTGCAGACGTAAGATGTGCAGGGTGGGCAAGGGCACCCTGTCCTGCCATGGGGCCACCCCCGCCACCCAGCCCTGGCCTCTCCGGCTGGCCTAGTTCTCTTGGGCTGAAGGTGCCACTTGCTACCACCAGAACCCCATGCCGGGGCTTCCACCGCAGCCCATCCCTGCTCTTCTCCAGCTTTCCTTTACTCCCAACCCGGCTCCCAGGTGGTGCCTGGGGCTGCTCTGTCTGCTTCCTGGCTGGCTCCTCTTGCTCACCGGCACTCCACGTTCCAAGATGCTCATCCCTGCTCTCAGTTGTTTGGCACCATATTGCTGTTTCTTGTCCCATTCCCCTCTCGGTAAAATCCTTGTTTTCAGCTTTATTTGGTACTATCTTTACTGCAGACAGCAAGTCTGCTCTCAGGAGTCCTGCTCATCTGTGGGCTACTGAGAAATCCGCACTTAGTACAAAGCACCAGTTCATCAGAGCCCATCTTGCCTGGTGATCACTCAGGAGTGCCCACCTTCTCATTCCTTCTCCTGGGCCATGATGCCTCTTGTGCCATCACTAAGTCTAGGTGGTGGGGGAGTCACTGAGCCCAGCCCTTCCCTATCCACCCACTCTTCCTACAGCTGGGGCCTCCCATGCCAAGCCTGGCACTGACAGCAGGCGCCATGAAGGGCAGACGACTAGCTGGGGGATGAAAACCTCCATTCACGACAATATCAAATCCCTGGCTCCGGAGAGGGAGACAGGTTTGCTCCCAGTTGGAGACATCGCGGGCAAGGGAAGCCGATACGAGAGGAGCGTCTGCTTAATGCAGGCTCTGTTCTTTTCACCTGGCAGGCCAAACACAGCAGCTCGCTTGTGTCTCTGAAATCCTAACTGGCTTCTGACGGGGAGCTTTGGGGACTGCAGGGGAGACATGAGGCAGAGTGTGCCAGGCATGCCTCCAGCCAAATCCCAGCTCAGCCAGGGCAGGGACTCAGGGGAAGGCCTGGTGACGGCGGGCCACACCCACATCCAGGGAGGACTGTCGGATGAAGTGAAGCCACATTATCCAACCACCCACAGCCCTTCAATTGCCTTTTTATTTTCCCTGCCCTTTTTTCCAAGTGTACCCTGCAAAGCGAGTACAAAGGAATCATAGATTATCAGTGGTGAGGGCCTTGAGCAATTTTTTCATTCTGTTTTCAACTTTTGAGGGTAACCCCCGTAAAGGTAAGCCTCCTCATAAATCTGTATGCTAAACATGGAAACATAAAGCCATAAACTCTCTCTCAAGAAAACTGTACGCCCCAAATTGAGCATATAATTATATGGAATTCACAGACCCTGAGAGTCCACTCTGTAAGCCCCGTAAACTCCATGTTGAGGATATTTTCCAATGTCTCCTTCAATGGCTGGGAAAGCTGTCTCCAAATAGGGGCATCTGACTTGCCAGGAAAGCACAGTGTGCAGTTGACAGAGAAGGGATCATATTTAACATTTATTTGTTAAAAAAGAAGTGTGACTATTCATGGAATATGTTTTATAAATGAGAAATATCAAGTTCGGAGTGGCCACTGGGCTTGCACAACCTCCCTGGTAGTTCCCCCACAGCTCCATCCCCACCACATTCCACAGTGGAAGAATGTTTAGCTGGGCACTTGGCAGCCTACCGTTTCCAGCATCCCTTACAGCTATGTATGGTCTTGCCTCTAAGCTCTACCAATGGGATGTGAACAGAGATGTGTGGAATTCGAGGTCATATCTTTGAGATGAATGAGTGCGCCCCCCTCCCTCTTTTCTTTCATTCCACTAAGTGGATTGCAGATGTGACAACGGGAGTTGGAACAGCCTTTCTGGGCCACATGTTCAAGGCTGGGTATGACTAAAAAGGTGGGAGGAATCTGGGGCTCTGATGTTTGTGGAGCTACCAGACCAACCTGGGACCAGGTACCTGGGCTTTTACTTTTTCGGGCCCCATTATTTTAAGTTTCTTTGCCATTGCCTTAGAGTCACAGTTTTAACTCATAACCTCAGATTCCATTTGTCCCCTCATCTGGTAGGTCTCCAAGTCCCCTCAGTGATGGGCATTTCTATCTATCCGTTCTCTTATTCTCATCCCCTTTACCACTGCTCTACTCCTAGACCCTGGGGTGGTCTAAGGACCTCTAAGGAGACCTCTTTGTTGCAGGCAAACTGCCCTCCAGGCTAGAGCAGCTTTTCTGGAATACACTCCTGAACTGGACACTCTACTTCTTCAGCCCTCCAGTAACTCCCTACTCCCCATAGACCGAAGCCCACTCTTTCCTTCGCCTGACACCAGCCTGCCTCACCAACCCCATCTCTTGCTGCTTACTTCAAACCCCCTGTGCTTCCTATATAGGGAATTGTCTGCCCTTTTCCAAGCTCCATGCCACCTCCAAAGTTTCCCCATGTCTTCTGGACAGCCTGGTATGTTCTTCTCCAAGGTCCACCTCCTTGGCCAGCCCACCCAGCACCTCTTCCCTCATGCCCCACATCACCTTAGCTGTATCTCCACTGTAGCAGGGAACTCCAGTAACTGATGTCATCTGTCTCCTGCCAGGACAATCAATGCCAGAGTGCTAGAGTGGCTTCCCTAAATCCCTAGGTGCTCACCATGTTGCCAGGATCTTCTGCTCAAGACAATTCTGTTGAGTAGAAACGTATTACTGGAGTAGGAAATGGAACTCAGCTTTCTTTACACCTCTCTGGGGCCCATCCTGCTCCGTTGTGCCTTGTCACCCTAGTGAGGAATTTATTCCTTCACTCCTTCAATCTTTTGTTTCTTCTTTCTGCAAGTGTAACTTCAATGCCAGCACAGTGCCTAGTAGAAGGAGCAGAATTTGCTGAATGCATGAACATATGCATTCACTGAGTGCTTTTTATTCTATTTTATTTTATTTTATTTTATTTTTTATTTTATTTTATTTTATTTTCATTTGCCAGGTTCTGACAAAAGGAAGCTGAGCTCTGTTTCTGTGCTTGACACTGGGCACACAGAACTGGAGAAAGCCCAAGCCTGCTCTCCAGGCCTTCCCAGCCTGGTGGGTCAGAGGAGGCCAGGGCCGTGGGGGAGGATGGAGCCACTGGCTCCCCAGCACCTCCTGGGTGGGTCTCTGCAACATTTATTTTTGCCTAAATGATGTAACCAGACCCGAGGAACTGGTCTTCCCCGCTCCTGTGGGCGGGCTGGAAGAGGTGAGAGGCAGAGTGATCTGACGCTTCTGGCAACGTGATGAAGTCGTTTTCAGAAAGACAGTTTTGTTCTGACTTGAGTGTTTTTCCATATGACTTCATCCCCCAGCAGGCCTTGCTTGGGTCTTATTTTTTGATGGGCCCCAGCTCCATCTGTGTGGATAAAATGGCCTCTGAACCCTTCCCCGGGGCAGCTGTGCCAGGACAAGCAAGGTCTGTTTGCTGCCCCAGGCTGAGCACCTGGCTCTGCCACCCACCGCCCTGCAAATGGCCTGATTGCAGGCAGCCTTGCCCACAGCAGGAAGAGGCCCCGCAGGGCCCGGGAGTCAGGCAGGACAGCAGGGCTGGAGCCAACCTGCCTACCGTGTGGCCCAAAGGCTTCCCTCCAACCTGGAAAGACCTAACCCTGTCCTCTCTGACAACAGTTTCCTCACCTGCAAATGAGGGTGAGCATCAGTCATGGTTCTCAAGGACCCTGGGAAGATTCAGTGATGTAAGGACACATGGAGGGCCCTTGCTCCCATTGCCAGTGATGGTTCCTGCATTCATTTCTTTGTCAGCTCCCTCACTCAAACCTCGATGGGCTCCTCCACAGGCCAGAACCTCCCAGTGTGTCTGCAGACAGACCAGGAAAATGGAGAATTCCAAATCAGTGTGGTGGGGGCTACAAAGGACAATGCACAGTGTGCTGTGCGTATGCAAAGGAGTGGGTGACCAACCCTGTGGTCAGGGTGGGATGAGGTGAAGTCAAAGGAAACTTCTTGGAAAGGAACTTTGGGTTAGGCCTTAAAAAAAGGAGAAGCAGCTCGCTCACAAAGCAAAACCAGGGCACTGGAGTAGGATGCGGGGGCCCAGCTCGGGTACCATCAGGAAGCATTTGGTGCATGCAGCAGAGGCCAGAGGGAGTGCTGAGGCAGGAGGCCATGTGCTCTCCACTTACAGAAACTTCAGCGCAGTAAAGGCCCTGGATCCTTCAGAGGCCCAATGACCCCCAGCAGACACCCGGGCTCAGCCCTCATTTCCACTTGGTCTCCCTCCATGTCCTAGCTTTTAGCCCTTTGTTGCCACATGGTCAAAAGATGGCTGCTGCAGCTCCAAGCATCTAATCCATACGCAACTGATGTCCAGGCAGGATGAAGAGCAAAGGCAAGACTCAAGGAAACTCTCTGCCTCCTTCTGTCCCCTAAGGTCTCAAAGAACCTCCCCTGGTTCTCACTGACTCAGTCATTGGACCTGCCACCCCTGGCTGTGAGGAAGGCTAAGGGAGTACCTGGCAAAGGGGTTTAGAATGACCATGATTGATCTACACTAGCGCTGGGCAGGGGCCATGATACAAGAGTCTTCTGCCCACCACCCAACGACATCAGGATTGTAGCACCAGGGAGGACAGGCGGGGCGGCTGGAAGGAAAAACAAGAGGCGAGGCGGTCACATATGGGGTGAGTGTCAAGCAGGAGGCTTGGAGTGGCTTGTGTGGTGAAGCAAGGTGGGAGGAGGCGGGGATTAGACAAGAATTTAACTAGAAAGCTTAGAATCTGGGGAGGGCAATCCATCCACAAGGTCTGGACTTGAGGTTGATCTATGTCTCAAAATGACCACTTGGCCAGCAGTGGGAACTACCTGGAGGGGCAGAGGCTCCACTGTCAACTCCCGTCTGTGTGAGGCTGTGGGGTCCCTGAGGGTGAGGGGCTGGATCGTATTCATTTTAACATCCCTAGTTCCTTCCACAATGCTGCTCCTACCAAAAAAGATTGCTGAATGAATGAATAAGCGAATGAATGAATGAAGGACACAGCCTCTCCCAGCATCAATTCCCTCCTCTGTATCTTGGGGTCAATAGTAACAGCGCCTACCTTGCAGGGCTACTGTGAAGATCAGATGAGTTGATTGCTGGGGCGATGCCTAATAAACAAGAAGGCTGCTGCGGGCAGATAGGAGGAGGCGATGGAATGTGGGTTGACTTGCACCCCCTGCAGCGCCAACATAGGCCCCCGCCTGCTGGAACCACTCACGGCCTGACCACACCGAGCAGCCTGGAGGAGCCTGCATGGCCACCCTGGATTTCCAGAAGAGGAGGCAAGGAAACACCTGGAGCAGCCCAGTGGGTCCTGCCAAAGACAACGATGGGAGAGTGATGAGGATAAACATCTGTCTGTCTCTGGTAATGCAATTAGGAGCTAAAATATTAAACACTTCACGACAGGACATACATCTCCCACATAACGAGCTGCCTCTTGCAAAGCAGGCATTGTCCAAGCCGGGAGACAGGCAGGCCTAGATCTTAGACCCAGCAGCCTCTGCCGAGGGCAACAAACCTGCATGCCATCATCATTTTGGAAGCTCCCCGTTTCATTGTCGTGGTAGTGAGGATTGTCAGCTTCACAATCAGCATTTGCTGAGGTGCTGCTAGCAGCAACACTCTCAGGAATTTGCACATATGCTGAGCCACTTTCTTCTCAAGGAAGAAGTGTGGGGTGGAGGATATAGGGGGAAACTGAAGCCCACAGATGTTAAATAACTCACCCATGGCCACTCTTCTCACAAGAGGCAAAACCGCCTAGCAGCTGCTGTCCTCTGCAAGAAGCCAAAGCACCCTCCTGGCTATGTGAAGAGAGAGATGGAATGGGTTAGTAGATGGAGCAGATGGGGAGTATGAATTTCAGCGTATCCTGAGATGGCCCACAGATCCAGTGCACCTCTGTGGCTCTGGGGTCCCAGATGCTGGGACACATGGCTGTTTACCTGATCTGGATGTGTAAACACCCAGATTTCTGGGCCATTTGTGTCTCAGGAAAAGCTCTAGCTGGCCACCTCTTGACTTTGATGGTGAATCATTGATGCTCTAATGAGTTTGAGTTGACATAGATTTGTGGTACTAACAGTGGAATTCCAGGAATCATCAGTTAGGACACTTCATGGCACTTCCAGAAACATACTTCTTAGGCAACCAAGCCCTTCTAGACACATGTTTTTGTTTTCTGTTTGTTTGTTTGTTTTGTTTGTTTGTTTGTTTGAGACGGAATCTCACTCTGTCACCCAGGCTGGAGTGCAGTGGCTCAGTCTCTGTTCACTGCAAGCTCCACCTCCCAGGTTCACGCCATTGTCCTGCCTCAGCCTCCCGAGTAGCTGGGACTACAGGCGCCCGCCACAACGCCTGGCTAGTTTTTTTGTATTTTTAGTAGAAACGGAGTTTCACCGTGTTAGCCAGGATGGTCTTGATCTCCTGACCTCGTGATCCGCTCGCCTCGGCCTCCCAAAGTGCTGGGATTACAGACGTAAGCCACCGCGCCCGGCCTCTAGGAACATGTTTACAGTGCACTGTCTGTGTCTCAATCTAGGCTGGCCTCTAACCTTATCAAGCATCTAAGAAGACCACACAGCCCTCACATAAGGTGAGAAGATGTTCGCCAAAGCCCTTTCCACATTCATCATCTCATTTTGTTCTCATAAGAGAAGAGATACAGTTCAACCCATTTCATAGATATGGAAACTGAAGTCTGGAGGATGTTTAAATGGCATGTGTGGCTTTGCTGAGCGCTTGCTACTCGCTAAGCTCTGACTGTCATAAGCAGGTCTCTGTCCTCATGGAACTTCTGGTCTAGTTCAGAAGCAAATCAAGAAGCACCTACATACTCTATGAAAAAGAAGAAGAAGGTGTTTTAAGAGAAAATAACATGAGGCCTAGGCGGGTGGGGACGCTTGTCTGAGGTTGAGACAGAGTCAAGGGAAGAGCATTTCAGGGAGACCGAATAGAGTGTGCAAAAGCCCTGTGGTGGGAAGGCCCTGAATGCTCCTGCTGCTGACAGGTGGCCCTGTGGGCAGGGAGGTGAGCAAGGCCCATTCCCTTGCAAGAACCCCTGCGATGAACCATGCCTTCCTGCCTGGTGCTGCGTTCCAGCTCAGGGTTTCTGACTTCAGTCTCCAGCTCTCTCACTGCTCCCCAGGGCCTGGTCAGCCCCAGCTTTGGGTGGCATCCCCACCATGCAACAGGGAGCCTCCTCTCTGCCTGACCCTTCCCATCTGCTGGGATCTCCCCAAAGCAGCCCCCTGCTCCCTGCCCAGTGTGGTCCCTTCAGCTCTCGGGACCACCCCTTTCCTGGAGCCCACAGGCAGCATTCCTAGGAGCCAGGGGTGGGGGCAGCTGAGGGCGGCTGTGCGAGCTTTCATGAGCATTACATCTGGAGAGGGAGACGGGAATGTTTGTGTCTGAAATTTAGCTAATATCCCAGGAATTTCTCCTGGCGTTTTGGAGGGTTCCTAGGGGGACTGCAAAGCCAGGATGTCTGGGTTCTGGGGGCAGACCGGCCACGCTCAAAGCCTCTTTGTCTCCCTGGCTCTGCCTCTGTGTCGACCTGGCAGTGTGTCTGTGTATTTTTACGTGTATGTGTCTGGGTGTCAGAGTGTCTCCCTCTGCGTGTATCTCTTTCTGTCGGGGGTGTGTGTGGGTCTGTCTGTGTGCATGCTGGGGTGTGTGTGTGTGTGTGTGTGTGCGTGCGTGTGGATGTATGTGTCTTTTGAGTCTGGGAGGGGGTGTTGCTATGTGTCTGTGGGTGTGTGTGCTGTACTGTGTGCATGCTGTGTGTGTGTGTGAGTGTGGATCTGTGTGTGTCTGTGTGTACCTGAGTATCTTTTCCTGTCTGACTTTCTGTCTGCATCATGGTGTGACTCTGGAATCTCAATTTCTAGCTGTGTCTGGAGCTCAGTCTCTCTGGGTGTCTGTCCCTGAGTGTCAGTGGGTTCCTGCCCACGTGTGTGTGCAGCTCTGCCATCATCTTTGACACAGAGGTAGGAACCCCACTGGGTACCTGGACTTCTGCTTTTGTCTCTCCCTCACCACCCCTGGCTAGGACTGGGTCCCATCCTCCCTGTTAGTGGGGAATCCAAGTGAACTTGTGCCAGAGGTGACTGTAGGGGGAGGGAGAGAGTGAGTGAAAGGCAGTGGGAGGCGGAGGAGAGGACTGGGGACATGGCTCCTCTGTATGTCTGTGTTGGTTCCTGTGCCACTGTGCACGTGTGTGCTCCTGTGTGTATTTGCCTCTGTGCCTATCTGTATGTGTGTGTGTGTCCCTGGGCATTTGGTCTGTGCATTTTTCTCTCTCTCTCTCTCTCTCTGTGTGTGTGTGTGTGTGTGTGTGTGTGTGTGTGTGTCTGTGGTTGTGCACGTATACCTGAGTCTCTGTATGTGTGCATGTATGCCTGTGGTATATGTGGGGTCATCTACGAATGTTTCTGGCCAGGGAAGCATCCTGGCAGGCTAAGCCTTTCCTTCTTCCCTTCAGCCCCACCACAAAAAAACGATACCCTCGAGCGTCATGGGGGTTCTCCTGGGCTCTGCGCAAGGAGCCATACCCACTCTCCTGTGCTCTCCCCTCCACCCTTTGTGCTTTGGTCACAAAGCATTTTGCTCCACATCTTCCAGCTGAGTCTCCCCCTTGTCCTGCTCCCCAACTCCACCATGCCCAGCTGGGCCTTCCTCACCTCCCCATAATGTACTGCTCTGCCCTGGCACCCCATTCCCAGTCCCACCTACACCTACAGCTACAGCACACTGCCCAGAGTGCCTCATTGCTCCCCTGCTCAAGACTCATCCAGGGCTTCCCCTTGCCGACTTAATGGAGCCAAACCCACCTGCCTCTGCCAGAAAGTCCCCCTGGATATCTCAGTCCGGGGGAAGGCTTTGTGCCTCTGCAACCAGCACCCCTTGGGCTGGAGGCATCAGCCCCCCGACTCCTCTCTCCCCGTATACTAGAAGGGATGGTGCAAAACTCAGCTCTGGAAACATCTCTGAAAACATCAGAAGTCAAAGGCAGGTGGGAGGTGGGAAGGAGAAGGCTGAGGAAATAGGCCACACTGTAAACATCTCAAGCACTTGGATAGTCTCTTTAAATGTTTTATTCTTTATGTAGTGTATGAATTTTCTAGGACCGTTGCAACAACCATAAACTTAGTAGCTTAAAACAACAGAAATGTATTCTCTCATAGTTCTAGAATCCAGAGGTCCACAATCAAGATTTTAAAATCTAAGCACAGGGCTCCACTCTCTCCAGAGGCTCCAGGGAGAATTCTTGCTCCCTCTCCCGCTTCTGACAGTGGCGATCCTTGGCGTCCCTTGGCCGTAGACACATCACTCCAATCTCTCCCTCCATCTTCTCGCAGCTTTCCCATGCCTTTCTGTGTCTTGAAGCTCTCTCTCCTTATAAGGACACCAGGCATTGGGTTTAGGGCCCACCCTCCATCTAGGATGATCTCATCTCAAGATTCTTAACTTAATTACCTCAGCAAAGTCCCTATTTCCAAATAAGGGAGTAATTCACATTTACAGGTACTGGGTGTTAGGACTTAGGCATATCTTTTGGGGGGACATAATTCAGTCCACCCCATGCAATTCTAGTGCTAGATACAGAATAGAAACTCAGAAACAGGTTTTTGGCCTAAGCAGCTAATGATGACAAGTACCAGAGCCACAAGAACTGTCTGGGTTAGAGGTCGCCTCCTACCCCTGGTGCTCGGCCATCCCATGTGCTCTCCATGTAGTCTGAAGCACCTGCAGGGGCAGGCATTGCGTCACTCCTGTGTACGTGGGCATGTGAGGGAGCTGGGGTGAGGAGCAAGGCTGTTGGGGAAATACGGGAGGATGGTGTATGCACTCCAGGCTGCCTCTCTGCTCTCCTGAATACTTCTGTGGTTTTAGGCATCTCCTGGTGAGATGAAGAAAACTGGGTTGGGAAGAAAAGAGTGAACAAGTACTTCCAGGCCTTCTGAAGCGAAGCTCCCTCCAGAGGACTAACAGTATGGTGACAAAGTCCTGGCCCAGGGTCCCTGTCCTGGTTTCAAATCCTGGAGCTAACCCACACTTACAACATAACCCGAAGTGAGACCCTCTGCCTCTCTGGGCATCACCATTCTGTTGTGGAATCTCTTTTTGTTTGTTTGTTTGTTTGCTTGCTTGTTTGTTTGTTTTGAGACAGAGTCTTGCTCAGTCACCCAGGTGGGAGTGCAGTGGTGTCATCTCAACTCACTGCAACCTCCACTTCCTGGGCTCAAGTGATTCTCCTGCCTCAGTCTCCCGAGTAGCTGGGATTACAGGCATGCGCCCCCACACCTGGCTAATTTTTTTTTTTTTTTTTTTTAATAGAGACAACGTTTGACCATATTGGCCAGGCTGGTCTGGAACTCCTGACCTCAAGTGATCCACCCGGCTCAGCCTCCCAAAGTGCTTGGATTACAGGTGTGAGCCACTGCACCTGGCTGTGGTGGAATCTCTTAATGTCTCAAGGTTACAGTGAGGCCTAAACGAACCTATGGGCCTGAGAAATCCTGTGCCTATGAAGACCAGGCCTGTTTTCCTGGCAAATAAAACAGCAACATCTGGGGCACAACAAGAACAGCAGCCAGGCAGTTTGCTTTATATGAATTTTTAACCCCCAGGAAATCTAAAGGCAGGCAAGTGGCATTACTGGGTGCCTGCTATGTGCCAGGCATTGTGCTGGGCTATGACCTACAGTATCTCATTCTCCCGTGCCATGGGGCCTGCCTGCATGGCATTGGGGTTAAAATATCCAAGTTTTTTCAGAAGAGGAAAGGGAAGCACAAAAACTGGCCAAGGTCACATTTCTAGAAGGCTTCTGATTGTCTGCAAAGAAGTCACCAAGAAATGAGTTGCTGTGAGGGCCAGGGCGATAGAGGGGCAGGTTTGGAAGCCATTTGTACATTATGAGACCTGAATAGAAGTTTTGGAGTCAAAATAAATAAGTAAGCAGCTGATTTCCCTGGAGGAGACTCAGGCCACCTTTTATTATTTCATTGGCTCAGGAGCCAAAACAGCTGCATTTTATCATTCCTCAGAAATCCATAAAAGGGATGGAAAATGCTGGTGCTTATGGGGAAAATGGATGAGCATTTAAATTTAATTGTGGCCCCCTGCTGCCTGTGACGGGGCCTGGAGATAATGCCTATGAGCCTTGGGATTGCCCCAGCAGAGCAGCAGAGAGGAATACTTTGCATCCAGAGAGGGCATCCGGCCTCCAGGCCCAACCTGACCACCCTTGTCTCTGCCCTCCTGCAGCCTCCATCCCCCTTTCTCCCCATTCCTAGGACATGGTCCTGAGTGTTTCTGTGTTTTGTGTGCCTGGCCTTCTGCCCCAGCCTGGGAGCTCCATGTAGGCTAGCCGGGTTTCCCTGGCCCCAAGTGGCCATTTCAGGCCCGCACAGTCGCTCATGTGGGAAGCTTCCCTTCCATCCCTGACAGTGGCCTTGCCTGGCCTCTCCTGCTCGTCCTTCTTGACAGAACAACCAGGGTGAGCTTGTATACTGGATTCTGGCCTCAGTGCTGACTTGGTGAGGTACAGGATACCCTCGTTGTTGTTCATGCAAGAAAATCAAGGGTTGCGGGTTCTATAAATGTAACAAGCATGATTCAGGGGCCTGCAATCCGGCGCTTCCAACAAGCTCCTGGGTGACACCCATGTGGATGCTTTGTGGACTGCAGCCTGACACTTACAGCTTCCTAGGGCCATATGCTTCAGTCAGAGATGGGCAAACTGAGGCCCAGAGGGGCAGGGAGTTACCTGAGGTTACATTACAAGAGGGAGGGGAGAGGGGGACTCCCACCCCTGCCCTGCCCTCTCTCCCAGGATTCCAAACTCATACGCCCCAGGGATTGAAAAGCAGAAATGCAAGGATACGGTCAGGCAGCTCCTACTCGGCTCCTGCCACTGTCCCCAGGACCATGGAGGCCTAGTGACAGCAGTGCACTTGATTCTCAAGAGAAGTTGGAAATGCAGAATGTCACATACCTCCCAGTTTTAGATCTTTTCTGGTCAAACCAAACCTATTGGCAAGTCGAGTGGCTCTGGAGTGCCCATCTGAATGGTGCTGTTTTCCATCCCAGAAGTGCCAGCAAGGACACCTCCCTCTCCCTCAGCCTCTCGCCCAGGCCCTCCCTGAATGGCCTCGCTCGCTGCATGTGGCAGGTACCTGGCCTTCCTGCTCCTGAATGCTAGGCTGGACCAGGTGACCCCAGCCCTGTTCAGGAGAGAGGCCCGAGGCCTGAGAGGCAGAATGGAGGAGGCAGGTTTAAGGGTCTGGCAAACATGGCTGCCAGCGCTAGCTCTGCATGCACTTAACTGTGACCTTCCTCAGCCTCAGCTCCCTTATATGAGAAGTGACGATGGTCATGACAGACCCCGCAGAACCTTTGTGCACATGATCCAAGATCAGAGGCAAGTCCCTGATGCAAGGCAGTGGCTCTGCCAACTGGGGTTCCTCTCTGGGTCCCTGCTCTTTCTGATCTGCACACCCTGCCCACTGCCAGGGGCTTTTAGGTGCTGTAGACACTGCCCATGGTCCACTTGGTACTAAAATCCCTTTACCTTGCCTGGGTCTCCTCCCTCACTCCCCTCCTGATTTCCTGTTCTATTTTCACCCAAGCTCCAGCTCTTCCTGTATATGCCTCCCTCCAGAGCAACAGCTTCTCACCAGGCAATGTAGGGATGGAAGAGTCTTCATCTTAAACACAAGCTCTGCTGGCCAGGTGCGGTGGCTCATGCCTGTAATCCCAGCACTTTGGGAAGCCGAGGTGGGTAGATCACCTGAGGTCAGGAGTTTGAGACCAGCCTGGCCAACATGGTGAAACCCCATCTCTACTAAAAATACAAAAAAATTAGCTGGGTGTGGTGGCACGCACCAGTAATCCCAGCTACTCGGGAGGCTAGGGCAGGAGAATTGCTTGAACCGGGGAGGCAGAGGTTGCAGTGAGCCAAGATCATGCCATTGCACTCCAGCCTAGGCAACAAGAGCTAGACTCCGTCTCAAAAAAAAAAAAAAAAGAAATACAAGCTCTGCTATACTGGACATGGCTGCTGGGGCAGTATGGACTGGGATGGGCTGACGTCCTCACTCAGTAAGAGGAACGGCTGTGATCAGTTAGTGATGTCTGCTGTGGGCGCAGTGGTGAGGAGTGGTAATGGTGAATGTGCAGTGTGCAGGCTACTCACCATCCCTTGCAGGGTGCACCTGTCATCCAGGCAGCTCTTCCCAATCTGCCTTCTTATTCCCACTCTTCGAAGCCCCACAATGAGCTTCCAGGCAGTGCACCACATAAAACACAAGAAAATCGGGCCGGGCTCGGTGGCTCACGCCTGTAATCCCAGCACTTGGGGAGGTCAAGGCGGGCGGATGACGAGGTCAGGAGATTGAGACCATCCTGGTTAACACGGTGAAACCCGTCTCTACTAAAAATACAAAAAACAATTAGCCGGGTGTGGTGGCGGGTGCCTGTAGTCCCAGCTGCTCAGGAGGCTGAGGCAGGAGAATGGCGTGAACCTAGGAGGCGGAGCTTGCAGTGAGCCGAGATCGTGCCACTGCACTTCAGCCTGGGCAACGGAGTGAGACTCCGTCTCAAAATAAAACGAAAGAAACGAAAAGAAATTCGGAGACACTGCGAGACTTGCCCAAAGTCCCAAGTCCCAGAAAGCCCAAAGGTTGGACCAGAGCCCAGTTTTGCCTAAGTCCCCTCCCCTTCCTTTGCCTGCTCACTCCATTTTGCCCCATCCTGAGAGTAGACAACGTCTGGGGACAAAGATATCACTCAGCATGCATGGACCTTTCCCAGGCAGTGTTTGGACCCTGACTCTCATATCTTAGACAGAACTCAGGCCTTGGTATCTCCAGAGCAGCCTGTGTGACCCTGGTAAGCCCCTCCTAATTTGCAAACCTCATTCTCCCAGTTTTTGAAGGATAGGGAGTGGTGCCTCCCACCGAATGAATGGCTGAATGGAGAATCTGCCTGAAGTGCTTGCTACTCAGGAGACCTGACCCCTGCTGGTTCTCATAGCAGGACCTCTGACTCCTCTCCAGCTTCCCCGTGGGCTGTGGCTCATTTACGGTCCTGTAAACAGCCCCAAGGAGAGCATCCTGACAGTCTGCAGAAGGGGAGGAGAGTAGGGACTTCACACAGGCCCACCCCCACCACCATGGGATTCTGCCAATCCCCCCACCAGCATGAAAACATTCCTGTCCCTGAGGCCACAGAGTGTGGCCAGGCCAGGCCCAGGCTGTTCTGTCCCAAGGTCCAAGGTCAGAGCCCTCTCTTGCCTGCCTGGTGACTCAAACCACAGCCTCTGCCCCTTAAGCCTCGGCTGGTGGCACCTGCCCCATGCCGCGTCACCTGGCGGGAGAAAGCTGGATGAGATAACGTCTGGCCTGGGATCTGGCCATAGTGAAAGAAAAGCTCTTTGCACACAAGGCTGAGCCTTCACTTATTTATTTATTTTTGTTTGCAGCTCTCAGCCCGACTCAGCAAACCAGGTCATTAGGGGGAGAAGCTCATGTCTGTCCTGCAGCCTGATTTCCCACGGAAAGGCCCTGTGTTTACAGTTCTGGGGTTTCCCAGCAAAGAGTAACACTCCATTTGGAAGCTCATGTGGCCAAAGAATGTCTCTGGATCAGAGAAAGGCAACACACCACCCAAGAACACAGCTCTGTGGGGGGTCCTAGGAACAGGGTTGAAACAGCAAAGGGAAAAAATATATAGCATTAATTTAGCATCTACTGTGTGCTAGGTAGTACGCTAGAGATTTCATCTCAGCTCATTTATCCTTAAAACAATCATACTGGGTGGGTAATTCTCAATCCTATCTGTACAGAGAATTTGTAAACATCATCAGTGGTTCTGACTTCGTTTTCCTGGGTGGGCCCCAGGCATAGTATTTTTAAAAGCATCCCAGGAGATTCTAATGGGCAGCTAGGGGTGAGAACTGTGGCCTTAAGCAGTGTTTCTCAAACTTCAATGTGCATAGCAGCAAATCTCTTGGATCTTATTAAAATATAGATTCCAATTCAGCAGGCTGGGCCGAGGCTGTATTTCTGCATGTCTAGCTAGCTCTCAGGGGGTGCCCAAGCTGCTGGTCCCTGGACCACACTTTGAGGAGCAAGGGTGTAGCCTGTAAACTCCAAGGCAGTAAGACTTATTGCTGCATCCCAAGTACCTCCAACAATGCTAGGGCAGAGTAGCTGCAGAATAAATATTTGTCAAAGGCATAAAGAAATGAACAAGGTTCAGAGGCAGGTGTTGTGTGGCTGTCGTGTGAGCTGGGGGACTGTGCGCAAGTTACTTAAATATCTCATTCACTCCAATTTTCATTTGAAAGATGGGAGCAATCATATTTTTAACTCCAGTGGGTTATTTGAAGGATTAAATGAGATGATGTGCAGACTGGTTATTAGATGATATTAAAAATTATTGCTTACTTTTTCAGGTATGATAATAGATGTGTGGTTTCAGTTTAAAAATATTTTAACTAGTAGCAACACATACTGACATATTTACAGGTGAAGTGTACAATGTCGGGGGTTTGCTTTAGATATCCCAGCAGAGAATGATGAAGTGAAGAAGAAGGCAGAAAAGAGGGGGAAGGAGGAGAAAAAGAAGAAAAGCAGGAGGAATTGATTAAAACAACAACAACAAAAAAAAATGCCAATCGTTATTGAAGCTGGATAGTGAGTATAAGGGAGGCCCTCGCTATTCCATTTTTGCATACATTTTCCATGATAAAAAGTTAACAATAATAAATTAAAAATGTGATAAAGCAAATAACATGCTTGACTTGGCTCCTGATTTATAGCAATACACAGTAGTTCCTGTTCCTTTGACCTGGCTGTGATCACGAGGCACCCACCAGTGCACCCTCCAACCCTGAGTGATGTGTGCTGCGTCCCAGCATCAGAAAGAGCAAGGATGAGATTTGAAACAAGGTCTTCACAGTGCTCCACCCACAGCACCCCATGGCTAAGAAGCAGTGTTAGTTCACCTTCCCTAACAATTAGCAGCCATGGCTATGGTAAAAATAAGAACTATTACGGAATACTATGTCAGGCCTTTTGCATGCATTATTTAATTACACAATTTATTTACATTATTTAGTTACATTAATTAGTTACATTGTTTCAGCCCTGCAAAACCCTATGAGGTAGATGCCATTCCTACCACCTGCCCTGGACATCCCAGTATGCATGGGTGGCCTCTGCATTATTTAATCTGTGACCTGCTTTGGCATCTCACTCCTGGTCTCAGCTCCTTAGGCACATCCTGCCTGCCCTGCTCACTGCTGCGTCTCTAGTGCCTGCATCCACAAGGTAGACTCTCAGGCAACAGCTCTTGCCTACCCCTCAGCCAGCCCCTGGCATGGGTGCCCAGGCACATGGAGGGGACAAGTGGCCCCTCCCTTCCCCTCCCTGTCTGAACCCGGAGGGTGGGATTTCCGTCCTAGGACTGGGCTATTATAAGTACAAGGCCGCCTGCTCCCCTGGGCTGCACACCAAGTTCTGCTGCAAACTCCAGCATGAATGGCAGCCATTCTCTGTCCAAACTCCAGCTCACTTCAGCTGTGTAGTCTGGGAAGGAAGACCTCAGCCTTCCCCAGGCCTGTAAATTCCAAAGCCACACACGCAGCAGGACTGCAGCAGCCAATAAATCTTGGCCCCAGGGTTCTCTTAAAGAGGCAGAGCCTGGGACCAACACCAGGCCAGGCCCTGCCTGGTGACAGCCAGCACTCCATCCACCTCCCCTCGTCCCAGCCCCAGGATGAGGACAGAGAAGGCAAACATGCAGCAGGCACTCTCCCCATAAGCTTGCTTCTCTTGCTTTATAAAATCTAACTTTTTCCCCCTCTGCTGCTCACCCTGGGGATAGGCTAACAAGGAGTCCAGTGGGAATGAGCGTGATACATTTTCTGGACTTCAGAGCCACTGGGCTGGTGCAAGAGGCTGTGTGGGAAAGCAGAGATCCCCTGGGCTATCCACACGGCAAGCTAGGGGATGCCAAGGTGGACAGGCAGAGTCAGGCAAGAGAATAAGCCCAGCACGTTCCACCCTGAGCAGGCATCGTGGCCACTGGAGAGGACACTGAGACCTGTGGTGCTGAAGATGAGAGGTGGACATGGCTGACCTCCTTTCATGCCACACCAGAGAAAAATGAGGCATGCGAAGTCCGAACAAGCAGGCAGCTTACCCAGGGGGCCCAGGGCAGTGCCAGGGCTAGACCCTTGCTCTCCATAAGAGGCGTCTTTGATTGTTCTTTGGATAGGATGTGTCTTTTTATGAGGAGGAGTCTGGTATTTAATTGCATCCTCCTAGAAATCAGATGTTCCGTTTCTCCTGGAGTCCGTTTCCCATGCGCTTACAAACCCCCCGGATAAACGCCTTTTGTCTTGGATAGCTTGCCTGGACACCTCGCTCTGCATGGCACCCCTGCAGCATGCATCCTGTGCTCCTGCTTTGGCCACAGCTGGCCCTGTGGAAGGATTGGTGCTGGGGAGACGTGGCTCCTGCCCTAAGGAATCATGCAGTTTGGGTGGAAGTTGAGAACCCCTGTCCTGTCTGGCTCTGCACCCTCTGGCTACCTGAGTAGGGTGCTGGGTAGACCTTCGCTGTTATCCAGGATCAGAGGACAGAGGGACCTGAAGAGCCCAAGAGAGCGTGGCAGGCTTCTCTCACCAGGAGGACAGATGGGGGCCGGGTGAGAGGACGGGGTCAGTCAGATTTCCAGGGTCAGAGCTGGAGGGCAGGATACTCCGGACAGAGCAAACCCCTCATGCCAAAGCACACGGGTTAAAAGATTATGCCAGGAGGGGAAGGAGTGGGGCGCAAGGCAGCCCCATCCCTGACCACATTTCCTGCCCGCAAATCCATCCAGGAATGCTACCCCCTGTAGCGGCTCCACTGCACTTTCCCCACTGAGTCCCCGACTCTGATTTTACAGATGAGCAAGCTGGGGCCACGGTGAGAAGGAACCTACCCAAGGTTGTCTGGCTAATTGGGGTCAAACCAGTTCCAAAAAAATTGCCCCCTGGGTCTTGCCTTGGTTGTGTGATTTTATTGTCCCTGTGGAGGCAACTGGTGACTGTGCGAGTGGGGATGCATTTGCCAGTGTTCAGAGGAAATGATTAACTTCCGACCCGCTGACCTTGGCTATCTGGTTGCCAGAGTGTTAGGCACCTACTTGTCACCTGGACCAGGGAGGGCTTGAGAAAGGGTTAGAGACTTCCACTCCTGCCCAAGCAAGCTGCTTTCACCCTGCATCTGGGACCATGGACTGTCTAAACTGGGAAGCCTAATTGAGCACCCATCCCTTGCTCAAAAAGGACACTGAGTCCCAGAGAGGGACAGCAAGCAGCCTGAGGTCACACAGCTACAGGGACACATGCACAGATGCCCCCAGACAACTGGGCATACCACAAGGTCTTGAGGACAGAAGAGATGACTCATCCACCAAGCAGCCCTTGCTGGGAGCAGGCTCTGTCCAGCCTGCAGCCTGCCTGGCGTGGCGAGGAGGGGCTGTAGGGCATAGGATGCTGTGATGTACTGAGCACTAACTACTCCAGATTATTGGGCCGGATTTTCATACCTGACCCTCTTCATTCCTCAACTATAGCCCTGAGAGGCAGGCATTGCCATGCCCATTTTACAGATGAGAAAACTGAGGCTCAAAATTATACAGGAAGTTTATGGGTTTTAAAAATGATACAGCCAGGATTCCAGTGAGGTCAGTCTGACTGAAGTTTGTATTTCCTCTCCTTCTCCCTCCCCAGGTAGTCCCTGCCCTGTCAGCTCATGTTTTAGCAAGGGTGCCCCATACTCTAAGGACAGTGTGGAGCCTTCATCTGCATCCCATGCTGGGCCCACTGACAGATGAGGGTGTCAGGGTCAGGAAGCCCAGTACTTGGGCAACCAGATGGGCTCAGAGAGGAGAGAACTCTATTTAGGTCCCAAGGATGAGTAGGATTTGGCAAGGCCCCTTGAGGACAGCACACGGGAACATATTTCCAAAAATTATCCACCCTGTGTGCTCAGAGGCTCAAGGAGAGAGTTGAGGGTTTGGTTGGGAATTATCTGGCCACCAGCTTTGGGCTGTCTCTCAGCGCTGGAGAAACCAGATCCCTCCGGTCCAAATCCCTCTTCCTCCCTCAGACATACCCCACCCCAGGGTTCTGAAATTTTGTTACAACACTTAGAGACCAGCTGGGAGGCGTGTCCCAGGGGGCACAGAATGGAGCTGGGAGATTTGCCACAAGGATCAAGACCTGGCTTTGACACCCAGAGGCTGGGCCAGCATGGGTAAGTCACTGACACCCTCAGATCTCAGTGTCCTTATTCACCAAATAGACATTGGTTCCCTTCCCGGAGCTGGGAGAAAGTGGTCCAAGCACACCGAGATGGACCACTCCACCCCCCAACATCTGTGGGCATGAAAATCTCAGCTTGGCCTGCTTCATTCAGTTGTCCCCATCTCCAGGCAGCATCTGCAGCCTACTCACTGCATCTTAAGGGCCTGGCGCCGTGCCTCATAGGAGCCCAGGCGAGGTCTGGGGAAGGGGACTGAAGACTGTTGAGATGCAGAGCATCTGAGCACTCCATCCTGGAAGTGCCAGAGTGCTACGCAGCATTGGTCCACCAAAGGTTCGTCCTCCAAGGAGGGTCCCCAAGACAGAAATAACTCAGGAAGCCCTGTCCTGAGTGTCCCTAGGTGCTGCTGCTTGGGCCTGCACTGCTGCATGGTGTTAGTGTCAGCCAGCAGCCTGTGAGAGCCCTGCAAGGTCATCGGGAGGTGTGTGAGGCTGTGGGCAAAGCCCTAGCTTTGGAGTCAGATGGGCATAGGGCCCAAAGCTGGCCCTGCCAGCCACATGCAGGCAGCGAGGCATTATGCATTCCTGTTCCATGGTGAGGATAACAAGTATCTTTAGAGTTGTTATAGGAATTAGGACCAAGAACAACTACAACAGTAATAATAGCTCTCCCTTTTTGAGATCTGACCATGTGCAAGGCATTATTCCAAACCCTGTGCATGCAGAGGTCTTCTGATCCTCCTAGCAGCCCTGTGAGCCAGGTGCTGGCAGGACCCCTGCATAGATGAGGAAACTGAGGCACTATAACAGTAAGGAGCTCATTGTGCTCACACAGCCAGCTGCTAGTGGAGCAGGGCTCCAACCCAGACCTCCCAGTGGCTGCCTGTGCTCTTATCCAATACGTGGGCAAACGCCTGCCTTGCAGTTGGTGATCAATAGATGTATCAATAACTCATCATTACTGCCCTTCCCGATGATGGAGCACAGGCCCCCATGAGGCCCAGGGCGAGAAGCACTGTGCTGCTGCACTCCTGGGAACCAGGTTCACATTGGCTGGGACCCCTGGAGATGACTGGGACACCACAGGCTCATTCCAGTGGCCACTGTGATGGCCCTCAGGAGGGCATGCCCTCCTCTACCCATGGCCTCTGCAACAGACACAGGCCTGAGGTTCCAGGTCTCGGGAGTTCCTGACCGCTCTGAAGATCAGGGTCACAAGCAGGAACGGCCAGGTGGAAAAGCAGCCCAGAACTATTTTGCTCCTGAGGCTCCACCCCTCCTCTGCTGGATGCTGCCAGTGGGGATTGTGTCACTGTCTAACTCTGCCTTCTGATGGTCTGAGTTCAAACATTTTATGGACAGGAACCCATCCTGTGGAGCCTGTGGAGATGGGAATGGGGATGGGGCCAGGGTGGGAGGTGAGCAAAGCCTTTTCCTTCCAGCCATCCCTTCCCAGGCTAGAAGAGAAAGGAAGCTTTCAGAACAAGTCAAAAGTGAACAGGCTCCAGGGTGACCTTTTGGGTTCTTGTGTCAACAGAAGGTGTCCCAGGACTTTCTCTCCTGTTCCCTTTGTCTCTGTTTTTACAATGAAATGGAAGCATCTGGAAAGGAGAGAAAATGCCCTTTGACATGTGGGGTTCCCCCACATCCAGGGAGCTTTCAGCTGTGACAACAGACTCCATCCAAGGCCTTCCCAACCCTGGGGGTTTCTCCTGAATCCAGTGGCAAGTAACTTTCCATCGTGCCCACCCACTGGACAGGAGGAGGTGCACACCTCAATCATGCTTCACAGCCCCCTCGGCTAGCGCTGGCCTTTTACTGTTATCCACTGATTAATTTTCATTTAGTCAACTTATTTTCAAGCTTACATAAATGCAAGAAAAGCTAGTCTTTTTCTAAAACACTGAAATGACTATCTGTTATCTTGTGTGAAATGGTTTCCAGTGTAATCCAAATCACCCTGCTCACCACAGGGAATGCTGCTCCAGCTCAGCCCTCCCTGCCCACCCAGCCCATCCCTCTCAAGGGTTTGCTGCATCACCTTCAGGATGAGTACACCCACATCTTTAAGCCCCTCTGTCGCTTGCAGACCTGCTAATCCTGGGCCACAGCCTCCTCAAGTCCTCCACTCCACTGCTCCCCCTCCGAAATGCCTCCAGCACCAGCTGAGCTCAGCCGTGGAGGGCACACCATTGGTTACCACGCGGGAGCCCTGTGGACAGCTAGGGCATGAGGGGAGTGGGAGGTGGTGCCTGGTCACTTGCTGCCACAGCCACATGCACAGCCTACCTCCATTCCTGGGACATAGTCAGGAGTTTGCCTTCTGCAAACTATTTCTCAAGAACCAAGTTTCACCCTTAGTTCCAACTCAAAAGTGCTCTTTCTAAAGCAACTGAAATGCCAACTCCAGAATTATCTGTACCAACTAGATTCCTCCATGGTGATCCTTGTCAAGTCTCATTATTTATTTCACATAGGGGAGCAAATTCTCCTTGGTGGCTGTTTCCCCTTTACCCCTCTTTCCAATTCCCCTCTTGTTCAGGGGGTCTCCTGTTCTGCTGCGTCATCTGCCATCTTTCCAATGCCATGGTGCATAGCAAGGGCACAATGTGCTGGTTGTTGTGGTCTGAATGTATCCCCCAATATTCAGATGTGGAAACTTAATTGCCATTGTGATGGTATTAAGAGGTGGGGCCTTTGGGAGGTGATGAAGTCTTGACAGTCCTCATGAAGGGAACTGGTGCCTTTAGAAAGAGATGTGAGGGAGCTGTTCCCCCTTCCACATGTGAGAATGCAGCAATAGATGCCATCTTTGAAGCAGAGAGCAGCCCTCACTGGATGTCGCATCTATGAGCACCTTGGTCTTGGACTTCCCAGTCTCCAGAACCATGAGAAAAAATGTCTGCTGTTTATTAATTACCCGGTCTCAGGTATTTTGTTAGAGTAGCACAAATGGACTAAAATGCTGATGAAATGCCTCAATGAATGAAGGTGCCCTCAGGTGAGCCCCCAGCCCTATGCTCTTCCTTCTCCCTGAAGGCATGCACAACTGGCCAAGTGACTGGTAATAATGACCTAACCTTAACTGAGCACCTACTGCATTCCAGGCACTCGGCTGGAGGTTTTCTCACAATTTCCCACAACAACCTGGTCAGCTGGGCTTTCAGAATGTTCCCAGATTCCCCTCTACTTCCCACTGCCTCCAGGGCTCCCTCCTGGTGCAAGCCAACACCATCTCACTGGGCACAGCAACAGCCCCTTGAAGGATGTTCTTGCTCCCACTCTTGTCTCTCACCTCCTGTCTTTTCCCAACACAGGGGTCATGAGTTCCTGTTAAAATGTAAATGAGATCACATCTCTCTTTAAGGTAACATGCTCTTTTGACTCACTGTCTCACTCAGCACAAAAGACAAGGTCCTAAGCAGGCCCTACCTGGCCTGCCCCAGCCTGCCCTGCCCCCAGCATCTCACATCTGTCTCTTCTCCTCTCCCACTCCTCTCTGCCTCACTCACTCCATCCCAGACCAGGGGCTTCCTTACTGTTCTGACACATCTGGCATATTTCCACCTGAGGACGTTGCACTTGCTGTTCTCTCTGCCTGGATCCCCAATCCCCTGGTAGACATGTCACATGCTCTGTCACTTTCTCCTGGTCTGCCCAAATAACACCTTCTTGGTGGATCCTTCCCTGGACATCTTACCTGAGATGACACCCCAACCCTATGTTTCATATTCCCCTACTCAGATGAAGTTCCCTTCATGGTATTTAGCATTTTCTAATATTAACTTGAATTCAAACTACTTTATTATCCATTTTTCCCTACCATTCTTTCCTACCCCTGCCACCAACTTGCCCTTTTCTAGTAAAATATCGACTTCCTGAATGTGTGGACTTTTGCCAGATTTGTTCTCTGGGGTAAACTTGAACATCGAGATTGGCTGAAGCCAGGGATTCAGGAACTATGGTGCATTTTATTATGAGCAGCCTGAGGCTCAGAGAAGTAATGGATTCTGCCCAGGTCACAAAGCTGGTAAGAGATGAAGCTGTTATAGACACCCTGGTCTATCTGTCTTCCATATCAAGCTCCCTCTAATACCCATGACAGTGGCTCTGCCAACCACGGTGCTGTGTGTTCCAGTCCCCGTGCAAAGCAGGAGAAGCAGGAAAGACAGCTGCAGCCAGATTCCCCCAGGACTTGTTGGTCTCCCAGCATCACAAGTTTCCAGGACGAGAAGCCCCTTAGTGGCAGCAACTGACAACGGCCAATAATTCAGTACCAGTGTTGGGAAAGTAAGATTTTTCTTTTCTTTTTTTTTTTTTTTGCTCGTTTTGCAAGAGAAGAAAAAAATGCCATTTGGCCTCAGAAAGATGTTCTTGCTGCCAAACACATGATTTTTGCACATGGTGAGGACGTGTGATTTTTACATATGTATTTTTTCCCTTTTCGTAAAAACAGTTTCATCCCTGGCAAGATGGTGAAAGAAAGGGAGTATAAAAAGATTGCCATGGAAAACCATCATTTTGCCATTACAGAGACCAAAAGCCAAGAGTTTAGAATCTCCACAGATGGAAGGGAACCAAAAAAAAAAAAAGAGAGAGAGAGAAGGAGTGAGACAAAAGATCTCCAGAGTTTATGAAATAAGAACTAGATGTGTGGCTGACTCCCTTGTGTCCACTGTAGAGCACCCCAGGTCTTCAAGAGTGTTTAGATGTCTCTCAACTCTGAGATGACAGAAGAGGGGCAGCATCAGTGCACTCTTCCTACCGTGACCAGGGCAGACATTAGTAATCAATCACAGCAGCCCTTCCTATTAAGCAGGGATGCAGCCTCAAGGCACTCCAGGAAACCCCTACCCATTGATTAGAGTTGGCAAGTAAGATGAAACAAGGTTGCTGTTCTGCCTTAATCAACCCCTTCATTTTGCATGTGAAGTAATTGAGACACAGAGAGAAGGTGTGAGCTGGCAAAGGTTACACAGAATGTTTGCATAAATAAGTCCTTTTCCAGTTTTGCTGCTAGCTCTCAGGCCATGATTTGTTCCACTAGGCTCCCTGTCTGCTGAGTGTCTCCCAAGTCTCTTCACGGATGTGAGAAGTTGTGGAGTTCCTGAACACCTAACAAGCAATGCAGAGAATTCTATCCGGAGCTTAGATTTTCTGCCTCCATGGACTTTCCATCAGTGCCAGAGCTATGGGCCACGATCCTCTGCAGTATCACAGCAGGTCAAAATGGCCTCCCTAAAGGACACCAAAGCTCCATCCCAGGACCATGGCCTTTCACGTGTTTAATATGGAAGTCACTTTTAAAAGGGAACAGCTAATAAACTGTGAAGGGTCAGCATTCCCACAGGAAATTGTCACCACTCTAGAGATGGTTCTTGTATATTTTTCCTCAGTTTAAGAATAAAATTTTCCATGAGATTAGCATTTCTAAAGTGTTTTCTGTGAAACACATTCTCAAGATGTCCTAGAAGATTTTTCACAAAGATAAGCAGAACTAAAATACAAATAAAATAAAATAGAAAAGACGTGTGGCCAACTATCTTGGAACTCAGCATAGGATAGCTCTTCTGTGGAATCATGCTGCATCTTAGAGTGTAAAAGGCCCTGAGAAGTCCTGCCTAAAGTCCTGGACTTTATAGTTTTCAGTATGCACGTGTCCACAGAAACATCTTTGCACATAGCGTTTATGAAGATTCTGCTGGATATTCTTTCAAGAGCACTGGTTTAGATGCAGCACATTCAAGGGGGAAAGAACGCAGGAGTCCAGTCAGAAGAATTGAGTTTGAACCCTGGCTATGGATCTCTGACGTATTTTTCTAAGGACTTTGTACTTCAGTTTCTACTGCCTAGAGTTAGTTTGGGTTTTTAAAATACATTTATTGTTCAAGATAATATAAGTTTACTATAGATAATTCAGATAACATAAAAATGTATGGAAGAAAATTAAAATAGCTCATCATTTCATCACATGGCGATAACCATTGTTAATACTTTGATATATTCCTTCAAGTCTATTTAGTCTATTAAAAGGATCGGCAGGTACATACTTAAGAAATATTATTATAGTCTGCATTGTTTTATATCCTACTGGTTTTTGCTTTTAACAATAGGGAAAAGGCCAGTCACGGTGGCTCACGCTTATAATCCCAGCACTTTGGGAGGCTGAGGCAGGTGGATCACTAGGTCAGGAGTTCAAGACCAGCCTGGTCAACATAGTGAAATCCCATCTCTACTAAAAATACAAAAATTAGCTGGACATGGTCACGGGTGCCTGTAATCCCAGCTACTCAGGAGGCTGAGGCAGGAGAATCGCTTGAAGCCGGGAGGCGGAGGTTGCAGTGAGCCAAGATCGCGCCACTACACTCCAGCCTTGGCAACAGAGCGAGACTCCATCTCAAACAGAAAAAAAAAAAAAAAAAAAAAAAAAAAACAGGGAAAAAAAATGTAAGTGACCAAAATATCCAACAAAGCTCCCTGAGAACATGAATTTAAGTGATATCATGGGATTTCATTATTTGAATATTATCTGAAAGATTTGGGGCCAGATATTTCAGA
Organism: Hylobates moloch; assembly: GCF_009828535.3. Lineage (NCBI taxonomy): Eukaryota > Metazoa > Chordata > Mammalia > Primates > Hylobatidae > Hylobates > Hylobates moloch. Next base: position 73,339,525 of record NW_026652278.1, read on the forward strand.
ATTTAGAATTATTTAGATTTTGAAAAGGTAAAAATCTGTTTAAAAAGAAAGATATATTAGGAAGCACCTGCATTGGGACCTCAACAGTAGCCTAGAATCAAATACAGTATTTGGACAAGAAAATATTTGAATATTCTCACTAACTGAGATAAATGATGACTATTAAAAAGCCTCCCTTCAGTTCAGCGTCAGATTTTTGCCACCAGTGAACTTGCAGCAAACCTAATGCAGATCTGTTAGCTGTAATTGCATTGTGGATTCTGGAACTCTGCTTATCATATTGTGGACTTGTACTGTGATTGCCAACCAAGCCAAACCTTCATTGTTGACTATTTGGACTGTTTCCAAATTTTTGTTATTATAATAAGTAGGGGTGCAAAGAGCATTCTTGTCCATAAAATTTTTGTACATCCATGGTTGTTTCTTCAGGATGTATTCCTAGAAACTGGACTCCTGTGTCACAAAGAATTAATGTTTTTAAGATTTTTAGTCTATTTGCCAAAATGCTCTCTAGAAAAGCTGAACAGTTTATACTCCCAGCATTACTGCATGAAGTGGGGTATCTCCTTCTCCATCCCAAGCCCCTACTCCCAGAAACAGCAACACTGGGTATTATCAGTGTTTGATAAATGGATTCCAATTTGAAGAGCAAAAATTGTCCTCTCTCTTTGAGTACTACTAGCAATATTCAACTTTTTTCATATGCTAACTGAATGATTATATTTCTTTTCTTAATGGTCTTTATATATTCCACACAAATCTTTTTATTGAGATGTTCATATTTTTCTTCTTGACTTACAAGAGCCTTTTGTGGATTAAATATATTAAAACACTTTGAATATCACATATGGGGTAATATTTTCCTAGTCATGTTATTTGACTTTTAATTTTTTATGGTGTTTTAATAGTTCCCCAAATTTTAAAAAAACTAAAATGTGGAATACATGTGGAATACAGAACACTTAGAAATGCATAAGAATGTCAAACAAAAGAGCTTGCCTGTCCACCCAGAGTAACTACACTATTTTAGTGTAGAATTTTCTAATATTTTCTGTTTCTTTCAAACAAGGGTATGTCATTTTACACATGGTTTTATAGCCTGCTTTGCCTTCACTTATTCTTGTGAATAATTTTTTCACTTTAATAAATATTAGTCTATAACTCAAGTTTTATGACTTCATAGCATTCCATTGTATCCGACCATCATTTACCTAAATATTCTCTGGTTTTAGATGTTAAAGTTATTTCCAGTTTTCATCATTCCTTGGAATGCTGGGATGAAAAACTTTGAACCATCATCCATTCTGTCATCTCTAATTATTTCTTTATAATGAATTTCTATAACTTCTGGGACAAAGGGCAGGTGAATTTTACATTTTTAATTATTTTTCTAGTAATTGATATTTATTAGGCTTTTTTTAGAAATATAGAGTGATTTTTAAGAAAATAAGAATCATTTATAATTTTCCCATCCAGAAACGGCTCCTGTTGAAAGTGTTACACTTTTTCTGTACCTTTACATCTGTGAGTGGACGTTTGTACAAATAAAACAGAGTTGCATTGTATGCATCGTCTTCTAAATTCAATGTACGAATGTAATTTTCAACCAAGATACTTCTACTGGCCACATAATAGCACATTGTTTGGATATACCTCCGTTTATTTAATCAATTGTTCATTCCAAGAAATTTTAGGGTTTTGTTTTCCAAACATTTGAAGTTATCTACAATACTGTGGTGATCACTGTGATGTTCTTAATAATTTTCTCAAGATAAAGTCTTACATGTGAAATTAGGGAGTCGATGATATGTAAATTTCTGAGGACTTTGATATATGCTGGTGGAGTACCCCATGGAGTCTGACCTACTTTACACTCCCTCCTGTGATATATGACACTGCTTCCCAGAATCCTGACCAGTATAGGAAACTGTCTTTTATTTAAAATATTTGGTGAAATGCTAGATCTTGTTGCTATTTTAATGTGTTCTTAATTGTAAAATAGCAACATCGAACATTTTTTCATATGTTTACTTACCATTTGTTTTTCTTTTCTGTTAATTACTTATTTCCATTTGTCTATTAGGAGTGTTTATCTTTTTTATTGTTTTGTAAGCTTTCTTTACAAATTAAGTTTATTAACATTCTGTATGCCACATTTTTGGAAATATTTTTTCCAGTCTTACATTTGCGTTTTATGCCTGTATTGTGTAACAAAAATAACTGTGTGTAGTCTGACCTATCAAATTTGTCTTTATAATATCTTCTCTCAACATCTTCCTTAAAAAGACCCTTCCCAGTCCCATATTTTATGTAGGAGACTGACCTACATTTTCTTCTAGTGCCTTTGTGACTTTATTTTTATATACATCTTAAGTTCACCAGGAATTTATTTTAGCTTATGACTGAGCTAAGGATTGGAGTTAATTTTTTTCCAACATCATTTATTGAATAATCCATCCTTTCCACAAGGACTTGAAATGTCACCATTATCACATACTAAATATTTATACATACTCCAGTTTGTCTCTGGGCTTGCAGCTCTGTCCCATCGATCTCTCTGTCTATTCTAGGGCTTAGAGGAGAGGGGTTTCTGAGGTACAACAGGCAGGACTTGATAACTGATTAGACATAGGGGGAGTTGAAGATGACTTCAAGGTTTGAGACTGAAACCTGGATGGATGTGACACCATTAATCAAGGAAATGGAGGCAAGGAAGGGTTCGTGCTACCCTTAGTCTCTTCTCACTTCAATCCATCACTCACATTTCAGGCAGAATAAAATTTTTAATACATATTTATTTAATTTATTGGAAAAATAATGCATGCACATGTTTAAAAAGATTCAATTCATATAAAAGGTTCCCAATGAAAAGTAAGTCTCCTCCAGAACATGTACTCCTAATTCCCCTCCATAGAAGCAAACACTGTTAATAATTTTTTGTGTGCCTGTATAGAAATAACAATTTCTGTAGAAATTGCTTCCCAGAACCCTGGCCAATATAGGAAACTATCTTTATTTAAAATATTTGGTGAAATGTGAGATCTTGTTGCTATTTTAATGTGTTCTTAATTGAAATGTGTTCTTAATTTCTATAGAAAACAACATTAGGTACATACAAGCACAGGTAGATAGATGATAGATAGATGATAGATAGATAGGTAGATAGATAGATAGATAGATAGATAGATAGATAGATAGATAGATAGTAGATAGATAGATAGATAGATAGATAGATAGATAGATAGATAGATAGACAGATAGATAGATGGCTTTATGCATGCATATTCACACACATCTTTCAAACAAATTGGACCATACTACAAACACTACACAGCACCTTAATTATTTTCAACTCCATGATTTATCTTATAAATGATTCTATATGAACACATGGACACAGGGAGGGGAACAACACACACTGAGGCCAGTCAGCGTGAGAGGGTGAGGGTGTGGGGGCAGGAAGAGTATCAGGATAAATAGCTAATGCCTGTAGGGCTTAACATCTAGGCGATGGGTTAATAGGTGCAGCAAACCACCATGGCACACGTTTACCTGTGTAACAAACCTGCACGTCTTGCACATGTATCCCAGAACTTAAAATAAAATAAAATATTTTTAAAAGAAATGATTCTATATGAACACAGATAGATCCACCTCCTTGTTTTTAATGGCCGTTTGAAGTTCCACTGAATAGTACACTATTATTTTTTACTCAGTTTCCATAGGGGGACACTTTGGGAGTTTGTCCCAATTAATTTTTGTTTTTTGAAGATGGGGTCTTGTTATGTTGTCCAGGTTAGATATGAAGTCCTAGGCTCAAGGGACCCTCCTGCCTCAGCCTCCCAAGTAGCTGGGACTATAAGCATGTGCCACCACACATAGCTTAATTACCTTTTCTTTAATTAAAAAAAAAAAAAAAAAAAACAGAGTCTCTACTAAAAATACAAACATTAGCTGGGCACAGTGGTGCGTGCCTGTAGTCCCAGCTACTTGGGAGGCTGAGGCAGGAGAATGGCGTGAACCTGGGAGGCAGAGATATCCCTGCAGTGAGCTGAGATTGCACCGCTGCACTCCAGCCTGGGCAACAGACCGAGACTCCGTCTCAAAAAAAAAAAAAAAAAAAAAAAAAAAAAACAGAGTTGACCATGTTTCTCCTCTGTTTAAAATTTTTCCTGGCTTCGGAGTTTGAGACCAGCCTGAACAACATAGTGAAACCTCATCTCTACTAAAAATACAAAAAGTTAGCTGGGCGTGGTGGCAAGCACTTGTAATCCAAGCTACTTGGGAGGCTGAGGCAGGAGAATCACTTGAACCCGGGAGGCGGAGGTTGCAGTGAGCCGAGATCGTGCCACTGCACTCCATCCTGGGCGACAGTGCGAGACAGTCTCAGCCCTCTGACTCACTGCCTTAAACTCCCTGCACATCTTTCCACACCCCTCTCAGACCCTGTGGCCTCTCAAAAAGCAGGTCCTACTCAGTTAAAACTGCTCTTCTTTGTCCACTGAGGAACTCCTATTTTTCTTTCAAAACTCTGCTTAGTGGTGACCTCCTCTGTAATGCCTTCCCTTAATCCCCGTCACCTCCCTGAACATATGCAGTGTGGGGGTGTGTGCACACACATACACATGCATGACACACATACACACACATTATCACACATCTTACACTCACGTACATACAGTTATTCACTGCATATGACGTTTTGATCAATGACAAATGGCATATATGACAGTAATCCCATAAGATTATAATGTCATATTGTAACTGTATCTTTTCTGTTTAGATACACAAATACTTGCCATTGTGTTACAATTGCCTACAGTAGCCAGTGCAGTAACATCCTGTATAGGTAGGTAGCCAAGGAGCAATGGGCTCTACCTTATAGCCTAGGTGTGGAGTAGGCTGTACCATCTAGGTCTGTGTAAGCACAGTCTGTGGTGTTCATACAGTGATGAAATAGCCTAATGACAAATTTCTCAGAATATATCCCCGTCATTAAGTGACACTCCACTGTAAACACATACACAAGCATACACACGAAAACATACACACATACGCCGCCAGAACAAATGAGTTACTTCATCCTCAGCACTCCAGGGGCACGTTGTTCATACCCCTGAGGGCCCCAAACCTTACCCCCTTCTAACTACTGTTCATTCTTACCACTTTAGCTGAACAGGTGCCTCCTCTAAGTAGTTTTTCTTGAGCCTTCAGATAGAACCAACCACTCCACCCCTCACCTCACCATTCCACACCTATCTTGGGACCCTAGGATTGCACTTCTATCATTTTCATGGCTTTTTTTCTTTCCTGGAGAGTAAGACTCATAAACTCCACGAGAGCAGGCATTATCTCCTTGGTCGCTGCATTTCACAGAGTCTGACGCTGTGTCCGATGCACATCAGGTGCTTGGCTGGACAGAAACTCAGCTGGGACAGAGCAGGGTGGCCGTCCTGTTGTTTCTAGCAGTGCCCATTCTGACTGATCAGTGCTCTGCCCTGTTTTCTATGCCAACACCATCGTGGAATGTCACCGTGGTACTCAGTAAGTGTTGATTGAACTGTCATCATTACTTACATGTCTATAACTCATTAGACTGCCTCTGTCTCAAAGATGAAATCTGTCATATTAATTTTTGATTCCCCAGGACCTAGGTAAGAGCCAAACACGTAGTAGAGACTCAGTAAATGCCTGCTGAAAGAATTGAGCAGATGAGTACAGAAAGCAACAAATTTGCTTTGGAGCCTGAGGTAGCACCCCAGCATGGCTTCCCACCCCTTCAGTTATGGGCCTCCACCTTTAGGATCAGGACAAAATGCCTTCACATGGCCACAAAGCCCTGAACTGTGTGGCTGCTCTCTCTCTGTATTAGTTATAATCATCGGTGAGTGGCAGAAGCCCCCAAGCTACTGTAACTTAAATATGAGAGAAGTATGTTTCTCTCTCTTGAACACAAAGAGATCAATGGCTGGGGGCAGAACATGCAGGTCCATGGTCATCAGAGACCCTGACTGCTTCCTTTCTGTCATTCTGCGCCCCCTCACCCAGGATCCTGCCTGTGGTTCAAAATGGCAGCTCCAGTTTAGAAAAGCTGTTGGAGTTCCACCTGGTAGGAAGGACAAATGGACAGAGAAGCCTGTGCCCTTCCCCTTAAGAACATTTCCCAAAAGTTGAACACAGCACTCACATCCTGTTGGCCAAACTTAGTTGCATGCCCTTGTCTAGCTGCAAGGGAGGCTAGGAAATACAGTTTCTATTCAGGCAGCCTTGGGCCCAGTAAAAATAAAAGTTTCTCTAGTAAGAAATTAAAAGGTGGGCCCGGCACGGTGGCTCACACACATAATCCTAGCACTTTGGGCGGGTGAGGCGGGTGGATCACCTGATGTCAGGAGTTCTAGACCAGCCTGGCCAACATGGAAAAACCCAGTTGCTACTAAAAATACAAAAGTTACTCAGGCACGGTGGCACATGCCTGTAATCCCAGGTACTGGGGAGGCTAAGGCATGAGAATTACTTGAACCTGGGAGGCAGAGGTTACAGTGAGCCAAGATCTCATGCCACTGCACTGCAGCCTGGGTGACAGAGTGAGACTCTGTCTCAAAAAAAAGAAAAAGAAAAAAGAAATTAAAAGGAGGCTAGATGTTGAGGGGCAAAGAGCAGACTTTTCCATACTCCCTCTCCACCCTGATCACACGCAGCTTGCCCCCTTCTGTTCCTCCCCTACTCCTCCTCTACCTGCCACCTTCTTCCTGTCACACTCACTGCTCATATAAGCTGCTTGGCCATACTGGTACCTCTCTCAGGAATGCTGGCCCTCCCTCTTTCCCTAATTCACTCCTCGTTCTCCATCAGAACTAAGCTTCACCTCCACCTTCCATAAGAAATACCCTTGCTAAGTCAAAGAACCCATGATTAGATCTCAAAGAATCCTATGTCTTTCCTTTAAAACACTTGTGAAAATCTCAAGTTTATATGCATTTGCAAGATTATTTTATTAATATCTGGCTTCATCATTAGATGAATAACCTCACAGGAAAAGAACACGTCCACATTTGTTTACTGTTTTGTCTCTAGTGCCAAACATAAGCTCTTGTCAAAAGTAGGTTCTCAATAAATAAGTGTAGAGTGAATTGATCAATTAATGATGCATATGTGATGCAGTTTCAGATACAGCTCTAAAGCTAGGGCAAGATGCTAGTAGTTACCCGCACAGAACTGAATGAAACTGTGGAAGTAGTTACAAATCCCCAAAGAAGAAGAGACAGAGAGAGAAGAGAACAAATACAGTTTATATTTGTGGCCGAGATGCATGAGGCAGGAAAATAATCCAGAGAATAGAAGAGGGGAAGAAAGCAGACATTTGCTGAGCCCTGTGCTGGGCTCAGTATGAGAATGATCTCCTTACCCTTGGCAACAGCCCTGAGCCCCAGCTCTTGGTGCCCTGAGGATATGGACAGCCTGAGGCTCAGTTAAAGGATTGTACGATTTGTTCAGGAGAGATCAGGGATGCCTGACCCTAAGTCCATGCCCTTCAATGGGTAAGGCTATGAGAGAACGTGATCCAGAGGAAGGAGAAGAGGATTAGAAGAGGACAGAGTTCAAGAAACCAAGGCTATGGAGTCCTAAAACTCAGGAAGAACCAGAGGGACCGCAAGCCGAGAAGCACCCTTGGCTCTGCCCATTGGAGGCCACTGTGGCTGAGCAAGCCCAGGAGAGGTGAGGGCAAGGCCCGACAGCAAGTGACGAGCACCTCTGAAGCCCACGTCTCTAGGGTCTGTATCTTCTTTAAGAATTTATGAGTTAAAAAATAACAGACAGGGATGAGGCCTGGGCCCTAAGGAGAGGGTAGACAATGCCATCGAGAAACCCCCAAATCTCAGCAGTGTAACCAAACAGAGCTGCACCTGGCTCCTGTCATTGTGTGAGGAGGGCCTGGCAGTGGTTGTGCATGGTCCTTCCACAAGTGGTGACTTGGGGACCCAGGCTACTCCCACCTGGCAGTCCTGCATCTCAGATGCCTTGACCTCTAGCTCCACAGAAAGGGGAAAACATGGAAAAGGACCACCTGCTCATCATTGCCTTGGACAGGAAGTGGCATCTCACTGCTCACATTCCATAGCAAGCTTTAGGCATCTGACCACTGCTAGGGCTGTGAGCACTGAAAATGTGCTCTAAACAAGTTCTCTGGACAAAGAAATAGCTTTGTGAATGCACAGCACTGTCTCTGCCTCACACAGCTTCCTAGGCTGTAGGAGGACTTGGCTCATTTTCAGCTAGAGGCAAAGAAACTAGCAGAGAGGGTTGGCAAAGACTCTGGCTAGAAAAGAGGATGGTCCCTCTGAGAGAGGAGGAAGGGGGAGCTGCACTGGGCCCATCTAAGGGGCTGGCTTGCTCTCCTTTTCTCTTTAACATCGTGGAAGTTGAGGGCTCAGGTCCTGGGGCCAGACTGCCCAGTCAAAAATCCCCCTTACCAGCACTTCCAAGCCAAGTGACCTTGAGTGAGTTACTTAACCTCTCTGTGCCTCAGTTATATCATCTGTAAGATGGGAATGGTACTGCAGCCTGTACCATAGTCACGTGGATTAAGTCAGTTTATTTATATAGTCATGCAGAGAGTATCTAACAACTGCCAGCTCTCAATATAACATATGCGTGTGTAAAAACACTCAAAGCACTTGTGAAGATACACAGACAAGAGTGAGTAACCCCCATTCCCTCTCTTCCTTCTCAGAGATGGCCATCGTCACAGCTTCTTATATATCCTTCTCAAGTATTCTATACCTGTATAAGCAGTTATTTGTAATATATGTGCATAGATGCTTTTACACAAATGGATGAACATAACACAAAATGCGCTGCAACTACTCTTTCCCACCAGATGCCGTTCATAATCACCCACCGTAATGCTTGGCTAGCATTTCATTGCACACATGCACAAGATTTATGTAAACAATCCCCTCCTATTGAGGATGGGGTAGTTTTTAGCTTTTTAATGCTACTAATAATATAAACAATGTTATAGTGAACATCCCGGTATCCATATCTTTGAGCACCTGTGAAAGCCTGTCTTCTAGAGATGGAACCATTGAGTTCAAAAGCAAATGTGTTTTAATTCATAAACCCATTCTCCCAAATTGTCCTCCCTGAGGTGGCACCTTCTTCGCTTCTCCCACCAGCTCTGGATGAGGGCACTGGTTTCCCATGTGATAGATGTCTGTTTAGCGAGGAAGCAGGGCTGTTTCCTACATTTGGCACCATAGAGTCTATGCACATCTTTGAGACATGGAAACACACACACATGGTCCAAATTAGAAAAGAATACCACAAACTCAAAAATGAATAAATATTTAATTCAATGGCTCCCAAATAGGAAGGTGGTTTTGTAATGAGACAAAGAGCAGATGCCATGACAAGCAGGGGCTGCCCTGCTCTCCTCTCCTTCCTGCTCCCACATCGTATGACCTGGGCAAGCGCTGAGCCTAAGTGAGCCTGGACTGCCACCCCTGTGAGATGGAAATACGGACAAGTCCAACAGCATGGGTTGTTGCAAGGATTAAAGGAAATTAGGTATACACATAAAGCACCCAGGATCATGCCTCACACATGCAAAATCCCCAGTAAATTTTACCTACTCATTAGTATGTCAAAAGGGCACCACAAGTCAAGTTTAACATAGTTATTTATAAATTATGTACTTACAGTGAGATGCAGGTGCAATGTCATATTCCAATATGATGAGGGGCAAGTCCTCCAACAGCAGGAGCACTTTGGCCCTGCGATAGCTATGTGAGCCAGTGAGGGAATAAACAAGCCAGCAGTGATGGACAGAAGGAGGTGACCCGGGCAAAGCAAGAGGACTCCTTCCGTGTGGCTCCTGCTGAACGCAGAGAGACCTCAGCCACCTTCTCATTTAAAAGAATGGCAGCAGACAAAAGAGCAAGGGGTTAGCAGCCAGGCTCCCGCGGCAGGAGACGTAGTTGTGAGGAGCCCGAGGGAATGGCTGGTGCCTCCAACAAGACCGACTCCCACTGGAGAAAGTCAGCGCATTTTCCATTCTCTATCAGTGTGTCTATAACTACATATTACCAGTACATAATTTATTTATTTTTTATATCTACTATTCAATATCTGTCTCCCCCTCTAAAATGTAAGCTCCCATAGGGCAGGGATTTTTGTCTGTTTTATTCACTCGTTTGTCTGATATGCTTAGGAGTGCCTGGCACACAGAAGCCTCTCAATAAATATTTGTTAAACATGATGAATGAAACAGGAAGTTTCACTCGGGAGCTAATACATTTTTAACACATCTCTAAAGCTTGCTAATCTCCCTTGTGAACGAAGAGGCAGAGGAGCTCTCAGGCTCAGAATCTTCCCTGGCAAGAATTTAATAACCTTGCTTGGGTTTCATTATATTTTTTGTGGTCAACTTTTGTGGTGGTCACTGGGGCTGTTTATGAATATACAGATTCCTCTCTCCTGCCCGGCTTATGATGATGGCACCTACAGCCCACTTTGAATTTACTCAGGCCAGGTGACTTGCTTTGGCCAGTGGAATGTGAGCAGAGATGGCATGTGTCCCCCTGGGCAGGTGTCTCTAAGAGCCAGTACATGGAAACAGGTACCAGATGCGGATGGCTTCATTCTACATTCCTGGGTGACTCTGGGGAGCAGAGCTCTCTTGCTGACCACCTTTGCATATGTACCATGAGAAAAAAAATGCGTCATTGCAATCAGTTACTGAGATTTTGGGGTCACTTGTCATGGCACAACCCAGCCTGTCCTGTGTTATATTAATTTCACAGAAAGATAGAAGATGCCAGTGGGCTGACAGATAGCATATGGAACAAGTGAGGGACCTGCTGAGACAGAAATGAAAGTCCTGGACTCCTGTTCCCTCCATGGGCAGCTCCCCCACAGGCTGTCCTTCCTGTCTCTTCAGACACCCCTGCAGGGCTCTGGACATTGGACACCATGTGAATTTAGAGAAAAGTTGAGAGCCAGTGTGGCCAGGGCTTCTCCCAACAGAGGCCAGAGGAGGTCGAGCTGAGGATAGAAAGATGGAAGAGACTTCTGAGGGCAGGGACCTTGGTGTAGCCATCTCTGTAACGCCGAGTATCTAACACAGAGCCTTGCCCATATAGAAATATTTCGTGGATAAATGAATTAATTTTAAGCAAAGAAGCTTAATGTAACAATGCTTCTTGAGGCTCTGAAGATGGACAAATGTGGGCTCAAAACCTGGTCCACAACCTATTTCCTGTGTGACCTTGAACAAGGCCCTTAAGAAATCGGAGATTCAATTTCCTGAAAAACGGCGATAGTGATATCTATTTATAAAGTTGTTATGAGGGTTAAATGAAGTAATGGCTGCATAGTGCTTCACTTAATGTCTGCATGTAGCAAACCCCAGAGGAGGGTTAGGAGCTAGGAGCATGGGCTTTGGAGCCAGACTTGGGTTCTTCTCTGAATCTGACAGTGACCTCAGGCAACTTACTTTTTCTTTGAAGTCCCTTAATTGCCAAATGGAGATAGTGCTATCTGATTCACAGGCTGATTATGGGCATTAAATGAGATGGCACAAAGCACCTAGATGGTACAGGCAGTTGAAAGTCCTCTCCCTCCTTCCTACATTCCAGAACAATGAGGATGCGAGCTCAGAACCAGGATCATGCAACCCCCTCTGGGTCCTGTTTCTGGTTCTCACCTCTCCAAAGCAGCAGCTTGCCTTGATAAATGAAGCCATGCAGGAGTGTTAATGGGGCATAGTGGGTTAATTTGTTACCTCCCTTAGGGTCAACTTTAGAGTTGAACCTAGTATTCCTCTAATGGCTCTGCTCTGTCAAGAGGAAGACACGGGTGGACAGAATGGGGTACTTAATGGTGAGACCATGCTTCTTTCTTCTTTGTGTTGACCCTCAATGCAGCTGTCCTAGGCACGTTGATGCTTGCAGCCAGACAGCAAGCTCAGGGCCGGAGAATTCAGAGCAGGCATGGAAGACTCTTAATCAAAATAACACACCTTCTGCTTCTGCTCCCAGATCCTAGACCCATCCTCTTACTAATAGATCATCCACAAGTGGATATCAGTCTGATATCCAGATGTCCTGTTTCTCTACATTTGAAAGCAGATCGCTTTTCCATTAACATTTATTGAGCACCTACTATATACTGATGCTTGGCACTTTGCCAAACACCTTGTCATTTAGTCCTTCCAGAGACCTTGTGAGTCATACACCATTAACCTCATTTCCCAAACAAAGGAGTTTTGGAGATGATAATCAATTTGCCCCAAATCACAGGGAAGATGATGTAAGTTCTACTCCAGACTCCAAATCCAGTTCTCCTTCTACCTTTTCTTTCCTCTGCCTTTCCTGATTGTTCAGGAGGTAAGGAAGATCTGCAAGGATGGCGAGTTCAATGCTCTGTGAGGGAAGGCTCACCCTTGTGGAGCAGGTGCTTCTGACAGTCTGATGCCTGATGTCCACCGCAGGGAGGGTGGTGTCACTGGAGGGTCACGTTAGCTACCCTACCTGAACTGGCCATGCTGAGGGATTTGAGAGTTACTCAGCAAAGCTGAATCATCATGGCATGAGAGCTCTTCTTCAAGAAAGAAAATACCTGTCGCCCTTGACAGGTGCAGATGACACCTTAGAAAGTGGTATTATCAAGCCCTAGAGCCCCACCCTACAATTTCAGGGAACATCAGCAGTTTCCCTGTGTTACCAGGTAGGCTGCTAGGCAAGGTGCTGTTCACTCATGCTTGGCTCTGAGTGGCTTAAGTGCAGCTCTGTCCCTCTGATCTCTCTCTGAAGGACACAGGGAGGGTTCCATGAACATCCAAGATGTGGAGGGTTGGGAAGGGGGTTCAAGTCACCCTTCGCTGTGGTTGCCCTGTCTCCTCCTCTCCTCCTGGGTGCTATGCCCCCATCTGGGCCCTGGCAGCTCTCCTGGAACGTGGTAGCCATACTCCTAGATCCTCTCCTAGCCTTTTGTCTTCTCACTCTCCCCTGCGAAGTCAGAAGATTCAGAGCCATGCAAAGCAGGACATTTTGGATGAAAGGAACTGGAGACATTTGACCTGCAAAAGAGAAGACTTGGGGACATAACATTGCTCTCCAATCTCTGACAAAGGGCAGACTGGCTCTGCACAGCCCCGGAAGGCAGCACCAGCGCCGATGGCCAAGTTTCAGGGATGCGGCAGAGGATGTGCCAGAATAAGAGAGGAGTTTCAAGCCTTCCTGCTTGGAGACTACTCCATTGCAATTGGCTTCCTTCTCACTGTGCAAATCCCCTAGCACAGGGATGGCAGCAGGTTTCCTACTCAACTCAGCAACTCGGAGGGCTAGAGGGTGGCATTAGGGAGGACTGAGGCTATATCCAGGTTTCAAGGGAAGGGGTACCAGGATTTGTTCTCAGGGGCTGGGGAAATGAGGGGACTGGCCCTGAACTTGCTATTTATGGCTTGGCACTACTCTATACACTGATGGATTCTCAAAAATGGTTTGTGAAGTGGAATAGAATTGCCTTGGAGGTGTTGATTTCCTCTCCACCACACCAGGGAGGTGTTCCAGTACAAACCACCAAGGCTCTGAGACCCTGTCCTGCAGGTGGATTCCAGGAGCAAACTGGTAGCCTGCACGCAGTCCGCTGATATGTTCTCTAGACATGCCAGAGCATATAAATCCCTCATGTGTGCACATGACTGTGCTATCATCCATCTGGAGAGGAGATTCACATGCTCACTGATAGAATCTGCATGCAGTTTATGAATGCCAATGAGTTTCAGGTATACATAGTACTGTGTGCCTTTAAACTAGGCCAGTACAACCAGAAAATAGAGGCAAGAGGTAGGACTTCAGTATCTAGCTGACCTGGTTTAAGGTCCCAGTTTTGCCATTTCCTTGAGGTGGTTCCCCCTGTCACCCTCAAGATTCTCATCTGGAAACAGGGCCCAGTGAGAGAACCTTCCTTATAGGCTGATGTTGGGCTGATGTGAGAGATATGGGTAAATCACTTTGCCCAGTGCCTGATCCATGGGAAACATCCCATACATGGCCACTATTCTAATTCATATAGTTTTAATAAAATGTTGGCCCCTGGGTGGCGGCCTGAGCGAAAGGATGGTAATGCTGGTAATCAGCATGACAGCAATGTCTATGCACGTGGCTACCCACTGAAGCGTTCAAAATCACCTATTTCGCAAAGCCACCGATGCATCCTTCCCACGAACGTACTCACACTATCTGGGGGAACAAAATCCTCTTCAGAGAGGAGACAGAATGGCTGCCTTCTGATTATCTGCTATGGGGCAGGCACTCTCACTTCCAGCCTCTGAGTTAATCCTCTCCAGGAGCTTAAGAGAGGGATATTCTCACCTCCGTTTCACTTGTGAGGACACAGCACATCTTCTGAGGTTCCAGAGCAGGCAGGGGGGCGTCTCTGGGATTCAAATGCAGTCCCACTAGACTCCTAAGCTAAATAACTTCCTAATAGCCACGGCTGCTTCTAGAGAGAGCCAAGGTGCCCTTGAGTCTTGATTGTGCTCAAATCATCCCAGATTCTTAATCCAAGACCAGAATCCAGGGATCTCCCCCATTGGTCTGAGTTCTGAAGGTGAGACTGGCAGGGGTCCCCATCCACTTGGCAATCTTGCTTGTGGCATGCCAGAGCTGCTGGGAGTGGGGGAGTGGGAAGGCAGCTTTGAAGTCTTCCCTCATGCTGAGTTGCAGAAAGCTGGCTTGTTGTCTTATGCAGAGAGCAGTTGAGGATATCAAAGGGAAGATAGGATGTTAAATTTTGAGTGATCAATGTTTAATAGTCTGGGTTGTAAGCTGTCATGAGGATGCTCTAGGAGGGGTGCTGTGTGAATTGCAGGGTTTGCCATGTGATGGCTGGAGAGGATCAACCCTCTGGAGGTGCCACTCGTCAGCAGGGAGGACGAATGGAGAGTGACAGAGGGTGGACCCACACCCACCAACAGGCCACTCACTGTGGGGACTTGAGGAAAGCATGGACACAATTAGGAGAGAAAGGGTGAGGACATGACCTCCTCTGCCCCAGGAGTGATCCTCCATGTGCTGGTTCATCCTTTCAGCCGGATGCTTTAAGTGTAACCCCGTGCCCAAACCCAGCTAGGTCAGGGGCAGGGCAGTCCCCAGGGGCCAAAAGAACCTGGGCACTTGCCAGTGAACATCTGTTTGGTTGTTTACTAAAACTTATCTGGAAAATTCCAGCCTTGCCACAGGACATGGAGGGGAAAGGTAGGAGGTAGTGTGGGTCCAAGGGGAGGGGGATGCTGGGATGGAGTGGGACCTGGAGAGGTGGCACTGGTGTCCCTCTCTTTTCTGAGTGTCCTAATATCCTGTGGGCTCTGCCGTTTACTCAGAAAGGAGGAGAAAGGAGGAGAAGGCGGGGAGGCACAGCCCTTTGCCTGTGATCACCCGGCTGCAGCAGATCAGGTCTTCTCAGGGCCAGGCACTCTGTCCCTACCCTTGCAGGCTGCCTCTGCAGCAGAGAATGCAAGATTGTGGGTCCCAGCTCCAGCTCTGTTGCCTTTGCAGCTCACGCGTTCTCATCAGGACAGGCTGTATGGCCTAGACATGGCAGTGAGTGGGGAGGAGCTCTTCCTAAAAGCTTTCTTGGCCAGAGAGCAAAAGACAGGCTGAGCGTCCCTGCCGGCTGCCTTCTTCTGTACCCAAATTTGAGCATCACAAGAGAATCAGGAAAGTCTTAGAGTGGTCTCCTGGGGAGGTCCACGTGAGCGCAGGGATATGGGGGAGCCACAGGCACAAGGGCAAACTCCAGAATACCAGCTCCCTGGGCCAGGCCAGGCAGGGACCGCTGGACCCCACATGGGCGCCTGCCGTCTCCTCAGCAAAAGGCAATTTCACGACTCTTTGGGAGAGCAAAGATTTTATTTACTTCTTTTCAAAAGCTTCAGAATTCTTCCTGAACATCAAATAACTCCTGGCAAGCACATCCTGATGAGTAACATGGAGTGAAATAGAACCAGATGGGCCGGCTCACTCCGGGCTCTGTGCTGGAGGAGGAAGGGCGAGTCCCACTTGGAGAGAGGCTGGGCTCCAGGCCGCAGGAAGCACGTGGGGAGGGGGCACAGCCATTCAGGCAGAGAGGGGCGAGTCCCCAGGACCCTGCCAGGAGATGGAGCCACTCCGCCTGCCATCTGGCTTTCTTGGGAGGAGAAAGGAGGAGGGGCCTGGGGCAGCCAGTTGTACCCTGGGGTGAGGATTAAGCTGAGACTGGCGGGATGGCCACGGGGCGCTGCTGCAGGGGCTTGGGTCCTGTGGTGGGCAGTGAGGACACTGGGTGTTTTGTAGAGTCCCAGGAGAGCCTCCTGGGGTAGACTCAGCTAGCTAGCTCCACAATAGCTGCTCCCCTTTTCTTTCTTACAAATGGAACCCTTGAATTTGTTCAAATCAGCAGAAGAGCTTCATGTCCCATCTCCCTGTCAACCAGGGGAGACCCTGTGACAGACCTGGCCAACCAGAAGCACGAGTTTCTGGAAGGGATGACTGGAAAGCTTTGCCCTTCTGCTGTAGACACTGCTCTTTCCCCTGCCCTGTGTCTGACCTCCAGACATGAGCGTGAGGCTGCAGGGGGACCTGCCATCTTGAGCTGTGAGATAACCAAAGAGGGCGGAAGAGCAGGAAGCAGCCCGGGCCCCCATGGCTTCATGGAGCCGCCACACTGTCCTTGGACCTTCATCACCGTTAGATGAAGCAGCTGTTCTTTGGATCCTCTATGACACATGGTTGAAGGCAATCCCTACGCCAAGATCAGTGGCCCCCCAGTTTAGAGTCTCCTAGCCTTTGCTTGTCTCCTCCTCCCCTCCTGGGGCTCTTCTTCCTCTCCTCACCTACATTCCAGTTGCCAAGGCTGGGCTCCAAGTCCTTCTTCTGCCAGAGGCCGCATCCCTGCCACCACTGCTGGCCTCAGGCCATCCCCTCATCCCCTTTCTAGTCTACCTGAAATCTCCAGCCCTGATGTTCTGCCCCACCACCCACAGGCCTGCCATGCCAATTTCCTGTCTTTTCAGGATCAACATGTTAGCATCCAAGGTGTTAACTATCTAGTTTGCCTGGGACTGAGGGGTTTTGACACAGGACTATCCGGGTTTGCAACACTGGGCCCACTGCCTTTCCCTGTCTGTCCACTGACCTGGCACCAGCACCAGACTTGGGCCCCTAAAAGGCTGTCATCATTACACCCCCAGTGCCTGACTGTTTGTGTATATATATGTAGCTGGCAGTTTGTTGAATGAATGAATGAATGAATCTGTTTCCTCCAAGCAGAGCATGCATTCTATTTGCCTTAAATAATAGTTAAACAAGGATAGTCCACATTCGTCGTGTTTTGCAAGTCCCACCTCCACACCCCCTCACTAACAACAGCCTGATTTCTTTCCAGAATTTGCCTCTTTCCCATTGTGTGTGTTCTTGGTAGAGGAGGATTCTAGGCTCCTGCCTCCCATTACAAATTCCAAAAGGCCAAATCCAGCTCCCCACGTCTCCTGGTCCTCCCCAGGGGGCAGGCACGTGCCCCGACCTCTTTTCTGACAGTTTGCATCTGGAGGGAGGGATGCAGGGTGTTGGCCAGGCTTCTTGGTTACCAGCAACAGAATCCAACTTGGTCAGGATTGAAGCAGAAAGGAGAATGTGTTCCAAAGGAGGTGAGGTAGCTCACAGATTCACAGGGAAGGCTGGGAACCAGGCTCAGAAACAGGCAGCATCAAGGCAGTCCGGGCCACAGTCATGATCCCAGCCAAAGTGTCCTTAGGAAGCCATCCCCGTGTGAACATCGCTGCCCAGGCTGCCACAGCTTGCTCCAGATGCCGGGCACAGACACTGCTATTCTGAACAGCACTGCCCCTGGAAGTGGACATGGCTGCTATGGTTGTTGCCCCAGCCTCCTACCACCAGCATAGATGTGCCTTGCCCTGTTCCATGCCATTGCTTCCTCCAGTCACCAACCAGGGCACATGCCTTTGCATGGACTCAAAGGGCAGGGGGACTATGCGGATTTGCAGCCCAGTCCATGGTGGGAGGCTGCCTCTGCCACTCCCCAACCCCAACGCTTTTAAGGTAGGGGATTTATCAAGCCTAGAAAGAAGGGGTCATCAGATGACAGACAACCAGAAAGAATGACAGAAGCCACTAGACCCGGAGACAGAGGACAAGGTTGGAGGGCGTTTGTCTCAGCCTTGGCAGCATGCGGACCAGATGTTTCCTACTACAAGGTGGTGGCTGTGGCTCCTAATCCAGGCCTTTGGCAGCGGCCTGGGCTCCCGCCTTCCCCGAGCCTGCTTCTCTGGGTTCCTGTCACTTCTGTGAGCTCCCGACATCCTGCCAATAAATTCCTTTTTGCTTAAGTTAACCAGTGTTAGTGTCTGCTGGCTGAAACCAAGCAACGCTAAGTGAAACCACATGTAAACACGAGTACATGCTGCTTGTAAAACACTAAGACAGTCCTGATAAGGCTGCAGGCCTCCTGACACCACCCCTTCCAACATTCTTTCCAGAAGAAACTACTGGTATAAGCTGGATGTGTGTGTCTCAGAACTGACTTGTGCTTCTATCCCAAATATGGAGCCCTAGTAGATTTTACCTAGAAACAATATTCTACTTCACTGAACCTAAGATGCCTTCCACTGTAAGTTGTGCCACTATTTTATGCGCTACCAGGAAGGAAAAATAGTTGCCAGCTAAACAATGACCCAATATTAAGAGCTGTCGATTGCTGGTTTAAGATGTGAAAAAATGTGTGTTTATTAAAACAGATGAAATATGGTCACAGTAACAACTGTTTCACCCTTACCATGGGCCAGGCACTTTCACTAGTATTTTGCTCATATTAACTCAGTTAATAATTTAATATGCTCAATAATTCCTTGAGGTTGAAATATAATTATCCATATTTTACAGATGAGCAAACCGAGGTACAGTTACATTCAGTTGCCTGCTCAAAGTTACAAATCTAGCAAGTGGCAGAGCTACAAGTCAAAGAAATTCTGGATGTTAGAGCTTTCTCTCTTAACTACCAATGTTATAGTGTCTGTGTGTGAGCACAAGTGTGTGCCTGTGTGTATGTATACATATGTACATGTATATGTGCACAAGGTTACAGACTTGTACATTTTTTCACTTAAGAAGTATTATGCTATATGTATCGCTCTGCCCCTTGCTTTGTTAATCCAATAGGCTCTTGCATAAACGTCGTCCCATTCTTTCTAGCTGCTGAAGTATACACTTACCATAAAGTCTCTAGCCATTCTCCTACTCATGGTCACTAAGATTGTTTCCATTTCTGACACTTAGACCAGCAAGGCTGCAGTACACACCCTTAAACAGGCCTCCATGAGCCCGTGCATAAGCGTTTCTCTTAGCTAAACAGAGAAAAGTGGACCTGCCGCATTATTAGTTACGTGCATTTAGAATTTTAATGGATAAACCAGCCCCCTATCCTATCAAAGCTACACAATGATTTGCATCCCACCAGCAACCAACTTGGGCACATGCGTGTAATTTATATCCTAGACTCCTCCTCACCAAATCCGAGGGCTGTCCCAGACCTCATCCTCTGCAGCGACTCTGAGGCTTTCAATATGCCTGACCTGCTCCCCACCCTGGAAGTTCTCCCTCCCTTGGCATCCAGGAAAATCCACTGTTGGGGCTGCCCCTACGCAACTTCTTGTCTCAGTCACTCACTCCTCACTCTGTCCAGCTGTGTTGAGTAGAGGGGACTTTCTCAAGAGGAGTGGCATGTGATATTAGGAAGCATTCTTAGGTGACAAGAAAGGGCATCCACTGTCACATAGGTCTGGCAGACACCGGGGAAAAGCAAAGCTGTTTCAGGACTTCTTAGGGCCTTTATTGAGTGAGCTAATGTGTGATTGCAATCTCCAGAGAAGGCAGGAGGAGCCACAGAGGAGTAGCTCCTACTGGTTCCACACAGTGGGCATGTGTGATGAGCCAGACAGGGATGCAAGCCCCTGGGGCCATCCTCCCCTTCCTGCCCTCCACTGAGGCCCAGGTCCCCAGACCCTTTCCTCTCCCCACATCTGCCTGCACCATGACCCACTCTCCGCAATCTTCTTGGGCAAGGCAGAAGAAAGAAAGCTGGCCAGGAGCCAGGAGGCCTGACCACACCTTCGAAGCTTAAGGTCTTGAGTCAGTCACCTAACTTCTCTATGCGTCAGTTTCCTTGACTGTAAAATGGAGAAAATACAGTACCTACTTAGGATACTACGTGCAGTGTAAAAGCATTAATACACAGAGCATGCAGAACAGCACTTTGCGTGGAGTGAGACCCTAGCACGCCTTTGCTGCAGGAAGGCAGTAGCACTGGATTCCAGTTTTGATTCCATTGCCCACTTATGTGTGACCTTGACTCCATGACTGCCTTCCTCTGGACCTCTGTTGCCTCATTTTATAACAGGGGCAGCTAGGCCAAATTGGAGGATTGAAAGAGTTCCTGCCTTCAAGGGCGCCTAGCCTGTGTCTCAGTCAACCGTGGCTTTCCCAGAGCTCAACACGGACGTGACCATGGGGCCCATGCTCAGTGACTGTGGGGTGAGCTGGATTGAACAAAGGAGTCCCTGCAAGATATGGGAGGGGGCGCACTGACTAAATAATCAACAGGACAGCCAACAGCCCTGGGACAGTCTCCAAGGCGGGGAGCTGGGTGAGGCAGGAGCCAGGTGAGACAAACACTTGAGGGTGTTATCAGACCATTAGGAACCTGGAAGAGGTGGGAAGTACTCAGGAAAGGTTTCCCAAAGAGGGAGGGACTCGAGATCAGCCTGGAATGATGAGTATGATTTTGCTTAGCTCCAGGGAATAAAATTAGGTACTGCAAGAGCAATTTTCACAGAATAGTCACCAGCAGAGAGAGCAGGGCTGGGGTGAAGGCTTGGTGGTGAAAATTCAGGCATCTGTGCAGATGTCTGGGGCACTTCCCTCCGCTTGGGCGTGAAGCAGACACAGCTACCCTGCCCAGCCTGTGCAGAGATAAGATCTATCCCCTCGCAAACAAAGCCAGGGTCTCCCACCCCCTCCACAGGCTTGCCCCAGCCCTCACTGGGCTAAGCACAGCTCCGTGGGCTTAACAATCCCCCAGAGAAAGAGGGAGCCTCGACAGAGACAAATGAGGCACGACATCCTCCTCCCTCAGCTGCCCAGGAGACCCAGACATCCCTCACGCCCAAGACGAGCTCCAGCCCTCTGCTCCCTCATTATCTTTGCTGGGGTGTCCTCAGGCCAAAATAACGTACCCAACCCCTGCCTGTACCTGGGTATCATTATGATGACTCCTACTTGAAATTATTTGTTTTTCTCTATTGATCTTGCTTCGACACTGGAAAAATGTATTCTTTGTACAGCATTCCCAAGGGTTTAATTTGTCCGTGTTGGAAGCCTTTTTTAATAGGATTCTGCCCCATTGTTTATTCTGAACATTGAGTTCCGAGAGTCGAGATTCAGCTCTTTTAATAGAAACTCATTACCAGGGTCCCTCTGCATCAGAAAACTGATACTGACACTGCGAGGAGGAGACAAATTAGGAGACTGCCAAGGGCCCATCTGATCAGAAGGCCCCATGGGAAGCGACGTTGCCATCCAATACCTGCCACCCTCCTCCTGTTTGGAGACCTGGGGGGTGACAGCCACCAGCTGGGCAGACCCAAGCAGCCCCTCCACCCCTGGCCAGTTTCTTTCTCAGAAAACTCTACCTTGAGTGGACCCTGGTCTCCTAGAGCAGTGTTTCTCAAAGCCTGATCTGTGGCACCCTGCATCAGAATCCCTTGGTGTCCTGGGGCCAATTCAGGCGGCCAGGTCTCCTCCAGACAGTACTACCCTTAGACGCCTGCCATGGGGCCCATACCACAGGGGGCTTCCTTGAGGGACTTCCTTCTGTTCATGACTAGTTGGGTTGGC
This sequence comes from Hylobates moloch, assembly GCF_009828535.3. NCBI lineage: Eukaryota > Metazoa > Chordata > Mammalia > Primates > Hylobatidae > Hylobates > Hylobates moloch. Next base: position 73,361,475 of record NW_026652278.1, read on the forward strand.
AGTGCCATCCAGGAGGCATACTCCACGCCTGGACCCATTGTGAAGCCCCATCCCCATTTGTTTCTCTACCCCTGCCCCCTACTGCCCCCAGGAGCTGGCCAGATGCCCCAAAGAGCTCCAAGGGCTCATGCATATGGGGTCAGCCCAGAGCCCTGTGGTGGGCCCCTGGCCCAGGCAGACAGCCTGGTGAGTGGACTGCTCCCACTGGCCAGCAAAGTGTTTATTTCACAGCGTCACATGAGATGGAGTCAGCAGAATGGTGCTCACATGATTTTGAGTGGCTCAAATGGTTTATATAGATAGCCTTCCCTGCAAAACAGAAAATATACTGGCCTGAGGCCCTCTACACCCCAGGGGCAGCCCTGCCTCCAGATCTTCTACAACAGATCACTGAGGAACCCAGGAAATTCAGGATCTACCAGAAGAATAGTGATGAAAGGAAAGAGCATGGGTTTTAGAGTTATTCAAAGCTGAGCTCAAGCTGAGATTTGCAGCCAATCAGCTGGGTGATATGAGCAAGTTACTAACCCTCTCTGGACCTCACTTTGCACTCATAAACATTTTTGCTTCAGGGTGGCTTTAAGAGTTCTTTCTGGAACAAGGTAGCCTGCAAATTATACATATATGAAACTAGGACCATGCTTGTGAGGTACTCAGAATCATACCTAGCATGTGATACGAACCTGGAATCATTTATTTGTTCAATCAACAAATATTTATTGAGATTCTGCTATGTGCCAGGCACTGCACTCAGCCCTAGTGAAACAACTAAACAGGCTCAATCCTTTGCCCTCGTAAGGAAAGGCAGATGTTAGACAGAGGTAATTCTAAATCATTTCTTTAATGGCAGTGGTGATCGTCCTATATGGTGCAGAGCAATGTGTTATGGAGAACAAGGGACATGCTCACGAAACCCACTGAGGAGTCACAGAGGGCTCTGAGAGGTGACCATTCTATTGGGACCTGGAGGTGCAACCGGGTTTACCAAGGAGAAACAGAGACCATGAGCACCTCCTGGTCTGGTTTCCGCGTTTTGGGGCACCTTCCTCTCCCTGTGATAGCTCTTTCTGGAAGTAAATAAAGATGATTGATTTGACAGCTGCTCTGCACAGAATCTATATGAGCTCAGTAGGTTTGCAGAGTATGGGAAGGCAGATAGTGGCATTGCTGAGGCCTGACTGTTAGCCAGGCATGGCACTAAGTGCTTTCTATGCATTATCCCATTAGATACCCACAGTAGGCCTGCCTGTCTCCCATTTAACAGATGAGAAAGCTGAGACTCAAAGAGGTTAAGTAATTTGTCACCTAAGTAGGGTTACAGAGCTCATAAGCAGTGGATCCAGCATCCAAGCCTAGACAATGTGACCTCTTGTACCGTAGGCTAAGGCCTCCATACCCCACCTGTGACGCTAGCTTTAGAATCCATTCAAGGAGATCACCTTTTCTCTCTAGAGAGGGCTGAACACACTTGGAAGTTACCTGAAAGAGAATTGGCTTGAATTACATGAAACTACACAAAACCCAGTGCAAGGTTGGAGTACAACAGACCTGGTGTCTTGTCTAGACGACCCCCAGAGTGACCTCAGGCCATCACTTCCTCTTTTGGCCTCAGAGACCCCATTTGCAAGATGAAGAGCTTGGACTAGGCCAGTAGTTTTCCACATCTGTTCTTCAAAGCCCTGGACTTCCATGAAGGTGGCTAGGGGCTGCCTTGGATAGGTACTGAGCATTTGCTGGAAGACAATCTCTGTGGCTGTGATAGCCACAGCACATGAAGGTGGTCATTAAAAGCTTTTTCTTCTGTAATATCATTCATTCTTAAGTCAGTCTCCACTTATGGAGCACACATCATGTGTGAGGTAGGCATGGAGGATCCAGGCAGGTCTCTGCCCCAGAACAGCTCTGAGGCCAGAGGAGGAGGGTACCCAGAGCCACTGCCCAGAGTAACAAGGTGCCATGGGCTCCTTCTCAGATTAACCAGGGGCTCAGAGGAAGGGAGTGGCAGCAGCCAAGCTAGCAGCTGAGCCCAAGTTTCTCGGCACTCAGGACCGCGTTCTTTCTTCACCCTACTTGCATCAAATAGGTTGATTTGGGCATTGAGACAATGGCCGTTTTATGGAGTAAAAAGATCTAGTTAGAATCCGAAAGGGCTGGAGAGAGCTGCAGGGAGAAAGGCAACAGGGGAAAGCAGGAGCTGAAGCATCAGACAAACGCAGGAGATCGGGGGAGAACCCATAGCCAAGCTGGTGTGAATCCTTTGGATGGTGGAGCAAGAGCTCCTAATGGTCACAGCCAAGGCTCTGCTGCTAAGGGAAGGAGGAGTACCAGGGCACTTACCTGTCTGTAATAGTAGCAATACTACCAGTAACAATTACTGCTATTTATTGAGCAACCATATTAGTCAGAAGAGGCCAAGCTATGCTGCAGGAATAAATAGCTCCACAATCTCAGTGACTCAGCACAGTAAAAAATTGTGTCTTGCTCACACAGCATCCATTGCAGATCCAGGGTGAATGTTCTCCCTACAAGGATTGGGCCCCATGACTGATAGGTCCTCCACCACCCAAAGCAGCACCACCTGCAACACGTGGCCTTCTCAGTCGCTGGGCAGGAAAGAGAGGCTAGAGAAGGAGGTACAGGCTTTTCCTTAGCAGCCTTACTCAGGGCTCTCCAGAGAAACAGAACCAGTAGGACATATAGAAATATACAAGAGGAGATGTATTGGCTCATATGATTATGGCGGCTGAGAAGTCCCACTAATGTCTGTCTGTAAGCTGGAGAACCAGGGCAGCCAGTGGTGTAATAAAGTCTGAGACTAAAGGTGCAGAAACAGGAGCTCCAATGTCTGAGGGTAGAAGAGGATGCCCCAGCTCAGGAAGGAAGAGAATTCACCCTTCCTCTGTCTTTGTGTTCTATTGGGACCCAAACAGATGGGATGATGCCCACCCACATTGATGAGGGAGATCTTCCTCATTCAATCTACAGATTCTAATGCTAATATCTTTGGAAGCACCCTCCTGTGAGGTTCCATTTCTCTGGAAAGCCCTGAGTAAGGCTGTGAGGGAAAAGCCTGTACATCCTTCTTCAGCCTCTCTTCCCCACCCCAGCTACTGAGAAGGCCACGTGTTGCAGGTGTTGCTGCTTTGGGTGACGGAGGACCTATCAACCATGGGGCCGAGTCCCTGTAGGGAGAACATTCACCCCGGAGAGCTGTTAGGATCTGCAATGGATGTTGTGTGAGCGATCACATCTTACCAGCTATCTGGGTATCCCTTAGCCCAGTTAAGTTGACACCTAAAATGAACCATCACTGCCCCGGATCATAAGTGACAAAAATGACACCAGTTTCACTGGCTTGAACTTAGCACTTGGTCCACTAATCTTCAATGATGGGTGAGGCGGGGTGGGAAGTGCTGTCTTCTGTGTGGCTGGAAGGAGGAGAATCAGACATGGTGAGCATTAGTGATGTCTACCACAAGCATTAATGTGTGTCAGGCACTAATTAAGTACCTTACATAGATTGTTTCACTGACTCTACAACAGCTTGTGTTACAAATAAGGAAGCTGAGGCACAGAGAGAATGAACAGAAAGAATCTATCCAAAGTTAACCCAGCTAGTAATGGAAGAGTAATAATTCAATCCCAGGTGGTCAGGGTGCTTAAGTCTCTCTCCACCTCCTTCCACAATCTCAGAGGTCATCAGTGCAACAATCCTCCAGAGATCGGCGATCCATTGTCACAGTGCGGTCCTTCAGTCAACCCAATAAAGACATCCACGTCCTCAGCATTCGGCAGATGGGAGAGGGACACCATGCTTCCCAGTGACCTGGGACCATCCTCAACCCTTTGAGATGAGAAGTCAACAGAATAAAATGTTTCTCAGTGAGGAAAAGAAGTAGGTGTCTTGGAAGGGCAAACCTGGCCCGAGTGGCTTCTGTAGCTGAGAGAGAGAGACAGAGATCTCCAGAAATGGTGCAGGTCATCCCAGAACACTTCAGTCACAAATTCCAAGTGCGAGGGGTTGTAAACAGATGATCACTGTGTTTCAACCCATGCACTGGGGTCTGAAATTCCCAATTCAGGCCAGGGGAAACAATAATAACCATTGACTAGCATATCCAGGTTCATTGACTGGAAAGGTCGTATATTGATGGACAAAAAGCCAAGGTCAATATTTGATTTGAGGAACAATAAATCTTGATATCCATGGAAAGAAGCCATCGATGCAGGTGTTGTTAGGCAGAGCCAGGACGCCATCACAGCAGGGTCATCATGCCTCCTCTGTGACCCATTAAAGGCACTCTTGTGTGGAAAATTGGGAGGAGGCTTGAGTGTGTTTAGCAGTTTTTAGGTAGCTCTGAGTAAGTGTGTATTTTGAAGACAGGCCACAAAAAAGAGAAGCATGCACTGTTTTCAGAGGACTGTCAGAATGTGGCCACTTTTGCCCCATTCATGTAAACGAAAGGAAAATACTTCCCCTGTCCCCTCCCCACCTACTTGCTCCCCATAACCTGCTGGTGTTGGAGATTTGCCTCCACTCTCACTGAGGAGGGATGTGAGTGGGATTTTCCCTTATCTGCTTTCCAGCTCTCTACTTGCCAATCCTTCAATGTCTTATTCTTTATCTCCACAAGAAAGGCATGCCAATAAAACCAGAGCTGAGGCACACCTGCCAATATCTGCCTTGGAGAGGGAACTGGCTCCATTCTCCTGCCTTTTCAGGCTCTGCTCCAAGTCTTGCCCCTACCTCATGTAGAGCCTCCCAGACCCCTTGCCTTCCCTGCGCAGTGCCAGGCATCTCCAGCTCCTTGGAGTGCTTGCTGCCACACACCCCTCCCCTTCCTCTCTCCCCTGGAGAAATTTCACTAATCCTGAGACTCCCAGTTTGACATTGGCTCCTTTGTAAAGCCCTCCTTCCTCCTGCCCCATTCTGCCTCCATCCCTGCTGCAGCACTTGCTCCATCCCTTGGACAGTTTCTTTGTGCTTGTCCATGGGTTTTCATTATCCTATGAATGACTACTTCAAAGGCAGGGGCAGGTCCTTACTTAACTCTGTATCCCCGTTGCCTGGCCGTGGTGAATATCCAATATGTTGGCAGAACGAAGAGCAGGTCAACGGGATGAACAAACATACCAGGTAAGGAACTCAGAGTCTGGGCCAGAGCAAGGAGGGTGCATGTGGGGCCTATAGGGATGGGAAAGGGAGGGCGCCTGAGTAGGGGGAGAGGTGGTGAGCACTGGAGATGGAGCACAGCAGAGCATTATCCTCCCTGGCTCCTCATCCTCACCAGCGGCTGCCCTGACAGTATTAATCAAGGCCAGAGCATGTGGAAATATCAGTCCACTGTGTTCTATTCAAGTTCCCTGGAACTAAATTATGTTGTCAGGATTGGACAGAGCAGGAATGGAAAAGACCAGGCTGGATGACATGGGGCTGTTAAAAGGAGATGAATGAGCCCAGTGGCTTCCATTCAATTTTTCAAGGTTTCCCAAGGCAGGTCTGACAAATACCACCTTATAATTCCCAGACACCCTGCGCAGTACCCTCCACACTCTAATTTTTTTTTCTGCCCATCAGATTAGAAGGACAAGGGATTCTTCTTTATGTCTTGCAAATGGGGCAATGGAGAAACTGGAGTGGGGGGAGCACGTTGACCCAGGTCAAGGTTGGGCCAAGGTCAGGCCATAAATCAGTGACACAATCAACAAGACAAACTCTGAGCTTACAGCACAATGCTCTCTCCATTACCCCACCTGCATAGCTTCTGCTGTAAAACAGAGGTGGCCAGACCTGCCTCTCAGGGCTGCTGCAAGGTGTCAGAGAGCTAACACACCTGAAACCACTTTTGACTGTAATGGTACTATTCATTCATTCATTCATTCATTCAGTCAGTCAGTCAGTCAGTGTTGATCCTGGACATACCATGTCCCAAGCCATGTTAGCTCTTATTTAAGGGCTGCTATAGGACTATAGAAAGTAGCTGAGAATTAGAAACCATTCACAGCCTTGCCACTTGACAGCTGTTTGATCTTGGGTCAGACGTGAAGCCTCTCTGATCCTCTTCACAAAGTGATTGTCAGAACCAAATTAGTTAACAGCAGGCCAGCACCTAGCACAGTCCCTTAAAGGGAGTAAGTTGTAAAGAAGAACTTACCGAATCTAAATGTGTTCTCCCACAAAAGACTGGGTGGCTCTTCCCTCCCTGTAGGAGGAGTGTCCCTGCAAAATGGATGTGTGTGTCGGGCTTCAAGCTCTGCAGTGTGCTGCAGTTGAGCATATCTCCCAACCCAGCTGGGAGTGAGCCTCAGTTGTCAAAGGACTAATTAAATTAGCATAAATTATTTTATGTAAATTAAAAATCCATGCTATGGCTTTTTATTGGTAGTGGCATCAAATCTTGCCACTGCACATGCTTGTTTAAAATTAATGTGCATAAATGCTCCAAATATTGTATTATTAATAATGATAATAATGTTGATGAGGATGATGATAATAAACACAATCTCATAGCAATGGCTATGGCTGGCTCTGAAAGCTCAGCAGGGAGTGCACTGTCATAGCTTCTAAGAGAAACAGCAAGATGACATAGCCCCTTCCTAACCACCCCAGCCCTCACTCATGGCACCATTTTGATGTCTTCACTGGGTTCAGCTGACTAATGGCTTCTTCAAATCCTGCCCATTTTTTGAGGCTGTACTCAAGGCTACCTCTATGAATCAGTCGGAACATTAACTACAGAGATTTCTCCTTCCTTTTAATTTCTGAAACAACTTTTCCCCATCACTGTTCTCCATGTGTTATCTCCTTGGACTCACCTCAGATCTGTGAGGAAGGTGGCAGGTATATTTACCCATTGCATAGATGGGTTATTAGAGATCAGAGAGTAGAAGCTACCCAAGGTCACATTGCTAGGAAATTACAGAGCCAGGACTAAAGTTTTTCTGACTCATAGGTATTACTGAAGTGCCTAGCCAAGAGGCTTGCACATAGCAAATAATTAATCAATGTTTGTTAGGAAGAGAGAAAGAACGATGTGCATAAAAGGATGAGTAAGTGAAAAATTTGCAGAATGAAATATTTAAAATTCCTCAATACATTGATGACCTTCTCTCTTTATTATGATCAATGCAACAGTCAATCTACCAATGAACCTACAAAGTGTTTGTCTTTTGGAGGAACTGACCACACATTCACAAGCCGCCACTGAGTCTAAACCTAAACATAGGCCCATCCATGCGGCTTAAGGGAAGATATACCCAGGCTGTCTATCAGCCCACAGGGCACCTTTCTAATAACTAGAGAAAGGCACCAAACCCCCCAACGTAAGCAGGCTTAGTGAGCCTAGCTAGAGTTCATCCTCTTGGCCTGGTGCCAACCAATACAACCACACGTGGTGGCCCTGGATTTATTAAAGACTTCAGACTATTAAAAGGCTGAGCAACACCATCTCCCCCAGAGTTCCATGTCACTCTTTCTCCTTATGATAGCACTAGGCAGAGACTGCTTCCTTGGAGAGGGTGGGGGTGTGTATGTGCACATGTGGGTGCGTGCTCTGCCTGAATAGGAGATTCTCCATACCAGACACCAAGGGATTTAGGACAAATACTGGTTTCTGTACCCTGACTCAGATGGAAAAATGACATTCTTCAATCACACATGCAGGAAACAAACCACAATAGTGGCGATACTTGAAAATTTGTCACCCATAGAAAGCATAGTCATTTTCCTATTCCATTAAAATTGTTGCAGATATCTCAAAATATTGACTACAGCAGAGGTAAGCAAACCTTTTCCGTGAAGGTCCAGATAGTAAGCGTTGTAGGCATCGTAATCCATGCAGTCTCTTGCAATAACTTAACTCGGCTGTTGCAGCTCTGAAGCAGTCAAAGACAATATGTAAATGAATGGACATGGCTATGTTCCAATAAAACTTTATTTACAAAAATAGGTAGTAACTCAGATCATAGTTTACTGACTCCTGATATAGCAAATCATTACTTTAAAATTACAATAGTTAATAGGCTCTTGTTATTTAATGTGTTACTAAAGAAGCACATATATTACTGTATCAGACTTTTTTGTATTTTGAAAATTGCATTTCAATATAACTGGTTGCCTCTGTGACCCTACGTATTTGGTTTTATGCATTAAAAACCATTAGTCTGAGACAGACTTCATTGACTTCACTGGTCTAACAAGGGAGTCCTTGACCCACTGGAGGTAAAGAGTCCCCAGTTATTTAATCCATCTCAGCTTCAGTTTCCTCACTGCAGAGTGGCAAAGCCAATAATAATATTATTCATGTCAGAGGGTTCTTGCAAGAATTCAATGTGGTTATGAACGTAAAGGTGTTTTGTTAACTAAAAGGAACCACAGAGATTTAAGGTATTAATATTTTTGTTTTCCCAGTGGTTCCTACTGTAGTCATCTGTACATAGTAGGTACTGAATAAGTGTTTGTTGCAGTCCAGTTAGCTGAGCCAAGAGCCCGGCATTCCTTCTTGAGCAATAAGTAAGACAGGGGGAGGGGATGGGAGGGAGAAAGGAAAGGGGAGAAGGAAAGGGAAGGGAGGGAAAGAGAGGGAGAGAAAGAGAGAAGGGGAGGGAGGGAGAAGGAGAGACTAGAGAATCCTGGCCACTGTGAGTATTATTTCACAATTGTCTGTGCAGAATTCCTAACCATCACATCTATTTAGAAATTGCACTGGGGAATGAAAAGAGGAAGGGGGAGAGATGGCTATGTTTTGAGCAGAGACTTCCTGCTGATGCGGCAGGTTTTAAGAGCACAACTTGCACAGTTTGTGAAAGCACATGAACCTTGAAATAGAAATATGGACCTCTTAATTCATCTCTCTGTTATTTGATAAAGTATAAGGTAAATGAATGCAGAACATTTTCCCTTTAATTACACAAGGAGAAATGGTTGGGGGATGAGAGGTGGGGGAGCAGAGGATTGAGGGTGAGAGGCCACAGTGAAGCATTGTGCTTCCAAAGCAATGATATGGAACGGGCTTCTCTGAGATTTTAGTTCTGGGGAAAGAGGCTGAAGCTATGCATTACAATAACAACCTCAGGGTCCAGTGGCTTCCAGTCAGAATGCATTGTAAGGCAGGCAATGGGGCAGCAGACCTCTGCCTTCAAAGGGCTAGCAGTTCAGGTGCAGAAACAATTTGGAAATGCTTAAAGTGGGCATCAGTTCTGCCACGTGGTTAAGATCACGAGTCCCAGGACCAGCTCTACCACTGAGTGGGGGCTTCTCTGAGCTCGCTATGTAGTCACTACTGGTACCCACCAAGTATTTTTAGTTCTGCCCTCGCAAAGCTGATCCCCTCGCATGGAGCTGGACAAGCAAATAAACCCTCAAACATGTCAGACAGGAGTCCTTGGGTCTAAACCCTTCCTCTCCCTCTTTCTAGACTCCTGCAATCCATCCCTTTTGGACCATCACAGACAGTTGGCCATGCCGGTGACAGCGGGCCCAAGGCACAGCCAATTTGCGTGGAGGGATTTCAGAGTTATGGTGTTGCGTTATTCAATTTATTTAAAGCCTTAATAGTTTCTTCCAGGCTGCTAAGAAACCCATATTTTATCCCATTTAATTGTGATTTGTTTGATTAAAAGTTGCTCTGGATACCATGTTAGAGGATAATCAGGGTTTGTGATGGGTTGAACAGTTGGCCCCCCAAATGCATATGTTGATGTTCTAACCCGCAGCACCTGAGAATGTGACCTTATTTGCAAAGAGGCACATTGCATATGTAACTAATTACAATGAGGTCATCCTTAGGGTCACTGGTCCCCGATCCAATATGACTGTTATGGTTATTAAAAGGGGAAATTTTAACACAGACATGGACAAAAAGGAGTGCAACATATGAAGATGAAGGCAGAGATTGGAGTGATGCATCTATAAACCAAGGCAAGTCAAAGATTGCCAGCCAATCATCAAACGTTAGGGGAGAGGCCTGAAAACAGATTCTTCTTCACAGCCCTCAGATGGAACTAACCCCGCCACACCTTGATTTTGCACTTCTGGACGCCAAAGCTGTGAGCCGATAAATTCCCACTGTTTAAGCCAATGGTTTGTGGTACTTTGTTATGGCAGCCCTAGCAGAGTAATACAGAGTTCTAATTTGGTTTCCATTTGCCGGATGACTTGGGCAAGTTCTTTCTCTGGGCTTCTATTGTAAAGGCAGCACAACGCAGTGAAGGACAACAAAGGCTGGGGCCTGCCAACCTGGCCTTGCATCCCAGCTCTGCCACTTACTCGCTGTGTGACCTTGGACAAGGCCCTGAACCTCTCTGTATCTCCACAGAAAGAGATAAATGCTACATAGCCTCCAAGTGGCCTCACAGCTCAAATAGTCCACAAGCCACATATAAATAATATTATTAAGAGTTTAGCATTGAGTCATTTGCAAGACCACCAGGACTATTGTAACTGGACTATGAGCAGACAGGACCCTCTGCAGAAGATGCAAAATGAAGGAACATGACAGGTGGAAACAGAAGGCCTTCTTGCTGAGGTGGCTGATTTCTATCATAGCGGGATGTTTGTGATCCACTTGAAGTCATTGGGCCCTTCGAGTAGAAAGGCCAGGGCTGGTGAGCACAGCTCCCAGCATAGGGCTGTCAGGATGCTGTAGGGAGGACCACACTGCCGTTGTGTCACGAAGTCCATGACTGACCATCTCTTACATGACCACATGGTTGAAGAGCAAGGCCACCATCTGCACCAAGATGCAGAGCAAAGGAAACTGCAATTTGACAATTCAAAACATCTTCCAGCCCAGTTAATTTTTGTTATTGAGTAATAACTCAAAATAAATATTTTGTTATTCTAAGTACTCTGTGTCTGTCCTGAATCAAGAAATGGCTTAGATTCCAGGCTCTTCGAGGGCCTACAAGTGTCCCGTCCTCTTCACTGCTCTCAGGGAAGTCTCCAGAGGAGCCAGCTCCCTCTGGTCGCTCCCTGCAGGCTGGAAGGCCATGCATAATTAAAAACTTGGTGGGTTTTTTGCAATATTTACTGTAAACTCATGGAGGGGCTTGTTGAGACAGATTCTTAGTGTTGTGTTAGGAGCATTGTGTGTTCCTATTTCTCTGTGGAAAAAAAAAAGAGAGAAATCTCAGCAACAACACAAACTGCCCAGCAAAAATCCCAGCTGTTCCTGGCAGGAAACTGCAAGATCTCTTAGCAGCCGGCTGTCAGATGCCTAGCCCTGGACTGGGTGCTGTGTGGGGGTGGCATAACAGACATGACAGCAAGACCTGCCCAGAGAACAGTGGAGGTCTCCCCCTCACATTCCTACCTGAGCAAGGCTCAGGCTGGGGTTTCAGCAAAGAATGGCTGAAACTGGGTGGTTCCAGGGAAGAAGAACATCCTGCAAATGCCCCAGAGAATTCATGAGTATCAGCTGCCTGGTAGGGAAAACTTGGGCAAAGTATGTGATAGAGCTGACCCACTGCACATGCACACAGGTATAACCAGTTATGCATTGTCACATGGCTGTGGGGCACTTGGCCAATAGTATAGAGATCACAAATACACTTTTGTGAATAAATAATGTATTAATCACCCCCTCTGTGACAGGCAGTGTTACTGCAGTTGGGGACACCACATAAATTCATAGACAAAGTGGCCAATAACACCTGCCCTTATGGAGCCCATATTCTAACAGAACAATGGTGGGAAGTGACAACACATCTGCAGAAGGTAGAGTTTTATGAAGACTCTGTGACTGGTTTACAATGTGACTTGCAATGTCATTGTCCCTCTTCTAGCCTTCAGTTGGCTCATCTGTAAACTGAGACAAAGAGGCCAGCATTCTCTTGAGAAGACACTGGTTCGTTCCTCAACTATCTTTGTGACTAAGGACAAATTATTTAACCTCTCTGTGCCACAGATACTTCCTACCAGTATTGGAGAAACAATTGAGGTAGTACATGCACATGGCTTTGCCAGTGCCTGGCACATAATACACCTTCAGTAAGTGCTACTATTATCTAAAGAAAGTAAGACCAAGTGAGCTTAACCCCTCCCTCTACTGTCTTGTCTTTGAGACGTTTTCTTCTCTCCGAAGAGCTCAGGGACCACAGGTCTTTGTCTCTCCAGAGTTCAGCATCTCTCTCGGGTCTCCTGACCTGAGCCAAGTGACCTGTCCCTCCATAGACTTCCTCACAAGCTGAAATGGGAAGGAGCCAGCCTTGAAAGTCACTTCCTGGAAGAGGCATCATAGTAGATAACACAAGTCATCAGGTTGCTTTGTGGTCAGCCAAACCAGGTTATGAATCCAGGCTCTGCCACTTAACAGCTGTGTGACCTCAAGCTGGTCATTTAATCGCTCTAGAACACTTCAGTAGAGCTAGTGCCTGCCACCCAGGGCTGTGGTGAGGATGAAGCCAGAGAGTGAGCTAGAGTGCTTAGGATGGCAGCACAGAGACAGGGGCCAATAGGTGTTGGCAATTATTACAATAAGCTCCTAAAGAGACCCACAGCAGAAGAGAGAATAGACGTATGCCTCCAGACATCACGGAGCTCTCTGTCCCACCCTAGAAAGGAGACAGCCAACCCCTGGGAAGGCCTGGAGCAATTTGATGTGAATTTTCATTAACAGCCTGAATTAAGAACATGGAAGGTGGGCTGATCGAATTTGAAGATGATATAAATTTGAAAGGAAAGATAAATAAATTAAATGAAAGTCTGATCCAAAAACCTTTCAGCAGTTAGGAATGATAAGTGGTAGCAAAAGTCCTGTGTTTGATCCCCCAAAAGCTGACGGCACATGCTTGGTAAAGGACACATGGTTTAACAGCAGCAAGGCTTAGAAAAGACGTGGAGTTTTGAATCAAGAGTGAGTTTAGGCCAGATTTGTAATCCCAGCACTTTAGGAGGCTGAGGCAGAAAGATCACTTGAGGCCAGGAGTTCGAGATGAGCCTGAGCAACATAGTGAGACCCTGTCTCCACAAAAAATTTAAAAATTAACTGAGCATGGTGGTGTACTCCTGTAGTCCTAGTTAGCTGAGAAGCTGGGGCAAGAGTATTGCTTGAGTTCAAGGTTGCAGTGAGGTATGATCACACCACTGCACTTCAGTCTAAGTGATGATGCAAGGCCCTGTCTCCAAAAAAAAAAAAAAAAAAAAAAAGAATGAGTTTAGGAAAGTTAACTATAAGGCATGGCTTCAAAAGAGTTATTGCTGACTTAGGCTACATTAATAAAAGTATAGTGCCTACATAAGGGAGGTGAGAGTCCTCTATTTTACCCTGAAAAATTATTGCTCTATTTCTATTTGTCTTGACCATTTGTCAAGAGAGATATTGCTCTTCTAGAACACGAGCAGAAAACAGATGCAAAGGATCTCAAAACCATGCTATTATTGAATGGGCTCACCAGGAAACAAACTCTGAAATGGAGATTGCTGTATTGCAATTTTATTAGGAAGTGCTCTTGGGAACAACACCTGTGAGAGTAAAGGAAGCAAATTTGAGCAGAGGGAGAAATAGAACTGTGTTGCTGTTGCAATGAAAGCCTCATTAAACTTATGGAGAGCTGGAAAGCCCCTTCAAAATTGCTCTGAATTGAGGTGAAGGGGATGGAGCTTTGTGCCTCATATCACCCAGCCATGGAGGAGGCTTGCTCCCAGGCAGAAGACAAACAGAGCTTGGACACGGTAGCTCCTTTTGGCCAAGTGCAATTCCTAGTGGGAGACTTGGCTGAGTGCCATGAGCAAGCAGCACTCTTGGAAGCTCTGGGAATGAGTGCTTAGCCCTGAAGGACATCCTGGGCAGTGCATCTCAGCATGTACTACAGTCCACCCCTTGCACCACCCAAATCTGCTTGTTTCATCTAATTTCTTGGAACAGCATATTCTGGCTCCTGGATTCCAGTTGTCTCTTTTCCTGGGGAGACTTACAGGAGGAAGATTAATGGGACAAACGATAGCCACCACGGCTGCATGTAGTACTCTCAGTTCCCCTCCTCCACTTCTCTAGGTTCCTTTCAGTAGCACCTAGCGCCTATGGTGGTCTCTGTGCTCATCCAATATCATGCCAAGACCTCATTCCTAGAGGGTCTGAATTCCTGGCTGCATCCCATCTTCAGGCCTCTCTGGATCCCAGGTACTTACTTCATAGACGTCTGTGCTTCTCAAATTACCCAGTTTATTCCTGTTCAAAACTGGGCAGGAAAGAACAAAACACTCCCTAGTGTATCACCTTAGTGGCAAATACATTCTTCCCTGTTTTTTCATGGCATAACAACAGCCCAACTTCCTGACAACCAGGGTCCCTTAACTCTGCCAGACTAGTGACACTTTTTCCTTGCCTGCTGGTCCCTCAATGTAAGCAGCCCAAAGACACTGTGTAATACCATAGCTTAAAGTCTAATGGGGCTATTCCAGTGTCCCCTGATGGAAGCATGCACCCTCTGGAAACCAGGACTTCAAGACCCACAGACCCTAGTTTTGTGGAGACAGAAAGCACAGATTCCCCAAGTGGGTCCTTGGGAGTGATGGTAAACAGAGACATTCCTACTTCTACCTCTTGTTCCCCACACTCATGCATTTTACTGACTGGGGACCATTTAGTGCTCACTGATTTAGGGTGGATACTGCATCCTGGGTGATGATATCCTATGCTCACAGACATCATCTCCGAACTGATGCCTCAGCTGCACTTTCAAAGGCTACTTCATCACTCTGTCAAGCCAGCAGGGTCTGGTGGTATAGTTTGTGACAACCTCAAAGGTTTCTATGGTCTTATATTACTGTGAAGTGGTTCTCTTGGTCTGATGCAATGTTATTTATATAGGATCCTAGATTGCTGGATCAAATATTCTATAAGCTATCAGATGAGGGTGCAGGCTGAAGCCCTGCAGACAGGAGAGGTAAACCCATAGCCAGAATGTATGTCCATTCCAATCAAAATGAGTCAATTTCCCTGTGAGAATGAAAGGGGTTCAATGTAATCAACTTGCCACCAAGTGGCCAGTTGATCTCCTTAAAGAATGGTGCCATATTAGCATCTCAGCCTTGGTCTCTGTTACTAGCAGACATTGGACAATGGCAGTAGCTACACTGGCTTTAATGAGTAGGAACCCCAGGCTGTGAATACCATGTGTAACCTCTATCCTTGCTCCCATGACTTCTCTGTTCATGCGTCCATTTCTGCCAGCATGAGGATTGCCAATGACAGAGGCTGGCTGACACCAACCATTTGAGTCATGCTGCCCACCTCGTGCCTCTTCCATGGCAGATACTCTTTAATGGGTGTCAACATGTCATTGAAAGGTCTTCACACTCCATAACAAGTCCCGTTGTCTCATCCTTGTGGGTCTTTCCAGGGCCTTCTTATCTCTTCTCCTGATCTTTCTCCTTCTAGAACTGTGACCAATGGCTCAGTCATTCACTGCTTCCCATGAGTCCATACATGTTCTACCTCGGGCCACTGCTCTTGTATACAAAATTGATGACCAGATAGACCAGATACATTACCCAGGGCTCTTCCTACTGAGAGGATTTCTCCCCTCTGCTGGTTTTCAGGGTCACCCTTGAATGGGACTGTCATGTATCAGCTGTTTATTTCAAGCTCATACCTAGATACCAAGTCAACACATCCATAAACAAAGCTTGGCTTTTTTCTACCCCCTCAGCTAGTCTTAAGGAACTCCACCCTTGCAGGCACAGATGGGAGCTGATTGACAGTGGTGGACGATAGGGGAGTTTCGGCCTCCTTCTTGGGCAGCTTACTGGTATCATCTTGCTCTGTTCATGCCTGATCCCAGACTTGCCACTGCCATGTTACTGCTGGTATCACCTAATACTATGACTTGTTAGCTCCATATGTCTAGCTCATGCTGGACAGTTTGCTTTATGGTCACTTGATGTCTTATGATCAGGGGCTCCATCTCTACCAGGGCCCAGTAGCATGTTAAGAGTTATTTTGAATAATGTGTAATTATCTGTTGTATGTTGCAAGTGGCATGGCCTTATTCCCGAATCCTGGGACTCTATGCAGTAATTTTCCTTTTAGAGCTTACTGTAAACTCCAAGTCACTTCTTTTTCTACTACAGATACCTACAACACCAAGAAGTCTATCCAGTTGTGTAGCTCACAGATCTCTTTCCTGCAGAGCTGGCAGCCTATCATGTCACTTGATAAATGGGTTGAAGCAGTTCTCCCAAGTGTGGAGTATACTGCCTCCAGAAACCAAAGAGGCCCTACTATGGTTTGAATGTGTCCCCCAAAAGGCATGTGCTAGAAACTTAATCCCCAGTGCAACAGCATTGGGAGGTGGGGCCAGTTGAGAGATAATTAAGCCAGGAGGCCTTTGCCCTCGTGAATGGATTAATGCTGTTATTAGATTATTGCCATTATCATGGTAATGGGTTTCTTATAAAGGGATGAGTTTGATTCCCTCTCGTGCTCTCTTGCTCTTGTCTTTCCACTTCCTGTCCTTGGATGACGCAGCAAGAAGGACCTCATCAGATGCTTGCCCCATTGTCTTGGACACACTTGCCACTTTTTGTTTACTCAGTTTTATTGACATGATCTCATCAGTTCCACAGACCAATGCCATATCCTACCAATTGTCTAGATAGTTCTAGACCTCTTGGACTAGATTATGACAGAAGACAAGAGTGTTACCTAAGCCTGGTGAAAGACCTTACATGTATGCAATTTTTCACCCCCACGAGAATGTGACCTGCTCTGGTGCTCCTTCATAATAGAGATCAATGATCAGACACCATCTGTTTCAAGCTGTGTTCATCTCTCTAGCAAAATCACCACACTGCAACTGGGGCCACTAATTAGTCAAATTGTGGTACCCTACTCTCATCCTCCAAGGTGCATCTCATTTTTGTAGGCTTCAGTTGGTAAATTAAAAGGTAAAAGAATGAGGTCCACTACCACTGTGTTCTTTAGGACTTTCAAGATGGCATTAATCTCTGCTATTTCTTACCTGAAATGCAATATTGTTTTTCACTTTCCTTCTTTGCTGTGGATGGAAGTGAAGGAGTTTTGGTGGCTTCTACTTGGCCCTTCCCACTGGTTTACCTTATATCTCACAGTCCAAGGCACCAAAGCAGAAGGTTTGCCAAATACAGGTACGTTCATTACAGGAACTGGGAAAATGTCCCTGGGGTGGCTCTGTGGATGCTGTGGGTCCACAGGAATCAGATCTGTGCTAGGACGGCATTAATGACCTGACCTCATCTACATCCACTCTAACAGTGGCCAGGATGACCCCAGTCCCTGTTTATCAAGGTCAATGCTAGTATTTACCATTTCTCATATACAAGTCCTAAAAGGACGGGCAGTCGTCACTGGACACAGTTGCCATGGTGAGGTGGGGTCCTTCCTCATGAGGACCTCCCTCTCCTGCAGTCAGTGGACTGGCTCAGATCCAGACACTGGGCAAAGGGTCATGTTTTCACTCTTCTTCTTCTTCTTTTTTTTTTTTAAGCTGAAGACTACTTTTAGTCTCCTGATTATCTATCTTTGATTTTTTTTTATTTTGTAGCTCAAACAATATCCTTGTTAGCATTCCCAAGAACAGAGTGGCCAGCTCAGCCAGTTTGCTCAGGACTTTCTTGGTTTTAGCACTGAAAGTCCCACACCCTGGATAAACTAACACAGGTGGTCACTCTACACTAGGAACATCACATTCTACTAGCCATGCACATTAGTCTGCAAGTCAGGCCCCCCTGCCGCCACTCTGACCTTACTGCTCATCGCAATCACTGTGCCCACCTTGCTTCTGACAGCCAAGCACCACCCCTGGCCTCTGTTCCCTCCTAGCATCCTGATTGCTATCAGAGAGCCCAGTTCTATAATGATGTCTCCTGAGGCCATGCCTGGCCTACAGAGGCCACCCACTGCTGAACTCTTCCCTAATGCTGGTACCATCTCTCACTGCTTTGGTGAATGGCAGCTGTTGGGGCCCTTCTGTGGGCCACAGTCAGTTGGTATGTTTTCTAGCTTCCGTGGAATATCCTCTTCAGCATGCCCACTCCTCAGAGGTTTTGATTCCTCCTCCTGACATTTGCCATGGTAATTCTGGCATTTCTCCTTCACATAGCTTGGGCCATATCTCCTGCCAAACTTCCAGGAGCCACCAGGCAGCACACATCTCAGGGTCTCTGCAGGGTGTGAAATCCTCTGTTAAGGAAGAAGCCCTATGTTGATAAACTCTCGCTCATTCAGTTTTTTATTCCACTGCTCCTTATTTCAGCCCCTCAGTGTGCCCTGCATCCACTCCTGGACCTGCCTGGTTGGTGGTGTGTCCTGCACAAACTTCCTTTCCTCCCTCTGAAGGGTCGGCACTTACCCACCTGGTTTGTGCAGTGGCTTGGTCCAGTGTCTGGGAGGGAAGCTGCGGTAGATGCTGCATGGGTAGCATGTTGTCTTGTAAGACAGAGGCCTCTACCTTATCTTCAAGCCCGGGCAGTGCGTTAGCCTTTCACAGCTGGAAAACAATCATTTCGGCAGGCCCAGAGGATTCCAGGGCCCTGGAGTTTCAAAGTTTTCAAGTTCATTGACCCCAAGTCTCATAGTTGATTCCTTCACAAGCAAGGCTGTGACTGTGGCATAGCCGACTTACCCAGGGTGAGAGTTCAGTCTTCTCTGAAGCTTCAGAGAAGATGCTGCGCTTCTCTGAAGCTTCACCCTTAGAATTAAGTCTGGGTCCTGAAAAGCAGCTTTCTCATCTCTCCACTGCTGGACACGTGCATCTCTTTATGTCATGGAGGAAGCGCACAACTTGCACACTTTGCCTTAAAGTGGTAATTAATCACCTACAGCCTTTTGTTTTTTTTTTCCAATCCATTGATTGCATTCAGTAAGAGCCATGCAATTTCATTGTCCTTATAATTACTAATTTCCCCAGTCCTCTCCAGCTCCTGAAATATGCAGTCTTCCCTGCATTCTCTTCCATCCCAGTTTTTCCACCAGAGAAAAAGCCAGCCATTGCACCCACAGTTGAAACTATGGGCCTGGAGTTCTTAGCCCTCCACCTCCAGCCTGCGATGAGGTCTTCAGTGCCCACTGGGCAACAGGTGATCCAGCTCCAAAATCCTAGCTAGATTCCACTTCCTCAGACCACTCCTGGTTCTGGCCCTCTTTGGCTTGGTTTCCTGGGGCTGCCATGAGGACTTACACGCAGGAAGTGTATTGAGATGTCTAGGGATCAACACCTGTGGGGAGTAACAGACTCCAGGCCAGGCAGAGAGAGGCTGAACTGCAGTGCAGCTGCAACACAGGCCTCAGCCAAGCCCCAGGGGCTCTAGAGCTGGGAATGACTTTTCAGAGATGCGTCTACCAGTCATTCAATTGGGCTGTGTTCCCCTCCCCCACATGTGGGGAGGGGCAAGACCTCGGGGGATCCAGTGCCCCCTGCTCAGGGGAACTCCTGAGGAGAGATTTGGCCTCAAGCTAGCAGCGGGCCACACTCTGGGCAGCAGAATGAGCTCCTCGGTCTCCAGGGGGGATCTGGGCAGTGCACCCCAGCATCCACTACACAAGTGATGTGAGGAAAGGCTGAAGGAACAAAGACCTGGAAAAAGATGCTCCTATGACGCGATACCACACTCGGAGCTCTGAAGGATGGGCCCATGCTCCAGGAAGCAGACTTGTGCTGCGGGACCTCACGGACCGGCAGGGCAACAGTGAATGATCATGAGGAGAAGCCCAATCTCACCTCCAAGGAAGACCTCTGAGCAGTGTGACCCTCCGGAGATGGAATAGGGAAAACGCCAGAGGCCCTGTGCTCCTGTCTCTGCTGTATACAAACAGAGGCTCTTCCACTAGCTGTCCAATTCATATCACAATGAGAAAAAATTCAACAATCTTTATAAGCGTCCCTTCCAACATTAGCCTTTGGAGACTCGGTACAATGACTGCCTGAATGGTGCAGAGGGTGAACTTGGAGGAGCTCTGCTCTTGAGCATCTGGAGCAATGCCCGCACTCAGTCCTATTTTATTTTAGGACTCCACTTGAGGTGCTGGGTGGGTCTGAAGATGGAGACCACAGGGTGGGCGGATTTAATGCCTGTGCAGTGAGCTGTGGAGTCCATGGTGACGTGGGCCGTCCTCCAGAAGGAGCCCTGGGCATCCGCCACGCTGAGGCTCCCTGCTGTCACTGCGTGCCCCTCCAGCTGGAACATGTATCTGCCAATTCTGTGCCCAAACGGGTGTGCGTCCCTCTGTGTGTATACAGACATGCACACGAGCTCTTCCCAACACAAATATATATTTAAGATTTACTGTTCCGGAAAACCTAGTGAATAATGTAAATGATGAAAGCCCGCGTCTGGCAGAAAATATTGTTCAGGCTGCCTCATTGAAATTCAGCCTCTCATGCACACTTGGTAATACACACGCTGTATGAATTATGGATTCCAGGCTTTATCTCTCACACTACACATGAATGTTTGATAAAGATTGTTTCCAATATTATATTTTGTCAAAATGCTCATCTAAAATTCAGTCAAAAATGCTTTTCAGTAATTATGCTCTGACTTCACAAGGAGCAGAGAAGGGGAGAAGGAAAGTGCCCCTCAGTGGGGTCATTGCTTTATGTGTGTGTGTGTGTGTGTGTGCATGTTTTCTGTATTTTTTTTTTTCACTCTGGTATTTTTGCTAAAGGGGAGAGGAAGGCTGACAGTGTTTACCATGGAAATTCTTTATTCCTCCTGCACGTCCTCATTACGGAAGCAGCTACAATAAAGTCTACTTTTTGCCGTGCAGACACTCAGCGGTACATTCGTTCCTCAGATATTTTTAAACTGAGTACTGGCTCATTGGCAGAGTGGCCTCAGCCTTCCCTCCCTATGACTCATGCTCCCAGAGCTTCCAGTGGATCCTCTACAACACACATCCTGAGCCCCTGCTCCTTCACCCCAACCCTGTCCCTTCCTCCAGTGGCTCTCCCTGTCCTATGGCAGATGTGGCAAATCTCTAGTGACCAGGCTCCACCCTGCAGTCACAGGGGATGTTGCCACCTCAGAATCCTTCTTAACACATGCTCTGAAATTAACACACTATCAATGAAATGACGATGACTTAGGAAATAAACCCACAAGTCCTCCTGTATACTACAAGGTGGAACTCAGCCTCTGGAGAGTGGCATTCCAGTATTTTTGTGACCTGACCACAGCCTCTCTTCCCACTCCCCTCCAGCCATTCCCCTTCTGCCCTCTCTAAGCTCTCTAGCCTCCATTCCATGCCTTTGCTTTTCCTTTTCCATCTGCCTAGAATGTTCTTCCCTCATCTCCTTGGCAACTCCTACTCATGCTTCAAGACCTCTGTGAAGCCTCCTTCCCTTGCCCAGTGTGCATGCATGCTCTCTCTCTGCCTCTCCATATATACATATATATATATACACGCACATGCACACACACATATATACATATACATATACATATACACATATGCATCCATCTGTATACCTACAGATGTACATATTACAGACAGTGATACCCCAGGAAAGCTTCCTAACACCGAGCAAGCATGCTACCTAAGTCCACGTCCCGAAGTGACTCGTGTGCATGCCGAATCACTGTACAAATAAAATGTAGGTTCTGTGCTCACAAATGGCACTGACCTTCATGGAGCTACAGGGTACATGATGGGTCACTCACAGCACAGATATGGGAAAAGGTCTTCCTTTACCTGCCCCAGTATCCAGGAAAATCAGTACACATTCATTAACTGCAGATTTCATAGAAAGCAAGGCAGGCAAGCAAGAGTGGAGGAGGCCAAACTGGCCTCACCATTTTCACCGTGGCATTCCTTTATTCCGTGTGACTCAGGACTCCCAGCCCCCACCCTATCCTGCATCGCCCTTGATGCCTCCTTCTCCCTCTTCACTCCCATCCTCCCAGAAACAGGCCCTGGGAAGTCCGCATTTCAGACACCCTTGGAATCTCTCCATGTCTCCCCATCCCTGCAGCCCCCACGTGCTGCAGGCCACCACAGTCTGTCCTCAAGGAGCCTGGAACAGCCTCCCACAGTCTTCCTGCTTCCTTCGTGTCTCCTCCAACCCATTCTCCATCTGCAGCCTGGGCGACCTTTCTAAACCCAAATCTGGTAATCTTGCTCCCTACAAAGAACCCTTCAGTGTCTCTCCATTGCTCTTACAATAAAGACCAGCCTTCCTCCTGTGGTTGAAAAGGAAGGAGCAGTGCTCACCACATGCAGCATTCTGTAAGGCCTGGGCATCCCCCATCAGAAGAGTTGCTGGGAACAGCCACGATGGCTGTGCAGGGAATGTGAACTGAAAACCAGCTGGAGCAGAAGATCCTGGGGGCTGGCCATGTCCTGACCACTTTCCACAACCTCAGCTCCCCATTCTGCAGCCTGCTCCCTGTCCTCCAGTCCCTCTCATTCTCACCTCCATGCCTTTGCCCTGCTACCTATCTGGTTTTCTGTTGTCTCCTCACTGCCCAGCAGCGAACTGGGCACCAAACAGGTGCCAAACAGGTGTTTTTAAAATGTATTGGATTCCACGGGAAGCCAAGAAGCATGGGAGCCCTAGAGATCCATCAGGAACACTCGCTGCAGCGCCAGGCAGGGCTCCCCACCTATCAGCCAGGCATACGAGCTGATCTGACAAATGCAGCCTAGGCCCTGGGGTAGCGTGTGAGGAGGGCTGCTGACAGCTCCTGAGCCCCGCCAGGGATGAACACATGCTATTCTACAGCCACTGAGTATTTCCGCATGGCTCTGGTGTAAGAGTGACAGCCCCAGAGTTCAGCTATTCCCAGGAGGGCTGGGAGCAGAGAGGAAGCCAACAGGGAACCCCCAGGAGAATCCCTTGCCATAGTCTGTATAGATCTGCAGCCTTCCTGCCTTTCTTCCACAAATAGTGCCTGCCTGTCTGCCTACTCTTCGCCAGGCACTGTGCTGGGAACAGGGGTACAAAGATGGAGGCCACAGGTCTCAGTTCTCAAAGTCCTCACATTCTAGGATTCAGACAGACCACCCAGAAGACATGCACTGAGGGTTTGGGAGAGGTTGGCCAGGCTGATGTGTGAACTCAGAGTCAGGGGGGCCCAACCTGCACCAGGCCTATAAGGGGATCTGCCAGAAGAGGGAACAGCAGGACTGAGGCCTGAAGAATGAGTAGGAGATCACAAAGGGAAGGGATTGGGAGGCACTTCAGGCATCAGAAGCAGCAGGTTGAAAGGCCTGGAGGCTAGAGGGCACATGGGGGCAGTAAGAAATATTCAGGGAATTCCACAAGGCCAAAGCCAAGGGCCAGATGGAAGGTTGTGTTGAGATCAGGAGTCTGGACATTGCCCTGGAAACTGCAAGTGGGCAGTGTGCACACCAGGTCACAGAAGGAGTCACAGCCAGAATCAGACCTCACACACCTGTGTGCTTCGCAGCTGCTTCCCATCTTGTCTCCAGGACAGCTGCCATCCCCTCCTCCCCTCCCTATATCTGCATGCCATTCCCTTAAAGAGAAGTGGGATTCCTACACCCAGTGAATCTCAGTGGCCTGTGGCTTTTCTGTACAGTAGAATTAAGCAGCAGCGAAGCTATGTTGGATCTCGGCTGAACTTTTAAAAGAGCTTCCCCTCTTGGTGCACTTGCTCTGAGGAATGCCAACCACCACATATGAAGTCTAACTACCCCGAGACAGCCACACTGTGAGGAAGCCCAAGCTAGCAATGTAAAGAAGGCTCATGGAGAAAGTGATGCCAGACAGAGCTCCAGCTGTCCTAGACCAAGCACCAAACATGTAAGTGAAAGAGCCACTGCAGACATCCCAGCCCCGGCAAATCTCATAGCAGCCCCAGACACCTGGCTATAAACGATTTGCTGCAGCCATCTCCAGCTGAAGCCCCAGACATCATGGAGAAAAGACAAGGTATTCCTGCTGTGCCCTAGCAAAATTCCTGACCCAAAGGACCATGAGAATTTAAAAATGGTTGTGGTTTTATGCTTTAAATTTAGGACAGTTTGTTATGTAGCAGTGAATAACTGAAACACCAACCCAGTTATAATAGTGAGAATGTATTCAGCTACAAGTAAGAGAAAACTATTTGCAGCATAGAAACAAACAAATAGGGGGCATTTTTCTTGCACGTCAAAACCAGAAGAAGGTAGCTGGCAAAGGCTGCATGAAACCAAGGCCAGCATGTTTACATCTCCCTCAGCCTTGCCCTCAAGGTGACAAGATAGCTGCTGCAGCTCCAGATATCATGTTCTAACTCCAAGCAGGAAGGAGAGGAGGAAAGTTTTGCAACAGCCACTCTAAGCCCCCTTTATATTGCGAGAGCCAAAGCTTTCCCAGAATCATCACCAGCCGACGTAGGTCATCTTAGGTCTTTGTGAACTTAGGTTATATGGCCGGTCCCAGCTGCAAAGGAGACAGGCAGAGTGGGTAATGGGATGATCATAAGTGGCTTAGACCAGTTATGATCCATTTGCACTGCCACCCGAAACAAAATTGGGGTTCCCTTGAGCTAAAGAAACGGGAAAGAAATATTGGACAAGCAGCAGCTACCTTTGTCTTATCCATGAACTCTTCTTCTTTAACTGCTTTATTGAGGTTTAATTGGCTCCAATGAACTATATGTCATATTTTAAATGTAAAATTTGATAAACTTTGATGTAAGTTTAAGCCATGAAACCATCGCTGCCATCAAGAAAACAAACACATTCATCACCCCAAAGATTCTTCATTCCCTGTTTTCATTCCTCCCTCCTGCCCCTTGACCCTGTCCCCAGGAAACCAATGATGTGCTTTACATCACTGTAGATCAGTTCACATTTTCTACAGTTTCATATCAATGGAATCACACAGCATGTGCTTTTTTGTGTGCCTTCTTTTGCTTAGCATAATTTTTGGAGATTCACCCATGTCTTTGTATATATCAATCGTTCATTCCTTTTAATTGCAGAGTTGTATTTTATGGTATGGGTATACCATGACTTGTTTATTCATTTCCCTATTAATGGACATTTGCATTTTTTGGCTATTACAAATAAAGCTGCTATGAACATTATGTACAAGTCTTTGTATAGCCATGTTTCTTTCTTCTTGAGTAAATATCTACCAGTAGATTGGCTGGCTCGTATGATAGATATATGTTAAATTTTTTTTTAACTGTCAGACTGTTTTCCAAAGTGGTCGTTTCATTGTACATCCCTACCAGCTGTGTGTAAGAATTCCAGTTCCTCCACATCCTCACCAAAACTTGATGTGGTCATTACTCCCCAACTTCTTAATTCCCTTAAGGACTCTGGTCCAGGCAACCTTCTAATAAACCATCTGCGGCCCAGTAGTGAAAATCACTGAGGAAAGGAAAAAGAAATAGGTACATTTAAAAAACTTAACTTCCATATGGAAGGCACCTTCACATACATTATCTCATTTAACCCTAGCAACAACATGCAAGGATTATTCATTTTCTCCCACCTCAAAAATAAGGAAACCGTCTCAGAGAGACCAGTGTCACACTGCTATGCCATCTCTGGTCTGTACAAATACAAGGCCCTTGCTCATTCTCGTTTTCTTTTGGTGTTTGTTTGTTTTTTGAGACAGAGTCTCGCTCTGTTGCCCAGGCTGGAGTGCAATGGTGTGATCTCAGCTCACTGCAACCACTGCCTGCCGGGTTCAAGAGATTCTCCTGCCTCAGCTTCACGAGTAGCTGAGACTACAGGTGTGCGCCACCATGCCTGGCTAATTTTTGTATTTTTAGTAGAGATGGGGTTTCACCATGTAGGCCAGGATTGTCTCGATCTCCTGACCTTGTGATCCACCTGCCTTGGCCTCCCAAAGTGCTGGGATTACAGGCGTGAGCCACAGTGCCCAGTCTTCGTTCTCCTTTTCTTTCCGTGGCTTGGGCTCACTCTCTTTATCCCCAGAGATGACTTCCTTCTGGAAGACAAAAGGGAAATGGTTTTAGAATACAGCAGAGGATGGAGAACTGGGTTTGGGAGTAGGAGGCTCTCCCAAGATAGACATCAAAATCAGACCAGGGGAGGGTCAGGGACAACTTTTCAAAGCAGGTAAATCTTAAGCTAGTTTTTCAAAATGCAGGAAAAAATTGTGGAAAAGCAATTCCAAGAAGTAGAAACCACACAGAAAATCCACAGAGACATGGAGCATCGTAAGACGATGAGAGAACCTCAGGTGACTTGATGACTAGAGCAAAGGTGCTTGCAGGCAGGCCAGGAGGTGATGCTTGGAGAACCTGGAGATCATGGAGAAAGCCAAAGTGGTCCACCTTGCTCTTAAAAACAAAAGGAAGCCATTGAAGGTTTTAGGTAGTGGAGTGAAATGGCAGGCCTATGGTTCAGAACATTCCCAGGAAAGGATATTATGGAAGGGGCTCTCTTGGAGAAAGAAGACCATGGGGAGAGGGGAGGTTATTTCCAATTTCAAGGGGGTAAAAATGAAGTCCAGAACTAGGGTGCCCAAAAGGACATGTCAAGAGAGTGAGAATGGAGCTCTGGTCTGAGCTTCAGATAGAGTTTGGGGAGTCATCAGCATATGAGCTGTCACTTAAGACACGCATTTGTAGGTGAGGTCCTGGTATAGAATCAGACGTGTATTGAGTAAGCAGAAGAAGAGATGTGTTTTTTTAAAGGAAGTGGGAAGAAACAGAGAAATAGGAGGCACCATAGGAGAGCAGGTGTTACGGAAACAAGGCAGAGTGAATTTTAAGGAAAGAATAGTCAGCATCGGCAAATGTCACAGAAAGTCAGGAAAAGTAACTAGATGTGAGTGCCCATGACTTTGGCTGTGAGGAAGATCACAGATGACCTCAACTAGAGCAGTTTAATTGGAGTCATGAAGACAAAAGTAGATGCTGTGATTGAGGAGTAATTCTATGAAATTACTCTGGAAAACACTCAGGAAATACTCTAAGGTATGGACATCAGGAAAGCACTCCCAGGAAGCCTTGGAAAATAAAGCTACCAGTCATCTGCTAGAGGGGGCAACTTGGACTTGGAGGCCTTCAAGATAGAAGAGGCTGGAGAATGATTATGAGCTATTAGGAAAGATGAAGGGGAAACACTTGAAAAGAACAGGACACAGAGAGGATAAACATGGAGCAAGTTTCTGAGAGGCAGAGGGTGGGTTTGGAAAACAGAAAAACCACTAGCTAAACTAATCAAGAAAACAAGCACAAATATGCATAATTAGAAATGAGAATGGGGAAATTACCCCACATAGAGGAAATTAAAAGAATTGTAACAGATTACTGAGCTCAATGCTTTGAAAATAAATTTGAACACACGGACAAAATGGGTGATTTTCAAGAAAAAACATAAATGGTGAAAACTAGCCTCAGAAAAGATAGGAAATCTGAACAGTCCAATTACCAGAGAAGAAATTGAGAGTGTTGTCAAAAAGCCACTATCCATTAAAGCACCAGTTGTAGACAGCTTTACAGGTAAAAATCCATCGGAATTTCAAGAAGCAGATAACTCAATGCTATTTAAACTGCTCCTGAATATTGTAGAGAGAAGAGAACTTAAATCTAAGAATCCAGCAAAACAGTAAAAACAAAAGCCAAAAGGGTGAGACAAAAAACTATAGTATGACCTTTAAGACAATATAAATGCAAAAATTTTAAATAAAATATTAGCAAGCAGAACATACATTTTAAAAGGGTAATATGCTAATACCTTATGGGGTTTATTTAAATAATGCAAGGATGGTTTTTTTATGAAGGAATCAATATAACTCATGGTATTAAAATATCAATAAGAAAACCATACAATTCTCTATATATACTAAAAGATAAGTTGACAAAAATCCAACTTTGTTTCATGATTGAAGAACTTTTAACAAAATAGGATCATATGGATTGAAATATCACAACTCAAGCTAAAACCCAGGATCATTTCTAATGACAAATCACTAGAATCATTCCCATCAGTCAGGGACAAGTGAAGGGTGCCCAGTGTTGTCCCTTACATCATTGTGCAAGTCTTCTCCCTGCTGTATCTGTGTCATTTGCCATGTGATTTTGCAGTTTCTCTTCCTAAAGACAGAGTATTCCTCCAACCCCCCTAATGTTGAATTTGGCCATGTGGATTGTGGTGGAAAGCGGTATAAATGAGAGTGCCAATTTTGAGTATAAGATTTGAGAAGCATCCTCTGTTCCCACTTACCACTCTCACATTTCCATCCTTACCATGAAAAGTAGAGGCTAGAGTTTGCAAGATGGTCCGAGGGTGCTGAGGAATGCATGGAGCAGACCTGGACCCAACCTGCAGCTTGGAACCAAGCCCAGCCGAGGCCAACCTGCATCAGTCAACCCTCAGTCGACCTGCAGACACTTAAATGAGGATAAATGATTGCTTTGAACTCTGAACTTTGATGATTATTATGCAGCATTATTGCGGCAGTAATACCCATTGTAACAAATATTATTAAATGTTGTTTCCCACCTACTAACCAATGCAAGATGAGAAAACAAATGAGAAGTTTCAATATTGCAATGAGGATGCAAAATTATCATTTATTAATCATCTGATTGCATACTTCTAAAACACAGGAGGAAACCCCAGTTTTTAAAAACTGTTAAAACATTAAAAGAGTCCAGTAAGAATTAATTCATATAAAAATCACTAGCTTTCCTATATAAAACAATAACCAATTAGAAAATGAACGATCCCATTATCAGTAAAAATTTAAAAAGATAAAATACCTAGAAATATATTTAACACAAAATGTGCTTAATCGATAGGGAAAATTTTTTTCAAGCTCCACTGAAGGACATAAAATAAAACTTCAATAAATGGAAAAATATTCCCTGCTCTTGGATTGAAAGAGTCATATGGTAAAGATTCCAATTCTTTCTAAATTAATCTATATTAGTGTGATCCAAAAATACCAACAGGATTTTTAAACTAAACTTGTTGATCCTATATGTAACAAGAGCTGAGAAATTTCTGAAAAAAAAAAAAAGGAAACCAACTGTATTGGATAGTAAAACAGCATCATTTTACCAGCAAGAAAGCCACGCCTGTGAATAGACAGTTTAGAATGGACATTTGTCACATTTGTAGCCACCTAGTGTCTTTTGAATACTTCCTATGTTTGGAGTAGGAACAGAGCAGAGCTGAGGTCAGAGCGGAGGCCAGAATGCGTTTTGTCAGTCACCCTTGCAGCCAGCACACAGGTGTGTGACTTGTGCTCTGCCAACCAGGCTCCCCCATGTGAACCTCAGATCCAGGAAAGGGCAACAGGAGAAGCAGGACCTGCATATGATCTGAGTCTGATGAGGGAAGCAGTAGAGACATCAGGCTCTTGGTGGGGCATGCCATGGTATAGTTCCTGATGGCCATTGCCCAGAGCCAGCAGGGCCAGCTTCATACGTGTGCCCAGCAGTGGCAGCAGCAGTGGTGTCCTCCCCAGAGCAATCCCCAAGGGAGACTAATGCAGGCTTCTTGGCTGCACAGCCACCGTGTCTGATTCTCTGGCCTCCTGGAGACCCCGTGAGCCACCCAACAATCTAAAAAAATTCCTTTTCTGCTCCAACTGGCAGAGTAGCCTTCCTTGTTTGCAACTTCAAACCCTGACCGATACACTGACTAAATGAATAGACTATAAGATCCAGAAATAGATCATATACGTCTGGAGGAAATCTTAGTAAATATTTATCAAGCACCTACTATGTGCGGAGCACTATTCTGCATATTTGTAATTATCTCATTCAGCTTTACAGCAACCCTAATTTATTACTCTCAGTTTACAAATCTGGAAACCAAGGTACAGAAAGATTTCTGCAATTCACATATAATTAAGTTGATATTTTAGTTCATTAGGAGAAAGAAGCATCATTCAATAAATGATTTGAGGCTAGCTAGCCATCTGGGAAAATATGTGGGTCTCTACCTCACTCCTTACATGAAAATCAACTCCACAGAGATCAAATTGGAGATAAAAAAATAAACAATTAAAGAACTGAAAGGAAATGCAAGAGAATGTTTGGAAATAATTGGAGTAGACAAGGCTTTTCTAAGACACAAAATTCAAAAGCCATTAGAATATTGCTGATGTTGATTGTATCCACATGAAACATTGCACCCTGGCAAGGGAGAGGAGTGGAGACAAACCAGGAGGAAATAATCAGCACCTGGATGGCAATAGACCAATGTGTGTAAAGATCTTAGCAATCTCCCAGCGACTTGGGAGACTGATGGGGGAGGATCGCTGGAGGCCGGGAGATCAAGACCAGCCTGGACAACAAAGAGAGATCCACGCAAAAAAATTAAAAACTAGCTAGGTGTGGGCTGGGCCTGGTGGATCATGCCTGTAATCCCAGCACTTTGGGAGGCCGAGGCAGGCAGATCACGAGGTCAAGAGATCGAGACCATCCTGGCCAACAAGGTGAAACCCCATCTCTACTAAAACTACAAAAATTAGCTGGATGTGGTGTCATGTGCCTGTAGTCCCAGATACTCAGGAGGCTGAGGCAGAAGAATCTCTTTAACCCAGGAGGCGGAGGTTGCAGTGAGCTGAGATTGAGCCATTGCACTGTAGCCTGGCAACAGAGCGAGACTCCGTATAAAAAAAAAAAAAAAAAAAATTAGCTGGGTGTGGTGGAACATACCTGTAGTCCCAGCTACTCTGGAGGTTAAGGCAGGAGGATTGCTTGAGCTCAGAAGTTTGAGGCTGCAGTGAGCTACGATCATGCCACTGCACTCCAGCCTGGGCAACAGATAGAGACCCTTTCTCTTAAAAAGAAAACAAAAGAAAAGAAAAAATGTCTAAATCAACAAAAAAGAAAAATAACAATAATCCAATGTAAAGAAAGGAGAAAGACACTAACATTTCACAGGAAAAAATACATATAAATGACTTATAGTCTCTCATTCTTTTAACTATGAAGAGTAAAACAACAGTGTGATATAATGTTTCACCTCTGAATTTGATGAAGACTGGAATGCTCGATGGTGTGTATTGTTAAAGAAGTCACAGGGAAATAGTCATGCACACTATTAGGGAACAGCTACACAGGAACACAATTTTCCAATACATATTTTAAAACTCGCATATCTTTGACTTTGAAATTCTACTTCTAGAAATTTATTCTGTGTATACACTTTTGCATGGACAAAAATACGAGTGTGATTAAATGTCTGTGATATCACTATTTGTAACAGCAAAAGCCTGGAAACCCCTAAATGTTCTTCACTGGGAGACTGGTTAAACAGTTAAGGACATGCAATAATTAGAATGAGTGGAGTGGAGGAACCATCTCTGATATAAAATAGTTGTTGTTGTTTTTTTAATCTACGTATGGAACAATATCAGCCAAGCACTGCCCATTAGAGCTGTCTGCAATGATGAAAATGTTCTAGATCTTCACCGTCCAATACAGTAGGCACCACCCACAGGTGGCTGTTGGATGCTTGAAGGGTGGTAGTATGACTGAAGAACTAAATTTCTAATTTTAATTGTAGCCAAAATCAATTTAAATTTAAATAGCCACATGTGGGGCTGGGGACAGTGAGTCATGCCTGTAATCCCTGCACTTTGGGAGACTGAGGTGGGCGGATCATTTGAGGTCAGGCGTTCAATACCAGCCTGGCCAACGTGGTGAAACCCTGCCTCTACTAAAAATACAAAACTTAGCTGGGCCTGGTGGAGGGTGCCTGTAATCCCAGCTACTCTGAGGCAGAGGCAGGAGGTTGCAATAAGCCAAGATCGTGCCACTGCACTCCAGCCTGGGCAACAGAGCAAGACTCCAACTCAAAAAAATAAATTAATTAATAGCCACATGGGGTTATGGTGTTTGATCACTCGGGCTAGAAAGTACTCCTGTTTTTGCGTTTGTGCAAACAACATTTCTGAAAAAAATATAGAAGCTTGTAACAGCCATTCCCCTGCCAAGGAGACTGAAGTATCAGATGTCTCCAGGAAGAAGAAGAGTTATATGTTCACTTACACTTTTAATATTTTAATTGTTTACTGGGTGTGATGACATATTCAATATTAAACTAATTAATGAGAGTTCAAAAAAGAAAGAGAGGAAGTTCTTGAGTGAGCTTTGGGTTTTCCGCATGAAACAGGAGGCAGCGGCCTCTGAGGGTGAGCAGGGAGGGCTCAAGGCAGATCAGCCTCCTGCAGAGATGAGGTCTTTCGAGTCAGAGGCTGAGGGAAAAGGGGAGGGGCTGGGCAACCCCAAATGAAGGAGGCCTGGGGTGCAGGGAGCACACTGTTCAGGTGGAGGCCAGAATCTGGAGGGATGGAAGCCATACAGTTCAGTGTGATATTCACCAGCAGCCCGAGTATACAGACTAAGTCAAACAATTGGATTATCCCCAAAAGTCATAAGCTAGAATTAAGGAAGAAGGGATGGACTGGATTTGGAGATATGAAAAAGGCAGAATGAACAGGATCTGGTGGCCAGTGTGACGTGGGGACCGAGTGAGAGATCATCTTAGGATGGCTCTCGATTTCTGCCTGTGTGACTGAGTTGATACTGAGGCCACTCAGGAATTAAGGTTTATAAGAAGAGAAGGTTCAAGGGGAGAAGATCATAAGTTCAGTGTTGGCCATGTGGATTCAGCTGCAAATTTCTAGAAGCCTCCAGATATTTAGGTCTGGAGCTCAGCATGAAGGACTGGACTAGAGAGAGCCATTTGGGAGACAGCCAGAGATGGATGATAATTGAAGCCAAGAGAGCCGTGAGACATCGCCCAATGACTGGTGTGACAGGAACCTGTGAGAGTCAACACTAAGGCAAAGGGTGGGGAGAGAGGCCAGCAAGGGACCCCAAGAGTGAGCATGGAGGAAGGGCAGGGGGCAGAGCCAGGGGAGGAAGTGTCCAGAAACAGGAAACAACCTCTCAGGTTGTGTGCCACAGAAAGGTTGGGGAAGAGGGGCACCGAGAGACCCACTGCACTTGGCAATTAGGAGGTGACTCGGTGACCCCCATGAGAGCAATTTCGGAGAAGTACAAGAGGGAGCACATGGTTCCGGTAAGTTGAAGGGGGAATGGGAGGGAAGAGACGAGACTGTGAGAGCAGGCTCTTGTTATGCTGGACACTTGGCTATGACAGGAAGGAGAGAAAGGAAAAGTGTCTGGAAGGGAGGCCAAGTGGAGGGATATTTTTCACGTTTGTTTTGTTGCTTTCAGATGAGAGACTGGGGCAGGATTACAGACAGTGGTGAAGGGTCTCTAGAAAAATTAGTAACAGTTAATGAAGAGAGGTCCCTAAGGAGGCAGGGAAAGTTGGGATCCATGACGTTGGGGGAGGCTGAGACCTGCTCTGAGCCGGAGAGGAAGGGGGCTGACACACAGCCAACAGGGCAGGGAGGGAGGTGAGAAGTGGGTGGAGTGTTTTTGCTTGATGGCCTCAGCTTTCTCGGTGACATAGGACATGAGACCACAGGGATGAGGGGTGGGAAAAGGGTGGTCTTTATTAGAGTAGGGTGGGGTAGAGTCAAGTAGGGACAGCTGGCTTTGCCGAGGGCCCAGCTGACACTGGGGCCATGAGCAGATTTGGGTCCAGGTGTTCAGGCAAGATTCTGGCCATTGCTATCAGTTCACAGTAGCCTAGGGACAGCTGGGTTCATCCTGGCAGGAGGAGCTCCTCCAAGGGGGAGTGGAGCAGGGAGAGGAGTGGGGCTAATGGTGTGTGTTCAAGGCAGAAAGACACCTCAAGTCCACTCTCTACTGTGCAATTTTGAGCCAGTTACTCTATGCCTCTGGATACCATCTGCAAAATGGAATTGCCCACTTCATAGGTAAAGCACTTAGCCTAAAGCCTGGCACTCAGAATGTTCTCTTTAAAGGTTCACTATAGCACAATCAATAGTATGGGGTAAAGGCTGGGTTCAGTGGCTTATGCCTGTAATCCCAGCATTTTGGGAGCCCAAGGCAGGAGGATCGTTTGAGACCAGGAGTTCAAGACTAGCCTGGGCAACATGGCAAGACCCTGTCTCCAAAACAAAAAAAAAAAAAAAAAAAAGTATGGGGTAAAGATGTGGAGGGGACTAGGTGGAGGAGGTAACGTTCCATGGGGACTTGCTGAATCAGGCAGGAGAAAGCAATAGGCAGAGATCAGCAAACTCTGCCTGAGGCCCAAACAGTGCCTGCTTTTGTAAATAAAGTTTTATCAGACACGCTCATGCCCATTGTTCGTGTGATATCTATGGCTGCCTTTGTGTCAAAAGGGCAGAGTTGAGTAGTTGCAACAAAGAATGTGTGGCTTGCAAATTCTAAAGTAGTTACTGTCTGGCCCTTTAAGAAAAGGGTTGTGACCCTAGGCTAGGGGAAAGGAAGGATAGATGGAGAAAAATGAACACACAAATAGCAAGCAAAGCCAGAAGTTCAGGGTGAAAAGATCTGGAAACATGGAAGGTTGAAGTGGGAGACTGTAAGAGAGATTAAAAGTGGGAGTGGAGCCATGCAGAGAGCTGGCCATTGCTGGTGAGAAGGAGGGATGGCTATGGCAAGAGTGGGATGAAGGCTATTGGAAATAAGGAGATCTCTGATTTCCTAGGCTATCATGAGAAACTGATGGAATCACTAACTGGAATTACCCATGTGGATGTGGGTAAGATCAAGAACAGAGATGTTCAGTCACAGGCCATGGTGTCCAGGAAGTCACCAGAAAATACCTCCTCCAAAGTCATTTGTCCCTTATTTGCTGTCAAAACCTGTTTTGTTCAGTGACAGTGTGACCTATCCCTAGGATTGAATCATGATTTGTCTAGGCCAAGTAAGTCATCTTGTTTGGTTTTGGCTGATATTTACTTTCCCATCCTGCCTTGCAGCTAGAAAATGTCACATGATGCATTCTGGTCAATGAGACATCTCAGAAAGCCAGCTGGGGCTTCTGGGAAAGCTTTTGCTGTTCTGCTGAGAGACAGGATAGTTCCAGGTGCTGCCCCTTCCACTTTCTGCCTTGAGCACAGAGCTGATGCTTGGGGCCATGGCAGCCACTTTGTGACTATGAAGCAACAACTCTACGGGCTTGCAGGGCAGCATGCTGATGATGCTGGGACCGAGGGAAAGAGTCGGCTCCTCCATACCATTATTTTACCACTGCCTACCTCCAGGGGAAATGAGGAAATGACTTTATTGTGAAGAACAATTTGTTCTTTTATTCAAAAGCACTTTTACCTGAAAGAGGAAAGAAACAGAGTGAAGAGATAGCAGTTGAGGGCGGGATATGTCAGCCAGTAGGGTTGGGGAGCAGGCAGTGGGTTACTGTGAGCAGAGGGTGTATGCTCTGGGAGGAGGGTGGTTAAGAACAGACAGGAGGAGGCTTTGGGTGTTGGGCTGAGTTTAGGTACCTTTTGTAGGAAATTGGAAATGATCACTAAAATTTGTTTTAAATTGTAAAAATCGTAACCTAGATATAATCGATACTTGCGAAACATATCTTTTCTGAATGTCGATATTTACTTTTCTGCATTTTCTTTAAAAGAAAAAATGGCAATGGATTTTCATTATTGTAACGGTTTTTATCTTTTTCTAATTATAAAAGTGAGATATTGAGACAATTTAGAAAGCACAGATAAGTAAATAGGAGAAACGTTCTGGGTGTTTGATCGGAGAGCTGATATTTTGGAGAATGAAGTAGATAGAAGTAGAATGGGTTGACAGAGACTGGGGCAGGGAACAAGAAGACCCACTCTAAGTTGCCTTCCTGGGCCTCAGTTTTCCCATCTGTAAAATGAGCAGGTGGGAATACAACTAGCGAGGTAGCCATCCAGCCTGTCAGCACGGGAATGCCCAAGGTAAGCCACTCTCTATGATGTTAATGTACAGTCCTCTCTGCAGATGCCCGGGTTTGATGACAGCCGGGCTCACACAGGGTGGCTGTAGGATCCCTTATTTTACAGGATGAGTACTGGGTGTGTAGGGGATGAAGTGATGACCGTGGCCATTGTGCTGTCACGTCTGAGAGTCAGAACCTATCTCCAGTGCTCACTTCTACTGTTCCTAGCCAGGTCCTCTCTCCCCACTCTTGACCCTGCTCCCTTTCATTGCTCAGCAGCCTAACCCCCAAGCCCATGAAAGGCAGTGGACCCGAATGATAGCCAGGCCACAGGGCCAGGCACCACAGGAAACAAGACCAGGGCAGAGAATGAAAAGGTCCCTCAGCAGAGAGGGGTCTCTGCACACTGGCACCAGTGGTGGTGAGTTTATTACCACCTCATTTGGCTGCGTGTGTCTGATGACTGAAATGGCTGGCTTTCCCCACCAGGGCACCGCCAGGGACCAAAGAATACAAGAACTAGCTTGGAGTTTATGTGTCTAGTGTTAAAAATCAATAGCTTCCCTCTTTGGGAGGCACCCTCAGGGGCAAAATGGAACGAATCGCTTATTAGCTTCTGCCTGCACACTGGCAGATGATGAAGCAGCCAAGAAACTGGTCATACATCGTAATAAAGCACCCTTCACCTGCCGTCCATCCGTGGACCAGCCAGCACATACCCCTATCCCAGTGGCATTAACCCACACGGTGCTGGCGTCACTCACCCCTAATCACTGAGAGCAGGTCTGCAATGGTGGCTGCCTGGGGCTTTCCCAGAAGGGGAGAATTCAGAAATGCAAGCATGAGACTCCTGCCATCCTCTGAGGGTGGACAGTCGATTAAGGGCTCAGTCCAGCTGAGGGGGGACCATTGATTACCGTAAACAAGCTGCTGGAGATCGTCTACCACCATCCCCCTGCCCTGAGCACCCACTCCACACCACTCTGCTGCCCCATAAGACAATCCATTCTTATTCATAGAACCAAAGCTCAGTCTACACTGATAGGAATTTTTATTTATTATCATAAAGCCACTAAGCAGCTGTGTGAACTTCTGCAGGTGCATTCCCCTTTCTGGTCCCTAACGTCTCCCTCCATAAAGGAAAACTGGAGCTGGGATCTCAGGTGGAGACCATGCAGCCCAGGTGCAAGACTGTGGACAGCATGAACCAGACTCCACATTGGCCGTGGCAGGGGACATGTCTTCAGAATCTCAACTTGACAGACATACTTTTTTTCCAAGCATCTGAACACTTTCCATCTGGGAAGATCTCAAAGTATGTTAGGTGCAGGGTTTGAAATCCTTCCTACTGTCCAGGGAGTGAAGATTCCTTTCTCCAGTTTCCAGGACAGGAGAATGGGATTTAGAATTGGCCAGCAAGACACTCCCTCTCAGGAGTCTGAGCATGTAGGAGGTGACACAAAGACAGGGACATAGGTAGAGTTTTATCAAGGTGGCTGCAGCAGAGCTGTCCACAACCCAGAGACAATGTGGGGACCAGAGCCTGGTGGCTGGGCCGGGGGCAGCATTTCAAGCACACTTCCTGCAGCTTGAGGTGCCTGTGCTCCAGGCCGCCAGCGCTCCAGGCCGCCAGCTTGGGTCCCGTCTGTTTTCTAACCATCTAAGGGAGGCAGTGTGGCCTGAGGGTGGGGCTATAGCTTTGAAGCCTGATAGATTCAGGTATGAATTCTGTTTGTGCCACTTAAGGGCAAAGTGACCACTGGGTAAGTTACAAACCCTCATGACACACTCTTCTCTCCCCATAAAGTAGATCCAATGGTGACTGCTTTGTAAGCACTGTTGCTGGGCTCACACTGGATTGTGGGGTGAAGTTTCTAGCCTGGCACCCAGCAGGGTCTCCATAAGTGGAGGCTATGTTAATGATGAAGGAGGAGACTCTTTCACGAAGAGTTTCCAAGCAGCTGAACTCAGGGCAGATGCACCCAGCTGTAAAGAACCAACGCAGCTGTCCTGATGCACCACAGCTGCCATTGCCCTTGGGGAGGGCCCCACCGTGATGGGTGCTCTATGCCAGGAACTGACCTTCTAAGGAAGAACTGAGCCTTCTCTCCCTAATACTGCTTAAGTCAGAATCACCAAGTGTTTGATCTTATAAGAAGCTTAGACATGCAATGGGCTGCTGCCTGCACAAGAACAGAGGCCTGAGAGGAGTCAGGCATTGTCCACGGCCCTCGGCGAGTGAGCGGCAAGTAGGCAAGGGACCAACCCAGCTGACACTGATTCCCCCAGATGGAGCTCAGGGTCGGCTTCTGGTCCCAGGGTGTGCCAAGCTGGGGGAGCAGGCCTGCCAAGAGCCTGCTCCTCCGAGGTGTGTGCCAGCGCCAGGGCCAGATGCTCCATCCCAGGCCCTCTTCCACCAACAACGGCATCTGGTGTTCTCTGAGGCTGGCCCAGCTGCTACCCAGCAGGAGGCTCATTTTCCAACCCAGACCCTTCTTTCTGCTGCCACCCCCACCCCTGGGATCTCCTTGGGGTCACAGATTGTGGCCTTTCTTGGGTCCCTTTGGCCTCTGGCTACAGTGTCCACCCTTTCTGTCTCTGGTTCTGACTGTGATGTAATTGGGAGCTTGAAAAACCCTGATTGTTTGATAATTATAAGGCAGGGAAATTACAGAGCTTCAAAGGTTGCTCCCAATTGCTGTATTAATTGTCCCCTCGTTATCTCTCCATATAAAAGACCACTCGATAGAGACAAAAGCCAGCTAGCTTTTATTTCACAGCAGCCTGACAAGAGGATGAGGGGCTGCTGAGGGCTCCCATTTATTTCTTCCCAGACACAAACCTTTGCTGGGACCCGACCACCAGGGCCCCCACATGCCATACCCCTCACCCCAAGACAAGGACTAAGGCACAGCACCAGCCAGGCCCAGCTTCCCCAGACAGCAGCCCAGCCACAACCCTGCCCATCTCCTGACTCAGATTCACAGAGAGACAAAGCCTGCAGATTCTCATCTGCATGTTAGAAGTGCTTTTCTTTGAGTGCTGGCCTACATGTACATATGCAGGACACTGTGGGATAAGTGGCCAACATTTACTGAAGACTTTCCACATACCAGGTACCAACTACATGGACTGTTTTACATGCTTCTCTTTGCAACAATAGCTGTGCATGTTATGTTTATATCCATTTTGCAGGTGGGGCTCAGAGGGCTTAAGTAACCTGCCCAAGGTCACCAGCCCATGAAGTGCAAGGCCAGAAGCAAACCGTGGGCACCTGCAATGAGCTCCTCATCACTCCGCCCTACTACTCTCTGAGTATGTGTGCAGAGTGTGTGAATGTGAGTGTGTGAATGTGTTGGGGGTTGTGAACGCTAAAGATAAAATATAAGCAGTAGATACAACAGAAAAGAGGACTAAGCAAAAGATCTGAAATTAGCCAGGCATGGTGGCACGCGCCTGTAATCCCAGCTACTCCAGAGGCTGAGGCAGAAGAATCGCTTAGAACCGGGGAGGCAGAGGTTGCAGTGAGCCGAGATTATACCACTGTACTCCAGTCCAGCCTGGGCGACAGAACAAGACTGTAAAAAAAAAAAAAAAAAAAAAAAAGACGAATCAGGCTATTGTTAAATTGTATCTATACACATGATTTGTTTATTTTTAAAGAACATGGCTGTGCCTTGATTAAACCATAGAGGTAAATGAACTTATGTTTGAATGCTCAGTTGCTTTGAGCACATACTATGTGCCAGACCCTATGTTCTCTGCTGAGAGTGGCCTGGAGAGTGTCAACTGCAGGCTGGCAACCACGGGCTCCCTGCCCAGCAGGATCTCCCACCCAGCCGCAGACACAAGGAAGATGGAGCCACCTCTTCTCCTGCCATAATCTCCCCACATTTGAAGCCTCTGTCTCTGCTGGGAAGACCTAAGAAGGCTATGTCTACAGCTGCCTTAAAGCCATTAATTTTTAAAAGCCATTCCATGAGAGAACTCAAAAGTCACCTACCTGGCCAAGGTCTAGCCTTAATCGACAATTGATTATCTTTGAAACCAACAAGGCAATAAATCCTTAATTCATAATTTGGCTGTTGTTCTACAACTGTGGTCATATTTATTAATGAAAGAAGAGCCACGTGTGGAATCTTCTGTGGCCAGGCCTCATGGGGCCTATCTTTGACTTCACTACAGTCTCAGGAAAGAGATCCTGATCCCAGGTTACAGATTAGGAAATTGAGGCCCAAAAAGTGAATGTGATTTGCCCCAGACCACACAGCTCCTAAATGGCAAAACCAGAAGAGGAGTCAGGATTGCAAAGGCAAATAATCCAAAGGCAGCAAACACCAGTGCCTAGAGCCAGGTTCAGTCCAGCCACTCGGAACCATCACCAGGTCCTCTTGCCAGCCCCTGACCAGGGCACAGCCTTGGGAAATAAAGCCGAGGGTGATGGCTCACTGGCAGATATTCCAAACCTACAAGTGGACTGCAGTTGACAGCAGAGCCACAAGCAGCTGGTTTCCTGGAGCCTGCATCTTTTTCTCTCTCCCCAGGTCTGTTCCAAGGCAGCCTTTGAGGCTTAGCCTGTCTTGGCCAGTGGCCAAGGCTAATCAGGAGGTCTCAGGAGCATCAGAATGGGGAGGAAAGTAAGGGGCGGGCATCCAAGGCTTCAGTGGCAGACCCCTTTCTAAGTTTAGGGTAGGAAAATGGTTGCTCCTATTACTAGGCAACCTATTGTATTTTTACTTTGGTTTTCTGGAAACTAAAAGAGAAGAGCTACCCTCAGTTGTTAGAGTTATTCTGAGTACATATTTCATGATATAGTTTTGTGTTCCTATTCTCTCCTCACTCATGCTCCAGCTTAGTAGGTCGGAATTATTGTCTCCATTGTACAGATGAGGAAACTAAGGTTTAGAGAAGAGATATGACTTGACCTAATTATATCCAGCCTCAGTCTCTCTGGTGAGCAAGCCCCTTCACTAGACACCATGCACAATGCCCCTTCCTCAAGGCAACCGGCATGCCCTTCTAAAATCATGGGTCACACTGCCTAAGGCCCTCCACCGAATTTCCTTTCCACTTAGAACAAAGTCCAAACGTCTCAGCCTGGTCCCCAAGGCCCTCAGTGAGCTGCCTCCACCAACCTCTCCCTCTCCATCCTCTCCCACACCCTCTCCCTCCCCATGCTCCAGCCATACCGGCACTCTTTCTGACCCCTGAATCTACCAGTCTCTTCCTCAGCCCGGCCTCTCCCTGCTGCCTCCTCCTCTCGGAATGCTCTCCCTGTAGAGCTTTGCATGGCTGGCTTTTCTTCATCTTCCAAGTCTCAGCTTAAATGTCACCTCCTGAGGGAAGCTCCCTTGACCACCTCACCTAAACTGGTCCCCTGGTTGCTCCCAGTCCTATCACCCTGTTATATTTTCATCCTCACTTTGCTATCTCCTGGTCATTTCTTGTTATTTGTGTAATGTGATGTCCCTCCACTGGAGTGTAAGCTCTATGAGGGCAGATGGGTGAGACTTGTTCATCCGTTTGCCCAGCACCTGGTGGGAGATCAACAAAGTTTTGTTGAGTGAATGAATCAATAAAAGAGATAACTCAGCTGGGCACAGTGGCTCATGCCTGTAATCCCAGCACTTTGGGAGGCTGAGGCAGGTGGATCACTTGAGGCCAGGAGTTCAAGACCAGCCTGACCAACATGTGAAACCTGTCTCTACTAAAAACAAAAAAATTAGCTGGACACCACGGCAGGCACCTGTAATCCCAGCTACTCAGGAGGCTGAGGCAAACCCAGAAGGCAGAGATTGCAGTGAGCCTGAATCCATCTGGAACTCCACTGCACTCCAGCCTTGGCGACAGAGCAAAGTCCATCTCAAACAAACAAACAAACAAACAAAAAAGAATAACTCACTGGGACCCAAATAACTGGGTTATGGAACTCTCCACCCTTACACCAACGTGACTCTGAGTCAGAGAATATGCACCATCTAATTACACAAGGCATATGCCGGGGTCTATATCTCCAGGTTGGTAGCTTAGTCCACTCAGCTCTCATCCAAGCAGTGGGTGATGGAACAGGCTGGCACATTGGCTGGGAGACCAAGAACAGCTTGCTGCATTGTGCTTGGGCATGCTTTACTTTTAGGAGGCAGCACTAGCCAGTAATACTGGTCTGGCCCTGTACGGTGGACATTGGTGTAGCCAGGGGTCCCTAGTACTGGGTTTGTTAGCAGCTCTAGTGAGCAACAAAGACAGCTGCATCGAAAATGCATGAAGGAACCACACCCTTAGCAACTCCCAAAAATCACCGGGGAAGGGAAGTTTGCAAGGCTCTGAAATTCCTGAGACAGCAGATGGATTCGGAGCAGGCGAGCAGCAGGTGCTCATGCTAGTGTGAGAACCAGTGCCTGGTGACCGGGTCATTCAGGTCAGGCTTGACCCTGCCGCCCCCAGCCAGCCCTGGGGGAATGCTCCCTGGACACACAATGGGTGGGGTTGCCATGAGCTGTCAATGCTGAGATGGGAGCTCTGAAGCCCAAAGCAAGCCAAGCTGAGTTGCATGGGGCACCAGGGCGTGAGTGAGGAGCCCGGGCTGGGCCAGAGCCTGATGCCAGTTCCAGGTCCAGGGAAACAGCAAGTCAAGGTGAGAGCCAGTTCAGGAATCAGGGTCATGGACAAATCCAAATTCAGTCAGAAGTGGCCGAGGATACAAGGCCAGGTGATAGCTACCAGGTGGTTTGGGCATGTTCCCTGGTGGAGGAGGCCAGAGCTTCCTCAGAAGGCCCAGCCCCAGGGGCCATGGCCTCACCAGGCCTCCAATATGGGCATCTTGCAGGCCGATTGGGACAGCAGGCATGGGCGGAAGCCTGTTTGAACTTCCTCAGCCCTGTATCTGAAGAGGGAATTAAACCGTTCTGTTCTACTAGGGCGTTTCATTGACTTCTGGCAAAACATGATGTCCTGCTTCAAAGAGAAGGCAACACACTGGCTTAGGAGGCTCGTTGGACATCAAAGGGCTATTAGAGAACAGCATCCCGATGAGCTAATTGCAAATGCAGCCCAGGCAGATGGAGCACATTTGCCCAGGAACATATGGGCTCACACATCCAGGGAGAGGGTGCCGGGGACAAGATGTGTGCTGGGCTTTGGTGGACCCAACATGTTTGCAAAATAATTCAAGATGTTGCCTCAGCCTCGGCTCCACTGCCCTCCTCTCCCCTCCCCTTCTGCATTCCATCAAGCTGGGGGTGGAAGACGGAGAGCAGGATCCTGATGCTTCTGAAAAAGAAGAGCCCTGGAGATCAGGGACAAGGACTGGTCTCCCCTGCCCCAGACCACAAGTTTCATGAGAGCAGAAGTTATGCTTTGCTCCTTGCAGGACCCTCAGTGCTCAATATGTATTTGATGAATGAATGAGTGAATAGATGAATGAATATATCGTGGCTCTTTCTGACTTCAAAGCCTGCCACAGCTCCTTCCCACCATTGTAACCAGACACTCCTCCCAGAGCCGCAGGCACATATGAGTGGGAGAGAGGTTCTTCCTTATCCCCAGAGGCCGCTCCAGACTGTGTGCCCTGGACCAACAGCAGGAAGGGCGGGTACTAGTGGGCACCAGGATGGGCTGTCCCCAGCCTCACCCACCCATCATTCTCTGCCCTGAAACAGTTGCAGAAGCCTCCTCCAGCTCCAGGATTCCAACATGTGCCCTCTATTTTGCCACAGACCCCTCTACTCCCTATTGTGTGTCTTATCCTCCCTGCCTTGCTAATGACAAAACTCTGCTTGACCCCTTTAGGCATCTGGGTTTGTGGCCTAGATAATGCCGTGGGAGAGAGGAAACCAAGGTGCAGTGGGAGATGAGGCAGGCAGGTGAGTTCCATGTTCCAGCTGAACTAGCGGCTGGCCAGACCACATGGGCTCACTCCTCCCACTCCTCGGTGAAGACAAAGACTGGGTGTCTTCAGCCTTGTGCTACCAGGAGCACAGTCTTAGGGACAGCTCCCCGTGCATTTTACCATCATGTAAAATGCTAGCCATACCCATTGTTATGATTGCTGTCTGCGTTAAGGGCTTTCTGTCTACCAGGGGCTGCAGGGAACTTGGTTTGCAAACATTATTGCATTTAACCCTCACTGCTCCATGGATAAGCATCATTACAACAAGAAAGGTCAGGGTCAGAAGGGCGAAGCGGCCTGCCCAAGGTGCCTCAGACAGTAAATAGCACAGTCGAGATTGCCTGGGTGCAGCCTCTGCATCACCCCACAAAGGTGGGCTCACCAACAGTGTGTTCAGTTGAAGGGGGCTTGGTCTCAGCAGGAAACCAAGCCCTCTGACCATCTCCTTCCCTCAAGAATCTCCCCCAGATGGATCCACTGGAAAACAAATCCGTCCCTGGCCACTCCAGCCTCTGAATGCAGGGGATGGGGAGAAGTGAGTGTGTAAAGTTTGAATAAAATCCTCAGTCTGTGGGGCGGTTGGGAGTGCGGACTCTAGATGCAAGCACTCTCCCGGAGAGAAGCCTGGGAAAGATCCGCAACTACTGTGCCCCTCTGTGTTCTACCCTGTGAGGCAGGCATCATAAGAAAAGCAACAATCATAACTGCACTTTCCTCTTGAGGTTAGGACACAGGAGGAAAGTACTTTGAACAGTGCTGCACACAGTAAGAGCTTTGAACAGTGCTGCACACAGTAAGAGCTTTGCTCATAGAGTGGCTTTACTTTGCTCCCTCCCATTCACCCACAACTTGGCTTTTCAAGTCCTTTGAAACACAGTGGGGAGCAGGATGCTGCCTTCCCTGTCCTCTTCCCTGCTGGGGAGGGTTCAGCTCCCTGGCGCCTCTCTGCTCTGCTCCAAGAAGCCCAGCTGGCTGCACCAGTGGCCTCACAGCTGTGCCCCATCTTGTGACAAGGCCTGGCTCAGGGAGCGGGGCCAGCTTGGCCCTGTGGCCAGGGAGAAACTGGTTGGCTCCCAAGGAGTGCTCTGCTCTGAATGGGACCTGGCCAAATGGGGTAGTGCCCTCAGAATGCCCTCAGTCACCTAGCTGGCCTCTCAGGCAGGTGACCTGCATGCTGACCCCCAACCCCAGGCCCCTCCCACCCCACAGTACCCACCAAAGCCCGTGGAGGCTGTCAGTTAGCAAAGAGAGGGTGGAAAAGGGGTAGTGGGGGCCAGGAGCTCTTGGGTTCAAACAAAAGAGAAGGCCAGGGTTATAAGGGCTTTGAGTGACAGGCAGTCCAAGAACATCCCTGCACCCTTGGGGA
Organism: Hylobates moloch; assembly: GCF_009828535.3. Taxonomy (NCBI): domain Eukaryota; kingdom Metazoa; phylum Chordata; class Mammalia; order Primates; family Hylobatidae; genus Hylobates; species Hylobates moloch. The sequence goes on from NW_026652278.1 coordinate 73,406,437, forward strand.
AACTGAGACCCTGAGAAGGGAAGGATCCAAGTTAGCATAGCAGGTGAGCAGCAGCAAGGGTGAGTGTTCTTAGGAGGAAAGAAAATGGCTTCCATAGATCTTTGGGAAAGAGGACCAAGAAGTGTCCTCAGTGAGCCTCTAATCCTGGGTTTGCAAACTCAGGTGTTGACAAGGGTCAGGCAGGTAACTTTAGCAGGTGAAAAGCCAGGTAGGGACTTTGGTGGTCCAGGAGCACTTGGCCCATCTAAAGGAGATGCCCCTCCTCAGGTCCAGCCACTTCTTTCACAGTAGTTTGATTGAGGTGTAATTCACATGCCATAGAGCTCACTCATTTAGTGTCCAATTCAATGTTGCTTAGCACATTCACACAGTGGTATGACATTCACCACGATTCAATTTTAGAATTTTTTTTGTCACCCCAAAGGAAACCCCATGCCTATTAGCAGTCACTCTCCATCTCCTCACCACCCCTTCCTCTGCCTCTGGCCCTAAGCAATCACCAATCTATTTCTCTATAGATTTGCCTATTCTGGCCACTTCACATAAATGAAACTGTACAATACATGGTGACTGGCTTCTTTGACTTACTGTAATGTTTTCAAGGTCCATTCATGTAGTAGCATATATCAGAAATTCATTGCTTTTGTTACCAAATAATATTCCATTGTGTTGATATTCCACATTTTATACATTCATTCGCCATTTGATGGCTTTTGCATTGCTTCTACTTTTTTGGCTACGGCAAATAATGCTGCTATGCATAATGCTGCTGTGCATAAGGTTTTGTGTGGACATGTTTGCACTTCTCTTGCTTACATACCTAGGAATGGAATTGCTTGATCATATTTGAATTCTATATTGAATATTTTGAGGAATTCTGCTGCTTTCCAAACTGGCTGCACCATTTTACATTCTCATCAGCAATGAAGGAAGGCTTCAATCTCTATATCTTTGTCAACAAGGATGTCTGTCTGTCTTTGTTATTATAGCTATCCTAGTGGGTGTGAAATGCTCTTTGTGGTTTTGATTTGCATTTCCCTGATGATTAAAGATGTTGAGGATTTTTTCATGTTTTTATTGGCCGTGTGTGTATCTTCTTTGGAGAAACTTCCATTTAGATCCTTTGCCCATTTTTAACTGGGTTATCTTTTTATTATTGAGTTGTAAGACTTCTTTATATAGTCTAAAGAAAAGCTCCTTACCAAATATACGATTTGCAAATATTTTTTTCATTCTGTTTGTCTTCTTTTCACTGTCTTTTTTTTTTTTTTTCTGAGACGGAGTCTCGCTCTGTCGCCCAGGCTGGAGTGCAGTGGCGCAATCTCAGCTCACTGCAAGCTCCACCTTCCGGGTTCAAGCCATTCTCCTGCCTCAGCCTCCTGAGGAGCTGGGACTACAGGCGCCTGCCACCACGCCCAGCTAATTTTTTTTTTTTTTTTTTTTTGTATTTTTAGTAGAGACAGGGTTTCACTGTGTTAGCCAGGATTGTCTCAATCTCCTGACCTCGTGATCTGCCTGCCTCGGCCTCCCAAAGTGCTGGGATTACAGGCGTGAGCCACCGCTCCCGGCCTTTTCACTGTCTTGATGGTTATCATTTGCAGCATAAAATTTTGTAATTTTGTTAAACTTCCATTTGTTTTGTCACTTGTGCTTTTGGTGTCATATCTAAGAAACTTTGCCAAATATGAGATCATGAAGGTTTTACACCTATGTTTTCTCTAAGAGTTTGATAGTTCTAGCTCTTACATTTAGGTCTTTGATCAATTTTCAATAATTTTTTTTCTGAGACAGAGTTTTGCTTTTGTTGCCCAGGCTGGAGTGCAATGGCATGATCTCAGCCCACCACAACCTCTGCATCCTGGGTTCAAGAGATTCTCTTGCCTCAGCCTCCCAAGTAGCTGGGATTACAGGTATGCACCACCACACCCAGGTAATTTTGTATTTTTAGTATTTTCTCCATGTTGATCAGGCTGGTCTCAAACTCCCCACCTCAGGTGATTCACCCGCCTTGGCCCCCCAAAGTGCTGGGATTACAAGCGTGAGTCACTGTGCCCAGCCAATTTTGAATTAATGTTTATATGTGGTGGGAGGTGGAGGTACAAATTCATCCTTTTGCATGTGGTAATCAGTTGTCTCATCACCATTTGTTGAAATGACTACTCTTTCCCCATTTTGTTATCCTGGTCCCCTTGTTGAAAATGGCACCCATGACCATAAAGGTGAACATTTATTTCTGGACTCTTGGTCCTAATTCTATGCCAGTACTGCACTGTTTTGATTACTGTAGCTTTGTAGCAACTTTTGAAATCTGACTTTGTTCTCCTTCAAGATTGCTTTGGTTATTCTGAGTCTCTTGACTCTGAATTTTAGAATTCCGATGAATTGACTGATGAATTTTTAAATTAGCTTGTAAGTTTCCAGATTCAGCCACTTTTTGCCACATGAGAATATGAGACTATTTTTTTCCAAGTCTTCTGATTTTTAAAGAGAAGCCAACATTTTGGATTTTTTTTAAACATAAAATGTCCTGGTTTGAAAGCACTATTCGGGCCAAACAAAACAACCTTAGCAGGCCAAATCTCAGGGCCAGTAGTTTGCAACCCCAGCTCTAATCCAAAGCCCCAGGATTTACAAATGACAAACTAAGATCTAAAGAAGACAGGTTCATTTCCCAAGGAAGGTCACAGAGCAAATAAGTTGGGGAACTGGGCTAGGACCTGGAAGTCTGGTTGCAAGACAAGTGCTCCCAAGCTTCCCCTTCTCCAAGCAATGTTGAGCAGCATACACTAAACCCAGAGTGGAGACCCATCACGTGTGCCTAGTGAGGTTTAGAGCCTGAGCCCCTATCCATCCCTTCCAGCCCAGGGATGCTGGGCTCCCAAGATGCTGGTGGCTCCCTTGGTCTCAAGGCCGAGGCCCAAGTCTTAGCCTTGCCAGTGATCTCTAAATACACAGACTCCATCCTGTGTTTCACCAGCTCGTGGTCCAGAAACACAAGTTGTCCTCTCCAGTGATCTCCTGCCATCTAGGGAAGGAACTCTGAGTGGAAGAGTAAGTGGCCCTCTCCCTCCCGCCACCTCTTCTTGGGGCTTCCACAACCTCATTTTAGGAAGGAAGCAGAAAAATCAGTAGTGGCCCGGAAGCCTGCAGCCTCCACAAAGTAATTTGGAGCAGGTAGAGTAAGTGAAAAGAATTTATCAGATTGAGAACTAGGCGCGTCATGTGGCCAGAGCACTGGGGCTCAGGGACCACAGGCTGCAGCCCTGCTCTGCTCCTGCAATTAAGATGATAGCATCAAGACCGCAGTAATCCTCCAGATCATAAACTGTGTCACAAGGTGCCTCCTCAGCAGGGTGGATCCAGCAGGTAGCTGGTCATAATTTTTTTGAGGCTTCGTTTTTGACTTTTTTCTTTTTTTTTTTAGGACAGCAATGCCAGCTCTAATTTTACTGCAAGGTGGCAGATTTTCATTTCATACTCTCTGTAAAGATTGATTCACTGGAGTGTAAAAAAAGGAAAAAAGAAATATACACACACACACCACCTTGAGGTGTCTCACATTCTCCATTCCTGATCGGCTCTGAGAAATCGAATTTTACAACATAGTGATTTTCGCAAATTTTTCTTTAAATCGTCTTTTTTTTGAAGTCACTGGCATTAGGACTCATAGAATCCTAAAAAGGAATGGTGAAAGGAGCCCTGGAAGCTTGTTGCACCTAATCCCCCACCACCCCATGACTTGAGAGTTGAGGACTCTAAACGCCAGAGAACAAGGGACTTTCCTAATGTCCTATCGTGCGTGGCTGAGTGGGCTGAGAATGTAATTTTAACGGGCACACAGCATGTAAAATCTGCACGTCCCTTTAGATGTCATTGACTCCAGGGCATTTCATTTGATAACATGGGGCTGAGGCCCAAAGATGGGGCAAGACATAACCAGGTCCAAGGGGAGCAAGGTGGCAGCCCTCACTGTGACACAGGTCAGCAGATGTTGAGTCCACAGATTGCCTTGCTTGATTAGGGGGAGCCCACAGCCTTGGGAGAGTAGGGTGGGGAGAATGGGAAGAAGGGGAGGGCACTTTGGGGTGAGCAGGAAGGGCAGGCTGGGAAGCAGACAGACCAGAATATCCCATGGACCCTTCCTCTGCCCCCTTCCTTTGCCCTTTTCCCCAGACATACCCGCCAGGAAAAGGCCAGGATGTCTGTTCCACATCAGTGTGCACCCAGTCTCTACAGAGGAGGTGGCACATGTGAGCAGCTCTAGGGAACCCTGCATGTGGACACACAGAAGGTAGCAGGTGGCCCTGGGAGAGAAGAGATAGCCAAGAGGACCCGAGATTCCTGAAAGGTGTTGCCACAGCTCTGCCACACTTTATTCTGGAAATGGCAGAAAGATGTGGGCTCTATGACCACATAGTTGGGTACAACTTATTATCCAACAACCTATGACATTCCCAAGCTCTGCAGAATGTGGGTTCATGGTGACCCAGAAGAAAGTATCTCTGGAGTTCCCCAGGGTGCTGCTCTCTACCCTTTGCTATTGATAACTTTGATTACGTTCATAAATGGGCTTACAGGTCAATGTGAATCCATTCAGATGGACAGGAAAGCAAGTGGGAGGGATGACAGCTTCAGGATTCCAAACAGGGTGTCTACACACATTCATTAGGTGCCTACTATATGCAAGATCCTTCTGTCCTTCGGGACCACGAAGACCCTTTTCCCTGCAGAGAATGAAGAGAACATGCAGTGAGGCCACTGGGACAAGGCAGCCCCAGGTGCTGCAGCTGGAGCCCAAGTCATGACAGGGCGAGAGCAGCCTGATGGGAACCCAAGAGCACCATGCATCTGCCCAGGCCCCTCATGGGAGGGCCCAGTGCAGGGGGAAATGTACCGAGTGTGGGACTGACAGACTGCTGGCACTAAGCCAGTGACAGCGTCCCGTCCTGTGAGCACCCTGCTCTCTCAACAGAAGAGTGGAGCCAAAGCCAGGCAGCCACAGCCTAGGGAGTGAGAAGGAGCAGGTGGGCAGGCTGCCACCACCATCAGCTGCTGCCCCTCACTTTGAAGACGGAGCTAGAAAGCATGCAGGCCGCGTGACCCAATGAGACAAGGGCACCCAGGTGGTATCCCCATGGTGGCCAATCCTGGGAAGGGCGAGGGGCTCCCAGCTACACCCCCCAAAACTCCTCTTTAACCCTGTCAGTGCCCACCCTGTAGCATGCCAGTCCATCCCAACACCACCACTCACGCCAGCCTTCATCTCAGTCATCTTCCTCCAGGAAGCCTGCACGAACTCCAGCACTCTCCCCTCCCTGGCCGTGGGTAGCCCTGACTCATTTGGCACCGGTCTTTCCTGTGCTTAGTGGCCATGCCCAGAGGTCCTGTTCAAGCTTAGAGGGCCCTGCCCCATCTCTGGGCAGTATCCATCAGTCCCTTCCTTTAGCCCCTGAGTCAGCTCTTCTCCATCCACAGCCACCATATGGGGCAGCCTGGGCTCTCTGTGCCCAGATTGGGTGCCCTGTGATGTCTTTATTCCATAATAAACTGTATGCCAGGCCCTGAGTTAGGTGCCAGGGATGCCCCAGGGAAAAGGACGCAAGCCCCAACCTTAGAAACTGTCTGATAAGGACAGAAACCAGTAAATGAACAGGGACAATCCAGGGGCCATTCCCTGGGAAGGCAAATTCTGGGGCCTGTGTAACTGCCACATGGCAAAGGCACCTAACTTGCATGAAGGGCATCTGAGAAGGCTTCCTGGAGGAAGTGACATGTACACCAGGAATTAAAGGATTAGCGATAACTTGCCAGGTAAAGAGAGGGAGAGAGTGTGTTTTGCAAATATGCACCTATTTTTTGAATTCCTACTTTGCACCAGGTATTGGGGATCAGCAGCAAACAAGACAAACCCCACTGCGATGGAGTTCAAAGTTGGGTATAGACGCTGATGTGACATGAATAATTACAACATGAAATTACGACTGCCTAAAGAGGAAAGGTCCAGGACATTGAGAACATAAAAAAAGGACACATGGGCTGGAATGCAGATAGACAGGAGTCTCGGGGAAGGTGAATTGAGGCTGAAGTTTGAGGGAAAGAGAAGAGGTTTACCAGGCAAAGGTGCATACAAATGGAAGGAAGAGAATTTGGGGCAGAACAGTCTATGTCAATGCCCTGGGGCAGCAAGGAACTTAGTACTTTAATAGACCTGAAAAGAATGAATAAGACAGACTGTTTGGGGCACAGAGGCAATATTTCAGTTACCCTTCATCACTACGTGCAAGGATGTTAAAGGCAGAACATCCCTTAATAGAGTTTCCAGCAGAGGACTCACCAAGAACCCATGACAGCACCATAAGAGAAAGCCCAGTTACCCATCAACCTGAGAGAAGGGACAATGCCAGGTCCCAACTCCCTGCTGCGGGAGGCTGTACATCTTGCCCTGGATCCCCTCTCCCACTAGGCCTCCAGGTTATCACATTTCTTCCCTAACTGTCATCACAGGTAATGGCAGAACATTCTCCCCATTTTATGGATATGGAAATTGAGGCTCAGAGAGGTGCAGCCAGGCACCCAAGGTCATGTTTCCAGGAAGCAGGTATCCAGGTTCAAATCCAGACGACGTGACCCCAAGGGGGCCTCTTTGCTCTCCTCCCCCATGAACTCAACATGTACCCAGCACCACTTCCTCGCTTGTTGTAGGTGTGGGATTGGATGGCTCCGACCCAAGGCCCAGGCCCACAGCCTCTGGATCCCTGTCCAGTCCGGGGAGGTGTCCTGGCCCCTTGCCTCTCCAGCTGCACCCGGGAGCATGCTCACTGTGCCTTGGATTTTAATGTTAATTGCCCATAAAGTTTTTCATCTCAACAAATCACAGCTGTGACCTGGAGGGAAGGGGGCTGAGAAGAAAGGTTGTTAAAATGTGGAATTTGAAAATGGCCATCTACTTTAAAAACAATAGCATGTTTTTGCTACAGGCATCTCAAGGGCCTCTCATCTCCTCTGTCACCAGCCAGAGTGCGTGTTGCTTGTCAAGTGATTCCATCTTAATCGACAATTCAATTGGCCCAAATTACATTATGTATGTAAATTTCCATCTGCAAATCAGCCCGGCTTGGACATCACTCTCTCATCTGCGCACCGCTGCCCTGGTCTCCAGCTCCAAAGCCCACCCTCTGCAGGCCAAGGGAGAGGACCTGCAGGGACCAGGAGGTAGAGCCAAGGGCTAGACATCATGTGTCACAGAGTCACACTGTACCCAAGCAGCAGGGTGCTGGGGGATAAACCAGGCTCTGGGTCCAAGCTGGGTTTCAACCATCAATTTTCAAAGAGAACAAACTGAGGAAGCCCCTGCAGTGGAGCCTGGTCTATGATTTGAAGCACAGACAGTATCTGGTAACACTTAATGATGATGCTGTCTACTAGGGAGGTGGTTGTGTATAGCAGATTAGAAAGAGCATGGACACTGGAGCCAGACTCCCTGGGTTCAAATCCCACCTCTGCCACATATCTGCTGTGTGGCTTTGGGCAGATTGCTTAACCTCTCTCAGCCTCACTTCTCTTTTCTGTAAAATGGAGACAAGATGGCATCTTCCACATGGAGTAGTCATAAGGATTGGATGATTTGAGCTAGAACAGTGCCCAGCACCACGTAAGTGTTCACTGTCACCATCATCATCATTACTACTGCCACCATTTTGCCACACAGCATGCAAGAGCCCTTCCACTTGTTAAGTGCCATAGTGAATCTGCTCAACTTGATAGGGTGCAAGCTGGCAATGACCTGCTTTCTCCTCCCCACCAGGGTGGGGACAAGGGTGAGGCAAGGGAAGCACCCACCTTGGGCACATAATTTAAGAAAGCATCAAAAAATCTCAGTAATAAAAATAAATATTTTAATGCAATATTTTTCAAAAGCAAAATTTATGCAAAAAAACTCGCGATGCACAAAATATCAAAATGAAAACCCACTTGGCAGATGTGGTTCTTTTCCTGAGCTGAACAAACTCTTGACAGGTTCCATCCCTTTTCCCTATGACTCTTCTGTGATAAAAAGTCATCTGGTCACTCGAGTAAGCAAAACGAATCTTCTTTCAAAAATAAAAAATGTCCAGTCCAGGTAACAGCCCACTCTCACCCCACTTCCAGCCTGTTCCTGCCACCAGTTTGGCTGGGATGCCACTGCTTTGAGAAACAGGGGCAGCCCAGTTCTGCTCTCCTGACTTCTGCCCTCCTCCTGCAACGCATCCCTTTGGATTCTGACCCCTCACAGGGAGGCCCAGGGAGAGAGGGGATCCAGGACAGGACGTATAGCCTCCTGCAGCAGGGAGCTGGGAACTGGCACTGTCCCTTCTCTCAGGTTGTTGGATAACCAAGCTTTCTCTTGTGGCACTGTTATGGGTTCTTGGTGAGTCCTACACTGGACACTCTCATCTCAGTTCTGGCTGTTCACCTCCAGGTACTTCCGCAGTTCTGAGGCATCCGGGGGTCCTTTTGAGGCCGCATTGCCCCCTGCCCTGTTCTGTTGCGAGAGTTACACAGTCAGACTCTAAGACACAGGCCATCTCACCTGCACCCTTGCTGGCAGCCTCTGTGCCCCCCTCACTGTCCCCTCTGCTGCCTCAGCCCCTTCCAGCCCCGGCTGCTCTGCTTCAGACTTCCCAGGCATGGGGCAGACAATGGACATTGTGTTTGCCAAACCTAAAGACACCCTTGCCAAAACTTCCTTGCAAGCTTCTCCCACAAGGCAGGAGGTGAGAGGGGGACCAACGCCCAGCAGCCCCTGCTGCCCCAGAGGAAGCTTGTCTTGGCCTCTCTCTGATCCCTTTGTGGCAAAGAGCATTGAGCTAAGGGTCACAAAACCAGCAGCCACCACCTCCCTTAAAGCCCAGCCGAGCAAGTCTAGAGCCCCGTTTGGAATAGATGGTTCTTGGCCTCGCCTGCTTGGTTCTCAGCCTTGGGCAGTCAGCCAGAGCTGAGGCACAAACAGAGACGCCTGCATGCTCACCACAACCCGAAAGGCAACTCTCATTCTTCCAGGAACAGATGAGGCATCAGAGGACCCCAGAGACAAACCCCCACCGCCAGTGGTGTGGCAGTGCTGAGACACAGCCCCTCAGCCTCCTGCCTTCCCCCAGGCCAGGCTGATGTTGGTTAGAATAGACATGGCCCTAGTGCGAAGTGCAAGTGGTGGTGTGTGGGAGTTGACAACCTTCACAAAAAACACAGTCAAGACACATGCTTTTAGTAAGCACCTACTGCATGCCCAGGCCCCACTTGTTCCAACAGATGATGAAAGCCTGACCCCTGACCTCGGAGTGTGTGGAAACCAGCTGACAGATTGACCCACACACAGGCCACGAGGGGAGAGCAGTGTGAACAAGAGGCCCCTCCCTGACCTGTCCTGGATGAGGGAGAGCTGCCCAGAAACCTCCCCCAGAGAGCTCGTTCAGGACCTCAGTAAGTCCCCAGGCCTCCAGGCAGGGCCTCTTTTAGCAGCCGGGTTTTGATGAGGGGAGGGGGTCAATGAGATACAGGCTCCTCCTTAACCAAACACACTGTCTGTGCCATCCAGCAGCTTAGGGCCGGGCCAGGGCTCTGTGACCTTTGGCACATGTCTGGGTCTTTCTGGGCCACTGAGCCTCTACTGTCACATGTTTATCTGGAAAGAATGAAGAGAGTACCTCACATCACAGCACGGGGGGAGAATGAAATGACAGGGTGCATACCCAGGGTCAAGAACGGTATCTGGTGCACGTTCAAAAGCACCTTAATGGAGCAGAATCGGCCTCCTGCTGCAAGCCAGGGCCCTGCACCACCAGAGGATGGGGCCAAGGGACACTGAGCAGTCCTTCGGTGCCCCATCTGCGCTTCCCAGGAAAGAGAGGGAAAGTGGTCTCACGTGCTGACAGGTCAGACATTCACTCAAGAAACACCTGCCCAAGCATAAGTCCTTGAACCCAGTAGGTGCTCAGTAAATATGAAGCCACTAAGTCCCGCTGCATGGGAACAGGAGGAGCAGAGCTGGGCCAAAGGAGAGCGAATTCAAAAGTGGATAAAGGAGGACTTCCCAGAAGAGGTGCTGTCCAAGCCAGACCCTGAGGAGTGCATGGAATTAGCAGGACAATAAGACCAGGGGAAGAAGGAAGCGCCGACCCAGGGTGGGGGCACAGAAAGCTCACCCAGCCAGAGGCTCAATGCCTGGCTACCAGGGCAGCCATGGGTTCCCCAGCCACACAGGATCACAGGGCTCTGCTCCTCTTCTCTGCCCGCCCTCCCCATTTCACAGCGCACTCCTTGAGGGCAGGATTGGATCCAACCCAGGCACCAAGGTGGCCCCAGCACCCAGGCTCCCGCTGCCTCAAGACTGGTGCTCTGAAGCATTTATCTCAGTGCCCCTTGGTCTCTGGAGTCTGAGCTGCCAGGCTGTGTGCTATCTCTCCCTGGGGCTCTAACCCATTGCCTCATTCATTCAACACTATCCCGGAGCACCTTCCATGCACCAGGCACTTCTGCAGTGCTAGAGATACCAGGGCAGACAGGACAGTGTCCTGCCACATGGGGCTAGGAGTCTCCAGCAAGCTAATTGTGGTGACTCTGGGGCCTTGCCTGCTTTCCCAAACCCTTCCAGTGGGGAAGGGCCCCTCGGGCTTCAGCCTGGCAGTGGGGAGTTTTAAACTATAGAGAAGAAGAAAAGCTGATCTGCAATGGGAGTGCTGGGAGGAACAGAGATAGACTCAATCAGCTTTAAGTTCCCTTTCAGCCCTGCAATGCTCTGAATCCTCCACTCCTGAACACTTGGGAATTAAAGAGAGAGTTCCAACCTAACCAAAGCCCAAGAGACTCCAACTCTAAGGAGATGGGAGACCCTAAGCAAGTCCTTTTCTTTCTCTGCCAGCACAATGAGAGGCCTGGAAATTAGGGTTGTCAGGGCCCTCTCAGCAGACACCACCCAAGATCCTTGGCTTTCCCTGGGGGCGGGGGAACCCCACGATAACACCCACCTAACAGTGCCCACAGATAGTCCTGGGGCTGTGCTAGGAGTCCCTCCAGGCCCCATCGAGAACCAGGCAGGATCCTGGATGGGGAAAGAACAAGCCCTGGGCCTGGACCTCAGGGAGGAGGAGTGCACAGGGCCTCTGGGTCTGGCTGTGAGTAGCCACAGAGTTGATAATTCCAACCCAACCCTTTGCACCACGCCTGCAGGGGCCATCATTCTGGCCACCCTTCACCTGGCCTGTCTCGGATCATTCTGACCACCCTCTGCCCATCCTCTTTCAGATGCTACTCCTGCTTTGGCCACATCCCAAGAAATCACGCTTCAGGGGAAGCCTTCAACCACCTGCTAATGGGAGTGCCCCCAGCCCCCCCCCCCCCCCCCCCCCCCTACCTTCCTCTCTTAGCAGCTCTGGCTCTTCCAGAATCTCCTCTAGGGCCACTCCAGCCACTCTCTGTGCCCCAGTCCCTCCAGCTGCATAAAGTCCCCTTCTCTGCTCAAGTTAGGGGCATCTCCTGCTCTAACAGAGCCCTGCCTCCTGTGAGACGTTGCAGGAGATCTGCTGTAAGGCTGTCTGTCCCCTACTGACCACCTCGTTCCATGGGGAGCCCAGATTTCGCCTGGCTTAATTCTCAGGAAGAAAGCCCCTGAGGTACCTGAGCTTTAGTATCTACAGGGCACTGAGCATCCATCATCTCAACCAACCTGGCAAGTGGGCAGAACAGGCAAGCAAACAGATGAGTAAACTGAGGCACAGAGAGGGAAAGAGCTTTGGCCAAGCTCCCCCAGCAAGTGAGCAGTGCAGCTGACATTTGCTTCTGGTTCTCCAGAAATTCCAGGCAGGACTTTTTCCACAGTACTGCACAACCCTCAGTACAGCACTAAGCAGGGAGCAAGAAGAGTTGCCACCTCACCCAATGTCCCAAATATTTTGATTGGCTAACAGCATTTACTTTATTTATTTTTATGTTTTTAGACACAGAGTCTCGCTCTGTTGCTCAGGCAGGAGTGCAGTGCTGCAATCGTGGCTCACTGTAGCCTCAAACTCCTAGGCTCAAGCAATCCTTCCGCCTTAGCCTTCAGAGCAGCTGAGACTCCAGGTGAGTGCCAATGGTGTGCTTTTAATGTTGCATTTCAGTGCTGTTGGAGGGTCATGTGCTTTTCAGTTCTCCATGGGCCCCACACTCCCTATGGTCTCATGTCTTCCTCTTGTCCTCATTTCTGTTGTCTCCCTTGTTCCCGGAGGTAGCAGATTCTGTGACCCCACTGTGCCCTTGGGAGCTGGTCTGTGTGCTTAGCTCCTCTTCACTCCAGCACTGGCCACGTTTCCTTTCACCCCTGCCCTTGGGACACTTAGTACCTGTCCTTACCTGCAGCCCTGCATTCTTCCCCCTCTCCATGCTGCCCTTCCACAGGTGTGCCCCGCTCCACTTCCTTTGCCTAGAAAGTGCTTACTATTCATTCATCCAATGTACATGTTCCAAACAAGTTACCCCACATGCCAGGCACTACTCTAAATGATAGGGATTCAAGGGTAGCTAAGACAGGGGGCCTTCTCTAAAAAGACACTAGCACAAAAGCAGATAAACTCAGAACAACTTTGAAGTGCAGTGATGGAGACAAGCACAGAGGAATCCAGGTCTTGCTCAAATATCACCTACTCCAGCACAGCCTGGGCCCTGCCTGTGTGTTCCCATAACACCCTCAATGAGTCTCTAGTAAAGCTCTTATTATACTGCATTATAGATAGTTTTAAATTGGCATCAAAAGCAAACATACATTCCTTTCAATATTCCCGAGACTTAGATAGGTCCTGGTACCTGTCAGTAATGGGCGAATGAATAAATGAGTGAATGAATGTCATTATCAGCCCATTCCCTTGTGGATGTTTATATTTGCACATAGACTGGTGTATATCTGTGTTTCCATTAAGTTAACCCTCTTGGTGGGTACTTATTACCTGCCCACCCTGCGTAGGGCCTCCTGCCGTGTCCTTGGGCTGGTAGAGGAATGGACGTGGCTTCTGGCCCATGGCCAGCACAGGGCAGCCGGGCAGACAGGCTCATAAACACACAGCTGCGCCCAGCAGTGTGGGCTCCTGACCCTGTGTGGGTGTGAGCGTTTTCATTTGAATCATAGCATTTCACTCTTGCCCCTTGAATGATAATTGGAACCGTGCCTGGTGAATCCATCGGACCCAGTCCTCTCGGAGTCATTTCGATGATATGACAATCTGACCTGGAGCAGAAAAGAAATAAAGTGAAAAAAGGCAACATCTGTCTGTGGAGCTGGAAGTTTGAGAGTGGCCCGGGAAAGGAGTAAGGGCAGAAGAGAGAACACAGGCCTCGGCATCTGCTGGAGCCAAACGCTGCCTGGGACATGGAAAGGATGTGGAGGGTGACTGTGAAATTGAACTAAATTGAAAGAGAAGAGGTATCCACAGCAGGGTGACAAAGCCAGCAAAGAGGCAGTGCCTGGCAGTGGTCAGGCCAGCCTGCGCCCACACCTACTCCCTCTTCTCTCCTCCTGCTTTCTCCACTCTGACACCTCCCAGAGGTGCAGAGACTAAAGGTCTTGCTCCCCCGGCAGGCAGCACGTGGACGGGAAGTGGCATTTGGTGGTGTCCTGATCAGGGAGCGAACACCACCGCTTCCCCAAATTGGTTTTCCGACAGTAAATTATAATTGCTCTAAGTCTTCTAGAACTCAGGGACTGAGATTAATTATGGCTCTGTATCCTATGGCGCTCTGAACTTTAAGCACAGCATGGTGTGCAGGTTGTTAATAAGAAGGAGAATCTGGGAGGACTTTTCAGATGAGCAAACAAAAAGGGAAAACTGTTTGAATTGGATTCTGCATCTGTGAAGGGGGGCCCTTCAGGCTTAGGGGGGGATGCTTCTCATCTTTCCTATGTGGCCTGGGACTGCGTTTATGATGATCAGAAGCATAAAACGGCTTCCAGGGAGTGGGCGCCAGTGGCAGGCCTTCATCTACCCCACCCAGAATGGGTCCAACCACCATGATGGTGACCCTTTACAGGACTCACAAGTCTAGCAGTCATAAACTCAGACGTTAGCAAAGTTGAAAAGGCAAAGTAAGCAAGTGGGACTTGCAGGCCAGGGCTTCTGTAGAGAATGATGAGGCTGGGGATCTAGGAAGTCCATGCCTAAGTGTCAACCTCTACTCGGCTACAGCCAACCCCTGTGGGAACGTGGCCTGTTCTGTTGGGTCTTCAGGAGCAGAATTCCAATTTTTAATATAAAATCTCTTGATTTTCATGGTTGGAAGCTTATAATTTTTAACACACTCTTAAGGCCAAATATATCTATGCTGGAATTTGGTCCATGTGCCACCATTGTGAAATCTCTACATCAGAAACAGTTTCTTCCTGTAGGTGAGTGGTAGGAAGAAATTGTTTTCTCCCATCCTTCTGCCTCCTGGCTCCTTGTACATTGTGCGTTTATCTCTGCAACCCTTGCCACGGGCACCAATCTTTTCATCTGTCCCCCAGCTTGAAGCCACTGGATTGGCATGGACTATATAGCTCTGTACCCAAAGCAACTAAGAAAAGGTCCACTACAAATCAGGGGCTCAAATTATGTCTTTTGAATGAATAAACATCATGCACATTTATACCTCTCGTTCCCTGCTCGTTCTCTTCATTCTACATCAACTATCCTTGAGTCAAACTCTGACACATGGCTCCAGTCCAAGACAATGTCTCCCTGTTCTTTTTGCCATGTTTCCAGGTGTTGAAGCTGGAGTCAGGCCAAAGAAGATTAGAAGTAGATGGCATGTAGAGTTCATGGTAGTCACTGTTCAGACAGGGAACTGAATCCTGGAAGGAAGAAACAATTGGCATAAGGTGAGACCATGAGCCGATAGCCGAGCCATGTCTGGAGCTAGGACCGTGTGAGGTCGAAGCCCTTTAGCTCCACCCTGGGCCCAGACTCGCTCTGCCTTTCTCCCTCTCTCTGAGAGCATCACCCAGGCTCTCGGGGGCACATCCTCCCACCAGCCCCCATCCTGGGGATAGGGTTACAGCAGTACAAGTTCCTCAAATCCCAAGGCTTGAGAGTCACCATCACCTCATCATGCACTCAGCTCAAGGTGTACTGAGACAGCCATTCATTTAATAGAAAACAGGAATTACCATTTAGAAATTAAAATGAATTTATTTTATTAAAATATGTTCTGGCACTGGGATCCATTACTGCTCTGTCTCTACTGCTGGCCCTGATTGTAGGGTTGGCAGGGGACACCCTGAGAACATGCTGACCCTTACAACCCAGTGCCTGACTAAGGCATGATCATGACCTCACCCCTTCCCAGGGCCACTACCTGCTGTGGCCGTGGCATTCAGGTACAAGAAGGAGATTGGAGGAAACAGTACATTTGTGCTAGGGGTTGGCTGGCCTCCTCTCCTCCCTCCTTTTTCCAGCCAGAAGCTCAGAGAAGGAACCATCAAGTGGG
This sequence comes from Hylobates moloch, assembly GCF_009828535.3. Taxonomy (NCBI): domain Eukaryota; kingdom Metazoa; phylum Chordata; class Mammalia; order Primates; family Hylobatidae; genus Hylobates; species Hylobates moloch. Next base: position 73,421,905 of record NW_026652278.1, read on the forward strand.
AAATTGAGGCAAGAGCGTGTAGAAGTCAAGAATGTGGGCTTTGGAGTAAGACATGGATTTGTGCGTTTCTCTCTGCAACCCTTGCCACGGGCACCAATCTTTTCCTCTGTCCCCCAGTCAAGCTCCAGTGTTTGTCCATGTGTGACCTTGTACCAGCCCTTCTTTTTTTTTTTTTTTTTTTTTTTTTTTTGAGAGTCTTGCTCTGTCCCCCAGGCTGGAGGGCAGCGGCGCAATCTTAGCTCACTGCAAGCTCCACCTCCCAGGTTCTCGCCATTCTCCTGCCTCAGCCTCCCAAGTAGCTGGGATTACAGGCACCCGCCACCATCTGGCTAATTTTTTGTATTTTTAGTAAAGACGGGGTTTCACCATGTTAGCCAAGATGGTCTGGATCTCCTGACCTCATAATCTGCCCGCCTCGGCCTCCCAAACTGCTGGGATTACAGGGATGAGCCACCACGCCTGGCCTGTACCAGCCTTTCTATCTCTCTGCTTCAGTTTCCATCTCTACAAAATGGGGAGATGGGAGGAGAATACACACCACCATATTTCCAGGTAGGAGCACTCTAAACGCCCTGCACACTTTAGATTGTTTAATCCTCATAATAACCTTATGAGACAGGCACTCTTATTATAGGCTCTCTTTACAGATAGAGAAACCAAGGCACAGAGAGGTGAATTGACTTATACAAAGTAACACAGCCAGTAAATACTGACAGGGATTCAGACACAGCTACACATAACTCTAAAGCCCGTGTTCATTTTTTTAATTAAAAAAAAAATAAAGAACCACAAACATGCTTCAAAACTCACAAAAGTTCCTTAGTCTGAAAGAAAGAAACCAGAAAGTATCAAAGATATACAGAGAAAATCCTCTTTCTCAACATCAGCCTATACTTGCAACCAATCTCCTCTCTCAATAACTATTGTTCTCTCTTATTTCAACTTCCAGAGTTTCTTTAGGGGTATGGAAGTAAATATAAGTACAAATTCTTACCCTGCTTTTTTATATAAAAAGTCAGATATTATATACATTTTTCTGCATCTTGGTTTTTTTAAATTTTAGACACACATTGAAGTTACAAAAATAGTACAGAGCATTCCCATGTACCTTCGAAAATTTCCCCAATGACAGCATATTATATAATCATAGTACAATGAGCAGCACCAGGAAATTGACAATGGTACAATTAACTACAGACTTTGTTTGGATTTTACTTGCACTAACTTTGGGGGAATTTTGTGAATAGCTCTATGAAGTTCTATCACATGTACAGAATCATGTAGCTACTACCTAAATCAGGATTCAGAACTATTCCATCACCACAATGAAAATCCCATGTACCACTTCTTAATATATTGTCACATCCTATGTCAACCCTAACCCCTGGCCATCATGGGTCTGTTCTCCATCGCCACAACTTTGTCACTTCAGGAATGCAATATACAGGGAATCATGCAATATGTAACTTTAGGACTGGCTTTGTTCACTTAGCATAACACCCTTTAGATACATATCGCATATATCAATACTTCATTCCTTTTTATTGCTGAGTGGTGTTGCATTGTATAAATATAGCACAGTTTGTTTATCTATTTTCTGTTGGGAGGCCTTTGGGTTGTCTCCACTTTTAGCTGTTAAAAATAAAGGTGCTACGAACATTTGTGTACAGATTTTTCTATGGCCTTAAGTTTTTCTTTACTTTGAAGTGACCCAGGAGTGGAATAGCTGAGTCATATGGTCCTAGATGTTTAACTTTAAACGAAACTACCAAATTGTGTTCCAGAGTGGCCATCCCATTTTCCACTCCCACGAGAAAAGCATGGCAGCTCCTGTTGCTCTGCATCCCCCCCGGCACGGGGTATTGTCAGGATTTTTTTTTTAACTCACTCTGTGATGGTTAATATTGAGTGTTAATTTGACTGGATTGAAGGATGCAAAGTATTGTTCCTGAGTGTGTCTGTGAAGGTGTTGCCAAAGATTAATATTTGAGTCAGTGGACTGGGAGAGGCAGACCCACTCTCAATCTGAATGGGCACCGTCTAATCAGCTGCCAGCGCAGCCAGAATGAAGCAGGCAGAAAAAGTTGCAAAGAGCAGACTTGCTGAGTCTTCCGGCCCTCAACTTTCTCCCGTGCTGGATGCTTCCTGCCCTCAAACATCAGACTCCAAGTTCTTCAGATTTTGGACTCCTGGGCTTACACCAGTGGTTTGCCAGGTGCTTTCGGGCCTTTGGCCACAGACTGAAGGCTACACTGTCAGGTTTCCTACTTTTGAGGTTCTGGGACTCGAACTGGCTTCCTTGATCCTCAACTTGCAAATGGCATATTGTGGGACTTCAGCTTGTGATCGTGTGAGTCAATTCTGCTAATAAACTCCCCTTCATATATACAGCTATCCTGTTAGTTCTGTTCCTTTCAAGAACCCTAATACATGCAGTCATATCTCATCACGCACTACACTTTTTTAACTTAACAAAGCTTATTGGAGCTCTTTCTATATCAGACGAGAAAGCAACTCATTCTTTTTTTTCTGCAGCTGCATCAGAGTTCCTTGTATGAATACATGCCAATATTTCTGTAACTGATCCCCATTTGGTCAACATTTGGGTATTTTCAATAATTGCTGTTCAGATGTTTGATGCCTAATTCTCAACCATCACGTTCGACTGCTTTTGCAAATACCAAAGATGCTATGCATGGACATCTTGTCTCCCTTCAGCAAAGGATTTTATTAATGATTCATTTGACTGCAAGTGAAGGAAACCTAACTTGAACCAGCTTAGATTGAGACAGAAGTGATTAGATCATAGATTGTAGAGTTGGACAACAAAGCTATAGGAAAGATCAGAAGACTGAGAACTGGAGTCCCAAATGGCAATAGGCATCTCTCCACCTCCCTCATCTCTCCTCTCTTCGTGTGGGCCATTCTTCCTCAGTAAAGACTCACCCTCTCCCCAGGACAGCAAGCATGACATCTCCCAGCTCCCAAGTGTCATGTCTTACAGCTCAGTGCCCTGCAGAGGAGCTGCCTCTCTTTTCAAGTCCTAAGACAAAGGTGTCAGAGAAGGGTTCTGGCCCAGTTTGATGCTGGCCATCTTAAGTTTACGGTTAGGATTATGGTTAGGGTTCAAGTTAGGGTTACAGTTAGGGTTAGGGTTAAGAGTTCCTGAGATAACTGTCTGTGAAAATGGTGGAGGCAGGGGGAGTGGAGGGAGGTTAAGGGGATTTGGGAATGAACCCAAAGATGCAAAGAGTTCTCTCTTGAGCATATACCTCATCAGATTCATCCCCACATCACCCAGCACAATTAGCCACACTCAGCACACATTAGGCACTACAAGCATACAGCTAGTTCTGACCAGGATATGTGTCCATCAATCAGGCATTCTAGTAAATTGCCTCTTATTTCTTCGCATGCTGGGGGAACCCACCATTTCAAATAACCCTGTTAAATTCCTCTGTGAAGCAGGCTTTCTTTAGCTAAATGCTCACAGCAGGATTTGCTTAAAATGGGACATGCCTGTAGTCTCAGTTCCTGGGGGAAACCTTTGATTTGCCTGACAACCCACTGAGATAGGCAAGGATGCTACAAGGGCAAACGGTTAGTGGCTGTGAAAGCTTTCTGTGACCTATAAGTGGTATAGAAATCTGGGACCTCACCGTGACTATTATGATTATCCTTATTTCATCTCTTCTTTGAAGAGCTTTACACTGTAATTTTGGAAGTGGAATTGGAGACACCTCTCCAACAATTCAACCTCATACTACTCCACCAGGGCTCAGTCCTGGGTCTCAGAGCATCATTTCTCACTGGTCTATCACTTCTATTAAATGTAACATAAAGAGGTTTCCACAGCCAGAGGCCTTCTTGGATGGGAATAAAGGCAGGCACCAAGGCAGGGGCTTCTGAGGAATGGTTAACCATCACTAAACTACTCTCAGCATAGCCCTTTCTACCCCAAACCTAGTGCTTCCTGGAACACCTAACTCTATGAACAGCCCTGAGCTGGATGCTTGTTTCCCAGGAAGCTCACAGTTTGGGGGAGGCAGTACATCTAGCTGTCTGTGACTCCAGGCAGCAGAGGGACAGAGGATCCCCAGGGCAGGGGACTAGGAAGATGCTATGGAAAGGACCCCAGGTCTGACCTTGGCAGAAAGGTGATGAGCAATCTAATGATGCAGCCAACCCTGGCAATCTCAAGCCTTCCCCAGCTAACACCTGGTTTCTAGGCCTCTTGCAGCTGCACAAGGGTCCTCATCATTTTTCTCCAAAATTATTTTTCTTCTCTACATTTTTTCTCGCTTTCTTCAGATTCTCTCTCCTTAATTCCTGGTTCCTCTCCCTGCCTTCAAAGTCCACCTCTATCCCAACCACTCTCTCATACTCAAGTCTTCTGCAGAGACCCCTCCCCTCTGTCTTCACTTGCTCTGCTGGGCCACAATAAAATGTACTTAGCTCATAGAGCTTTTGTCATAAATCTGTCTCTCTGGAGGCTCAATCATTTTTATTGCTCTATTGTGAACATCCTGTCATTCTTCTCCATGTTTCAGACATCGGCAAGCTTGGAACTCACAGCATTTTTCCCGGATACTTCTCATTGGAGACCTGCCGATTGCTTTCTGCCTTTGCACTGTGAGGCCTCTCCAGACAATTATCTTAATCCCATCATGACTTTGGCAGTCACCCCAAACAAGCAGTTAGGGTCAAAATCCGTATTATTAACTGGGAGTCTCTTGGGACCTTAGCACTCCCATCCTTCCTTCCTCCTCATTCCCATTGCCAGCAGGTCTCCAGGAGCCCAAGAAACCATGGCTGAACAAAAAATGGTGTGGATGGCCACTCTGAAGCCCCTCACTTCAATAAGAGGCTGAGACTCTAATATGTCAGAGAAAATGCTGCACTGGAGTCAAGAGGCTTTACAATACTTATGGTACATAAAAACGTTGGAGAATAGGCAATAGTGATCAAAAGGAAATGAAACCTTTTGGGGGTGGGTTATACATGACAATTGTAAATACACATGGATTGTCTGAAGTCCATGAACTCAATGGAAAAAATGCAGGTCATTAGGGCCTTGAGGATGTGCCAACAAAAGGAGGAAAAGGAAAAGTGGGTCTGACTGTTTTTATTCTTGCCATCTCAGGACTGAAGTGGGCTGTGAACCCATTGGACACAAGGATTCCAATATAGGTTTGTCTATTCCTGTACCTCTCCCATTTCCCTGTTTTATAATAAACTATCAGATGAGAAAAACTACACGTAAATGCGGTTATTCAAATTTGGATGTGAACCAACTATGGTCTAATTAGTTCTACCTTAGAGAAACGTCCAGGGAAGAGTTTGGGAAAGGTTTGTGCTACGGACAAAGAAGGAAGTCAGAGAAAAGTATGTAAGAGTTCGTCAGGCCTAAATGAAATCTTTGCACTCCAGAGACCATGGTTTTACCCACTAACTTGGATTGAAATTAGCCTAGATTATAAGTCATGTGGTCACACATCCACAGTGTCCTGCCCATTCTACTGATTGGCATCACTGGCTAGGAGAACCTTGGTCCAGGATGCCAGTATCAGTGAGCTTAGTTGCAGAACTCTTGTATCAGTTTGATGCCTATTTGCCGACTTATTGCCAAAGAGGGTTGGACTCTCCTGGAGGGGGATTAGTTGGAGTAGAGCAGGGAGTAAATATGTACAATTCACTTATTCCTTCAAATAATTATTATGGAGAATCTACTATGTGCCACTCACTATTCTAGGAACGAAGGATATGAAAGTGAGCAAAACTAACACACATACAAAAAATCCCTGCTTTCGTGGTGTTTAGTTCCCAGGATATTTTCTTCTTTTTGTGTTTTTTGTTTTCTTTTTTTCTTTTTTTTTTTTATTTGAGATGGAGCCTCTCCCTGTCACCCAGGCTGGAGTGCCGTGGCACAATCTCGGCTCACTGCAGCCTCCGCCTCCCTCCTGGTTCAAGCAATTCTCCTGCCTCAGCTTCCCAAGTAGCTGGGACTACAGGTGCGCGCCACTGTGCCTGACTAATTTTTGTATTTTTAGTTGAGACAGGGTTTCACCATATTGGCCAGGTTGGTCTCAAACTCCTGACCTCGTGATCTACCTGCCTCGGCCTCCCAAAGTGCTGGGATTACAGGCATGAGCCACCGTGCCCGGCCAGTTCCCAGGATATTTTCTAAAATCAGATGACCCCCAAAGGTAAAATTGAAAGTTTGTTCTTCCTTATATCTGTTCCTCTCCCCTTGCACTCCTAGCTATAGAATCACTGATACAATACAACACCTAAGCCTTAAAATGTAATTCAAAGTAAAAGATAAATAGGTTTTAGCAAAAGTGGGGACACTGTTCAGTCAAATCCACTCACTATTTCTTTTTTTTTTTTTCTTTTGAGACGGAGTCTCACTCTGTTGCCCAGGGTGGAGTGCAGTGGCGCAATCTCAGCTCACTGCAACCTCCACCTCCCAGGTTAAAGCAATTCTCCCTGCCTCAGCCTCCCAAGTAGCTGGGACTACAGGCGCCTGCCACCACACGTGGCTAATTTTTTTAGTAGAGATGGGGTTTCACCATGTTGGCCAGCCTGGTCTTGAACTCCTAACCTCAGGTGATCCACCCTCCTTGGACTCCCAAAGTGCTGGGATTACAGGTGTGAGCCACCATGCCTGGCCCCACTCACTATTTCATAGTCAAGAACTAAACAGCAGTTTTTATGTTAGGTATAAACAAGATTAAATCAATTAGCACAATAACCATGCAAATATTTTCAGAAAAGAAAAGAACAAACCAAATTTTAAAAAATCCAGTCTGGAGAAAAATAAAATAAAATTCAAATAACAGAGAACATTTCCCCCATTATAATGAAGCCTAATAAAAAAGACAAATAAATGTATCAAAATAAGGGCCTAAAGACGAGATGATAAAGCAATAGAAAAACAACTACTACTTCCAGCCAAAATGAAAGCACAGGGACCAGATTTATCCTCCTACCTGAAATAACCAATAAAATAGATAAAATATATGAAACAATGGTTTTCAAGACATGGGACAGGTGACAAAGGACAGTCATTCGTAAAAGATGGGGAACAAATATGATGAGTCTTGCAATTGCCCCAGGATAGTACCTGGAGAGAGTTTCCAGACCTGGAAATAATTCCTGTCCTTACCAGTTGGAACTCACAAGTCTGACTTCTGAGTTAAATAGAGTACTTAAAAAGGATTCTGCTTTATTATTTGGGCAAAATTAGCTTAAGACTAAATGTTGCTCTGGTCATACCTAACAAAGCTTAGAAGCAAGACATGATAGGATTAAGTTTCAAAAACACTCAGCTGCATCACAGAACAAGGTTCAATAATATACATAGGAATACAAAACTATGTGGCACTCAATAAGATGAAGTTTAAAATGTCTAGAAACTGATCAAAAATTGTCAAAGAAGCCAGAAAAAGAAATCCATATTAAAGAGAAAATTTGATCAATCAGAACTGAACTAGAATGATACAGATAATAGAATTTGTATATAAGAACATGAAAGCAGTAATTATAACTGCATTCCATGTGTTCAAGAAACTGAAGTAAAAAGATATGGAGACTGGTGATATTTTTTAAAAAGACCAAAATCAGACTTCTAGAGATAAAAACTACAATGTCTAAGGTGAAAAGTACATTAGATGAGATAAACAGCAGATAAATCATCACAAGAAAAAGCTCCATAAACTTTAAAATATAGAAATAGAACTATTCAAACTTAAACATGAATAAATAATACTTAAAATGTATATAAAATATGACTAAGCCATGGGACCAACTCAAGCAACCTAGTAGGTGTGTAATTGGACTCTGATAAGGAATTAGAAGGGAGTATTTGAAGAGTCAATAATGGCCACAACATAGATACATTTGACAAAAACTATAATCACACAATTCAAGAAGTTCAACAAACTCCAAGCACAGAAAACATGAAGAAAAATACACTAAGCTGCATGATAATAAAATTGCTTAAAATCAGTGATAAAGAGAAATTCTAAAAGCAGCCAGATACGAGGCAAGAGTACATTATTTATAGAGAAATAAAGAAAATGACAAATTTCTTATATGAAACAATGTGAACCAAAAGAGATGGAGTAACAACTTTAAAGTACTGAAAAAAGGAACTGCCAATTTATGATTCTACACCTGCAAAATTATCCTTTGAAAGGAAGGCAAAGTAAAGACTTTTTCAGACAAACAAAAGCAGAAGGATTCATCACAATTTGATGTTTCTACAGGATATAGGGAGGAAAAAAAAACATTCAGGCAGAAGGAAAACAACACCACAAAGAAATTGTGATCTGCACAAAGAAATAAAGTGTACTAGAAATGATAAATAAATAACTAATATTTTTTCTAATAATAAAATACTTTCTTCTCATTATTTAAATCTATTTAGAAGACAATTGACTGTTTAAAACAGAACTAATCACAATGTATTACGTGATAAGTTATAGATGTGTACTACAAATCCTAAAAGCAAGAATAAAGAAAGACTGAAATAACTAAGTAGATAAAGAGGCATGGGTAATAAGGCAACAAGTGATAAAATAATAAAAATGTTCAATTAATTCAGAAGAAGGCAGATAAAAAGATTTTGAAAAAGAATAAAATAGGAGAAATCACTCATCAGATGCTGAGATGTGTTATCTCACTAAATTAAGATAGTGGGATGAGGAATTAAAAAATAGAGCCACGCATATACGTCCAGCTAATTTTTTTTTTTTTTTTTTTTTTTTTTTGAGATGGAGTCTCACTCTGTCGCCCAGGCTGGAGTCCAGTGGTGCGATCTCGGCTCACTGCAACCTCCGCCTCCCAGGTTCAAGCAGTTCTCCTGCCGCAGACTCCTGAGTAGCTGGGATTACAGGCACACATCACCATGCTCGGCTAATTTTTGTATTTTTAGTAGAGACGGGGTTTCACCATATTGGTCAGTCTGGTCTTGAACTCCGGACTTCATGATCTGCTTGCCTTGGCCCCCCAAAGTGCTGGGATTATAGGTGTGAGCCACCGCACCCAGCCTATGTCCAACTAATTTTTGACAAAACTGAAAGGGCAATGCAATAGGGGAGGAATAGCCTTTTGGACAAATGCAGCTGGAGCAACTGATATTTCTGGGCAAAATAAATAAATAAACTTTTAAAAATAAAACCGAACCTAAATCTCACATCCATTATAAAAATTAACTCAAAATAGAACACAGATTTACATATGAAATGTAAAACTGTAAACCTTTAGGGAAAAAAACACAGGAGGCAATCTTCAGCATGCAGAATTAAGTAATATGTTTTTAGACTTGACACCAAAAGCATGATCCATAGAAAATATTGATAAGTTGGATTTTACCAAAATTTCAAAACTTTTTATCTGTGAAAGACATTGTAATGACAATAAAAATACAAATTACACACTGGGAGAAAATATTTACAAATCGCACCCACAACAAAGAGCTTGTATCTAAAATATGTAAAGAACCCTCAAAGCCCAATATTTTTTAAAAATCTACTTAGAAAATAGACCCCCCCAAAAATGATCAGATATCTTATTGAAGAGGATACATGAATAGTTAATAGACACATGAAGAAATGTTTCACATCATTAGCCATTAGGGAAATGTAAATAAAAATCATGAGATATTACTACCTACCTACTAGAATGGCTATAATAAAAAATTAGTGATAACACTAAATGTTAGTGAGAATGTAGAGAAACTAAACAGTGCTTATATTGCTGATGGCAATGTAAAATGATACAGCCACCCTGGAAAAACAGTTTAGCCATTTCTTTCAAAACCAAATATGGGCTTACCATACAACACAGCAATTGCATTCTTGGGCAATTTCATCCCAGAGCGATGGCAACTTATCCCACAGAAACCAGTACACAAATGTTCATGGCAGCTTTATTTTTTTTATTTTCTTTTATTTTTTTTATTTTTTTATTTTTTTGAGACGGAGTCTCGCTCTTTCACCCAGGCTGGAGTGCAGTGGCGCGATCTCGGCTCACTGCAGGCTCCGCCCCCCAGGGTTCACGCCATTCTCCTGCCTCAGCCTCCCGCGTAGCTGGGACTACAGCTTTAATCATAATAGGTGAAACCTTTAAAACTCGAGTGTCATTCAGTAGGTGAGTGATCAACAAACTGTGGTACATCCATACCATGGAATATTACTCAGCAAATAAATAAATATAAAGAAATTTGTTAAAACTTTTAAGAGTAAGAAACTATGAATGCGAACAACAACTTGGATGAACTTCAGAAAAATTATATTGATGAAGAAAGCCAATCCCATGGGGATAGGTACTGTCTGACTCCATTTGTATGACATTTATAAAATATCATCATTGTAGAAATAGAGAACAGATTAATGGCTGTTGGGGGTTAAGGGTGAGGGGAAGGGCAGGGCATGGCTGTAGAGGAGTAACATAAGGGGAGCTCATGGTCATGATACAGTTATATGTTTTGATTGTGGCAGCAGTTACATGAAGCAACACATGTGATAAAATTGCATAGAGCTACACACACACACACACACACACACACACGAGTGCATGTATAAATGGTAAAATTTGAATGAATTCTAAATCATACCAAGGTCAATTTCCTGGTTTCAATATTATACTATTCAAGATTTTATATTGATATTCGAGATAGTAACATTGAGGGAGACTGAGTGGAGGATGCAGGGATCTCCTTGTAACTTCCTGTGAATCTGTTTATTTCAAAATAAAATTTAAAAGGAAAAAAAGAGGAAAGCAGAGGAAAGAACAGATGGCATGAATAGACGGTAAAGAGGAAGACAGCTGATTCAAACCCAACCACGTCAGTAATCACATTATGTGCAAAAGGTCTAAACTCTCCAGATAAAGAGAAATTGTCAGGCTCAATGAAAAAAAAGCAAGATCCAACTATATGCTACCTACAAGAAATCCACTTTACATATAAAGACATAAATAGGTTAAAAATAAAAGGATAAAAACAAACACTAATTGTAAGAAAGTTGAAGTGACTCTTAAAATCAGACAAAATAGATTTCAGAGCAAAGAATGCTACCAAAGAAAAGAGGATCCCGTCTTAATGATGAGTCAATTAATCAAAAGGACATAAAAATCCTAAACACTTATACACATAATAACAGAGCTTCAAATATGAAGCACAGACTGACAGACCTTCCAGAGAAATAAACAAATCTGCAATTATAGTCAGAAATTTTATACTGTCTCAATAGTTAGTAGAACAAGTACACGTAAAACTAAGAGAGAGAAGACACTGAAAATATTATCAACTAACTTGACCTAATGGCATTTAAAGAACACTCCACCAACAGCAGAATGCTCATTCTTTTCAAGTACATATAAAACACTTACCAATACAGACCCTATTCTGGACCAAAAAATGTCTCAATAAACTTTAAAGGATTTAAAGTATGTTTTATGGTTACAATGGAATTAAATAAGAAACAGGCTACAGAAATATCTAAAAATCCCCCAATATACTGAAATTAAATAATACATTTTGAAACGATCTATTGGTCTAAGAACAAAAGAAAATTAGTAAGATGAGAATAAAAACACAAACTTCCAGAAAATTGAAGAAACAACCCTTAAAATGACATTTCTAGAAAATAAAATATATATTATTATCTTTTATGAACATAAATGCAAAAATTTATAACAAAAATTTTAGCAAACTGAATCCAATAATATGCAAACGGGATAATGCATCACGATTAGTGAGGTTTATGCCAGGAATGCAAAGTTGGTTTAACATTTAAAAAGCAATCACCAGGTTAACAAACTGAAAAGAAAAAAGAAAAAAACAGTATCATCTCAATACAAACAGAAAAGATATTGACTAAGTGCAATATCCATACCTGATAAAAATCTATAGCAAATTATCAACAGGAGGGGACACCCTCAACCTGACAAAAAGCGTCAACAAAAAAACTTACTGCTAACACTATACTAAGTGGTGCAAGACTGAATGCTTCCCCTTAAAACCAGGAACAAGTTGAGATTTTCTGCTCTCATTGCTTTCTTTAAATATTGTCCTATAGGTTCTCGTCAATGCAATAAGGCAAAAAAAGAAAAGAAATAAAAGGCATCTAGATTGGAAAGGAAGAAGCAAAACTGTCATTAAGTGAAGATGACTTAACAGTCTATGTAGAAAATCTGGTAGAAAGAAAACCTACTAGAACGAATAAGTGAATTTGGTTACAAAATATAAGAGCAATGTTCAAAATTCAATATATTTCTATTTACTAACAACAAACAATAGAAAATAGAAGTTTAAAAATATTATTTGCAATAACAAAAAATATGAAATATTTAGAGAAAAAATCTGATGAATTGTGCAAAACATATATAAACTGAATGCTACAAACATTGCTGAGAGAAATTAAAGGAGACAAATAAACGCAGAAAGACACTTACCAAAGGAGATACATGAGGGGCTACTATGCACATGAAAAGATGCTCAGCACCATTAGAGAAACTCAAATTAAAACCACAATGAGATACGACTACACACCTATTCAAACATCCACAATGGAAAAGATTGACCATATCAAGTACTGGCAAGAATGTGAAGTAAAAAAATCTCAAACACTGCCAGTAGGAAGGTAAAATGGTACTTCCACTTTTAAAAACAGTTTGGAAGTTTCTTAGGAATGTTAAATATATATCCACTATATGACCTAGCTGTTCCACTCCTAGGTGTTTACCCAGGGGAAGTGAAATTTTATATCCATACAGATAATTATACATTAAAGTTTGCAGCAACTTTACTTGTAATAATCCAAAATTATAAACAATCCAAATGTCCACCAACAGGTGAATATATAATCAAATTGTGGTATATCCATATGATGGGATACTATTTAGCAATAAAGAGGGATGAGGCCAGGTGTGGTGGCTCACGCCTGTAATCCCAGCTCTTTAGGAGGCTGAGGCGGGTGAATCACCTGGGGTCGGGAGTTTGAGACCAGCCTGACCAATCTGGAGAAACTCATCTCCTAAAAATACAAAATAATTAGCTGGGCGTGGTGGCACATGCCTGTAATTCCAGCTACTCAGAAGGCTGAGGCAGGAGAATCACTTGAACCCAGGAGGTGGAGGTTGTGGTGAGCTGAGATAGCACCATTGCACTCCAGCCAACAAGAGCGAAACTCTGTCTCAAAAAAAAAAATGGGGGATGAATTATTGAAACACACAGTAACATGGATGAACCTCAAAATAATTATGCTCAGTGAAAGAAGCCAGACGCCCCTCCACCAACTATATGTATGTGATTCGGGAGTGGTGACAGGGGGAGAGAATAATTCCATTTCAATAAAACTCCAACCTATAGTAACAGAAATCAGATTCACAATTGCCTGAAGGGAGGGCTAGTGGAAGGCAGAAGCAAAAAAGGGGGATTATCAGGAAGCACAAGGAGACTTTGGGGAACACTGCCTATGTTAATTACATCAACTGATTTATTGTTTTTATGAGGTATTCATATGCCAAAGTTTATCAATTTGTCACTTTAAATCCATATAGCTGTTTGTATGTCAATTATATGTCTATAAAGCTATTTTTAAAAGCAAAGAGCAATAGGAAAAGGGAGCTCCAGAGCCAACAAAACAAAATGAGAGCCAACATAATATAATAATGTTAGTGAATCAATAAATAAGTCATAAAAAATTAAGAACAGAATAAACATAGATGAAAAATTAATTCCTTACGTCAAGGAAAGATTTGAAAATATTCCACCAAGTTGTACAACATCAGGGAGTCCCATTCATGTCATCTCAGCCCCTGATGTGAACAGAGCACACTGGGGTTACACAGCCCACAGCCCTCATGGCCCTATGCAACACCTCTGCTGCAGATGAGCACAGTGAAGGCACAGGAAAAACACAAGCACGTCAAAGAACATAGTGAGGTATTCACGGATTTGGTGGACAAAATTGACCTTCTGTTAAAATAACTGACCCTTTCATACTAGAAAGCATAATGGATGAAACAGAAATATAATAAAAGATAGAAATTTTAAATCCATGAGAAGAGAAATAATGGGATTTGCTGATTAAAAAAGCACACTGTTCCCAAGGGGCTTGGGACAGGGAGGCAGGGAGATGGTACAGAAAAATCAACATCAAGACATAACCTGGTAATACTGTTGAACTTTAAGAACAAGGAAATAACTCTTCAGGAGTCAAAGTAGAAAAGGAAGTGATCAGTAAACCAAGCTGGACTCAGAATCTTTGGTAACAATGAATAATTCCAGAAGACAGTGGAGGAATATATTCAAAATTCTGATGGAAAGAAAATGTATACCAATATTATTATACCCAGCCAAGATGTCATTCAAGAATAGAGGCCAATGAAAGATATCTCTAAATATGAAAAAATTGAAGGAATTATAGCACTCATGATCTCTTGTGGAAAAGCTATTAGTTGATGAAATTCAGCTAGTAGTGGTAGAAATTTAGTGGTAAAGACTCTGGTCCCCCCAGTGTGTGTTTCCTTCTTCAGTCACAGGAATTCTGATATTTTCCTGGGCTCATTCTCACCCACCTATAAGACCACCTTCCATAGCCTGCCTTGCAATTAGCTATGGTCAAGTAATGAAGTCTTAGCCAATGGTTTATAAGCAGACGTTATGTATGCCACTAGCAGGAAGTCTAATTAAAAGGAAGGAAGCTTTCATCCATCCTGTTCCCTACAAGGCAAATGGGATGGGCAGAGTTTTAGCACCATCCATCTTAAACCATGAGAACAAAGCCTGAACCAAATGTTGGTAGAGAAGTTAACTAAAAGGAACTAGACTGCCGGGTGATTTTGTGGATCTTCCAAACCTTCCCTAGACTGCTACCTCCAAACTTATTTTATGGGAAAAAGAAATAAGCTTTCATTTGGCCAAAGCCACCATTTGTTGTTGTTGTTAGACACGGTGGAATCAAACTCTGACCAATATATCAGTCAACTAACAGATACATCAAAACAAACTTTACGTGGGTCTAGTGAAGGAAGCTATGGATGAAAAGGACTAGTTTTAAGCAGAGTCTATTAAGTCTTTCCCTAAGATTTAAAAACAGACATAATTGTGCCTACAGAAGAGATAGAGATGTTATACAGTCTAAAATGTAAAAATAATAATGTAAGTAACAACATAAGCAATGAGAAGAGAGAGATGGGAGAATCTTAGAGGGAATCTGTTAGAAAATAATATCATCTTGTGCTGAAGAAATATTTATTTAAATAGAGCCATTCCTTCCATTTCACTTTAGTTTCTTTTTCTTCCTTTAAGTGAAAATAAAATTTAATTTTAAAACTTTTTATTAAGTAGCTCAGGTCATATAGCCCCACCTATATGTTCCTGTCTATATAGACTTCTATCAGGATATGCGTATGGGTTGATTCCTGGGGATCACATCTTGTGGGGATTATCTTTTTCTTAGTAGTCTTATTAATGTCTTGAATTCTTTATAATGAGCATGTGTTATGTTTTTTTTAACATCAATGGGTTTAAAGTGAATATTCTGCTTTATTCCTCTAATAAAATTACCCTGGGCATCCTTCAAAGTCACTAATTAATATTTCATAGCTGGGTGTACTTTTTATTTAAACATGCCCTTATACACGAACATTCAGATTTTTTAAACATCTTACCTCACTTTCTTATATCATGATTTCCTGATGTAAGATTTGCAAAATCTAGATTTCTAAAAACGGGCTTTCTGATTATAATTGTATATCAATTTTATCTATATAAAGCTGTTTTTAAACATATCCTTATACATGAACACTCAGGTTTTTTAAACACTTAAATGTTAATAGTGAAAAGATTTTGCCCTAATTACACATCTACCCAGCATGTATAAAAGTGCACACTTTCCCTCAATAGTAATGAATGCTACTGACACTTTTAGATTTTTGTCCATGTGGTTTAAAAACTGCTATTTTGTTGTTATTTTAATTTTAATTTCCTTGATTATTTGTTACAATGACCTTTTTTTTTTCTAAGTTATTGGTTATTTGAGGCTTTCCCTTGTCCATTTAGCGCCTAGGTTATTTGTCTTTTTCCTATCAATTTGTAAAAAGCTTCTTTTAGAGAAAGGCTATCAATTTTTTCTAATATATGTTATAAATCTCTGCTTCCAACATCTATCATATGTCTTTGGACTTTGTTTATGATATCTATTCCCAGCCATAAATGTTTAATTTGTATGTGGTGTATATTACTCCTTTCATAATAGTGAGGTCATTTTTCTAATGCTCAAAACAAAGAAGAAAAAAAAAGCAATGCCCCTGCTCCATTGCATTCCCCCCACCCCACCCTTAGTTGTTTTTTTGTTTTTTTGTTTTTTTTTTCTTGAGACAGGGTCTCACTCCATCACCCAGGCTGGAGTGCAGTGGCACCATCTTGGCTCGCTGCAACCTCCACCTCCTGAGTTCAAGCAATTCTCGTGCCTCAGCCTCCCAAGTAGCTAGGATTACAGTCATGTGCCACCATGCCTGGATAATTTTTTTGTATTTTTAGTAGAGACAGGGTTTCGCCATATTGGTCAAGCTGGTCTCGAACTGCTGGCCTCAAGTGGTCTGCCCACTTTGGCCTCCCAAAGTGCCAGGATTACAGGTATGAGCCACTGCACCTGGCCCCATCCTTAGCTTTTAATGTCCTCACTCCCCAGTGCTTAGTAAGCCCTTAGAGATGACCCCACACACAGCTGCGGTGAGGCTGTCCCATCCTCCTGGAGACACTGGATCCCTCTGAAGGGCAAACCGCTGATAGTTACTGTCTCCTACACATCAAGTTGCCTCTTGTCTCTGAGCTTTGCCCCAGCTATTCCCCACTGTTGGCCAAAGTCCACTTTAGCCTAAGGCTCTGTCCTCTAAGGAGGCTTCCCTGAATACTACCTACCTGCACACCGGGCTAGAGGACTTTCTTCTGGGATTCGTCATCTTCTGCCTGTTGGTGCCCAGCTAGTGTGCACCTGGAAGCCCCCTGATGCATTCATTGGTCACAGCCTGTGCCTTACCTGCTGTTATTTATTTTTAATATCACTCCTGACCAGAGCGCATCTCTACTACCCTCATTAGAATATTCTTTAGTTATCTGTCTCTAGTCACTGTGCCCTGGACCACCAGCTTCCTGAAGGCAGAGTTCTGTCTTGTTCTTCTCTGTGTGTCTAACTGCAGCACAGTGAGATGAAAGGATGGATGAAAGAGGAAAGTCCCCCGGAGGTTATGACACAGGTATGTCTGGATAGATTCAGTGAAGGGCAGAGCTGGGACAAGGTGGCTTCTGAAAATTAGTGACAAATATACTTGATGTCTTTAAAAATCCTTACTTTATCTTCCCAGCACCTCTATTTGCAAACACTTCACCACAAAAATAAACAAGACAAAAAACCAAAATAAGACACACACAGGTCATTGTTTCTCCTTTCTAGAATCATGTATGTTCTCAGCTATTCTTATTTTTCAAGTCACTCTCAATTTATCACATCTTTGGAGATCCTGAAGACCACCATGAAGGGACAATATAACCATTGCACAGAAGAGAAGACTAAGCCTGGGAGAGGCCCAAGAAGTGACCAGGACCCTGCGGTCTGGCATAATAAATCATAGGCTTGGGATCAGGAAACGACTCGAAGGCAGCTTCTTGTCCAACGCTGTGCCTTCAGACGGATAAGGTACCGGATCTCAAAAGACCATCCCATAATAGCTTCCCCATTTTCTGGTTTGATATTTCAAGTACCTTGGGATATGAGATGCCAGCAATCAGATATGCTCCAGTAATCAGAAGCAAATAGTTCTGCCTGGGAACTTTCAGCAGATTGCCAAATGCCTGCTAATCTGGCCACCTTAATATAAGTTGCCCTAAAATATTATTTTATGAATATACAGTACCCACCCAATAACAAATAGTATCTTTTTGTGAAATTAATTTCAATTTAGCTTTAACTAATACTAAATTGCTATGGAATTACATATTACATACACATTACTACAGAAAGAAGTTCATCGTGATTAATGTTATTACAGTGAACACCAAAGGAATTAATAATGATTTGCAGTTATTATAAAGTGGTACTGGTGTAGGAAAAAAGGTTAAGTCTAATTAAATTCTGGCAACCACTTTAGGGCTCTGCAGCAATGAGGATGCTGGGTTTTATGTTAATTAATTCTATATGAAAGGTTACTGAAGTGTTTTAATATTGTTCAAAGAGCCACATTTTTACTACCACTGTGTGTGGTTTGTTGTGGCTTTTTTTTTTTTCACAGTGACCTGCCAGCATGGGTAAGGTGTTAAATTCTTGGGAATTGATAGGTGTTGGGAAGCTGGGTGGTTTCTTATTCTAATGTCAGAGCCAGGCTTGGTGGTAAGGCCAGTGTTTCCCAGTTCCCTCCAATGGCCTGTGCTTGGAAAATGGATGACTTTTCTTTGGAAATGGATCTTGTGATTCCTGAGTTGCTTTCTGGATTAGACATGGCTCCACAATTATCCCTTCACATGGGTGGAGTGAGCAGCCTAGGCATCCCAGAAGGGGCCCACCTTGCCCAAAATAGGACCCAAGGAACACAGGACCTGATATTTCACTCCCTTGGGTAGCAGCCAGTGGGGCGGAGCTCAGGATTTGGAAGGATCTGAACATTCATGTTTCATGATGGCTCCGTAACTCATTTCCTTTGTAACTTGGAGCAAGTCATTTAAATTCTGAATCTGAATTTCCTCAGACTTCACAGTATTGTTTCCAGGATTAAGTCAGAAAATAGATAAGAAGGAGATGTGGGAAGCTCCACAAGCAAACAAATGAGTCCGGTAATTTTTGCCCCTCCCCTGGGTGATGTTCCACTCTTGACACGTCTCATTCCTACACCCAGTCTTACAAGCACCTCAAAGACAGGACAAGACTTGAAATTTCAGTATCGCTTCTATTTCATGCCACCCAGACACTTTTAATCTAATACTTTAGATAGTAATGTTCGGTGGAAGTTTTTTTATTTTTTTAATCAGATTTTTCCTATTACTCAATTGTTTAAGTTATCAAAGCACACAAGTTGGTATCTCTGGTTGTTTCATCTCTGCAAGCCAAGAGCATAGCTTAATGCTTGGCACACAGTAAAGGCTCAGTAAATTTTGATTGAAAGGAAGAATGGATGGATGGATGGATAAATGGACAAATGAATATATGGATGGATAGATAGATGAACAGATGGATAGATGGACATTGGATGTATGGATGAATGGATAGCTGAACAGATGGACAGATAGGCATTGAATGGATGGATGGATGGATGGATGGATGGATGGATGGATGGGCATCTGGCCCTGATTTTGCCTCTATGACCCAGTTCAGATGTAGCACTTATTATAACCCCATCAAGATCAAATCTGAATCCCAATCATAGCCTTGGTGATTATTCTGCCAGTCTTGTGGGCATTGGTGAGAGCAGGGGAGGCTTTGGCAAATCTGCCTTCAACATTTCCTCACACCCAAATGCCTCTTCATCACCCAGCTTCAACTTGCCACTTAACTGCTCATTTCTAATGTCATCAACCCTGGGAAGCCTTCCTGGACCACACACCCCAGGTCACAGTGGTCTTTCTCTCCTCTGAGCCCATAGAAATGGAATGTCTAGCCATGGGCTCTCAAACTTAGAAGGCATGAGAATCACCTGGAGGGTGATTCTTGGGCCCCACCCTCAGAGTTTTTGATTCCATAGGTATGGGAAGGGGCTTGAGATTTCCATTTTAACAAGTCCCCGTATGATGCTCTAGCTGCTGGTCTGGGGACTATACTTTTAGAACATAGAGCTTAGCTCACAGGTCCCTGCAGAACTTGTAGGAAGTAGTAACTTTTTTCTTAGAGGAAGGTTATTTACAGGAAGGACTTTGCTGAGCACTGATATGGCACCTCCTTTCCGCCTTGCAGCAATGCCCTGAAAAATGATAGCATTCCCCGCTTCAGTTTTCAGAAGAGGAAGCAGGCCCTCAGAGGGGGAACAGCTCAGTTAAGGTCACAAAGACCAGGTCTTCCCCCATTTATCCTGTGCTTATGGTCTCCTCAGAAAGGCAACTGCCACATGAAAACAGAGTGATTCTGCCAGGAGCAGTAGCTGATACAGTGAAACCCATGACCTGTGAACTCTGCACTGTCTCACAGTGGTGAGTGGGCAGTGGAAGGTGAGTGGATTAATTCAGGGTCAAGTGTGGAAAGGACCTGGGGAAAGAGAGTCTAACCCAGGTCACCCAACCAGCTACACCACCCCTTGGCAGGTCAATTAACCTCTCTGGGCCTCCGAGGTCATCTTGCCCAAAGCTGTCTCCCTTATTTCCACCTCTGACTTCTATGCACATGCAAGTCTGCTGTGGACAGCCATGGCCCGCCTACATGCCCGCCCACACGCTCGAGCAGCTGAGAGCCCTGTAGAGTGGGCTTTCCTGTGGGGTGTTATGCTCTCCATGCCACGCAGGACAGCAGGGAGGGGCACAGCCCACCTCTTTGGCCCCTTTCCATCCCTCAGCATCGGGGGCATTTAATTGTTCCTCCTGTGGCCTTTATAGGGCCAGGGAGGAAGTTAGCAGAAGCCTGAAATGCAGACAACTAGTTCCTGATTTAAAGGAAACCTATTGTGTGGGAGGTACTTAAAAAAAAAATCCCATGGCTTCTCCAGTGCACTCCACATTTCAGGGCTGTGTCATCAGCCCTGAATCCACTCTGACTCCATTAGCAGCCTGAGCACTGGTGCTGAGACACCTAGACTCTCTGGAACCTTGAGAGAGCATCCCTGGAGAGCTGACTCAGCCTTTTGTCCTCCAGGAGGTAGAGAAATTGGATTCCAAGGCTCAGAGGATGGCAGGTCTGCATCCAGAGGCAGAGAGAGATAAAGGACTGCTGCCCAAGGGGTGGGCAGCCCAGAGAGCCCTTCTAGAACAAAGGTGGACTCAGGAAAGGGATGGACAGAGGGAGGGAGGAGGAAGAATTGATTTATTGCCCACAGCTCTGTAGTAGGCACTGTGCCTGCCACATTATTAATCCTAACAACCAGTTTTCAAGGTAGATATTATTACCCCATGTTTTGTAGTTGTCATGACTGAGGCTCAGACCGTGCAGCGACCTAAGTAACTAGGTGGTCTGGGGCAAGCAATAGAGCATACGTTCAGATTCAGATGTGTCTAACCCATGCAGTGCCTCGGGACTGACCACCAGGAAGGAGCTATAAGGAAAGAAAGGCACCATGGTGAGCAGCCCTGAGCCATTGCCTGGTCTCACCGGGGTGGTACATGCCAGGTACCCAGCTGAGGCTTGCCAGACCCTGAGCCCAGGAACACCTGGTCCCTGCGAACAACATACGCAACAGAGTGGTGTTTGGGACAGTTTAGATGAGATATTTATTTATACGCATTTGTCTTTATGCAAATCTACAAGTCATATACTTAGAGTTGAGAAGGATTTGGAATTTAATGTCTTCTAGCTGGTGAGGGGCCATAATGACACAAAGAGGTGGTCTGTTCGTTCTTTCGCAAGTCCAGGGGCTCATTGTGGATGGAAGCGCTCACTCCACTGTTAGCAACACCTGGCTGTGAGCTCAAGACCCCATCATCTTTCACACGAGGAGGAAGGATGGAATCAGGGATCCCAGGAGCCACTTTTCACCTGCTACCTTCTGCAGATAGAGACTACATCTCTTCAGTCTCCTTCCTAAAATAATGAAAGCTCACGATATGGCTCCACATGCTGAGGGTGTGCTATACCGCAGCCAGTGTGCTATGCAGTGTACCTGCCACCATCTCATTTCATGCCTAGCGTGTCCTTCTGAGGCAAATATTATTCTTACAAACCAAGGCCAGCCAAAGACACACTGCTAGAAAGTGACGGAGATGGGCTTCAAAGACCTGTCTGCCCAAATCCAAACCCGCACCCTTGCCCTTGTATTCTCTGATCTCCCAAAGGACAACATTGCTGTCAACCTTCCCATTGTGCCTCTGCAGCCTGGCATCCAGTCCCTGCTCCCTGCCAGTCTATCTCCTTATATGCCACCACTACCCCCGGAGACAAGCACAAAGCAGGCCCTGGGCCTCCACCTGCTTACCTGCTGACAGCCCCACCCCATGGAATTAACCTCCTTTGGCCAGCGCATGGCCCTCCGGACTCCTGGTGGACTCTCAGCCCAGACTCCCTGATCCTGTACTTACGGAGCTCACAACCTACAGGGAGAGGCCGACACTAAACAGAGACATATCATCACAAACTGCCGCCTGTGCTACAAGAGCAGCTAGCAGGGAGGCCTGTTGTGACCCAAAGGTCAGGAAGGGCTGCTGTTTGTGCTGGCCTTTGAGGGTGAGGAGAGCTTCCCTAGGCAGAGGATGTGAAAGGGGGAAAGGGTGTCCCAGGTAGGGGACAGGCACACACAAAGGCCAGTGGTGGAAGACATCAAAGCTTTCAAAGGATAAAGGAAGCCAGGGTGGGTAGAGCTTGGAGTTCTGGGAGTGAGAAATGAGAAGAGGCTGCAGAGGTGAGCTGAGGATTTGGGGTTTCCTGAAACCGAAAGGAAGACACTGCCACCTTCCAGTAGGGGTGATGCAGTCGGGTTCATGCCTTTCAAAGGTCTCCATGGCTGCCGGGAGTGGAGGAGGAAGTGCTGCCTATCCACTACTGCACACAGCAAATCCACAAGGCAGCAAGGTTAGCCGAGGCTCAGAAGTGAGGACTCTGAGGCTCACGGGCATGGATGGGCCAGTCTTATCTTCAAACAAGCACAGATGCAAACAGGCCTGTCCTTTGAAAACTCCCTGCTCTCCAGGAAGCCTTGCTGACTCTCTCCAGCTCACCGGGCAGGCTCACCAGGCTGACTCTCAGCCTCCAGGCAGTTCCAGGTGTACACCTGTAGTCTCGTACTTGGTCCCATCTTCAACTAACCACAGCAAGCTGTGATATCTCTGCCACCTGACTGAGCATCTTGAAGCAAACATTCTCTTCCTTGGCTCCACGTCTCCCTCACTCCCATGCTGCTAAGAACAGAGCCTCACAGAGAGGGACCAGGCCAGAGCTGTCCTGCACTGTCTGCATTGTCAGTTCAGGAACCACTGGCCACAAGGGCGACTGGGCATTAGATACGTGGCTAGTGCAACTGAAGAACTGGCTTTTTAATGTTATTTTATTTCAATTAATTTAAATTTAAATAACTACAGGACTCAACACTCCATAAATAGAAAGGGGGGAAGGAAGGAAGTGGAAGGAAGTGGAAGGAAGGAAGTGGAAGGGAAGGGAAGGGAAGGGAAGGGAAGGATGTTGGCTGCAACTCCTACCCGACAACAGCAAGGACAGCTACAGGTTGGTGTCTGGCTGACATTTGAGCACAGCCCCAGGAGGGCCTAAGCCCAAGGAGTCGAGAGAACAGCAAGTGCTTAGAGGCTCAATGCTTAGAACCGCAGCCCCCAGGATGTCAGGCAGAATGGGCCCTTGGAGCCCAGCCCACCCTTCTTGTCCTGCAAATGAGAACTGAGCCCAGAGAAGGGCAGGACTGGGCCAGGGAGGCCCACAGGAGATGAGCCTCAGAGCACTGAGTCTCTGGGTCCTGCCTAGGTAAGTGGAGGAGGCCCCGTGTGAGACGGAGCTGAGAGAGGTGAGGAGCCCACAGTGCCAGATGTAGATGCTACATGCTCCTGCCCTGTCCCCACACCTCTCTCCCTCCCACCTTCCTCCGCCTCCATCTCCGCATTAGCAATATATTTCCAGGACACTCTAATGAAGTACATCTTGAGTCTCCTTTTCATGGCTAATGAGGAGACAACAAGAATTTGACTAATACCAGTACAATTACTGGAGCAGTGAAGCGAGGGCCTCTGATTAGACGTGATAATTTGCAAGGCTGGGCTCTTCACATTAAGTTTGCAAACAGTTTAAAAATCACTTCCTCTATTTATCCAGCTAATCCCTGTTTAATGACTCCAGACCTAAGGAAAGAAAGGGGAAATGTCTCTTTAAAAATTAATAAATAAATAAATTAAAACACTAACAACCCAAACCTTATTTGCAGAGACAAGAGAGGTGGCGGAAGTGCGGACGACTGTCATCTTTTCATGCAGACTCTGCCAGCATTGCACAGCTCGAAGGACTTTGCCATCCCTGAACCATGATCATTGCATTAGCTCCCGCCGCTGCCCCTGTCTGGCTGCTCCTTCTCCTAAGGGGGCTGCTTGTCCAGCACGGGGAGGCAAGATCAGCTCCCTGCCGATGGGGCTGATGGCCTAATTCGGGAACTGCCGGAGGTGGTCATTGGTCTCCCAATGCTGTTGAAAGAATGGACGCAGGTGAAATTCTATTGTAGCAGAGGATTCTTTATAATCTCAACACACAAAGTGTGGTCCCTGGGCTGGCAGTATGAGCATCGCCAGGGAGCTTGTCACGAATGCAGAAACTCAGGCCCCACCCAGACCTGCTAATGCGGAATCTGCATTTTCACAGGCTCCCTGGGTGATACGTCTGTGCGCTGAGGTTTGAGATGCACTCTGCTTTACATCCTATCATTTTCCTGTGTCCCGGGGTGACCTGCTGACACATAGTGGTGTTGATTTCCATACTATTGATTTCACAGATCCGTACTTGCTACAATGTATTCTTCAGAGCCTTGTAGCGGAGATTATGCAAAAGAAGAGAACGTTTGGGGAACTCTGGGTTAAACCGAATTAAAATTATTTGTTTATGGCAAGTTTTACAGCATCTTTATAATACCAATAAGCATTTTGATGTCTGTGAAGGGAAGTACAGTCTGAGAGGTTTTCCAAAACCTGAGGAGGTGTCCCTCTTGGTGTGTGGGGACCATCACAGACTACACGCAACCCACTGAGTACCAGTTTAGAAAGAGCTGCTATGGACAGTGGCCAGTTCCACCAGAGAAATGCAGCTCTCTGGCTGCATCGGTTTCCTCTACCACAAAGGTACATCCAGAAAAAAATGCTAAGGGCTCCAAGTGTCCGTCAAAAAAAAAAAAAATCCTCTCTCTCATTGCCTTCCTCCAGCACTCTTACCCTCAAGCAGAGAAACCTCCCCAAGAATCAAATATCTAGACCATCAAAAGAAAAAAGAAATGGATCTAAAGGTGGGAGGTTGGGGATATCACTCTCTTTCTCGTAATAATTAACGTTACAGGTAAGGACATACACACCATTTCTCTTCCACTTCTTGTCAAAGTAAACGAAATGGCCTAAGGGCGAAGAACTGCTAAGGGGTGGTATGTAAGGCTCAGGCTGTTACAGGAGCTATGTGCTTAGCATCAAATCTGCATGAGAGCCTAGAGGCAAGCGCATTTATTAGGCCCATTTTGCAGATGAAGACAACAAGCCCACCAAGGTTATACAGCTTATTCTAGTCAACCCAGCTAAGCAAGCAGTGCAACTAGATTCAAACACAGGCAGGCTGATTAGGCTCCACTCTGCTCCATGCAAGGTGTTGAGGGGATGAAATTAGATTTAAATCCTAATTAACAAACACAAGCACCCACATACTCAAATATATGACCCCAGTCCCTAAACGCACTGATGCCAAATCAAGTTTCCATATGTACACGAGTATACGTATGCATGTATATGACAACATAAAGTGAAATTTATTTTGCCTGCTGATATCATTTGGCTGTGTCCCCACCCAAATCTCATCTTTAATTGTAGTTCCCATAATCCATACTTGTTGTGGGAGGGACCTGGTGGGAGGTAATTGCATCATGAGGTCATGGAGAAGTTACCTCCATGCTGTTCTCATGACAGTGAGTGAGTTCTCACGAGATCTGATGGTTTTATAAGGGGCTTTTCCCCTTTTGCTTGGCACTTCTTCTTCCAGCCACCACGTGAAGAAGGACGTGCTTGCTTTCCTTTCCACCATGATTGTAAGTTTCCTGAGGCCTCCCCAGCCCTGCAGAACTGTAAGTCAATTAAATCTCTTTCCTTTATAAATTACCCACCCTTAGGTATGTCTTTATCAGCGGCATGAGAACAGACCAATACACCTGCAAAACTTGGAAATCACAGAATCAGGAAGAGTTCTTAACAATTACCAGCAAACAGCTCATTTCATCCTCACAATGCCCCTGAGAGTAAAACAACAGGAATTCTTACCTCTCACTTTACGGGAGGGAAAACCAAGGAAGGAAGTGATTTGTCCAAGATCTCATGCTCACCAAAGGTGGTCCGGCGTGGATGTCGTGTGGGTCTTAGGATCTCCTAGGGCCTGAGGCCTCATTCAGACCACTAGCAGAGGTGACTGGCCCTCCTCAGAAACTTCCCTGCCTTTATGGTCCAGGAGAACCTAAAGCCCACCCAGGATGGAGGGAACTTTAGAACCGTAACGCTGGAAAAATGCAAGAGTCACCAGTAAGAGACCATGGAGCAAAGGCTGTGGGTGTATGCGTTTGACCCTCAACTATCTCTCTCACATACACGCATAGCCCTTGTGTTTTACACAGCCCAGGGTGTTATCACAGCTGCTGACTGCCAGGATCCAGCACACAAGCCACCCTGCTCCGCCCTGCTGGCGGAGACCAGCCTTAGCCAACTATTACTACCAAAACAGGGGTCTGAGGCCCATGGGCAAGGGTTGAGCGGAGCCAAGAGGTGGTCATCTTGAAAGAAGGTAAGAGGAAGCTAATGATGGGAAGAGCACAAAGCAAGGATGTGGGGAAAGACCAGGTGCTGCCAGGTGTGGAGGTGCTGGGCAGGGCAAGCTGGGGCCTGGTAGGTGCTCACACTACTAGTGAGAGACCAGGAACCTCGCTCTGTTTGTCTGCAGGTGCACCATGTGACTGTGCCTTCTCTCTCCTCTGCCTCAGCGTGCCCATCTGCAAAACCAACCTGCTCAATCGTTTACTGATGATCTGTGAGAATGCCTGGCATGTGTGCCTGAAGCCCCTCTGCCCAGGCATTCAGGGAAGGGAAGGAGCACCTTGGGAAGCCCCCACTCACCCGTGGGAGAGCTCAAGTATCAGGCCTGGTGGGAAGGGATTCTTCCCCTTGGCAAGCTGCCCATGTGCTGCTGTGTGACCTAGATCGAGTCACTGCCCCTCTCTGGGTTTGGGAGCTTCATCTGGCTCCTGGAAACATAAGCCCAAGTGGCTGCATCTTCCCCAGGAGTGTGGCATATGAGGAGGAAGGATTTTAAGCCCAGATTGACCTGGGTTCAAATCCCCGACTTCATTGATTTCTCATTTCCTCAGTTTTCTACCCTGCAAAACGTGAATAGTAATACTGACCACATGGGTAGCAGGAAAGGCGCATATTAGACCATGGAAAGGAACTGGAATACAGCAGGGCCATCCAAAAGGAGGGAAGAACTTTGCACCTTTGGTTCCCACAAACAAATACAAAGAAAGCCCTGGCTGGGGAATCGGCATGGTATTTGTAGGTGCCTGGGTTTAAAAACTCAAATGCCAGAAATAACTGTGGCACAGCCCTTGCCAACAGAGAACCACAGAGATTGCTGCGTTGTCAGTGTGGAGGGATCTCCAGGTAATATTGTTCAATGGGAAAAAATAAAGTGCAGGGCAATGCATGTAGAAAGCTTCCTTTGGGGTAAGAAATAAAGAAGATCCAAATGTAGGTGTGTAGCTTCTCCTATCTGCCAATAGAAACTGGATGAATAAACAAAAAACAGGAGGGAAACATGTACTCACAGAGGCAGGGGGCATGGCTTGGAGGTAAGTACACCTTTTCATTCAGTAATCACTTTTGAGTCACATTCAAAATTAATCAAAAATAAAATGAAACAAAGCAAAGCTCAAACTGCCTTGCAGTAGTCAGGCAGTTTGGGGAACTGGAGTGAGCCAGTTGGCTTCTCTAATCCAGATGGACAGGCAGACAGACAGATAAACAGTTTAGAGGCCAAAGTCCCAAAGGGGCTGAGGAATGGGCCCACCAGGCAGCCAGAGCCACTCCCAACCCCACATCCCAGAAGGCAGCCCTGAACCCGCTCACCCAGACCCCTGCTGACGGAGCGCTCCACTCCCGGATTCTTCCTGGAATGAAGGCTTTCTCTAAGCTCATTGCAAAACATCCTGGCTGGAGCTGCAAACGGGACTCCAGAAGCACCCCCTGGAGACAGGCAACCCACTTCCTAAGGACACCTTGGCCTTGTGCAAGGCCTGCAGCAGGAGAGAGAACAGGCCAGGCTCTTGTTACTTCCAGCCAGCCTGGGCCCACAGCACATCTGGGTGCTGACTGGGTGCCACGCCTGGGCTAGGCGAGTCACTGGGTAAGGGCAATCAATGGTGGGTGTCAGGGAGTCTCCCCACACCTCGCTCCCTACCCACCCCTTTAGGCGCCCCCACTCAAGACCCTACTCTGAACAGCTTTGGGGGCTGTGCAGGGCATGTTGAGAGAGAGATGAGAAGGGAGCCCCCATGCTAAGGTCTCAGCAGCCCCCAGCCCACGTACCCAAGAATACAGGAAGCAGCAAGATGCACTGGTAGAGCCCAGGAGTGGTGGCAGGGCCCGAAGCTGCCACACAATAGTCACTTAGGCAGGTCCCTCCTCTCTGGATCTCACTTCCTCCATCTGTATTAGGGATTTTTTAGCACAGAACTCTATTTTCAAATGTCATCTTACTTAGAACTTGGCATGTAGGCAAAACCAGTGTTCACTCTTCTGGGGGAGGTGGGGTAGCAAGCCAAGCCTCACCCCAATGCCCACCCCTGGCCCCTACGCAGCCCCTGGACATTTCCTTGGACCCCTGGCTTTCCTCTAAATCCCCAGTTCTGCTTTTTGTTAGATTCCAAGTGCTCCCAAGGACCCCGGCTCTCACTTGTGCCCCACACACACCACACCCACCAACTCACTGCTTTGCCAGTGCCTTTCCAACCTTGGTCTTGCTGAGCTCCACACCTGAGTGCTCACTATCCACTGGACACTTCCCCTAGAAGGCTGCAGGCATCTCACACATGAGCTGCCCAAGCAGACAAACACTTCTCCCCTCACAAGGCAGCTCCTACCCTGGGGTTCCCATCTCTGGATGATGGGCCCCAGCCACTGTGGCATCCAAACCAGAAACTCTGCTCATCTCTTCCTCATAGCTGACCCCATCCAAATCTATGCTGTCATCAAATGCTTTCAAATCAGCCCTTCCTCTTCATCTCAGCTCTGTTGCTCTGGTTGGGGCTCACCATCATCACCACCATCTCCATCATCATCACCACCATCTTACCATTACATAGCCATCATCATCCCCACCACCACCATCATCATCATAACCATTCTCACCACCATCCCACCATCATTAAAACTATCACCATCACCATCATCATCACCACCATCATTATAATCATCACCACCATCTTACCATCACAACATAACCATCATCATCCCCCCCACCACCATCACCATCATCATTATAGCCATCCTCACCACCATCCCACCGTCATTATAACTATCATCATCACCATCATCATCACCACCATCACCATCACCACCACCATCTTACTATCACATAACCATCATCATTTCCACCACCACCATCAATATCATCATCATAACTATTTTCACCATCATCCCACCATCATAACTATCATCATCACCTTCACCATTATAATCAAGATCACCACCCTAATTATAATTATCACCACCACCATATCACCATCACATAACTGTCATCATCACCATCACTGCCATCATCACCACTATTACCACTGTCATTTCCACCACAAACATCAACATCATTATCACAATCATCTTTACCACCACCTCACTATCCTTATAACTACTATCGTCACCACCACTATTATTATCATCATTGCAATCATCATCACCACCACCGTTTTAGCATCACATATCCATTTTCATCATCACCATCTTCACCACCATCACTATCTTCATCCATATTATTATTATCCATGCCCCTTCCATCACTGTCTTCATCCATGTTATTATTATCCCTGCCTCTTCCTAGGTCTCCCATCTTCTGTACATGCCCTTGCTCATCAACCTTCTACCTGGCATAGTTGCTTTTCCTGAATCCCAGACACAGTCATGATCATTATGCTTTGTAACTTCCCTCTCCCCTCAGAGCAAAGGTTAAATACTTCAGCATTTGGCCATTTACAATTTGACTCCAACCTAGTGCTCTAACCTCATCTCCCACCAGGCTCCACCCTTATCCCAACAACACAGGTCTCAGCCCCACCGAACACCTTCATGAACATATCACATCTTTCCCCTGTCTCAGTACATGCTCTTCTCTCAGCCTGAAATTCCCATCCTCTTCTCTGACTTCTGAATCCTACTAATCCCTCAAGGCCAAGGTCCTCCAGGAAGAAAGGGTCAGTCTCCCCACCTGGGATCCCGAGCCTTTGCCCTAACCCCCACCCAAGTATCCAGTCACATGAACACTCCCAATAATCTCATGATTGCAATAACACCCCTCCCACCATTAGACAGAGAGCATGGTGGTCCATGAACAGCATTGCTCTTCTTGATACCAGCCTTGCCACTGTCCCATCCCAGGGCTGGTCTGGCACAGGGCAGGAGCCTAAAGAGAGTCTGATAAATTGTGATAGCTGGCAAGAACAGAGGCAGGGGAAATGAGGAAGGAATACTTTTTAACTGAGTAATACCAGCCTGTGTATCCTTCAACCAGAGCCCAGCCCACATCCAAATCAGCCATTCCCCTGTACCAAACTCAGAGGATAGAAGAAGCATAGTGCTCACTCTGTGAAAAAAAGAAGACCTATCTCTCCTGGTTCCTCCTCGAACACAGCCACTCTTACCTGGCCCTCCCAAGTTGTGCTGCAGGAGACAGCAGAGAAGTCACAGCACCCGGAAGCCTAAGCCACGGTGCTGCCTTCCAGCGCCTGAGCTCCCCACCTTTGGTGCCACGTTCAGACTATCCGGATGGTGGGTGAATCCGTTCACTCACTCACATTTACTGTGCCCCCACTAAGTGCCAGGCTCTGTACCAGGCAGAGGAATTCAGCAGAGGTTGACTTGAGCTCATTCTGCTTTTTGAGTTGGATTTGAGGCTGAAGATCAATGTCATCATTTTCTGCCTAGACCTCCCTTCCACTCTGCTCTAAGAATTCGCTGCACCCAGTACCTCCATGTTTCACTCCTCAGGAAAGGCATCCCTTCTTGATGAAACAGACCCTTGGAGCAGGCCACTGTCCTCAGCATTCTCAAGTCGGATGACCAGCATTTGCACCCCGGCTCTAGAAAACATCACCTTGCAGCATGACCTTGGGCAGGAGACATGCCCTCTGTGCTCCCTATTAAAGAAAGGTGGGATGTTCTTCCCCAAAAGCCAAAAGGGTAGCTTAGCTCCTACACTCCTACACCCAAGGGGTCCAGCTCCCTCCAGCCAGGACTACTACTGACTGCCACATCTTGGGGGGCCTACAGCCTGAACAGGGGTGGGCAAGAAAGAGCAACACATCCCTGTAGCCCTGCCTGCAGAGGTCTGACCAGCACTTGGGGAGGGAGGGGGCTCCAGCACAGAGGAGGAGGGGTGCTGTGACCTTCACCCACCCCACTCCCATTCCACTCTCATGATCTTAGCATGAAGTGCCAGCCAGCCCATCGCAACTTGATGTGGATGCTTCACTCAGCAGGGGCCTCCCCTTTATAAATAAAATAATTCTTCTCTCCAGAACTTCAGGGCCCAGACAGCAGCCAGGTAGCTGTCTTGAGACCTAAAGTCCAGCCGCTTCTAATCATGATACTGCCCTTCAGGGTCACTAAGGGTCCCAGTCTTTTTGGGGCCAAATATGAGGAAGAGACACCAAGTCAAGGGATTTGGGGACAGGTAGACAAAGGCCACCAGCACAGAAAACAGGAACTGGAAAGACAGGTAAATTGAACCTTAATCACAGCAAAATGGGAAAAGACCGGGACTGCCCTCATTTAAGGAGACGGAGCATGAAACCAGGCTGCCTGGAAATCTGAACTTAGTGTCAGCCTCATGGGGTCCTGATAGCACCTATTTGGCAGAGGAGAAACTGAGGCCTAGGAGGGGAGCTTGGTGAAGGCCCTTAGCTGGTGTAATCCAGGGAATGGCCCACTCCAGACAAACTCGGCTCTCAGGCCCACCTCTGAGAAGGCTCCACCAGGGCCAGAGCCTGCCTCTTCACTTCAAAGCATGAGGCTCCTCCTTGAGCCTCTTTGGAGGGCAGGATTAGGGCATGTCCATAACAGCAGGCCCAGGGACAGGGTAGGACTCTTTCCCCAGGAGGCAGGCCTAGAAGCCCAGCTCCCTGCTCTGAGCACACCCAGCAGGAGGGGTGGAAGGCCAGAGGCTACAGATGCCCCAAGTAGCTGCAGGGGCAAACTCTCAGACTGGGTCCCTATCCTATGCCCTCCCAGCCCCACTCTGACCCTGCTCCATCCCCTCCCCTCACTCGTCCCACCTCTGCTCACTCACTCTTCCATCCTCTTTTTTTTTTTTTTTTTTTTTTTTGAGACAAAGTCTCACCGTCACCCAGGCTGGAGTGCAGTGGCGCAATCTCGGCTCGCTGCAGCTTGTGCTTCCTGGGTTCAAGCAAGTCTCATGCCTCAGCCTCCTGAGTAGCTGGGATTACAGGTACGCACCACCATGCCTGGCTAATTTTTTGTATTTTTAGTAGAGACAGGGTTTCACCATGTTGGAAAGGCTAGTCTTGAACTCCTGACATCTAGTGATCAGCCCATCTCGGTCTCCCAACATGCTGGGATTACAGGCGTGAGCCACTGCATCCGGCCCATCTTTTCTTTTTTATCACTTCTTGATTTCCCCCAATTCTCCCTGTCCCCCTTCTCTCCCAGATTCTCCTCTGCTCTCTCAGTGTTTCTCACTCTGCTTCCCTCTCCCTGTTTCCCTGTGTGTCTAGCTGTCAGGCTCAATGCCCCTGTCTTTGTCTCTGTCTTCCTCTCTGAATCGTGCTTTCTCTGTATCTCTCTCTCTGCCTCCCTCTCTCTGTGCCTCTCTGTCTCTGTCTCTCTCATCTCTCTCATCCTACACCTCTGTCTCTGTCTGCATGGTGTGTGGTGTCAGGGCTCCCTCTCTGTGTACGTTGCTCAGGACTTTGTCTTTCCGTGTCTGTCTCTGTCTCTGTCTTAGCCCCCACATCGGGTGTGATGTGTTTGTGTGTGTCTATGTGTGTGTGTGTGTGTGTGTGTGTGTGTGTGTGTGTGTGTGTGTGTGTGTGTGTGTGTGTGTGTGTGTGTGTGTGTGTGTGTGTGTGTGTGCATGCATGTGTGTAGTTCGCCTTCCCCATCTTGCCCGTTTCTCCCTCCTACCTACAGTTCCTTCTCCCGTCTCTCAGCCCAGCCCACGCGCAGACCAGCCCTCCATGGTGCAGGAGGCCCGGACAGGCAGCCTGGGGAACGAGCTGCCCCACTTTGCCCTCCAGTGTGTGTTTTTGTTCACCCGCGGGTGTTTGTTTACCTCTCACTTGGTGTTGCCTATGCAGCTGAGAGCTCACTTTCATGCTTATTACCTCGTTTGCTCTTGACAGCGACTCTGTGAAGGAGCCAGAGTGGGGAAAGGCAGGAGCTATCACTTCTATCTGGATGCATGAAGAAAGAGAGGCTCAGAGAGCTCAAGAGACCATCTAAGGTCACACAGCTGTCAGGGCCATCTTCCCGACAGGAGCATCAGCAAGTATCGATTGGGGCATCTGTGCACTGTGTGTTCCAGCCTTACACAGTGCCTGGCACTGCTCAGCCACCCCCTTATGCGGCTACAATGAGCTGCCTGAACCCTGGACTTTTCTGGGCTTGCTCTGACCCAGATTTTTCCAGATCGGCCAAGCTGACTCCAGGAGGGGCAGCACCGCAGTCCTAGGCTGTGCCGGTAACCCAAGGCATGGTGATTCCTGGAAGTGAGTCTCTGGGGACCGTAGCCTGGCCCTGTGGAATGGCGAGCCGCAGGAGGTCCCAGGCGGTGCTAATGAGTGCCCCAAGCCCTCTGCACAAAGCAGCCCACAACGGAGTGCAACTGCAACGGGGATCCTTTGTCCTAGGCCTGGAGTGCAGCCAGCTGCCCTGCAGCCCGGGAGGGATCTGCACGGTCACTGGGGAGGTGGTGCTTCCAAGCACGGAGCTGCACCTGCTGGGTCGCTCCTCGGGCATCCCACAGCCACCTCCAACACCTCATGTCCCGCCCAAGCTCAGCATCTCCTTCTGCCACCCACTTCTGACCTGCTTTCCCTCCTGGATGCCTCTTGGGAAACAGAGACCACCACCACCCATCAGCACCCCTGCCAGCAACCTGGAGTCATCAGTGGCTTTCAAAAAACCTTCACCCCTAAGCCAGGTTCTGGACCAAGTGCCAGGAAAGCCACCTCCAATGGGCCTTACTTTCTGAGCATCTTGACATCAGTGAGCTTGCTCTCCTGCCTCTGTTCTCATGCTCACCAAGTGACCATCTAATTATAATTTGAACTTCCTTTTAGAATCGTCTCCCAGAAGAGAATCCGCTGAGTAGGGTGACGGGGCTATTCTACTCAACATAACTCTTGTCATTTTCTTTGTAAATGTA
Source organism: Hylobates moloch (assembly GCF_009828535.3). Taxonomy (NCBI): domain Eukaryota; kingdom Metazoa; phylum Chordata; class Mammalia; order Primates; family Hylobatidae; genus Hylobates; species Hylobates moloch. Next base: position 73,456,419 of record NW_026652278.1, read on the forward strand.
CTGTTTGGTATTGTTTACTAAAAAATAAAATAGAGTATAATAAAATGTCCAAACTTGATGGAGAAATCTGAGGACATTCACTTAACAACAACAACAACAAAATACAATGATGGCCAAGAGAAAAACAAGTGTGTATGACTATATAGCCTTCAAACTCTGCGAAGGCTATGATGAAAGAAGGGGTATGTTCGTATTTGCAGCCTTAAGGCCCACGTGTGGACAGATTTAAATAGATGTATTACCTTTCTAAACAGCAGGTAGTGAGCTGCCTGTCACTGGAGGCATGTGAAACAAAACTGTGCAAATCTTGGCAGGAATGTTGCAGAGAGGTGTCATTCCTGAGCCTTCCCTCTTTTTTCCACTGTTAACACATTCACTCAATCACAAAGCTTAAATGACTCTTAAATATACCTGTCCCCTTCCCTCCACACAGCCACCACCCTGGGCCAACCCTGCATCCCCTCCTGCCTGTTGACAACAGCATTTCTGAGATGCACCCCAGCATCCAGCCTTGCTCCCTTCTCCTCACTGTTTCCTACACGCAAGCCAGAATGATGCTCAGGAAGCAGGAATAAATTCACTCTTCTCACCTAACACAAACCCTCACCAGGCTTCCACGGCCCCCGGGTAGAATCTCACCTCCACGGTGTGGCTACCAAGACCCATCTTCCCCCATCTTGACCCCCAGTCCAGGGTATCTTCACCACCCACACCCCCACACATGATGCCCAGCCGGGGGGGAATGCCTGCTACTGCCGCTTCTCCTTCCTCTGCTGCTCTCCTCCTCCTCCTTCTCCTCCTTCTTCTCCTTCTCCTTCTCCTTCTTTTTCTCCCTCCTCCTCTTCCTCTTTCTTCTCCTCCTCCTCTCCACTTTATCTCTCTCTGCCCACCCCTGCCCCAACTCTCTGGCCTTGCAGGCACCGCCCTTTTGGCCTGGGACACTATCTCCCTGCCGTGCTTGCCTGGCTGACTCTTATTTGTCCATCCCATTCAAGCTCCCACCTCCCTGTCAGAAAGCCCTCCCGGGCACCCCGTGCACATCCAGCCCAGGGAGGCTCCTGCCCACAGCCCATCTCATGCTGCATTATGCGTGGCTAGTGCCTTCCCCTGAACCAGAGGTCAGGGACTGTGACGGCTTCAACACAGCAGACCCCCTAGCCACGATGGATAGGATCAGGAAAGGCTGGTTGAAGGCAGAAAATAGGGAAGAAGGCTGCTTCATGCAGGAGGGGATACAAGCCGGGGTGCCGGCTGCCCTTGGGGTCCTGCCTGACCTAGCTTTCTAGGGCTCAGTTCTGGCCATGAGGAGGGAGAGGAGAGCGTAACAGACAAGGCTGGGGCCCCCCAGATACATTTCTGCTCTGTTATTTGCACTGCTGGCTTCCCAGAGAGCACAACCCCACCACGTGACAGAGGCCAGGCCAGGAGTGGAGCGAGCAGGGACCAGCAGCCGTGGGCCCCGCAGGCCTCAGTGCTCCTGTGGCTTTTCATGCTAGCTCAAGGCACAGTCCCCACACACCAAGCTGCTCCTCAGCATCAAGGCCTCCCTGCACCATTTGGAATTCACTGAAGCAGGAGCTGCATTGAGCACCCAATCTGGCTAACAACAGTGCAGAATTTTCAGGGTCTCACATGGATTCTCTATCTGGTTCCTGGGAACTGAGGACACAGAAATTGTTCTCCTTGCTCTCCTTGTGCTGTCAGAGGCAGCCATGCAGGACTGAGAGGAACGGAAAAGTGGGACAGGCAGGCCCCCAGACCATAGCTCCCCACCTGGGCCCCAGGCCCTGAGCCTTGCTGCGGGAGAAAAATAAAAGCCAGTCCTCCCTCCTCAGCCCCAGTGCACTCCACTACATCTACCTCCACTAGTTAATGCTTACAATGCGCCAGAACCCGTTTGAAGCATTTTATATACATCGTTTATTCAATCCGCACAGCAACCCTGAGTGGTGGGCACTAGTGTTGGCTTTGTTTGACAGAGGCGAAAGCTGAGGCATGGAGAGACTTGGAAACTGACCCAGAGTCCCATAGATATACATATAGGTCCAGGGTTCAAACACTGCTTCCGGAATATCCCCTGAGCACCATAGCCAGACATAAAGGCTGCAACCAATGTTGTCCTTCAAACTGGAGCAATGAGCTGCATTTGTGCCATAGCAGGGAACAGCTTTTTCTGCTGCTCCACTGTGGGATCATCACCTTCCCAGATGCTGGGAAACTGAGAAAAATATTTCAGACATGGGTGGTTGAAGTCAACAACAGCCCAGCCCAGTAGATGCCACGGAAACCTTTCGGGGGCCCTCGTTCTTTATGAGGAAGGATTAGAAGGAGACTGTCAGAGTGACAAGGGAAGAAGGCAGTGGGTCTGTGCCTAGTCTTAGCTCTGTCACTCAGGTTCACAGCCCACTGAGCCTCAGTTTCTTCCCTTGGAAAATGGAAGGATAAATCAGCCCCACAGTGGAAAAAGAGAGGATTGAGAGAGAAGGAGAAAGATTTTTTTTTAAGCATAAAAAGGACTTGGCCCAGGGCCTGACACACGTAGTAGGCCTTCAGTAATGCAGCTTAGGTCTGAATATAAAAGCTAAGCAAACATACCCCCCAAGGAGAGCTGGGGGCTTCAGAGCTGACAAGAGAAGCTGACAGGCCAGCCAGAGGGAAAGGGCAACTCGGGGACCATAGACAATGTGTACGCCTTGCAAGGGGAGGAGACAAGCCCTCGAGGGACAAAGGCCAGTGTGGCTGTGAGCCCACAGGTCCCCTCTTGGCTCTAAGCCACCTTCGAAGAGTCTTACGAGAGCCCATTCAGCCAGGCGGTTTTATCTTGTGGCAGCTGAGGGAAGGGGCTCCAGCTCCATTATCCTCCACCCCACTCTGGAGTCACAAAGAAAATACAATTTATCTGGATTGTAAATCAGGGGCTGGGGACCAGGGAAAGGAGCAGCCTGAATCACAATTCCCAAGGAACATTTTACAAAATCTGCAGAGAGAAAGTCATTTTCTGCCGCCATGGATGGCCAGCTTACAGAAGGAGGAGGCATCCAGAGCTGAAAGTGACTGTTGCAAATATAAAATGCCCCCCAATATTGAGCAAATGAGGAAACTGGGACCACAGAGTGGAGAAGGGCCTTGCCAGGGTCCCTCAGTGACATGGTGGCAGAGCTGGACCCAAGTCTGAGGCTCCAAGTTCAGTGCTGCTTCCTCTCACCTGTGCCAGGCAGAAATAAACTCAAGGGTGAGGACCCTACAGCATAGCTCAAGAAGCGAGACTGTGGACTGAGGGACTCCCAGTGCCCCCTTCCCTAAGCTAGGAGCCATGGGCCCAAGAAGAAGGGGAGGTATCCAGACAGTCCCCTGAGCCCCTGAGGAATCAAAGCCATCAACACCTTAAGATTTGCTGGGCTTTAGGAGACTGTGCTCAGTGGCAGAGAAATAAAGTGGACATCAAACCCCTGGTTCAAACCCTGCTTCCACCCCTACCATGAATAGGGATGAGCCTAGAGCTTACCAATCCAAGCCTCAGTTTCCACATCTGGTAAAGGGGGAGGAGGCTTTTTTGCCTTGGAAAGTTACTGGGAAGCTTCATGAGATAATTTGCACCAAAGTGCATCCATGCCTGGCACCTAGTGGATTCTCAGCCCATGCTTGGGGAATACAACAGATCCCCAGTCAATGGCTGTGAAATGCCAAGTAGAGACTGGAAAATTCTACTGAGTGCTTGAGCAGAGTGTGGTGTCTGGGCCTGGCATCTGCCAAGGCCTGACTGGGCTCTTTCTCCTGAAGGCCCACATGTGCCAGGGATGGATGTGACCACTCCAAGAAGAAAGAACAGGGCATTGGAGGGCAGTGAAACAGGAGGTAGGACACAGTCACCTGTCTAGCTCCACCACTCATCCAGTGTGCCCACCTGGGAGAGTTGCTTCCCCACTCTGGGATCACATTTCCCCTTTGCAAAATTAGATCTTTTTCTTTCATCCTTTTAAAGTGCCATTGATGCCCTCACATCACTGCTTCTTCCTGAGCCTCAGTTTCCTCCTCTGTGAGATGGGGATGGCATGGTCTTCCACTCGATGCAGTTCTGGTCCCAGCATGCTGTCGATTTGCTGGGGGACCATGGCACTGGCAGCATGTGTCTTATTAGAGGTCCCTTTCTTTCTAGATGCCATTCTTAAATATTTCCTCAAAGGTACAGGCAGATGTGAGTCAAGCAAGATGAGCCTGCAAAGGAACCGAGGCATCCTCAAGCCACTAGACCCCAGTCATTGAGAGACCATGGCTTTGCAGCCCTGCTCCCCGGGGGCTCCTGATTCCAGTGGGGCAGGCCGAGCACGACACGGTGTGACCAGTGCTGTGAGGACAGAGACGATGCATCATGGGGAGCACAAAGGGCGAGCAGACATTGCCTGTGAGTCCTGCCCGGGGGTCAGGAAGGCCCGCCCAAGACCCCACTGCCACCTCAAGGCCTTGGTGCCGGGCAGTCAATGCCAGCCCACACCTTTCCTGAATGCCAGACCTGTCCTCTCGCTCCCAGTGGGCATCTCCTTCCACCGGTGCATGGGCACCTCCAACCTGGCTCATTCTCTTACCATCTGATCCCAACCTGTCTCTCTACCTTCTCCACCTCAGTGGTGACTCTACCACCCACACATCCAGAAACTTGGCTTCCCCCTTGTCTTAAACCTCTCCTCACTGAACAGGCCCCTAATTGGGGTCCACCCATTTTCCTAAATTCTCTTTATCCCTCCTTCTTCATGCCCACCTAAACCCTCATTTAGGCCTCCTCATACACTGGCCTGTTTCCTCCCTAGACTGGGGATTCCTTGAGAGAGGGCACTTTCTCTCTCAGCAGCACATCCCAAAGCCCAGTATATTGGTGCCTGGTAGGTGCTGCTTAAATGTTTCTTAAATAGAATAGATTAGGAAGTCTTCATAATGGAGGAGACATCTGGAGGATGTCTGCAAGCCTGAGTAGAAGTTAATCCGGTGGACCCAGAGGAATGGAGTGTGGAAATGACACCCCTTCTTCATTCCACAGGGACAGAAACCAGTGGGTCAGAGCCTGGGAGGTGTGGCAGAATGAGAAAGTGGTGAGACCAGGGCAGGGCACGCTGGAGAGGCACTGGGGCCAGATCCTAAAGGGCCTTCAATGCCACACTAAAGAATGTGGTTTGAGGGAGGCTGACTTTATTTACTTTTCTTCCAGATTTGTCTTTTAGGCAAGCAACACTCTGACGGCACTTGAGGAAGACAAATCATGAGACCAGCCCAACACTTAGCTCCGAAAACCTTGCCCCGGCCTCTCATGAGATCAGATTTCCCTGCTTTGGGCCAAACTCTTTAAAGCACTTTGGCATCGGGTGAAAGATTGTCAAGGCCAAAGGGCTGGCAGGGGCATGTTGGACGGTGCCCAGGGTCATGCTGGTCCTCTGCTCAGCTCCTGCTCTTATGCTGTAACCTGGTGGCTCCTTTGGAGCAAGGATACGGAGCCGAGGTGGCCAACCTGGGTAAAGGGTGAGTTGGGGACCAAGGGGACCACCCTACAGAAGACATCTGTTGCTACAGCTGTGGGTTGGAGGCCACAGCAGTGGGAATGCTCTATTGTTGAGGATGTTTGAAACGTGCCCCTGCTGAAGCAGGCTTCACATGCTGGGACCCCACCTCCAGGATGTCATGGCAGCCCCCACCCATCCTGCTTCTTGGAGGATGGAACTCCTTCTGGATGCTCAGTAGCCAGGGATTCTCCATTGAATCACTTGGAATGGGAGCACATGCAAATTGTGACAAGACATCCGGGCCATGCTAGTGGCCTCAGCATCGCTTTTTCTCCTCCTTTCTCCTCCACTGCTGCAGCTGGACTTACCTGCAGCACACACACATAGCAGGGGCCTCCCCTGAGGTCTTGGGCCCACAGTTGCTGCACACTATATATAGTCTTTTATTTGAAAATTATTTAAGTTATTAATTAATGCATACTCCTACTCCTCCTTGAAGGTACAGTGACGGCACCATCTCTCCCAGGAATTCTCCCTGGATTCCCCCAGGCTGTGGGGTTGCCCCTTCTCTGTGCACTCTCCACCCCTGCTCCTGCTCCCCACTTCCCTCTATCAAAGCATCAGCCTCTGCTTTGAAAGAACAGAATGGCAGCACTGGCTGTGCCCTCACTAGACCGAGTTTCTTCAAAGTGTGCCTCATTCATGGGAGTGCCCTAAGCCTGGGACCAGCCAGGGGCTCAGTCATGTTCACAAGCCCAGCCGAAGGAGGGCGGGAAGGGTGGTCAGGAGAAGAGAAGCAAGCAGAGGGGTAGGGGGTGATTGCATCAACCAAGGCTTGCATGGAGAAGAGGGTCCAGGTTGGGGGTACTCACACTTGCTCACACATCAGAACACCCGGAGGTGCATCCAAGCTGAAAGAGCTGGGCCCACCACATGCTCCTGATTCAACAGGTCTGTGCTGGGGCCCAGGGACAGGCATCTCCAAAAGGTGCTGGGTGATGCTGATGCTGCTGGTCCTGGGACCACACCTTGAAACCCCATCTGGTCTGAATGATGGTGAAGCCAAGAGTAGGAAGAGGATGAAGAAACTAGATGAGAAGAGGGCTGGAGTCATGCTGTGCAGGGCATTCAATGGTGGCTCAGAGGAGTCACAGCCGCGAGGAGGGACAGTGTCCACAGGCTGGGAGACGGAGACACCGGCAGCCCCGGGTGTGAGCCCCCACCCTGCCCTGACTCTCTTCCCCACATCAGCCAGCTCCTTCCCAGGGCGCCGAAGTCCCCTCCTGTGTGAAAGGCACACAATCTCCGTGCCCAGCCCACCTCCTCAAGAGGCAGGTGTGCCTCGCAGGGAGAGTGGCCACGAGAGGGTTTTGCAGGCTGGAAGGCCCTCAGCAGATGTGTGAGAGTGATTATTATAATCTCCCCTCCCCCAGATGGCATGGTCCGGGTTGCCCCCTCCTCCGCCTGCCAGGCCCCTCTCAGCGGTCCCCGGGGACATGAAGGGCCCGGCTGCCTCCTGGGGGGCCCGAGCCCAACCTCAGCATGGGCCCAGCCTCTAGCCCACAGGGCCTCTCTTCAGGTGCAAGGACCCAAGTAGCCGTCAGCGGGCAGCTCCTCGGCGGGGCACCTCGGGCGGGCGGGAGGCAGTGGTGGGGGTGGCGCAGTGCAACCAGGGAACAAAGGCCGGCTGGGAGTTGGCAGGGCGCCATCAGGGTTCAATGCACAATGGCCCGGGGGGCTGGCGGCTTCGCTCCTGGCCGGCATTTGCATAATGTCTGGGGCAGGAACAGGTGCCCGGTCAATAGGCGATTGTGAGACTGTTCTGTCAAAAGAGAAGGGGCCTGTATTGAAGGCCAGGCTCGCCTATTGCAATGCAAATAGCATTCAAAGCAGACCAGCCCAGCCCGGACTCCCGGGAGCTCAAGCTTCATGAAAGCCACCGAGCCGGCCCGGCTGCTGCCTCTGCTGGTGCCCGCTTTGTCTGAGGCCAAAGGGTGGCATCAGCAGTGGGGGCTGGGAGCCATAGCAGGGAGTGAGCAGACTGGTCCACCCATCCAGGAGGGCTTCCTGGAAGAGGAGCTTTTGTTGTTGAACTTGGGCCAAAATATTAGAATGAAGCTCTGCGGCTTCTCTGAAGAGAGCCCCAGACTAAAGGGGTTACCCCAGCTGGGTGTGCCACAGCGAAATCTGCAAGGGCCTTGCCAAGTCGCTCCCCACTTCTCTTTGCATGGCTCCAAGCCCCAGGATTCTGGCTCCTTTCTCAGGGTACATAGTGAGTACTGCGTGCTCACAAAAGTCCAGTGCCGCTCTAGATGCTCCATGTGGATGAACTCATTCAATCCTCACAGCAACCCTGTGAAGTAGGGTGTATCTGTGTTCTCATTTAACAGATGAGGAAACAGAGGCACAGAGAGGTCAAAGGTTGCACAGCTAACATGAGGCAAAGCCAGGGAAAGAACCCAGGCAGGCTGGCTCCAGAAACCATACTCAGCCACCATGCCCGGGCTGCCAATGTGTTCTCTCGCTGCTTCACGAAAGAACTCAAGTCCAGAGGGCAGCAGCTCCTCCTAGCTGGACCAGAATCCAGCTTCCTGGCTTCCTGCCCTGCCTGGCTCCTACTTCGACAGCTGAGAGTACGTCAAAGAGGGAAAGTCTGACCTCCACTCAGGGATGGGCACATGGAGGTGGCACCGGGTGATAACACTGAGATTACATTTTTTTCCAACATTAAAGACAAGGAAACACCCTTTATCTCACAGAGCTATTCCAAATTGTAGGGACTTTTGCTTGGCAGGTTGTGTGGGTTCACTGGAAAAGCAAGGGCCTCCAAAGCTGGGTTCAGGTCCTTGCTCTTTCACTTACAAACCAGATGACCTCAGACAACTGACTTCTGTTCTCCAGCTCTCAGTTTCCTCATCTGTGAAATGGAGGGTTGTGATAATTTGCATTCCAGGGATGTGGGAAATACAGCTCCTTAAAGTGGTTCTCACTCAGTGGTATCTGTTCCCTTCCCCACACCAGACTCTCTTTGGAAGTGAGAGCCTCAAAAATATTCCACCCCACCCGGTTTCATGCTGAGATGAAGAAGCACAAGCATTTGTGTGGGTGTGAATTTATTAAGTCACTTGCTTGCATTCCATTGACTTTGCAAGATTCTTTTTTCTTTTTTTTTTAATTTCTTGAAAATTTTCAGGGAACTCCCCAGGGGAGGCCATTATCCACCACACAATGCTTGTGATGCCTGAATCGGATAAGAGGAAACTCCCCTCTGTACTGGGACAGGCTGAGGGACTCTCCAAGCTCTTCACCGGAAGCTGGAACCCTGGGCTCCTCTCACCCAAGCAGTCAGAAAACATCAGCGCTCACCCCCTCATCGGTGCACAAGAGCTGTCTTCTCCCAGCCACTCTGATAGATCAGCAGTGGCTGCCTGCAGGCTGTGCTGAGCAGGGTTCTGGAGTCACATCCCGGCACACCAGGAAAGAATGTCATGGTCCTCCACTGATGCCCGCTGGATGCAATGGAGGCAGTGACTTCCATTACACATTTGTCAGCCTCAATCTAGTGGTGGGGAAATCAAACCCAGAGAAGTGAAATGGTGTTCCCCAAATCACAGGGTGACAATCTCAAAGGTAGAAATAGCTATTATTTTTCAAAAAACAAAGTATTTCCTGAATGTTTTACAATGAACCTGTATTACTTTTGGAATTAAAAAAAGATAAGGTATTTTCAGTTAAAAAAGTTTTAAACACATCAAAATGACCGTACTATTACCATAAGGAAAAGGGAGGTAGAGGATGGTTGGGGCAAAGCTATGGTGTTCAAGGTGGGATTTATTCAGGGCAGGGATGGCTATGTTTTAAGCAGTGTCAATGCATGCACTTGTATAGTGCTTTACAATTTCCAAACTGCATCTCACCCCCTTATCCAGCTGGTCCTCCCCAAAGTGCTTTGGAGGCAGGAAACATAAGCATTATTTACTTCTACTTTGCACGTGAAAAAAAATAAGACTCAGAAAGTTGATGTGAGTTACCCAAGGTCACAGGGTAAATGAGTGGTTGAACTGAGCTGTGACCCCTGGTGACAGGCTCTGGGAAAAGTTAGGAGGAAGCCCGAGGGAGCTTACAGGGAGCCTCAAGACCTTCCATTCCATTCCATTCCTAGCCAGCAAGAGTCACAGCATTTGTGGAGGCAGCTGACCTAGAAGTCAATCCTGCCATAGCCTGTCTGCGGGGACCTGCTGGCGCTGGGAGTGTGGGCCACCCCCAGAGGTAGCCAGAGCATCCTCTGGTTCCCGGGCCCTCCCAACCCCCCTCTGCTGACCTCATCAGCTCCCTGCGACACAATGCACCCTTCTTCTCTTCGGCGCACCCCACCCCCAGCTCTTAATTAAACTAGCTGAAGGATACCCTTCACAACAGAAGCCTCAGCAGGGCCTTATTCCTGAGCTGACCATTGTCCTGCCTTGGCTACCAGGACCCACCCTCCAGGAGGCTCCCATGAAGCCCCAAGGCCCTGCATCTGATAGGTCTGACACCTGGACACAAACAGTGAAAACATCAGCAACCTAACAAGAAGAACCCAGAAATCATAAGCCGTGTATGGATTTTTTCATGAAAAATCAAATAAACCCATACTCATTGTGAGAAAAGGAAGCATGCTGTGGAAGAAAGATATGGAGTCCTAGCAAGAGTTTAACACCTGATTCTACCACTGACAAACCAGGTGGCCTTTGGTGAATTGCTGCCTGTGCGACTCTCAGTTTTCACAGTTATAAAATGGGAGTCATAGAAAAATGCACGTGAAGAAATGACAGGAAAATGCAAACCAAATGACCAGGAAATTGAGAAGGCTGGATGTAATTGGAGCCAAATGTATCACCCTTGGACCCCAGCAAGAGGAAACCTCCTTCTAACCCTTCCTGCTACAGCCTGTTAGAAGTCTGCCAGTGATCTTTGATATGTCCTTAGAAGAGGAAAACAGGTCATAAGGAAGTTTGCTGCTTCTATTCCAATGAATAAATTTCGGAGACGTATGCAGTGACCCCAGCTCTCTTGGTGAAGGAGCAGGCAGAGGTTTGCAGTGAGTTGGTGGGAGCTGGCTCTGATATAATCAAATCTTATGGTTGCATCCATTGTCCTAATTGGCCATATACTTGAAGTTAAAGGGACACAACGCTTGGCCACTGGAATCACAATTCTCACAGACCTGTAAGCACATATAGGGCAGTGTGACTAAAAGGCCCTACATCATAGGGCTATATTCAGAGCTCAGGCTCAGGAGACAAGCAGACCTGAGTTGAAATCCTGATATCCAAACTTTGAGAGCTTCAACCGTTACATAACTTTCCTGAGCCTCAGTTTCCCCCTATGTAATAACTTTCATCTACCTATTAGAATTATTGAAGATGAAATGAGCAAATGTCAGGAAAGGCAAGGTGGAAAATCAAGCACATTCATTGTTCCCAAACCACTCCCCACACTGCTTCCAGGAGTTCTTCCTAAAATGTAGCCTGACCATGTCCAGTCCCTACTTAAAATCCCAATGGCCTCTCATTGCAATGAAATCCAAACTCTTTAACACGATACTTCCCCTGTATTTCTCACCAACTACATTCTTACCAAGGCTCCCCCAAACTGTGCTCCAACTACACCCAGTCACAGGGTCCACACTTTCCTCTGGGCACCATCCCTACAGGTGCTCACCCTCCCGCCCTGTAAGCCCTTCCCCCATTCCTCATCTGCTCAGTTCCCAGCCTCTGGCCCCAGCTAAGAGAGCCAAGGAAGGCTTTGCCTTTTTGAAACGTTAATGATATTTTTTTGAATAGGCAGAACATTCACAATATTCAAAATCCAAAAGGTACAAAAAGGTATACAGTGAGGTGTCCCCTCCTCCCATGCCTCTCGGCCTCCCAGGTCTAGCTTTGCTCCCCAGAAGCAGCCATCGTTCACAGGTCTTCATCCTTCCAGAGGGAATCATATAGAAGCCTACACATGTGTATACATATATATTCATTTTCTCCACTTTTATACAAATAGTAGCATAATTTGAATTCCATCTCATTGCGTGCCTTGTCCTTTTCACTTAAAAATACATCTTAGAGCTCAATGCATGCATATTAGTGCATAGAGACACCTTCCATTACCTTTTTGTTTAATGACTGCCTAGTGTTCAATTGTGCAGATCCAGCATAAATTATTTAGCCAACCCCCTAGTGATATTTAAGCCATTCCCAATCTTTGGTGATACAGAGAATACTTCATGTAATAATCTTGCACCTGTACAGTAATCTTGTACATGTAGAAGTGAGATACATTTCTAGAGGCAGTATTTGCTGGGTAGAGAGGCTGGGGACACACGTAGTGCCAAGATATTGCCAGATCACCCTCCAGACAGGCTGGGTCCCATTGGTCCCCATAGTATTTACACCACTGCACACTTCATCCACCCTCCGGCAATATGTGTCTGTCCCACACACTTAGCAACATAATCTTGAGCAATCTGGGGTGGGGGGCAGCATCTCTGTGACATTTCCACGGACACTTCTGTCATCATGAGTGAGAGGGAGCCTTTTTTCACACATGATTAGTTTGAGAGGCATCTGAATTCCTTTTTTGTGAGCTATTTGTTCATATCCCTTGCCTGTATTCCTATTAGGTTGTTTATCTTTATTCTTAGTGATTTGTCGGGGCTCTTTATTTACCAGGGAAATCAATCTTTTGCTATGGCTCAAGTTGCAAATATTTTTGGTCGTTTGTGTAAGGCTTCCTAAAGAAAGTGATACTTGAAAGGAATTAGGTGCCTCTCCTCTGTTTCAGGCGACTGCTGAAAGAATTGATGGATAGGTGATTGGTTGATTGATTGATTGACTGATTGAAATGAATGAATGAATGAATGAGACTTGTCCTGCACAGCTTGTCAGTTAGCCAAATAGCCAAGTCAGAACTGAGCAAATTGAGCAAATTAATAGAACTGAAATCCCACCAGAGCTTAGTAGCCCAGGGACCTCCCAGAGCCTCCCTCTCCTTCTCCGCCCACCCCAGCCGCCTTCTCTGGACAGACCTTTCCAACAGCCAATGCTCCACCAGGACAGGAGAGCAGCTCCCGTTATGGAATTTCTCTCTCTTGTCGGCCTGTCAGAAACAGAGAATTTATTGCCTCATTCACTTCGAACAAAACCTGTTTCTGGAGACTTTTATGATGGAGGAGTAAGGAAAGGAGTGAAGTGAGGGAGGAAGTGGGGATGGAAGGGACGTGGCCCGGAATATGTAATCTCACAGAGAGAAGCACTTCGGCAAGAGGCCAGACGTGGGCTCCAGGCATCTCTGGTGTCTCTGGCAACCTTGCTCCCTGCTGGGCGGAGAGTCACTCACCAATGTTTGTGGGATAGAGATTGGGCTTTATCTTGCAGGAGATGAGGGCTTGGCCTCTCCCTAACAATCAAGCTCCTAGTGATCTAGACTGTCCCCTGGGTTCTGTCACACTGGTTTCCTCTCTGCTCAGCCAACAGCCAAACGTGGCTGCCTGAGAATCAGCACTAGCCACACACTTATTCTATGCCTGGCTCTGGGCTGTCACACCAAGTGTGTTAGTTCCAGCCAGTTTCCCGGTGCCCAGTGCAGTCAGGACAGTGAGTATCCCCATTTCATAGGGGATGACTGAGGAATGACACAAAAGACAAGCAACTTGCCCAAGATCACAGCCAGGCTTCAAACACAAGTAGTCTGATCCAAAACTCATCAGCTCAGCCACTGCACCCACTGCCCAGCAGACATCCAGCTGGGAGGAGGTTGTGGAGAGAAGAGCTAGGCCATGAGCACATGTGCCAGGACAAGCTCCCCGATCCAAGGCACTGGGAGAGGCCTCCCTGAAGGATGCTTAGGGATAGCTCTGGGAAGAGGCAGGGAGGGAGGTGAGCACAGAGCCTTCAAGACAGTAGGACAAGCAAGTCCAGCATAGGAAGCAGACATGGGCAGGTGTGGACAGGTATGGGCAGGCTTGGCATGAGCAGGTGAGGGCAGGTGTGGGCAGGCCAGCCATGGGCAGGTGAGGGTGGTGTGGGCAGGCCAGACATGGCAGGTGTGGGCAGGCACGGCAGGTGTAGGCAAGTGTGAGCAGGTGCGGGCAAGTGTGGGCAGGTGTGAGCAGGTGTGGGCAGGTCAAACATGTGAGGGCATGGGCAGGCATGGCAGGCATGGGCAGGTGCGGGCAGGCACGGCAGGTGTAGGCAAGTGTGAGCAGGTGTGGGCAAGTGTGGGCAGGTGTGAGCATGTGTGGGCAGGTCAAGCATGTGTGGGCATAGGCAGGCATGGCAGGCGTGGGCAGGTGTGAGCAGATGTGGGCAGGTGTGCGCAGGCCCAGCGCAGGCCCCACCTCCTCTCTCCCTTGAGTGATGCCCCATCCTCAAGGGTGGCCTCATTGACCCTCTCCATTAAGTCCCCACTTTCCTGCTTGTCCCTTCCTTGCATCTCCCATTCAGCATCTCTTGCTCCTTTCACTCATCACACCTCTCCTGCACCTTGTTGCATGCCAGGCATTGCACCAGCCACTGGGAATATGACCATTAATAAGGCCCATGAATAAATCGCAGCATCTTCTAAAGGAAAGAGCAGTTCTAAGTGCTGTAATAAAGTGTGTGTGAATGCAGAGAGGGAGCAATTAAAACTGTCTAGGAGAGGGAGGACAGGCGAGGTTCAAGAAGGCGCTTGTGAGATGCTGACACCCCAGCTGGGCCTGAAGAGCCGGCAGACAATGGCACAAGGGTGACTCCGGCATAACCCACTGCCCTCAGACAGAGCAGGCAGTGTCCCAGGAGCCCAGGACCTGACTGAGGAACACAGGTCGATTGGCCAGAGCACGAGGAGTCTGGAAGACCCAGGAAGGACTTGGGGCTCCTTCCTCACAAGTGGGAGCTTGTGATGGAGATGAGGGGTGTGACATGGTCAGGCAAGCATGCTAGAAAGACCGCCTTCTAACCCTGGACTCCCTAACTCACCCTACATTTCTTCAGAGCCCTTATTACCATCTGTATATTTGACTTCTTAGGTTGTATTGTATGAAATGACCATTCTTGTAGGTCAAAATGGGAGAATATTGGCAAGCCCATTCAGTTAAACTTACGGTGTTTTTTGTTTGTTTGTCTGTTTGTTTGTTTGTTTTGTTTTGTTTTGAGATGGAGTCTTGCTCTTTCACCCAGGCTGGAGTGCAGTGGCGCGATCTCAGCTCACTGAAACCTCCACCTCCCGGGTTCAAGCAATTCTCTGCCTCAGCCTTCCAAGTAGCTGGGTTTACAGGTGTCCGCCACCACGCCCGGCTAATTTTTGTATTTTTAGTAGAGACGGGGTTTCACCATCTTGGCCAAGCTGATCTTGAACTCCTGACCTCATGATCCACCAGCCTCAGCTTCCCAAAGTGCTGGGATTACAGGCATGAGCCACCACGCCTGGCCAAACCTATGGTTTTATTTGTGTATATTTTAGATTTATTTGTTATATGTACTTAGTTGTATCCTATATCCCTGGAGGCTAGAAGAGTGCCTGGCATAGAGTGCCTGCTCCCAGTAAGAATTTGCAGAGTAAGTACAGGAATGACCAAGGAGGGACTGGGGAGATGAAATTCCTGTTTAGTCTCCCCTCCTAAACATGGAAGCTCCCAGAGGACAGGGATCTTAAACTCAGCCAAAGACAGCAACAGACCTGCCTCCGTTCTTCTTACTTTCCTAGTGGCTCTGAAGTAACTGACTTTTGTAAGCTTTGGTTTCTTCACCAGTAAATAGGAGCAAGGGCAGATGCCCCCATTGTGTGTCATTAGGATCATATCAGAAGTCATGGAAAATGCTCCACATAGTACCAGACAGGCAGTAGGTACACCATCAATGCAATTTCCTTCTTTATATGCTAGACCCTATTTTGCCCTGTTCATACACAAAAACTCACAGCATCAAGACTTCTTTTTTAATGTGAACATTGACATACATTGAGTTTGACAAGAGAGAGACTCTACCCATGTCCAGTGAGGTGTGCTCGCATGAGAGCAGGGGACTCTGAGTACGCAGATGTGGGTCCCATCTGCCTCAGCCCCTCCCTGGATCTATAGCTCTCAGAAGGTCACTCAGCCTCTCTCCTGGACTTCTGCTCAGCAGAGAGCCGGAGGCGGGCCAGCCCATCTCTAGGTTCTTCCAGCTCACTTGCTTTGGGGAAGCATCCTTTGAAAAGTCCCTGGCCAGGTGCGGTGGCTCATGCCTATAATCCCAGCACTTTGGGAGGCCAAGGCAGGCAACTCGCTTGAGCCCAGGAGTTTGAGACCAGCCTGGGCAACATACTGAGACTCCGTCTCTACAAAAAATAAAAAGATTTGCTGGGTGTAGTGGTGTGCACCTGCAGTCCCAGCTACTAGAAAGGCTGAAGTAGGAGGATGGCTTGAACCCAGGAGTTCAAGGTTGCAGTGAACCATGATTGACCCACTGCACTCCTGCAACCTGGGTGACAGAGTAAGACTCTGTCTCTTTAAAAACAAAAGAAAAAGCTCTGTGCTCTCTAGAATCTCAGCTTCCATTTGATCCTAGGATTTGGGGGGCAATGTGCTCACTTGGAGGAAAAAGCAGGGCTGCGCCTGCACCCCAGCAAGCACCCCACCCCGCAGCCTTCCCAATCCACCATTGCCTAGTGGGTGGTCGGCAGGAGTAGTCTCCAGGAGTCTGAGTCCTGCTGGGCTGCCACAGAATCAGCTCATGGTGCATGCAGACAGAGCCGGCCTCCATCTCGGTGGCACCTCCACCCTTGTGTGCCCTGTAGGTCCCCGACATTGTGACTGGTTCTGATGCCATGTTTTGACACAGCCATGTGGATGTGGAGAGACTTTGACTCAGGCTAAAAACCAAACATTCTATTTTCAGCTCTTTTTTTATAGTTACCAAGGAAGGTGTTGAAACGACCACCACCAACTTCCTCTATCCATCACCTGTACAGCAGCAGTCACCAGGTCCCACTCTTAGGGTGGGAGTGGCAATGGTGTGAAAATCAAATGGGAAATGAAATTTTTTTAAAAAAGGAGGGAGGGTGCAGGGATGGCGGAGAGTCAAGGAGGGAGCAGGGACATCTGTCGGACACATTACCTGGACATAAAGATCAACAATTTTCATTTTGAGTTGGGTACTTGAATGCAGCCAAATCAAAATGTTCCCCCATCAAAACACCCACCTCTGTGCCTTCCGGGAGACTCACCCTCCAGATTGCAGGCAAGGCTGTCGACTAGTAACTCAGGCAGAAAGAAGAGAGGCTTCTTACTAATCCTAGGAGATGGTTATACTAGTATCACTCCCATTTTACAGATAGAAATTTGAGGCTCAGAGAGTAGCAGGAACCTGCTCAGGATGGCCCGCTGTGCTGGAGGTGGAGGAGATCCAAACCCAAGTTTTTGGATTCCTGGCCCAGGGCATTGCCAGCAGGGGCATCTTCTGGTGTCCCAGGGCACGGACAGCAGTGGCACGTGGGGAGAGCTGGGGAGCTGGCATCAGTGGAGACAAAGAATGCAGAGAGCCAGAGAGAGTGAAGGAGGCAGCCCCTTGATCTACTCAGAGGCAAATGTGCCCAGATCACCGCCTCCAACAAGCAGAGCCATTGGTGATGGTGGATAGCCCGCATCTGGCCAGGGGAGCATGCACTGCTGACCATAAAGGCAGCTGCAGAACCGGAAATCTACCCCAACCGCGCATGTTAAACGACCGGCCCATCCAGCTGTCCATTCGTCAAGGTAATCGTGCTCCTTCTGTCCATCAGACAGATTTATTAGGAGCAGCAGCAGGAGCCCATCGGAGCCCAGTCACAGCACACCCCACCCGCCCCCCCATCAATCCCAACACAGGGCGGGCGAGAGACAGAATATATGTAAGGTCATTTGGAGATGGAAAAAAATCATTCACAGCACTCCTGAAATAGCTGATCTCCGCTTTGCAGCAATTGCCACCTTCTTGGCCCTAAATCAAATTCTGCTATGAGAAGCAAACTCAATCTTCTCTCTCCCAAGTTTTGCTTTTTATGAGATTGGCAATAAATTGGGGTGTGGACAGAGAAAAGGCACCAAAGGTCACTGGAATCTGGACATGCCTGTGCAGCCCTGAGGGCACAGGAAGGCAAAGGCAATGAGAGGTGAGAAGAGCACCTGGGTGGGAACAGGGCTAGTGGTGACAGAAGTGTCAGGAGGGCCTGGCTCTCTCTAGGATGACAAGCACAGCGCTGAGTCAGTACTGAGTTTACACATAAACCCACCAGCAAACCAAACCGATTCCTGACTTCATGAATCTTTCATTCTAGTTAAAAAGAAGACACTCTTGCTGCCTTGCTATATGTAAACAATGAGAGCCCGCACACTCACGGTGGCTGTTTGTGATGATCGCAGCCTGGGGCACATTTAAACACTCCAGCGTGTCAGGAGAGCGCCTGAGACGAAGAGGCTTTTAAACTCCTCCCACAAAGGTTGCCGTTTCTCTAGGCTCCACCTTTCCAGCGTTTCTCTGTTCACCCAGTCGCAAGGCGTCTCAACCCAGGCACTAATGGCATTTGGGGCTAGATAATTCTTTGCAGTGGGGAGCTGTCCTGTGTAGGGTAGGATGTTTAGCAGTGGCCCTGGCCTCTATCCACTAAATGCTGGCAGCACCCACCAGTTGTGACAACGAAAAATGTCATGAGACATTGCCAAATGTCCTCTGAGGAGCAAAACTACCCCCACTGAGAACCACCTCTGCCAGGGGCTCAAACATCTGAGGGTGGCCCCTCTCTCTGCAACCCCAGGCCTCTCTGCTAAACTCCTACTCATCCCACAGGGCCATCCACCTGCCAGATATTGCCCCCTGGATGGCACCTCAAATGCAGTAAGCCCCTTCCATGGTCCCCCCAACACAACCCCCCCCCCCCCAGGGCACCTTCTCTGACCATGAAACTCGTCTTTGGCAATGGATTCTATCTCTGCCACTTCTTGCCTGGGCAACCCAAAACAAAATATATGCAGGTATCTCATCTGAAAAATAACAATAGCAGTAACAATCACCTCCTAGAGCTATAGCAGGAACAAAATCATATTATATAGAAAAAGGCATCTCTGAGATCATTTGTCTGTCATATGATGAGAGTTTAATAGATGTTTATATAAAAATCTTAAAATAATTAAGTAATCCACATAAAGGGGTGAAAGCATGGCCTTGAGACGTAAGCAAATGAAATACCGCGTTTCAGTACGAGAGACGTCACAGTCACTTGCTGACGTATAGATAATTCAGTAAAAGAATCAATGAATGGATGAGTGGGTGATCAGAAGCGGTCCCTGTTTCCAGGAAGTAGCGAAATTTGCCAGCAAGTGCCGAGCCCACGTGGCCCTCCTTGGCGTTTGTCCGCCATCCACCACAGGTGAGCTTGTGCATGGCAGGTGCTCAGTGAGGCCTTATTGGATAAACACCAACAGAGAATGCTAATTTTTCTCACATCTCTCTAAGAAGGGAGAAGGAGAAAAAGGAGGGAATGTATGTAGGAGTTAAGTGAGAACAGACTTCGAAAGGACCAGACTCCAGGAAATCCTCTATGTCTGCCTGACAGGGACATTGGAGTCGCCAGAGCTTCCGGGCACAGCAACACTGCTCTCCAGGGACAGTTGGATCTCCATGTTTTCCCACTGCCAAGGAACGAGATGGGTAGAATAGAAACTGGCCTATATAAAAACCAATTCTGAGATGTGTTCAGCTCCTTTTATGAAACAAGAATTGTGGTGTAACCAACATTGTCCAAAGTAGAAATCCGTAGCTGAGATTGGGACCCTGCAGAAAACAACACAGCCCTCCTTGAGGGCACAGCCCAGTAAGCACATTTACTATCATGTAATTTTCCTGGCTGTGTACTTGCTGGAATGGGGTTTAGCCACTGTGGTTTCAAGTCTCTCCCGATAGCCTTCCCTTTGCTGAGTAATTGTAGGCGAGTCTCTTCTCCTCTCTAGGCTATAGCGAGTTACCTTATCTTTAATATGAGTGGTTGGCCTAGATGATTTCAAAATCCTTCCCAGCAATAACATGCCATAGGTTGAATCATCAGCCTGAGGTTTAGTCCCAGGCAGTGGTGTGTGGGAGAGAGTATGCTCGTGTGTATGTGTGTGTGTGCGTGTGTGTGTGTGTGTGTGTGTGTGTATTTGCAGTGTCCTTTAAGTTGATTGATAATGTCGCATCTCAGATGCCAACAATAAATGCCGATGGTAGAGACTTCACTTCTAGCATCCACTGACTTCAAAACAGATAAGGACTCTGGGAAAAGCATGACTCCTCTAACATGCATAAATACGCCTGGCAAGCTTTGGAGCCCCCAAGGTCTTTTTTTTTTTTTCCTGGCAGGTATGCTAAACTTCTGCACATAATTGTGTGACAAATATTGCATACAGCTTTGCTTTACAAAAATCAGGTGTCTCATTTACCCAAGAAAGCTGCTGTGTCTCTAATAAACGAGGCCGCAAGACCAACACTTCTTTTCTGAATAATTATCTTCTGAAGGCTGCATGGACAGACAATGAGAAAATCAAATTAGTCTGAGACAGCAAAAAGGAAAGTGAAGCTAAATACACTCAAGTATGGCCACTAGAATTACAGGGAAGTCCTTCTGGGATGGTGGTCTCTTTGATGCTAGGTAAATAACAGGAAAATCTGAAAACGCATTGTTCTCCCCATCCTACTGTTTTTAGGTTTGCTGCTGCCTTATCACTACTGAGAGATTTATTAAATGTAAATCTTAAAAAAGGCTGACAAGACTTATATCTAAATATTCTCCTATTTCTGTCATTCTTGAGTTGTGTCTCTGTTCTACGCATTCCCACAGTAACCCATCTAAGAAAGAAAGAAAGAAATAAAATGCTGTCATTCCCTTTCTGAAGAATCCCCAGTGATCCTTAGCAGATTGAAGTCCAAATCCATGAGTGGGGCCGTCAAGGCTCTGCAGGGTCCCCGACTTGCCCCCTCTTTGCTGTCAATCTCCCTTGCACCTTTGCTCCCAGGATGTTGTCGTCTCATCTGAAGGCACACAGAAACTCTCAGCCACTCCCCCACCCCAAGCCTTTGTTCATGCTGGTTCCTTCAGCAGATTGGTCTTTCCGAGTCCTTTATTTGCCTAAGAAACTCCTACTCCTCTTTGAGACCTTGGTCAAATGTTGATTCCTCGGGAGAATTTTCCCAAATGTCCTCCTTCTCTTCATCAACAACTATTTGTTGTGGGTCCCCAGCCCCAGGTATTAATGGCATAGAAATCAGTGGTGAGGGAGACACACTGAGAGACTGGAAACCAGAAGATGTTACCAAGGAGGCACAAGTTCCCTGGGGAGCAGACCCTGAGCGCAGTGCATGGCACACAGAGGGCGTTCTTAAGCGTCGGTGGAATAAACGCTCCAGGGATGGATGAGTAATCCGCCTGGGACACTGGGAAGCCATGGGGCCCTCCCAGGAGCCATCAGAAGCAGCCACAGGTGGGGTCCTCTGGGATGCCACAAGGAATGCCACCCCAGCCCAGACAACTGGTCTGGCTGCTGACACTGCCAAGGCCCGGGGGAGGATGATGGGCCCTGAACTGAAGCTGAGCGGGTCAGGGGCTGGCCAAGTGGGTGGAGGCAGAAAGAGCCTGAAGGAGGCATGCTGAGCCTCACCTTTGGGAGACAAGAGGAGGCTCCCACACAGCCCCAGGAAGGGGGACCAGGAGGCCAGTCCGTATCTCCTAAATGACCAGCAAAAGATGGGTGGCTCGAAACACCCAGTGAGCAGTGGCTCTTTGGCCTGGTTTCCCTGCGGCAGCTCTGGGTGCTGCTTGCATGCAGAGAGCACTCAGCGTATACCAGGTGCACGGTCACGTGGGTTAGCAAGTAAATGAACAAACGCACAAATGAACCAGGCTGTCAGGATTGCAGCACTTGGCTTTTGGTGCCTCCCTCAGTTTCCTTTTAAAAGAAAAGTCTCCAAGGACAGTAAGATGAGGGACAGGTGAGATGGGGACACTAAGAGACACACCAGAGATCATCTTAGTTTTTCTCCCCTTAGGTTCATTAAGGAAAAAGACCCTCTCAGGGTCCTTTCTGACCCTCAGGAGTGGAGTCCCAGCTTAGAACCCCAAAGGTACTCCATAAAGGAGTGTTGCATGCTTGCAGGGGGCCTGCATTTCTGCGATTAAGAACATGACCTCTCCCACATCCCCCTCCAAGGTCACACTGTCTGCCTCACCGTGACCCCACTAGCAAGCCTCTGGTGTGTGCCTTGGTTCATGAAATGCTTCTTCTGCTGGGAAAATGCCATTTTTAGATAGACAGACATCAGCAAAATATAGCCATGACCTAAGCCCCCGCTCAGACTAGGGAGGCCCCACAAGCTCCATTTCCTAGCATTGGGGCATCTCATTCCCCTGTCCTATCCAAGCAGTTGGGGAAAGCTCTGCAGGGGAGTGTGCACACCAGTCAGGCAAAGGATGGATTCAGGCAGAGAAGAGGTGAGGCAGAGAAGAGAGTTCAGGAAGAGAAGAGGTGAGGGATTAGGACCAACCCAGACACCTGAAAGAGAGCAAATCTGGCCCTTCCCTCCTGATGGGCAAAGAGAGCCCCACAGTGGCCACAGGATCTGCAGGGAGTCCATGGCACAAGGAGAAGAGTTGGGAAAGAATAGAGAAGGCAGTGGGGGTAGACTGAGGATGACTGGGACCCAGGGCTGAGGAGGCCGACTGAATTCAACAGCCCCTGGGAGCCATGGAAGCTGCTGGAGCTGAGGAGGTGCATGGCACGAGCATCCAGTGGACTGCAAGGCAGAGCCCAGAGCAGAAAAGCAGCATGGAGTTCAGCTTGCACCCAAGGCTGGTGAACTCCGGCCTGCCTGGGTGAGTGCTGAGTGCTCCAGGGAGACATCCTATGGATGTGGGACTCCATTGCATCTTTGGGGAGAGATCAGGAAGAGCCCTGCCTGGTCACAGAAAAAATCTCGTCTACAATAAGCAAGCAAGCAATGCGGTGGGGAAGACATTTGCTTCGGATGCACACGGTCCAGACTGGATTCCTGGCATCACACCAGGCTCCCGACTGTGTGGAGGTAAGGGCAGGCTTGGGCCAAAGTCCCAGCATTGAGTCTAACAAAATGCCATGGCAGGGCCTTTATCAATGTTCGTGAAACAGAGAGCCTCCTGACCTCCCTGAGCCTTGGTCCCTTCTCTTGTAAAAACCACCCATGTCAGGATGATATTTGCAATGCACTTAGAACATGGTAGGAGCTCCACAAGTGGTTTTGTGACTACTTATCTTTCACGGATAAGGAAAGTGATCAGTAGAAAAACTGTGAGAGGGAATTAGCAACTGATCAAATGTCTAAAGCAGTTTTTAAATTTTTACATAACGTTACTTTCCAAAACTTGCCCATATCAGTAATGTCTTCTGGTGCATCCAGACCACCTGTGGTCAGTATTGAAATTGTCCTCGATAGAGGATTCAGCGGCGTTCCTGGAGTCACATGGCAGGTCAGAGGTGGACCAAACAACAGATGCCCTGCCTCCCAGTCCAAGACCTGCCCAAGACTTGACCATGTTGTCCCTGCTAAAGAGCACAGTGACCCAGTGCCTGGGGGGTGTCTTCTCTCAGGCCAGTCCTCCGGGGAGTAAGGGATCTGGGCAAGCAAGACTGGAGGCCTGACAAGAAGGTGTGTCCCAGGGGGACTTTGTGCAGAGCTCAAAAGGATGGACCAGCTTGGCGTTGGTTGAGGTTGCTTCCCATTTCTAAGACAGTACAGTGGCCTCTGGTGATGTAAGGACCCTGTGGGCAGTGATGCTGCATTCTCAGTAGCCTCTGGAGCCAGTCTGAAATCTGGAGTGGGAGTTGGGGGGCAGGTCAGGGTTGCACAGCTCAGCCAGACACATTGGGGTTGAGAGGCAGTTTCCAGGTTCAGCCAGCACCTGGAGTGATAAGAAGGGAAACTGAGGCAGGAACCCTGTCACACAGCTTGAGTCAATATAGCTGACCCCTGCTCTACAGATTCTGAGCCCAAACTGCCCAACAAGTTCCAAACCTGCCTGCT
This sequence comes from Hylobates moloch, assembly GCF_009828535.3. Taxonomy (NCBI): domain Eukaryota; kingdom Metazoa; phylum Chordata; class Mammalia; order Primates; family Hylobatidae; genus Hylobates; species Hylobates moloch. The sequence continues at coordinate 73,479,964 of NW_026652278.1, forward strand.
TGTGGGCAGAAGCTCCTGAGGCCTCCCCGCCCTGCTGGACCTGCCCAGACCCTGCATCTCCAGGAAAGGATGGCAGTGGCTGGGACAGGCCAGCACTTCAGAAAGCTTGCCTGCCAAAGGAGTCACAGCTCATGCCTCACAGGCTTCATGAAGACCCATGAGCTCACCAGGCTGGGGCTGGGATGGCTTGAAGTCAAATGCCATTGGTCTCTTTTGATAAAATTAGCAAACTGTAACCACTGGGGAAAACTGGGTAAAGGGACCACTCTGTGCTCTCTTTGCAAATTCCTGTGCATCTAAAATTATTTCAAAATGAAAAAATACAAAAACATGACATTGGTTTCAAAACTGACCTCCTCAGCTCCCGATGCCGCCGACCTGGCAATCCTTCAACAACCCTGCCCAGACCCAAGCAAAGCCCCTGATCCAGTGAGGACCTTTTGAAAAGAAACTGCCCCCAGACTTTGCTCCTCTCCCTCCTTCCACCGCCTCTGCTCTGAGTCAGATTTGCATTGCCTTTCACCTTGCATTTGACCCCTTCTTAGTTAGCCTCTGACCTCCACTGTTTCCCTCTACAGTCCACACCCTACCTCACCAGTGGAAGGCATCTCAACCTCAGCTCTGCTTCAAACCCTCCAGAGGGTCCCATTCCTTTTGGGATAAAATCCAGCTCCTCAGCAAGCTCTTCAAAGTCCACCCCAATGTGACCTCAATCCACACATCTGTCCAGTTTCATCTCATCACATGAGCCCCACCTCGATGGAACCACAGACTTAGGTACCAGCCCCAACAGACCACCAGACAGTCCTCAAAAATGCTACCCATTTGTCCAGCCTCTCCTCCTGTGCCGAAGCTATTCCATCCATCTGGTAGACCCTTCCCTAACCACCTCTGTTCATTAAAATTCACCTCTTCCTTCAGTACTTAGCTCAAATTTCTTCTCTACTTTGACCCTGCCCAGGGGAAGCATGCCTTCCCATGGCTCCCAGGTGAAGAACACTCTGACCTCCTTGTCCACTGGGGTGTGTGGCACACATTGGCTGGGCTCTCAACGTGGGGGTGCCCTGGGGATGAGGACCAGACTTGGTTCATCATTGGCCCATTAGAGACGCTGGATGGATATTTCTGGAATGCATTTGTTGTTGAGGGAAACTCATTCCTCAGTGAAGAGAATCAACATTTGGGTCCCAGAAGAACTGTGCAGTTGTTTTGAAAAGAAGGAGTGGAAACTACTGACCTTCAAAGCAAATTTGAGCTGAGGGTGTGTCTGAAACAAAACACACAAAGGGAGGTGGGGGCCAGGAGGGGACAGGAAGACCTTCCAGCTTTGGTGTCGCACCCAGGAGAACCTCTTCCCGGGCCAGGAGGAGGTGGAGCTCGGGTGGGGTGGGAGTGCCCCTCCTTCCCTCCCCTTGCGGTCCTGCGGGATGCTGCTGATGTTCCATCGCCTCCCTCTCGGGTGGGTGTGGGGCTGGCTTCCTCTGAGCAGGTTCCCCTGCAAAGGGAGCCCTGGGGTCCCTGGAAGAAGGCAGAATGTGAGTGAGGCTCGATCCAGCCAGACCAGCAAAATGGTGCCCGTGGCTGCGTGGCCGCATCTATCCTGTGGGAGAGGGAGGAGGGCTGGCGGGGCCAGGCCTGCTGTGCTCAGCAGGTATCTCGTCTGCTCTCTCCTCGGCCACGCCATGCAGCCTTGAGAGAGTCTGTTTGCAATTACCGCTTGTTTTGATTATTAGGTCAGAATATTCATCTCCAAGGGCTTATGATAAAAGGCCAGAGCAGGACGATATTTCTCGTTCCAGACTAAATCTCCCAGTCTTTGTGTGTGTGCATGTGTATTTTTCCCCTTTTCCTTGTTTAACCAATTTATTCAGTTTTTGACTCCAGAAGAGGGATGGCTGCAAGAGGCAACCCCAGAGGCCATGAAAGCAGTGATCCTGGACCACAGGAGGGGAAGGAGCCCCACCCAGTGAGAAAGCCAGCATGGGGCGGGCTTTTGACTCATCCGGAAGGCAGCTAGCTGCTGGAAACAGAGGCTGGTGTTGGGAGAGTCGTAGAAGCCCAGGCCTGGGAGGGACTCTGGATGTCAACCATCCAACCTCAGCACATATTTTGTTACCTCTGCAGCATCTCCACCAAGTAGTTAGGCAATCTCTGCTCCCATTCCTCCAGGGACGGGGAACTCACTACCTCCTCAGGCAACCAGGTTCACCGGGCATCAATTACAGAAAGGAGAATGCATCCTTTCTTGTAAGAGTGGTGAATCCTTGACCTCTAAGACTTCTCTAGGCAGAATACCCTGTTTCTTCAACACACTGAGTTGGATATGTACCCAAGCCTCATGATCATCCTGAGTAAATGCAACCCTCCCCACGGGGTCTGAACACCCAGAGAAGCAGGATTTCCACCTCCCTCCTTCCAAACAGCCTGCCTCTCTCTCCTCGGAGACGTTGCTGCTTTTTGTCAGATCCAGGTCTGGAGCTTCCAAAACTGAAGAAAACGTCCTCACAGGGTGCAGTGTGATGGCCGCCCCTTCCCCCTCTGGAGACCTCTTCATCTGTACTCACTGCCCAGGCTCCTGAAAATGAGTCCTTCAGGAGTCCTCAGGATGAAGAGGAAAGGGGGAAGAAAAGAGAAAGGGAAGTCACAGTGCTCTCAGCCCCAGAAGAGTGGTATGGCTTTCCTAGCCTCAAAGGCACGGCAGCCTGACTTCTAGAGGAGAGAAAGAGAGAGAGAGAGAGAGAGAGGAGACAGACAGACAGAAACAGAGAGACAAAGACAGATGGAAACAGACAGAGAGATCAGGGTCTTCTGTAGATTCCCTAAGCACTTGCGAAGATCGTTATCCACGTCGGTATCACAGCTACTTTGGGAAACAGACACCCATGTGATTTCTATGATGACCATTTTGCAACATTAAAGAAAAAGATGGAGCTGAAAAACACAGAGGCCACCAAGCTAATAAAGGTTGGCACCAGGAAATGAGGCAGAAAGGTTCTTTGGGGCAGAGCCTTGTTGGCAGGCTCATGGGCGGCCCACAGAGTGGCAAATTTGTTTTAGATGGCATGATAACATAAACAAAATTATTTCTTGTCCAAACCAGTTCTTTGGGATTGAAAGGGGATGCTAGCCACGTTCACTCAGGCCACGAGCACAGCCCAGGACCATCCTGGCTAACAGGGACATATGGCCCTGCTGCCACGGAGGCCTCCAGCTCCAGGTCCCCGAGCCAGTCTCTCCTGCTCTGCCATGCCCACCCCAGAGAGTGATCCAAAGGCACCACCCACCCAGAAGCAGCTCCGAGGACAGTGCAGAGACTTCCTTTCTGCTAGCGCCCACCTTCTTCCAGTATGCAGATTGCTCTGTCCAGTTGCCCCCCAGGCATCTCCTCCTGGATAGTCCATGGGCCCCATGAGTGAGCCTCCTCTAATACAGACCTGCAAGGTGCCAGTATCATGTGGGCATCTGCTGTGCCCCACAGTGTGTGTGAGGAGCCACAATAAAGGCCAGCTCTCAGCACAGACTTGCAGCCTAGAGCTCAGTCTGGTTCCTTGACCTCCCCGCAGCTCTGGCTGCATAGCTCTTCTCATGGTGTCTGCCAGACCCCTTGGAGAACTGGAGATGGAGATCCATCCCCATTCTCCTCTCCCCTTGCAGACTGATTTGGTGTTGGGCCTGCTCCTGACTTCTCTGAGTAGCCACTCCCTCCACCTCACCCTTCATTTGATCCAGGCCTCAGTTTCCACCCTGCCTTGGACTTGGTTTAATCATATTCGCCCATGTTCACCACAAGCTGAACACAGAACGATGTGTCCAAACAGAACCCCAACCCCTCCCAGAACTCATCCTCCATTTGGGATTCCTGATGTTGGTGAAAGGCACCACCAGGTATCTGCTCACTGGGTGAGTCCTGTTGGTTCCAGAACCGCAGCTTATGTCACTGCAATTTACTCGCCTGTCCTCCTGTTCCCCAGGAGAATGATCATACCCATATCTAGGGGTCACCCTTGCCATTCTTTGACACTGTCTCTTTCCCATGTGCTTTGCTTAGTGGGGGTGGCCCATGGGCCGTGTCAGCCATCGCTTGCTCAAGCCAAAGGCCGGATGAACAAATGACTATCACAAAGCCAGCAGGGGCCCAATCTGGAAACTTGGCTGCATTCAATTCCAGTTGTTCCAAAAGATTGGATTGATTTAATAGGAATGCTTCCTAACGCGTGAACAATTATTATTGTTTTAAATTAGCAAGAATAAAATTCTACCATCTTTCTCCCGGAAGCTACTTCCAGAGAGGCCAAGCTGTAAATTCACAGCACCCGTGAGGGGCTAGATAAACAGCCAACTGAGCGGCAAGGAAGCTCCGCAACCGAAAACATCTCCAATTCATAGTTTCCCTTACGGGAAGGGGAGGCTGCTGAAGAGCCGGGAGGAATTCTTTTTCCTTCTCATTTTAAAAGGGAATCTTCTCATTTGTTCCTGCCCTTCCTTCTGGCTTCATAAGAGACACCTGAGGTTGAGTGTGCTTGGCTGACAAAAAGGGACCCACAACATACGTTGAACTAAGTGAGGCAGCTAGTGGTTATCATCGCAAGAGCCCGCGGCACTGTGTCATTGTGTCATTGTATAGTTGTGTAGTGTGTGCCATCTCAGTCCCACCCTTCCCTTCCTTCATGACATCACTGCTGTGACTTTTTTCAAGCCACAAGACCAGGCTTCACTTCCCAGCCGATGAGGTGAGGCCCACTCCCAGCTCCACCCCATCCATTCTGTGATCCTGGCCAGCCCTGGCCCCTCTCTGGGCCTCAGTTTTCCCATCTGCCCCATGAGCCCTGGCTGTGAAGTTCTCAAATGATAGTGGCCCCTCTGTTTGTGAGACCATGTCATAGAGTCGCCCCCTAAATTCTTAGCGCTCACTGGAAGAAACAGACCACGTCCTGAGCAGCAGCCCCTGGCCAAGCTAGTAAAACACATCCCAGGACCCCAGGGCAGAAGAAGCAAGTGGGACCATCCATGTGATCCTGATGGGCGCTGGAGGTGTGGAGCATGCTGGAGTCAGGTCCTGCTGTGGCTCGGCATTTGGTCACTGCAGCAAATTCCATCCTCACCAAGCACCTTTGCCCACTCCGGGTGTGCCTGAGCTCCATCCATCATTTATTCATCTGTCAGATTGTATTGGCTCCTTTCCACATTCCAGCACCTGAGCCAGATACTGATGCAACAAGGATGAACAGGGCCCCGCTCTGGGTGTGAGGAGTAAGGGGGAGACACAGGAACATGAACAGGTCATGCGAATGCACTGTTACAAGTGGTAGCCAGAGGCAGCTTCAAGGTGCTGGCAGGTAGGAAGGGTTCCTAACTGAGTCTGGACAAAGAGATCTCAGGCATGGAGTCAGCTGACCTGAGGCTTAGGCGGAGGCTAGGAGCTCCCAGCTGGAGAAGGAGCACCAATTCTTGGCAGAAGGGCATGCACACACCCCTTCCCCCGGCTGCAGCTTCACTGGTCACTCCTGATCACATTTTTCCTCTGCAAACATTCCCAGCTCATGGACCCATCTCAGCGCCCTCACCTCCCCCACCATCCCAGCTCCCCTGCCCTGTCTTGCCCTTCCTCCCCAGTGGTCCTTTCTTGGGCTGGGGTAGTCGGGTTGCACATGTGTGTTTGAATATGCCGGCCAGCATTGCTTGTGGTCTCATAATTGAGTCTCCCCAGGAATGGAGAGATGTGGGAACTGAGCTCCTGGAGCTGATGGACCAGAGAGGGGTGGGGCAGGGAAAAGAAGGACGCTGAGAACCAGCCAACTGTTGTGCAGCCCCCAGGACTCTGGGAAACCAGCTGGGAACAAATCAAGGAAGAGTCCAGGCAAGGCCAGGGTGCCTAGGGCTGCTGAGTGTCCTGTTGGTGGGAGAGAGGTTGGGCCCCGCCAGCCCTTGGCCTCCTCCTCTCCCATTTACCCTGCCCTCAAGGCCAGGACCAAGGCCCACAAAGTCCTCACGCTGACCTGGCTGCCCCACCGTGGGGAGAAGTCCCCACTGCCCTGGACCAGTCCATGCTGCCTGAATCCTGCTGTCCTTGTCACCTGGCTCCAAGCTTACTGCAACAACAGCTGCTGCTGTCCTCACCCCTCCCCTAACCCTGTCAGGCACACCCTCTTCCATTTGCCCAGAAGGCCACAGAGGCCACATCATAATGTAGAACAGAATTTTCCTGAACACTGGGGAGTACTGGGAAGTGACGACAGCACAGGGCAGAATAGGACACAAAACGGATGGTTCTACGGGAGCGGGACACTGACGCCTGGCTCCTCTCTCAGGCGTGGCATGTGGCCCGGGCCTTGTCCCCACACCAAGGTGGTGCCTCTACCCCCTGTAGCCCCAACCCCTCCTTCTTCTTGAGCTTCTAGGTGAGAACCTCTAGCTTCTGCAGAGAGGGGAGAAGGCAGGGGGAAAGGAGGGAGGGGGAGAAAAGGGACCCTGGAAGCTCACACCCATGGATTTTATTTCACCAAATCTCCCCCCAGCAGCATGGGAGTACCTATGATCTCTACCTTACAGGTGAGGAGCTTGAGGCTCAAAGAGGAAGTGGTAGAGTCCGCTATCTCTCCAGCACTTCATTCCTGGGACACATATTATCCCAGGGCTTCTGGACTCCAAGCTGCCCCATCACGCCGCAGCCAAGGGGCAGAAGCCTGGGAGTGGGGGAACCTCTGAGATCTGGAACAGCAAGATCTGAGGTCCCGTGTCTCTACCCTTCCAGCTGGCTCCAGCAGGCCGTGACATCTCAGGGAGCTGCAGGCCATGGGCACAGTTAGCTCAGGGAGCTTAACAAATGTTTATAAAACCTTTCATACGCAGTTAATGATCCTTATTAGGACCTGGAAAAGCAGTCACTCCTGCCACGTCCCAGCTTTAAGGAGCGTTTTATTATTACACGCCGCTCCGCAAATTCACGAGAGAAGTCGTGGCCCATTTGTCAGCAGGGCCAACGCCCAGGGATGCTGACAAGAAGCCTCTGTCCTGGGATTGACTGGGCCAGATTTCCGGCTCCACTTGCCCTCCCTGCCACCCCCACATGCCCATCACCCTCAAGCTGCCAGTGCACCAGCTGCCTCCCCTGAAAAGTCCCACCTTGAGGCTGGTTGTGTCCCCAGAACCCGGTGCCTGGGGCCTGAGTCAGGCAAGGCCTGGGGCAAGGTACCTCCCTGTCCTGGGCAGGGAGGAGAAGCCTTACAAGAAATCCAGATGCCTAGGCCCCAGACCCAAGTCTAAATTATTGACCAGGTGCTCAGCTGGTCTGAAGACCTATATTTGGGAGCCGCAGTGCCTGAGACACAAGCCTCTGATGCCTGCATGCCAAGGCAGGCTCTGCCCACGACTGTGTGACTTTAGGCAAATCTCTCCAGTTTTCTTTGGTATCCCACCTGTAGAATGGGCAAATCATATCTACCTCCAAATGGTTTTTGTGAATATGATATCATTTTATGTGAGCAAAGGGTGTGTCGTGATGACACGGTCAAACCTGCCTCTGCTGTTGGAATGGTGGAATCCCAGCACTCGGAGCAGGAAACCACCGAGGTCTGGGTAAGAAGCAGGCAGTGGAACTAGACAGGGTAATTGTTGCACAACGTTGTGGCTGTATGAATTGCCACTCAATTGTACATTTAAAAATGGTTTACGTTATGTGAATTTTACCTGAAAACAAAAAGCCAAACCAATCAAGTTCCTTCCCACTTTAAAAATGACATGCCTACCAGGCTCTGAGCCTGGGTGTGGCTATTCCCTCTGCCCACTCACATTTTAGGGTTCATTGAAAATCATTTCCTCCAGGGCTCCCGCCAAGAGGTGTCCCTTAATGCGCTATGGTCCCCATCCCCGGGAGAGGGCAGCACCCTCACCAAACAATAGGCTGAGGGAGGGGGGTCCTATCTGCAGCTGTCCCTCATCTGGCACATAGTAAGTGCTCAATATTTGTTCATGGAATGGAAGATTTCACTTTAAATCAGCCCTAGTTTTAGGAACAAAAAGCAGGGCATCCCTGCCCCAGTTGCACAATTGGTAGAGGAACTGGGGGCCAGGCCTGTCCCACCCCTGGAAGACCCCCCTGCCTTCCTATTCCCTGTCAGCAGCTTCCCCTGGGTGGGAAGCACAGCCCAGACATTGAGCCTCTCCTTCCCAGCCATTAGCTAATCTGCCCCCGGCCAGCCAGCATGCCAGGGCCCCTGTCTGCCCTTCCTGTTTCCCCAGGACACTGCTGTTTACATGGTCAAGGGCTTATCACACACAGGCAGGCAAAGGCCCATACTAGGAAACCTTGTCCCCAGCATCTCCTGACACTCCAAGGTTTTGACTGCTTGAGACTTTCGCTTCTAGATGCTCCTGCTGGAAACCACTCACATGCAGGGCCTCAGTTTCCCCACCCCTAACATAAACAGATGAACAACCACTTATTGATTTAACACCACTGTGGAGTGACGTGGCTATGGGGTGGGCTTTGTATTCCAAATTCCTGGGTCTGAATTCCAGCTCTGGTCCTCACTGTGTGAAGCTGAGCCAGTGATTTCACTAAAACTGCCTCGTTTCCTCTTCATGAAATGGAAATGATTCCAGTACTCATTCTCCAGGTCTGTAGCACTTCGCTGTACCTAGCACTGTGCCCAGAGCATTTATAAGCACTTACAGCTGTGAGCTATGACTTTCAGAGGTCCTTCCCTTATCCTCACGACTCGGGTCCTTCACTTCTTCCCTTACAAAGTGGAGGAGAGGAGCAATTTTGTGCACTCACTGATGGGTGACTACAGCCCTTGGCCAACACTGGTCACCAGAACAGCCAGAATAGCCCTGGCTCTGGCATCTTTCAGCCTCTTTGAACTTGGATGCATCATGAAAACAAAAAAGGGAATTTACAGAGGAAGAAACAGAGATCTAGAGAAGACTGAAGCTTCCCTCACTTACCCAGTTATGCAGAAGTGGCCTGCAGGTGGAAAGAGAATCCACCCCTGGTGTAGGAGCAGGATCCAGGCTCTGCCTGTGTGGTCTTGGGCCAATCACTGCCCTCCCTTAGCCTCTGTCTCCCCAGCCATAAAATGGGCACATTAATCCCTACCCAGCCTAACCCCCAGAAGGCACACAGTGAACGTGAGAGAGGGGCTGTGAATGGCACCCTCAGGCAAGTGGGCAGGACAAGGCACCTACCAAGTACCAGGTATCAGCCTCACTCCAAAGACAGATGCCCAAAGTGATGTGGCTCCAGCTATGACCTCTCTGGGGACCCCAAGATGAATCACTTGATTGGCAGCTCCATTTGGCTGTCCATAAGGCATTTCAGAAACAGCCAGACCAAACCATAACTCTGCCTTTCCACCCAAACCTCCAACTCCTCCCCCGGTGAACACTACTCTCGCCGTTCACCCAGTGGCTCAAGGTCATGATCCTGTACATTATCCTCAAATGCTCTCTTGCCCTCCCTCCTACATCCATCCTTTCAGCAAGACCTATCAACTCTGCCCTGGAGACACACCCCAAAGCCACTTCTCTCTAAGCCCACTGCCCACAACCAGGGCCAAGCAGCAGCCACTGGATCTGGATTGTGCGAGAGGTGCCTAACTTCCTTTCCAACTGCAACTCTGGGGCCCCCACCTTCCATTACTTTGAAGAGTCATTGGATCTTATCACTTATCTGTTTTAAACCCTCTGAAGTATCCTTATCTGGCTGGAATAAAACATAAGCCCCCCTACCTGCCTTACAAAGCCACGCACAATCCAGCGGCTGGCTTGGCTCCACCCCTCCCTCTTCCCCCATTTAGGCATACAGCCCTCTTCCTTCCCTCCAGTGGGCCAAATTCTCTCCCTCCTGTGTCCTCTTCCCCTGGTCTCCATCATTCAGATCTCAAATTAAAGTGTACCCTCCTCAGAGAGGCCCAACTGCCCTACTAGGTTCTTTATCCGCAACTCAGTAAGGCATCAGACTCCTTCAGTGCTCTGCAGGGAGGTTGCTCCCATCTGCCATTGTGTGCCCACTTTGTTGCCTCTCTTGCTTCCCACAATACTGAGGGCAAGAAACTTATTCCTATGACTCCTTGCTGCATCCCAGCATAAGAAGAGCCTGGCACATAGAAGGTGCTCAGGAAATATTCGCTGACTGAATGAATGAGGGAATCAATGGGTGAATGCAATACAGCTTCAAAAAGCCTGCCTTGATACAAAGGTTTACCCAAAAGAGGCCTTTTAATCTGCAACTCCTCAGGAGCTAGGACGGGGTCTGACTCACATCTGGGTGCCCACCACAGAGCATAGGGCTTAGTACAGGGTTGGCACTTCGTAAAGGTCTGTCCATTATCTATGTAGGCAACTAACAAAGACCATGCCAGGCTTGGGAAATAGTGAGTAGGATGAGCTACCTGTGCTCTGGGAGCTTGCAACCCAAATGGAGAGACAAAAAGGATCACACAGCAAGCCAATGGCTTAATGGAGATAGATATAAAATGTGCAATGGGATCATAGAATAAGCAAAACACATCAAGTCATAAAGTGACATATACAGTGGAATACCATTTACATAAAAGTTTAAACCTGAACAACAACACTGTATGTTGTTTATGAACCAAAAATACATGGTTAAAAAATAAAAACATGCATAAGAAGAAAGGCACCATCTCTGCAGAAGGAGGAAGAGGATTAGAATTGTGGAGGCCACATATGGGGCCATAATCGATAGTATTTTATTTCTTGAAAAGAAAAATCTGAAATAGATATGGCACAATATTAGGATAAGATAGAGCTCAGTGGGTCATCCATAGTTGTTTGTTATGCTAGTAGTCTATGGGTTTGAAATACTCCAAGATCACCTTGTATTAATGCAATGTGACTACAGAAAAAGCACCCTATCTGTTGAATGAGTGCCTGAGGTGTGGGTGACTTAGTGGATGGATAGATGATGGTAAAAAGGACAGATGCATGCATGCCTGGGTGGATGGAAGGATGGATGGGTGGATAGATAGATGGATCCATAAAAGAATGGATGGATGAATGGCATATGGCTGGATGGGTGTTGGGTGGATGGATAGGTGAATGGATGGGTGGATTCACGAGTGGATGGATCAAATGGATGAGTGGTAGAAATGGTGCTAGCAATTCTCAAAGTTTACCCTACTCCTTCCACATTTGTTGAGTACTTAACCACATGTCAAGCTCTATGCTAGGCCCTGGCATAGTGCACCCAGGATTCGGACAAATCCCTTCCCCATAGGAGCTCAAAGCTGGGGCCAAGATTCAGGCCCAATGGGGAGACCATGTGAAGTGCTACAGTCACAGATGTGTATCCACAGTGAAATGAGGGACAAACTCCCATAGAGACTTCTCCATAGAGGAAGCAGAGGTTCTTCTGTGTTCTTGAGGGATGGCTTGTTCTTTGGGGAAGAAAGCAAGCCTGGTGTCCCAGACAGAGGGATACCTGAACTAGGAAGGGAGGAGTGGGGCCATGGAGAGTCTGGGGAAGGGCTACTAGCAAAGGAAGCACAGAGGAGGGAATGGAAAGATGAAGCCAGCAAGAGGAATTGAGGCCTGGATTGCCAAACTGGGAGGTGAGACTTCACTCTTAGGCCAGATAGGTTAAGTCTGACCAATTGTCAGAGTCATCTGATTGGACCATAAAGGGGTTAGGCCCAGGAATCTGAATGGATCCAAGTCTATGCTCACCCTCAGCCAGGCCCCCTACTCCACCCCCCTCTCATTACTGGCTCAGGATGGCTTGGCCCCTATGGGCAGGAGTCCCTTCCATGGTGCCTGCATGTGTTCACTCCATGCTGGGTTCAGCAGCCCCAAGTGCCTAAGTGTGGGTGCCAGGGCCTGGCAGGGTAAGGAGGTGGGAAGCCCATGTGTATGTCCGCACACTGACCCTGATGGCAGCACGTTTTATTGTTTTTATTTTATTTGTTTGTTTGTTTGTTTGTTTTTTATCTCACCAAACAATTCTCCAACAAGAATTTTATTACTCAGCACAGGCTCCCAGCTAACTAGGAGAGCATTTTTCTAATTACATTTCCCTTGAAATACACCCGGGTTTGAGTTAACACCTCTTCAGTCTGCCAAAACCTAAGTCATTTTAAAATTAGTTCTGGAGGTTTTGCAAAAAATCCCACCGGGATGCAGCATTCCTTTCCCACCAAGTTGTGTTCTGAAAACTCTCCCCAGACGCCAAGAGCTGCTTGCCTTGGAGACTACATGCAGAGGGCCCAGGGAATGGCCCACATCCTGGCCCCACAGGCTCTCCTCTTTCTCAGGTCTGTTGAACAGCCCTTGCAATGCTACAAGATCGATAGAATCATAAATGCATTTTGCCCTAAGCAGTCTTTCTGATACTCTTTAAAAACCATGTGGATGGGAGGGAAATGTGATCCATATGGTTTTGAATCATTAACACTTAAATCGTCAAAACAGAGAGTTTTTTTTCTAGGAGAAATTTCATATCCAAGGCACCGTTAGTGGCTCTTTAATAAACTGTTTAAAATTCTGTTGTTCCCCCTAAAACATGCAAGCACATGCCACATATGCAGCATACGTATGCATACCCCACTAACTCTGAGATGGCATCATTGGGAAACACAGCCCATTAAGCACATCTATCCCCAAGACAGGGATGGGCTAAAAGCCCTCTTGAGGCATCTTCTGAGCACTCGTGGTGAATGAAATCTACTCTGTTCAATTATTCAGGCTGAGGAGTTCCATAGAGCTTTGAGCTCATCTGGATAAGCCCCTTGATGGTACAGATGAGAAAGCTGAGGCCCAAAGAAGGTGCAGACTCTTGAAGGGTTGGTAGAAGTCACAGGAGAGTATTTCGGGGTGATGAAACCACATGGGCAAAGTGCCCACTGCCGTTACCTCAAGTGCCTAAATGGTACGGTGTGAGGTAGGGATCTGGGCAGGAGAGAGAGGCTAGTGACTGGTCAAAGAGCACATTCCAGGGCTCCCCATAGCCTGAGTAATTAAACTCCCTGCTTTAGCCTGCAGGGTTGTGGAGCGAGGACTATCATTTTCATGAAATGCAGATCAGATCCTAACTCTTGAAACAGTGACAGGGATGGCATGGAATAATAGGGTGATCAGTTAAAAGATCATTGCAGGACCTCTTAGGAGAAATAATGATTACATAGGCTTGAGGCAGAAAGGAGGAGCTAACCTGAAAGGTATTTTGGAGATAAAATTGATTGGACTAGGGGCCAAATAAGTGCAGCTAGTGATGGAGAAACAGCATCAGGATCGTATTCCTTTCCTATGGCTTCTGTTAAAAAATTACCACAAACATACCAGTTTAAAATATGTAAATTTATTCTCTTACAACTTTCAAGGTCAGAAGTCCAAAATGAGTCTTCCAAGCCTAAAATCAAGGTGTCAGCAGGGCTGGTTCTTTCTGGAGGCTCCAGAGGAGAAATGATTCCTTGTCCCTTCCAGCTTCTGGTGTCCATCAGCACTCCTGGGCTTGTGGCCACATCACCCCAACCTTTTGCTTCCACTGTTGCATCTCTTACTACTCACTCTAACCCTCCTGCCTCCCTCTTATAAGAACCTTGTGATGACATCAGGCTCTCCCAGATAATCTCCCCATCTCAAAATCCTAAACTGGATCACATCTGCAAAGTCCCAGGGATTCGGATGGCAATATCTGGGGCCTGCAGGCATTATTCTAGCTACAGCAAGAATGAAACCCATATTTCTGATTTTTGCAACCAAATGATGCTTTCACTCAAGGATGGAGGAGGTTGGCGGGAAAGATAATTAGCTTGATGTAGGAAACAGTAATTCCAATTAGAAGTCTGGGAGACATCCAGGAGGGGAGCCAGAGTAAGGACTGGTCCAAGAGGATCCAGAACACAGGAGGGAAGTGTAATTAGAGAGTGTGACTTTTAGGTCTTGGGTAACATCAACATAGCTGTAATCATAAGATAAAATGAAGCTTTATGTATTTCACATTTATTTCCCTGGCCAAAAAGGGCCAAGGCTAAAGAGAGAGAAGGAGGCATTGATCAAGACTGAGGCGCAAGAGAGTTGATCCAAGAAAGGGGAGTGGGAGAGTTGCCAGAGTGGGATTGGGGAGAAAGGGTACAACATCAGATACAGGATAGGGTCAAACGGGATAGGTCACTGGTGACCTCAAAGCCATTTGAGTAGAGTGGAAACAAGTGGCGGGATTTGCCAGGGTTTGCCACAAAATTTCTTGAAGTGCAGACAATGTGAGAGCTTTGTGTGCAGAGGGCAGGGATGGGCAGAGGCTGGTGCTGCAGAAGAGAGAGGGACTTACTGCTAGAGCCAGGTCTCAGAGGGGTCGGGACAACACAGGAGGAAGGGAAAGGGGGATATTGGTCCTTATCTTTTCCCAGGAGGAGAGAGAAGAGAAAAGGGAGCATCAATGATCAAGCGTTTGAAGATGGAAAGAAGAGAAGGTCACATAGATATAGTACAAAAACAGGAGACGAGCTCATCAGATGAGAATGGGACTGGGAACAGCTAGAGGTGATTGTCAGGCTGTGAGAGAGAAGAAAAGTCCCTGGAGTGGCTCCATGCAGAACCCATCTTCCCCTCCCACTACCTCCATGAACCCTCTGGCTGGTGGTCCCAGCTCTCACTCCTTTGTACTTTCCAAGGTATGAGGCTGAAAAAAATGGAGATTCCCTGCTGGCTGGAGCATGATCTCCTCTGCCTTCCTTCTTTGTTCTCCTGTGACAGGGCCCTTAGGTCGAAAAGAAGCAGATGATTAGACATGAGGTGAGCAGAGGAGGTGGGACCTAAGAGCAGTCACATGTGAACATGAACTTGAACTTGAATGAGAGCCCCTTCCCTCTGCCCTCACCCAGGAACCTCAACCTCAGCCTTCCTCACACTTGCCTTAACCAGATCTCAGTGCTCTGTGTGATCTTGCCCAACTCCCTCCCCATCTCTGGGCCTCCTGTTGAAATGAGAGACTTAGAGCAATGACTGCTAAGGGCCTTGCAGCCTCCTAAGCACAACCTTGGATGTGGAAGAGCTATCTGAGTTGCTGCAGGGAGCCCCAGCCTCTTTGGAGAAGGGCCCAGGACTCTGTCATTTCATAAACATGATGCAGGCCTGTTTGGTGCTGCATAGCTGTGGTTTTCTGTTTTCCCCAGCAGTAGCTACAAGGCCTGGGCTGCAGCTGAGACAGCCCAGCAGGGAGAGGAGGGCAGGAGAGAGAGTGCTTCTCTGTGCTGCCTCCTCTGCTTGGCTCAGAAAGTGTGCATAAGTGAGAAAAACATGCAGGCAAGTTAGGCAGACCCTTCCTCCACCTCCACCCACCCATCCCAAAGAAAGTGGTACTTTCTAGCTGCTTTTGTAAAATAAAAAACACATTCTCCTGGTTGCCTTTCCTCTGCTTTGGAGCACGCAACATGCATACCAACATGCAGCTCTAGTAAACTTAGCCTTGGGCAGGTTTAGAGGGAGGAAGAGCACCCCAGGGATGAGATGGGGGTGAATGTGGAAGCCCTCTGCAGAAGCACCAACAGACTGCCAGATGAGCCCATTATTTGTGTATACTTCAACCTGCCCAGACCCTCGCTGGGGCCTGGCACACAGTAGGCCCAGATAACCCTGTGTTTATTAAGCCACATAGGATGGAACCTGGAGAGAATACAAGGTCATCATTGGAGAGAAGAAATGGCCATGAAGGGTGTGGCAATATGACTGATGCCCCACTCAGAGCCCCTTGCCTGGACAGGTCTTGCAGGATGGGGCGGGCGGCCAACAGTACACACTACACCTTCTGAAGCCAAGGGGAGCCGTCTTGTCCAAGGATGCCTGAAATTTGCCCACCCCTCCAAAGGTCAGCCCCCTGCCCATGACTTATTGATGGTGGAGTGTAAGTTCCAGTGCTCTTGCTTCACAATGGGACAAATCTTCAGTGCAATTCCCCCACCTGAGCTCCCCGCGGGATGAGACGAAGGCTGCGCTTTGCACCTCTGCTTAGCTCTTTCCCCTCCCCTATCCTGCTTCTCTCACTGTCTCCGGAGAATTCCCCTCAGTGCACCACTTGTACAGGAATCCCTGCTTCAGCTCCTGTTTCTGGTGAATCTGACCTAAGACAGCAAGGAGAGCCTTCTAGGCAAGATGCAGCTTGGGAACAGCCTTTCCTACCTAAAGCTACAGGGGTTACCAAGCTGCTCCCCTGCAGCAGGGGAGAGCAGAGGCTGTTTTGCAGGGCCAGAGTTTATTGGTGCAGCTCTGCACACTCAGGAGGGCTAGTGTGCTGGACCACAGCAGTAGCAGACAAAACCAGAACACAGTCCAGCTCCTAGAAGCCTCAGAGGACACCCAAAGCTGCAAGACACCAAGCTCCATTCCAGCTCAAGCACTGCTGAGCAGTTTGGCCTGGTCGGTTGGGGACCAGCTCAGACAGGTGAGGCTTGCAGACAACCCAGGCCAGAGCATCACAAGGCGAGAAAACTGGGCTCCAGGACAAGGGCAGAAGGGCCCTGAGCCCCTCGTGGCCAAAGACCTTACCAATACCACAAAGCCCTTACCTGGGTGGCATCAGAGCTACAAAACAATACAAAAAAATTACAACGAAGGCAAGAGCAATTGTAACAGTAACTGTGATACATATAGCAGGTCAAATGCCAATTCTGGGTAAAGCCTGCTGCTAGCCTATGGCATACAATTGCTTTTATTTAATTCTTCCCCCTTAGTGCATAGGTATCATCTCCATTTTAGACAAAACGGCACACATGAGTAGCACATATGTGCTTCCATGCAATCAGGAAAGTGTATATGTCCACACGCAGTTGTTTCAATTGGCTGTTTAAAAATGAATACAAACCGGGCGTGGTGGCCCACGCCCATAATCCCAGCACTTTAGGAGGCTGAGGAGGGTGGAATACTTGAGCCCAGGAGGTCCAGACCAACCTAGCCAGCATGATGAAACCCTGTCTCTACTAAAAATACAAAATTAGCTGGGTGTAGTGGTGTGCACCTGTAATCTCAGCTACTCAGGAGGCTGAGGCAGGAGAATCACTTGAACCCAGGAGGTGGAGGTTGCAGTGAGCCAAGATTGCACTACTTCACTTCAGCCTGGGTGATGGAGTGAGACTCTGTCTCAAAAAAAAGAAAAAAAAAAAAAAAGAATGCAGACTGTGCATGTCCAAGGACCTGCTTATTAAGGATGCTGCCTTAGGTGACAGGCAAGAAAGCCCCACCGCCTTTCCAGGTCTGACTCTCCATGTCTGATTCAAATGCCTCGCCCTCCCCTGCCACCCCAGCAGCTGCTGCCCTGCAGCCCAGAGCAGGCAGAGTGAGCACCAGGATGTAACCACCCTCCTGCCAGGTCCATCAGATCTGCTCAGCTGCAGCCTCTCCCCTCTCTCAGGAGGGAGCTGAGCCGGATTCTAGAGCTGTACGAGGGAACAGCTGCATCAGAAACCAGGGCTGCTTGGCTATTTCCCAATTCCTATTTATGTTGGGAGAAACAAATTCCCCTGAGGCAGCGACCTCTGATGTGCTCCTGTGAGTACAACCTTGAGGATGTCAGGCTGCGGGTACTCAGATGTGTCTGAGAACACCAGACACCTTCAGATATTTCCAGAGCTGCCCACACCCTGTGTCTCCAGGCTGTGAGCTCAGCCCTCAACTCCTTATTCTGAAGGTCCCTTGAGAGATGCTGTTGGTCTCCTTGAAGCTTCTGGGACACCTGGCCTTAGCCCAAGGCTCCTGAGCTCAAAGCACCGAATTTGGGGTCCACAGACCAGGGTACATAGGGTCCTGGTCTCTATGGGAAGGAAGCTCCAAGTCTCTGCAGCTCTGGGGAACACCTGCACCAACCCCAAGGAAAAGTCTCAGTCTCCTCCTCAGTGCATGGGTCAGCATCACAGGTTAGGCTGTGTGACAAATAAGTCCCCACATTGCAGGGCCTTCCCAGGATGCTCTCTCCTCACTCAAATAAAGGCGTGCCCAGGCAGGCTGCCCTCCTTCATTGTGTGGCTTTGACCTCCAAGGCCACTGCAGAGCTGGGGAGAACAAGATGGAGGAGGTACACATCTCTTAGCTGCCTGGCCTCGGGGGCACATCCAGATTTTGTGGTTCTGAAACTTGCACAATTTGGGGGGCCCTTTCTTCTTTTTTTTTTTTTTTTAGACGGAGTCTCGCTCTGACGCCCAGGCTGGAGTGCAGTGGCACGATCTCGGCTCACTGCAAGCTCCGTCTCCCAGGTTCATGCCATTCTCCTGCCTCAGCCTCCCAAGTAGCTGGGACTACAGGTGCCTGCCACCACGCCCGGCTAATTTTTTGTATTATTAGTAGAGACGGGGCTTCACCGTGTTAGCCAGGATGGTCTCGATCTCCTGACCTCGTGATCCGCTCACCTCGGCCTCCCAGAGTGCTGAGATTACAGGCATGAGCCACCGCGCCTGGCCTGGGAGGCCCTTTCTATGAAAAGTTGGAGAAAATTCTAAATGTAAAATGCCCATAGCAGCTCACACACCACTGTACATAGAAATTATAAATACAAAATATCCATGGCCTCCCAAAGGGAGGGGCTAGGGGAAGTGGGCTCCCCGGAGCCCATGCCCCATTAGCTTCGGGGTAAAGGGCCCCTGCTGGGCCTGGAAGGGACGCATCCCCATTGCTCACAGTCCATTGGCCAGACCAGTCACCTGGGCCCAGTCTCAGCACAGGAGGCTGGGAAGTGTGAGGGAGCCCATGGCTCCTGTGAGCACTAACCACCTCCAGCACAGCACATTGTGCTCAGACAGCTGCGTGATGCAGGGCCACGGAGTGGAGGTGGACGCCCTATGCAAATGTGGAAGAGCAGCATGAGCCGTGCCTTGGCCAAAGCACCTCCCAAGGATAGCTTGACGAAGGGTGGGGCATGGCAGCTCTACCCAGCCCAGATGTCAGGAGAGTTGGCTCTAGTCCCAAAGCTGTTCTTTCTCAACAGTGAGGACCCCAGTGACTCATTCAACCCTCCTGCAGCTCACTGGCCCCATTGCCCATGTATGTAAACTGATCCTGCCCTTCCAAGGTGAAAACAAGATTGTCTACAAATGCTTTGCAGATGTAGCCCAGTGCTGTGCAGTAGTGAGCCACTTTGTGATTCTCTTTAACAAGGCAGTCTGTCATTCTTCCTTACGGTCACCCAAAATCCGGTAATACCATGTCCCAGATGCTCTGCCCATGGGCCTTAGGGCTGCCTCAGGTATGGAGGCAATGGTGAAAGCCCCAGGTTCCTCTTCTGCAGGCTATCTTTTCTTGCCCCATTTGCATCCCCAGCCCCCAGGAGACAGACAAGGACAAGCAGATCACTCTCAGATACTGCATGAACTTACCAGATCGTCTGGGAGGACTCTAGAATATTCACTCAAGTGCTCCCTATAGGTTAGCTTCTCTATCCATCGGTGCTGGAAATGCCTCCAACAGGCACTGGTGGGACAGTCAGAAAGTAGCTGCTCAGCTATTATTGGCTGCATCCCCACCCCATGCTGCCCTAATAGACTGTTTTTAAATAGTCACAGCCCCCAAACCTCTCACTCTAGAATGTCATACCACATCATATAAACAGATCAGAATCCATCCACATCTCACGCAAGTATCATTTACATCTAACTTCATAGGAGCTGGAGTGAGTTGAATTTAACAAGTTGACATGATGTTATGTTATGCACATATTCCATTAAACATTAATTTTGATTTTGCAGTCATTTTGTGGAGTTGATCATTTCATTCTCGGCTATCAAATATTCTTCAAAAGACTGTAATCCATAAGCCCTGGGCTTGAGGTGTCCATGGAAAAACCAGCCCCTGGACAATCCCCTTCCTGGTGTGAACAGCCAGGCTTTGCTGTCTTTTCAGAGGACGCAGCTGCCGTGGCGACCACCCGTCTGTGCCAGCCCCAGCACAGGATGCTCCTGCTTCTCAAGTTAGGGCTTAACCTCTTTCTTGCCCCACATGAGGAGCTGAGGGTCAAGTGAGGGGCCGGGGAACCATGGGAGATGCTAGATCCTGTGACCAGAGCAGAGAAGGCAGGAGGAAAGTTGTAGGCAGCAAAGGAACCACCCAGGAGCACAACGAGAACACTGCCTTGACCAAAGTCACAGGCTAGCAGTGGCATGGCCCTCAGTTCTCTGAGCCTCAAGTTCCCCATCTGCAAGTGAGCAGGCGAGGATGGGGAGGGGAGCCCTCTACAGTCTCCTCCTTACTCTACAGATCTAAAGAGCTTCGATGTTATAGTGGAATGTTTATTCTGGTATCTTCTGCTGCAGGACTAATAGGGTCAACACAAGTAAATGGGTATTTTTATCCTGGAAAAGGCATCATCATGTATGAGTTGCAGGTGTGCAAATGGATGGTGGGCATGGGTCTGTGCATTTGCTTGTGATGTGTGTGAATCCTGAAGCACAGGTGTACATGGACATTGTGTATCGTGCTGTGCCTATATTGTGTAAATATAGAAGTATTTGTTTGTGCCATATGTGCATTGTGCATGTGTATGTGTGTGAGTATGTATGTACACACACAGCGAGAGCCAGGTGAGAAGGGATGGCACTCGTGGATCCTGGCTGTTGCTGTTTACCTGCCGGGCCCTGCTTCCCCAGAACCCTTTATTTGCTTCTGGAAGGTGTTCCCATTGTAAGCCATCACACTGAGCTGCCATGCCAGGCACTCAGTGACTCTGTCATTAGGCACCAAACATGCATGAGTTATACCCTACAAATGTCTTTCCCTCCCTCTTCTTCTCTTGACTCCCACGTAAAACCTGTGAGGTGAGTATTATCTCTCCCATTTTGCAGATGAACCAACTGAGGCTCTGACAGAGACTGATATGTGAGAGCAGAAACTATGGGTGCAAGACCTTCCTGCTGCTCACAGGACAAGTTGAGTGGGTCCTTATGGACATGACTCTACTTTTGGACACAGCTTTCTCTGACTTCTTCCCTGGCCCATCGAGATCCAAGGTCAGGCAAGAGCCAAGGTCAGCCTGGGGTGCCAGGCAGGGCTGATGGGCAGCAGCTCCACTCTATAGCTGGTGGGGATGGCGTAGAGCCAACGCGTTGGGTAAGTCGGGCTGCCGAGTGCTGCAGACGTGTCGGGTCTCGCCTCAGCCCGCTGCTCCCTGGGATTAGCAGCTGCAGTCATGAAGCCAGGGAGCCATCTCCTCAGAGCAGCTGGGCAGGGCGGGACAGGGCGGGGGTGAGGGAGCCACTCATGGGTGGGAAGAGTTTCGAGTGGCCAGGTGCCAGGCCACCCGGGGTCATTGGTACCATCCCCGGGACCTGCCCAAGTTGGGGCACCACTGGTTGGCTGAGTCTGATACCACCAGCTGACCTGGCAGCACACCCATCACCTTGTTCCCTCCTCACAGCACTCCCATGCAGGGGCTTTTATGACTGCTTTGTGGATAAGAAAACTGAAGCCCATGGAAATGAAGTGACTAGTTCTAACATGCACCATGAGTTGGAATCAGCAGAAGACCCAAGCTCTAATTCCAACTACGTCCCAGCGGAGCCCTTAATAAGGTGGTTATTTGAGCATCTATGGTGTGCCAAGAACTGCACCAGGTACATTTCAGTAGGATCTCATTACAGACCCAACAACCCAATGAGGTAGAGAGCATCACTTCCATTTGGGAAAAAAAGGAAACAGCCTCAGGGAGGTTAATTTGCTTCCCCAAGGTCACAGAATTAGAAAGTGTCAGAGTTGAATCCAAACCCAGATATGACTGCCTCAGTGACCTTCCTAAAATACACATCTGACCAGGCGTGGCCTCTGCTTCCCACTGCTCCCTGGTGCCTCAAGGACCACAGGCTAAAACCCAAGAGCCTTCACCTGGCATTCAAGGCCCTCCTCACTCAGGCCCACCTTGCCCTTCCAGCCGATTCCCTCACACTGCTCCTTCTCCAGCCCCCACCCCCTGCGGACTTGAACATGCTACGTATTTGCAGAACTCTGGCCTGGCAGCACCTGGTCCATGTGCCAGGAATGCTCTTTACCCTCTTCTCTGCCCCTCAAATTCCCATGCCACACAGTGGAATCACAGAAAGTGTTCTAGAGAGGTGACACTTGAGTTAGAGTCAGTTAATCCTCTGGATTCATGAAACAACTTTCACATTCACTACAGCGTGATACTGCTGAGGAGATGCCGGTGTTTATTTGAATAGCTGGTCACCAGACTGAGAACACTTTCAGGGCAGGGATCATGAACTGTTTATCACTATATCCTAGCAACTGACACAAGGTCTGGCCCAGAGCAAGTACTCACCTAGATGATCATGGTGATGGATGGATGGATGGATGGACGGATGGATAGATGGCTTGATTGGAAGATAGATAAATTAATAGAGGGATGGATGAGCTTGGAAGAATGGAAGGAGAAGGAATGGATGAATTATTCATGTCAATAAGCACAAAACTATTCAGCACTGACAGAGTATATTGAATGCCCTCTCTACTCTAATCTCACCACATTCAGCCAGTGACTTGAGAAGTTTCTCCTGCTTGCATCCTCTACAACTTTTTGTTCTAGGTTGAAAAAGACCTGGCATGTCCCTCCAGACAAGGGACAGAAAATGTGTCAGATGGGGTGGGAAAAGGACCCCCACCCACAGTTGCTGAGCTCACATCCTGGAAACCCATGGCTGCACTCTAGGAAGAAGCAGGGCCTGCCCCATCCCCTGAGATGAGCTATGCAGGGAGGAGCCCACAGTTCCATCTTTCCATTAGCTAAGAACTCTTCCACGCCTGACCTCTCCCAGCCCCAAATTCTACTGCCCAAGATAATTGGAGCTGGGCCGGAGCCCAATGCTGCTTCAGCCCCAAAACCAAAACCACACTGGCTTGAGTAAGAGAGGCCTTCGGCTGAGCATCCAGGAGCGCCTGGGGCAAGAAACTTGACCAACATTTGGAGACAGCTGGAGGCAGCCGGGCCACCATCAGGGGGCAGGTTCTGAGAACCAGGGTTCTGAACATGGGGCAATGAGTATGAGTCCCTCTCCAGGAGCACACAGGCTCTTCCTGAGGAAGGGCAATGGTCCTGGCTTCTTGTTGGGTTCTGCCCCACCCCTCAGCTTCTCTACCCACCCTGCAGCCTCACATCTACAAGTGAGGCCCTGCCAAGTAAACAGCTGCAGCCCACGCTCCAAGGCTCCCCAAACCCCAGCACTACCCACAACAGCCAAAGCCACATCCCATCCGTCCCCCAGCATGGGCCCGAGGGAGGGGAAATGCTCATTAATCACAGGCAGACAGCTTCCGGGCAGCCTTGAAGACAGGCCGAGGAGACCGGAGCTGGGAGGAAGCTCCCCACAAGGTCTCAAGGGAGGTCAAGGCTCCCACTCTGACCCAACACAGAATTTATCATCAGCCAGTGGCTTGCCTTCCAGGGCCTGGGGGAGTCCTTGAGAGTCAGCCAGCCCTGGCTGTGGGCCTGGGCATCCGGAGAGAGGAGCTGATGTGTCCCTCTGCCATCACACCTGCAAACTGGGAGAAGAGCTCGGGCACTACCTGTATGCACCACCTAGAGTAAGTCTTCACACTGTGGGGAGCGTTCAGACTGATGCCTATGCCCTTGCCCTCCATCCCTAGACCCACAGAAGGGACAGTCAGCTGTGGTCTTTGGCCCAATCTGAGTCACTGGCAGATGGGTGTTATTGAGCTAGTGTGGTGTTTTTAAAAGTGATGCATTTGAATGTCCTTGGGTAGGATGTGCAGTCTTCAGCAAGACATACCCATCCCCACCCTCATTCCTATTCATGCCTTACCTGAAACCCACTCCTTCTTATACTTAAGTCACCTGCATGGTCTCTTGGGTCAGTCAGGATGGACTAGGTTTTGCTGCAGGAACAACCAGCCCTCAAATCTCAGCGGCTTAACAAAGCAAATGTCAATTTCTCATTCATGGTACAGGTCAGATCTAGGTTGGCAGGGTCTCTGTGACACGTGGGCTGCCAGAGGCTCCATCCCACTGCGTGCTTCCATAATCCTCAAGGCAGGGGAAGAAACATGGCAAGTAATACTCTGCCCCTGGAGCCTCCACTCGGCAGTAACCCTCTTTGATTCTGCTGCCCTTTCATTGGCCAGAGCAAATCACATGCCACATCCCTCAGAAGGGGCAGGGAATGGTGATCCCACCATGTGCCCAGAAGAAGAGAGAGCCAATTGGAATATTTGACCAGCCCTAATGACGACCACGCCCAGGGAGGCAACACCTTGCAGCCCCTGGTAGACTGAGTGAGGCTCAGCCCTGCAAACTGCAGACACACAGCGGCGGCCAGAGCAGTTTCAAACCCTCCCACGGACACTCCCTGAACACTGTGCCAGGCCCTGGGAGCAGACAGTGAGGAGCAGAGCCCACACCTCATGCTCTAGGAGGAAAACACATCACAACACACGACACCCTCAGCTGAGTTGTGTCCGAGGGGCTGTTAGATGATTAAGTCCTCTGGTGGGGCAGGGAAAGCCACCATCTCCGCCATGCTTTCCCCGACCCCCTCGGCAGAGCAGATAGCATTTAGGATGAGCTTGAAGGAAATATAGGTGTCTGTCAAGTGGGTGGGTTGGGGGATGGCGTTAGGAGAAGCTAGTCAGGGGTCTAGCGAAGAGGGGTCTGGGAAGGATGCGTGGTGTGGAGCGGCCCGTGTGGAGAAGGACAAGAGGAACAAGAAGGAGAGCTGGAAGGGAGGGCTGGGCTGAGCGAGAGGGAAGGGCCTAAGACGCCTGTGAAGGAGCCTGCTGCTGCTGGATTCTATCCGGGAGCAATCTTGTGAACTCCCCGAGGGAAAATTCCAGGCTTTAGAGAGAAAAGATGCCCCACTTCATGTGGTGAAAACTGGGTTCCAGAGAGCTTAGTAATTGCCCCAGTTAACACAGATGGATACTGGTAGAGCTGAGGTTTGAAGTGGAGTCTGTCTGATCTATGAGGACACCCACCAGAATTCAGGAACTGGATGCTTCATAGGTGCTTTATCTAATTTCCCCAAAACCACACACAGTATGCATCACTGTCCCTATTTCACACACGAGGACCCTGGCGACCAGAGAGGTCATCCAAGACCAAGTGGTTAACAAGCTGGAGGACCTTGGGCAAGGTCGGATTAAGGCCTGGGGTGCCTATCTCTCGTGTGAGTGGGCCTATGCAGCCCTAGGGGCCGGGGCTCTTGGAGAAGCCATGGCAGAGCGGAGAGGGCCAACAGCAATGGCGGGAGGGAGGGCTGACATCTGCCAGGAGCTGGGTTTCCAACCACCCTGCACAGACCAAGGCCTGCCTCCTGATCCTCACCCTGCCTATGGCCAGTGCCACCCGGTGCCAAAGGATATGGCCTCATCTTGGAGCAGCTGAGCCCTCTGTATCCCACAGGGATGCACCCCACTGTGACATCAGAAGCATTTAGGCCTTCAAAGCTGGAAACATGCCAGCTGACCCCTGACCTCACAGTGTGACCTTAGGTAAGTTCCTTATCCTCTCTGAGACCCATCAGGACACCTGGGGAAAAAGAGCCAAAGGTTTCCAGTGCCTCCTCTCCAAGGTCATGGCATTTCCTGGGTCAGCCAGCAGTGAGGGGCTGGGCTGAGCTGCCCATCCGGGAGACCCAGCAAGAGGCAACAGGAGGCAGCTGAGCAGGAGGTGGGCAGAGCACAGAGCACCTGGGGGACTGCAGCAGGCGTCAGGCCCCTCCATAGGCAAAGGGAAGGGGACAGACCAGTGCTTCTTAAAGCAAATCTCCACCAACTCTCTCCTAAGTACCAGGCATCTGCTGAGCCCTGGCAGCATCCCCACAAAACTGCGAGGAGGCAAATATCACAGACATCCGCTCTCCTGGTGAAGGAGCCGAGGCTCCCAGAGGATAGAAGTCATGTTCAAGTGGACATGCTAGGACTCGAATCCAGGTTTTCAAACTCCACAGTGCCACCACTTCCCCAGGGAGCAGGGGCAGGACCCCAAGGCCAGGCAGGAACCAGGAGGGGACTCAGGCATGAGGAACTGTCCAAACTCCTGCCTCTGGAATTAGAGAACAAGGCAGAGGCTTCGAATCTCAGAGCAGGTCCAAATCTCCATGTCCCAGCCAGGCCTGGGGCTCCTGAAATTCCTCATCCTGTCATCAGCTCAGGGCACAAGGGCTAGCCAGTGAGAAGAGGCTTCGCCCTAGCCAATGAGAAGAGGCTCATTCTCAAAGAGATCTTCTCTCCTCCCAGGAATCTCCACTCTTTGGACCACTGCGCACTCAGGGGGCACTCCCATGTCGCTTGCACACTGCCAGTGACAGAGGACTCACTCCGTCTGAATGCATTCCACTTGTAATCCTGGTTTTGAGAGAAACATAACCAGGGGTAGGGAGGATTATGCTTCATGGGGAAGTGTTGAGGTGGTCTCCAAAGCACCTGTCCTCTCCAGCCCTCTTCCCTCAGCTTCCAGATAACCAAGCACAATGCCCAGATTGGAAATCATTATCTACTAAAGATATATGCTCCAAGCAAGTGCTAGATCCCAGGGCTGGCTTGTGATTCCCATCTGCCTAACTGGAAAATCATCCACTCTTGAGCACTCTCACTTCCCCAGCATGGGCTGCTGTAGACTTCCACTCTCAGCTCCCTAAGAAGTTTGACTCAGCCTGTGACCTTGGGCCAATCGCTCCCATCCTCCAGGCCTCGGCATCCACATCTGTCAAATGGAGGAACAACCTCTAAAAGTGTTACCTTCCAACTGGCACAGATCCCTGGACTGTCATCTTCTCAATAGGTGGAGATAGACCAGGCCAGCTGGGCCCCTGGCTAAGGCAGGGATGGAAGCACAGATCCCAGGCCCATCCTGGTGCCCGTTTCATCAATGCCTGCTTTGTCTGGAGCTCACAGCAAGCAGGTGAGTTCATTTTCCATTAAGGACAATTATCTCTTCATTTGCATATGCTAAATGTGACATTTAAAGGAGCAGTTCTTCCCCACCCCAAACAGGATAAAAGTCCAATGACAGGCAGACAACCTGCGGTTTAGGGCAGAGGTGTAATTGGCTCTTATTAAGGGAAGATGCAGGGAGATACAGGTTTTGAAATGCAAATGACAGCATCACTTCTTCCACTGGGGCTGAACGAGGAATGACAGGGCCAGGCTGGGCACTCTTGCCTGCTCCATATCTGGGCAAAGAACAGGCCTCCTGAACCACAAAAAAGAGAGAGATAGAAGCTTAGACAGAGAGGGGAGGCACATTCTCTTGGGGATAATGGGACAGACCAGCATATCAGCCTCCCCAGCAGCCCTGTCCCCTGCCTTGGGCTGCCATCTTATGCCCACTGCCTCTCCTTGTCCTCTCTGAGTCAACCAGACTCCACTCCCTAAAATAGGGTCTCTTAGCATGTTCGACCCCAGCTCAGAAGCCCCCAGCCACAGTTTTAGCTGTAGCTACTGCCAAATTCCAGCCCCACCACAGAGCCAGAAGGCCCTAAGTACCCCACAGCACAGTAGGCCTTTGCTAGGCCCTGTGCCTGAGATGCTTCCCCTGCTCATCCACCTGACAAACTCACACTCTCACCTCTAACCAGCTCACACAGTGTCTCCTCTCTGAAACCTGCCCCAGTGGCCTCTTTATTCACAGGACTGGACTCCCTGCTGGGTCTGAGAGTCCGTGGAAGCAGGAAAAATTCTGACTCATCTCAATGCAAGTATCTGCTCAGAGCTGGTTCACCAAAGGAGCTCATAAGAATCAATGTGTGCATAAAAGGAAGTATGAGTGGACAGATGGATGGATGGAAAGATGGGAGAATGAATGGGTGGGTGGATGGATGGATGGATGGATGGATGGATGGATGGGAGGGTGGATGGATGGATGGATGGATGGATGAAGGGAGGATGAGTGGGTGGGTGGATGGATGGGTAGATGGATGGATGGGAAGATGGTGTAACCTCACTATAAGGCTCCACCCTGCACTTGCCTTGACAATTACGTACAGTACCTCCTATTCTACAGATGAGGAAAAACGAGACTGAGTGAGATAGGGACTCTATCCCCTACTCAAGCAGCAGCACCCAGAACACCGTTCCTGACTCCCCCACTGAAGCTAGATTGCTGTCACTTGGCACCAAAGCCCTCCACAATGATGGGAGCCTTCCACCTGGCCACCTTCATCACATGGTGGTCCTGGGTCCTGACATGGCACTGGTCTCCTAGGCCCCTTCAGATGCAGCCACTGAGTCTGAGGCTGATCTTAAGGATGCTGTTTCCTCTCTCACAGATCACTGACACCCACCTGAATACTCCGTAAGCAAAGAAAGTGAGGTCAGAGGCCTTTTTGCAGTCAGACACTGAAACCCAGGAGACGAAACACCTGTTCATAACCCTTCATTCCCCCAAACACCCAGAGCTGTCCCCTGCTTTAGGGAACCCAAGGGGAAGGAAGAAGCAGAGAGAGAACAAAGGGGACTCTGGACCCAGTCTGTTCCCCAAACAGTGACCCCAGCCCCCAGCCCTGCCTGCCTCTCTGGAATCACACCTCCTGCCATCTGCCACCTGTCTCCCTGCCGCCACAGCAGGTGCTTGGAGAGCAGAGAGAGCAGGGTTCACTCCCATTTTGTTATTCATGATCTTTGAGACCTTGGGTGAGTCTTTGAACCTGTCAGAGGCTCAGATTCCTCATTTGTGAGTGAGGATGACAGGCCTTTCTCACCTGCTTTCACATCCTATCCACAGGAAAGCTCTGAGCAGGAAGCAAGGGCCCAGCCATGCTTTGCTCCTTTCCTCTTTCCTCCCCTTGACCTCTAAGGAGAGAACTCAGAAGGCAAGAACCCCTGCATGAGTGTGCAAAGGGCAAGGACCAGGTCTGAGTCTCTCACTATCCGCCCCCCGCCCCATCCCCAGCACAGCCTTTACACAGAGAAGGAAGTCAGCAAAAATCATGGGGCACTTCCGCTCCCCAGACATCTGCCAGAGGCACATTCCATAAAAAGCAGGTGTTTAGGATTCTAAACTCTCAGCAGGACACATTAGGACAAATCCAGAGAGCAGAACAGGCATCCAAGAGAAAAATCTGGGCCTGATGGTGACCTACGAGCTCCCTTGCTGCCTAATAAGCCAGTGGAATCACTGAATAGAAGGGGCTTCTTATGGTTCCCTTGCTTGACCACACAGTAGAATCACCTAGGAGCTCCTACGAGTCCCAATGTCTGGTTGTTCCCCCATATCAATTAAATCACAACACCTCAGGGGAGGAGCTAGGCATCAGCATGTTTTAGGGTCCCCAGATGATTCCAATATGATGCAAACTTTTCGGCCACTGGGCTATAGGACAAGTTAGTGACTGTGGGCAGTCAGCCAAGTCTTGACCATGTTCAGAGTGCGCTCTTATCCCTCGCCCCATCTGGTCCTCATCTGTCCGCTCAGGGACCACATTATTACACCCACTGTACAGATGAGGAAAATGAAACCTAGGATGTTGCCATGTCTCCTAAGACAATCAGAGATGGAGCTGCAACTGTTGGGGAAGAGAGCCCAATCTCTGGACCCTCAAAGTTGGGCTCTTCCTACACTGACACAGCCACAGTAGGCCCTTGGAGATCATCACAAAGAGACCAGGACCCTAACTTCCCAGCCTTTCCTGGGAGGAGGCTCTGATGGTGGTGGGGAGAGCAGAGAAGGAGGGTGCCTGAGGAAGACAGGGAGTGGGGGCTGCAGGCTGGATATAGGCCAGCACGCTGGGCCAACTCGCGCCTGGTCCTCCATAGGCTCTGGCTCCAACCCAGAAACTTCTCCCCCTCCGACTTCATCCTGTGGTGTGTGAGGGTCTGTTCTAGGGTGGTGAGGCCCAGACATTACCTCTTTATCTGAGTCTTTCCTGACATCCTTCTGATAACAAAGAAGGTGGCTCAATAGGGAGGTTTACCAGGGATTTAAGATTCTTCCTCTAGGTCTGTGTTGGAAACACCAACGTCCACATAAAGCCCAAGGCACCATTAGTGGGGAA
This sequence comes from Hylobates moloch, assembly GCF_009828535.3. NCBI lineage: Eukaryota > Metazoa > Chordata > Mammalia > Primates > Hylobatidae > Hylobates > Hylobates moloch. The sequence continues at coordinate 73,509,894 of NW_026652278.1, forward strand.
ATCAGGGGGGCCCACAGCAGCTCTGGGGGCTGGCTTAGCTCCCACCATCCCTTGCAATCTTTGAAGACTGCCAGCAGCCATGTGTCCAGCCCCCAACCATCCATTTCAGGGGAATGAGAAAAGGCGAGGAGACCAGCCAAGTTACATAGCACAGGATGATACACTGCTTTGCAGTCACTCAGACTGGAATTCAAATCCCAGCTCTGCGGTGCCCTTTTGCTGCGTGACCTTGGATGAGTTGCTTTAACCCCTCCAAGCCTTGGAGCTCTCATAGATAAAATGGTGGTAATAACGATCCTCATCTCCAGATAGTTGTGGGACTGGGATTAAATAACATCCGTGCTGGCTGTGGGACCCTGGATATGTTATTTTGCTTTCCTATGCCTCAGCTAACCCATCTATAAAATGGGAACAATAACACATATTCATAGAGGCAGAGAGAATGAAATTGATGAAATGAGTCAATCTACATAAAGTGCTTAGAACAATGTCTGGCGTACCTCAAGGACTCCATCACTGCTCCCTGTTACAGCGTTCCTAGCATGAGGCCTGGCACACAGTTGTGCCTTCTGAAGCGCCTGCTTCCTCCCTCCCCTTCCAGGCACTTTTGGGATGTGGCCGAGTGCAGTCAGCTGCCTTCCTCTGATGCCTGGTGCTGGCTCTTGGCCAACTCCTTAAAAAATTGGAAGCAGTGCCTACTTTCTCTTCTCCCTTTTCATAAAGAGATCGCAGAACAGAGGCACTGACCTTGGGCAACCTTGCACCGCAATGTTTTCCAAAAGACAAAACACTACAAATCACTGTGGGAGAGCGCAGCACACCACCTGCACCCCACCTCCCTTCCACGTCCCAGCCCCACCTGTGCAGGGCTGCTCTTTTCCTCTCTGTTTTTCCAATTTGGAAGATGCCCCCAGGCAGAGGGAGCAGCTATACCTGTGCAGGGCACGAGGGCCTCAATGTTATGGGATAATGAAGAATCGTGGAGACTTTTTCCCCAAACTCAAACAGCACTTGTTAAGCACAGGCCTGTACCAGATCCCCGGCTGCCCACACTGGCCAGCATTTCCTCCCACCCTATTAAAGCCTTGAGGGGTATGGTTCCCAGCATTTCCAGAGGGGAAGCCGAGGGCCAGAGACCTCGACGACTTACAGCTGACCATGGAGAAGAGGAATAGTCAGAACTTGAACCTGCGACTCGGGACCCTGCATCTCTCATTCTTTTTGCATTAAGACTCACTCTTTGAATACCTGGTAGAACTCCCTGCAGAGGTGTCAGGCTCTTCGAGCTGGGCCAAAACCAGTGGAAGTCACTGAGAAGTTGATGTCATGTCACAGGAAGCACGATGTACACTTACCAGGGACTGACCAGGAAGTTTCTGGGGTACAGGGGAGTCTCCAAGACCTGGTAAAGAAAAGACCAAGGACCTTTCCACCTGGGAGCCTGGAGCACTGTGAAATTGGCTCATGCGACAAACATTCCTTGAGCACCTTCTCAGCTCCAGCCCAGGCTCTGGGATGCAGAATGGATGGGACAGGAAATGCCCTCTCATCTTGGAGCTTACATTCTATTTGGGGTAGTGGGGAGGACAACAAAACAACGTAGTGCTCTGAAGAAAGTAAAACAGGGTAATGGGATGGAGAGTGAATGCAGGAGGTGGTGGGGGGACAATATTAGACCTTGATTGAGCATGGTGAAAGGGAGCTAACCACACAGAGACCCAGGGGCAGAGAATTCCAGCAGCAGAAACACCCTGCAAAGGAAGGGAGATGGGAACTGGCAGGTAAAGTCGGGGAGGAGAAAGGAGGGCAGGGACACCAAGGCACAGTGGGGCCTGGAAGGAATGGGAGGACGGGAGGCCAAAGGTGGCCAGGGCCAGGTCGCAGAAGCCCTAGCTGCTGGCCACAGGATGCAGGGCCCCAGGGGAGTGCCATGATCTGATTTTGTTTGTAAACCTCCTCCCACAGGCAAGTGGAGAAGGGAGCTCCGAGCATAGGCAGGAATGTAGGAAGCCCAATTAGGAGGCCAGCCGGTCATCTGGTGGACCGAAGACAAGGATACAGACAGGAATGGCGACAGTGGAAGTAGTGTGACATGGAGACATTGTGGATCTAGAGAGTCAGTAGATTTGGTTGTTAGCAGGAGGCCAGGAGTGACACAGGACGATGGTGAGGACATTCACAGAGACTGACTCAGGGAGAAATCAAGTGTTGGGTTTAAGCCATGAGCACTTGCGTGGAATACCTACTGAGGGTCTGCCCAGCCATCTCCGGGAGTAAATGCCCTCCCTGGGTCTGGAAGATGTGGGGCCTAATGCCAGCTCCAGACAAGGACGAGGTAGGGGAGGAAGTCCCCTAGTTCTGAGACCTCTTGGAGCATGTAAGTGACAAGGATTCTCTGTGGGGCAGGGCCTGTGGTGCCTTTACACAGCTCCTTCCACTGAATTTATCCCAGCAAAAGAAACCGCGGGGCTAGGCAGGCAATGCCTTATGGCTGAGCCTGCTGCAGGGGAGCAGGGTTGGGGTGCTCCACAGTGAACCAGGACGGGTTCTCCTGGCTCCCCTTTGTCTGTGTCACCTCAGGCCAGTGGCTCCCCATCCCAGGTGACCAAACACTTAGCCCAGCCTCACACCACAGACAGCCCAGAAGTCGGTCCAGCTCCACCAAAGCACTTCCTGGAGTCAGAAGCATGGCTTTCTTCCAGCCCTGGACAGAAGGGAAAGAAAGGGCACCCAGGGCAGCCGACCACCCCCTCCCTCCCCTCCTGCAGCCAGAGAAGTTGGTGCTCCCTGCTCAGGACATCCTCCCAACCCCTAACCTCACCTGTAGAGAGACAAGCGGCACTTGGATTGCAGGAACACCATGGAAGCTGGAGAATGTCAGGGCCTGGTGGAATTTGAAGTCAGACAAGGAAGGCTTCAGATCCCACTCTGCTATCTACTGGGTGACCACAGGAAAGCCGCTTTTATATTGATTTATCTGAGAATCTTTTTCCTCATCCGTCAAGTAGGGATAGCAGCTACCTATCTCATAGGTGATTATGTAGAGTAAACACCCCGGCTCACTCCAACTTCTCCTTCAGGTCTCAGGCGTCACATCTCAGAGGTATTTTTCAGGCCCCCTGGGCCAGGCTGGGCTCCCTGCTAGGTCACCCACCCTGGAATGTATCACACTGTAAAGGGCGGGTCACCATCGTGTCCCCGGTACCAGGCACAGTGTCAGACAGTGACAATGCTCAGTAAACTGCTGAGTGAGTGAGAAGCTGCCTCCTCCATCCTCGCCAGTCTCCACCTCTCTAGAGAGGTGTTCTGCAGTGTCTGGTCACCCTGCAACCACCAGGCAAGGAACCAGGGCTGGGCTGCCGCTGAGCAAGAACGCCTGCTCTGGACCTAACCTGCAGCTGGTTATTTAGGGACTCATGTAATTCCACGGTTGGCTGGAGAGCTGGCCCCCAGGGTCAGAGCTGGGAGGATATTTGGGAAACCCTCCCATACCCCAAAAAGTGGATCCCCAGTCAGCCCCAAGGCCCAGAGGCAGCGCCGACCGGATGGAAGTCTGAGAACTGGATCCAGCCTGCCCACTATACAGATGGAAAGACTGCAGCTGAGGAGGGCGGGACTTCCCTGAGCTCACACGGCAGGTACCACAGCCAGGCTTCCTGTGCATACGTGCAGGGAAAATTAGAGCAGGAAGCTCTGGGGATCGGGCTCCTTGCAGCAACTTGCAGCCTGACAGGCTGCCCAGGCCAGAGAACCAGCCCCGAGGCCTCCTCCTGCCCCAGCTCCCGTGGGCAGGCGCCCTGCTGCCCTTCGGAAGCAGCCTGCGCCAAGCAGGCAGATGGCCGGCGGGCCCCCTCTCCGAGCCCTCGGGCCCAGATGGCCATCCCCGGCATTAGGTGGGGCATCACAGCAGCAACAACAGGAAGCCTGCCGCCCGCCAAGGCCCATTGGAGACGGAGGAGCAGGAGCTCCGGCCGTCTGGCCACCCTGCCCTGCCTCCCAGGGCCTGGCCATTGCTCTAGCTGAGCAACCCAGAAAGGCAGCATGCACAGAGCCAGGGGTCACTTGCAATGGTGCAGACCTCTCCTGGGGAATACCGTTGAAAGGTGGCTCCACTCGGTGGGGACACAGCCCAGAACAGATGACTCCTTCCTGGGACAGTGCCCCCCCGCCCCTTCACTGCCTGCTGGTCAGTGACCGAGGGAATTGAGCCTCACATGCTGCCAGAGACTTCAACCCTTTCAGCCCCTTGCATCTCCAAAGAACTCCCTGGGGGTCAAGAACAATTATAACAGTAATAATAATAGCTAATGTTCCTTAAGGACCTGCATACTATTTTAAGATCTTTACAGGTACAACCTCAATCCCTGAGGCAAGGCTATTATTATCTCCACTTTACCGATGAGAAAATAGAGGCTCTGAGAAGAAAAGTAAACTTGCCCAAGTCACACAGCTAGGAAATGGCAGGGCCAGGATTCAAACCCAGGCAGCCTGTCTCCAGAGCCCACCTTCCTAAGCACCACACATTTCTGGCTGGGCCCCCGCTGGTGAGTCCCACACAGCACAGTGCCGTGGGGCAGAGAGACACCCTACCTTGGGTTTCTGGGGGTGACTTGTCAGGTAATGAGCTGCCCATCACAGGCACTCACTTGCCTGGGCTGGTGCCTCCTGCAGTGGGCAAGGAGAAGCTCAGGTAAGCACTAAGAAGCAGATGGAAGGAGCTATGCCATTGAGGACAGGCGTGTGTGTCTCTGGGAGAAGGCATGGGAGACCTAGAAAGGCAAACACACACACAGCCTCACGCAAGGACACACTCACACGGTTGAACCCTTGATGCTCACATGTGAACACAGACACGAGTGAGCATGTGTGCACATGCACGTGGACACACAGACATACTCAGGCTGTTCTGGGGAGAAGTAGGACTCTACTGTGACAGCAGGACCAGCCTGAGAGCCCTTAACCTGCAGGAAGAGGTGCCCAATCTTGATGTTTGCCCCCAGAAAAGCATGCAGCAGCCCCTTCCCCTCTCTGAGACTCGATGTCCCCTCCTGTGCAAGGAAGGGGTTGTCTGAGGTCATCTCCAAGGTCTTGGGCTCTGTGCCGTCTGGCCAGTCACCTGCGACTCTGTTCCCAGAGCCTGGCAGGGAGCTGTGACTCAGCAGCAAGAAGCTGCGCAGGAGCCTGCCCGCAGCCCCCTCCCCTGCCGGCACACACAAAGGGCATCTTGTTACTGCAGCCCGCCAGCGGGAGGGCAGGAGAGGGCTGTGGAGGTGAGAGGCCAGGAAGGAGCCTGTGTCAGCAGCACTGGGGGCAGGGCAGGGAGGTGGCCCAGACAGGGCTGCTGGCCGGCCACAGGGGCCCCAAGCTGGTGGGCAGGGCCCTTGGGGCAGGCAACCGCAGGTGGGTGGCTGCAGGGAAAGGCTGGCCCTGGGGTCCTGCATGGAACCCTGTTTATTAAATTCCCTTTTCATTTGTAAGTTACAGTCTGAATGAGCTCTCCTGGCAGCAGCTACACCCCTGGAACTTCCCAGCAATGTGGGGCAAAACCCATAGCCCAGGGCTCCCACTCAGAGCCTGTGAGTCTCGACTCTGCGTGATCCAGATACGGGTGCCCTTTGGATGAGATTATGGCCAGGTCAGTTTTGCCCATCTGTAAAATGGGGTTGCTGAGCTGAGGAGAGCTCGCTGTAACATATTCCCTGGCAAGATAGAAGTCACCTGGCTGGGACGTCCCAGACACAGGTTAGGACATCCTGGTGTCACACTTGCTGCTCCTGCTGTGGGACCCTGGGCAAACCACTTGCCCTCTCTGGCCTCAGTTTCCCAGTTTATAAAATGGAGGTAGTGGGAGGTGAGAGGGAACTAGATAGAATATTCTTCCTGGAAATTGCTTGGGAATCATTTTTCCATGTGTCCTACATAGAAAAAGACATGAGACACTCACTCAGGTCCATGCAAGTGAGGGGGTCAATCTAGAGTATGTATGCACATGTGTACATGTGTGAACATGCGAGCAGACAAGCAGGTGTGTCCCCATTCGAGTGTGTCCAGCCCTCAGGCCATGCAGGCCCTTTCCTGAGTAGAACAGGGCCCAGGGCAAAGTATTTCCAAGGCTGGTTATTCTTGATGCTCAGGGACCCCCTAGACACTAGTGACTGATTTGAGAGGGCCAGGTAAGCTGTGGCCTTGCAGAGACCACTGCTCCAGACACTGTCTCCAAGAATTCAGCAGAACTTGCTGTCAGTTGTCTGTCCACCCTAGACTGTGGTACCGCCACTGGGCTGTATCACAAAGGACCCCATATACATCGCATCCACATGAGTGCTGCCCATCCCCGCCTGAGCTGCACCCACGCCACAGCACTCTGAACTTTCTTGTGTGAGTATCTCACCTTCCCAGTGCCCATCTGTCTCCAGCTCCGCCAGAGAAGGAGCTCTGCATTCTGTCAGGAAAACAGATGGGACAGGCTTTTACATACTGTGAAGTGCTGTGGGTGCTAGTTGTTCCACTGAATCCTTAAAATCCCACCCATCTCATGAGGTTCACATTCCCACTTAACAGATGAAGAAACTGAGGCCCAGGGGAGTGAGATAGAAGACCCAGGACCTGGATGGCTTCGTAAGGGGACATGAGCACCACATCTGTGGTCAGAAGTGGATTCAGAAGCCCAAGGAGATTCAGAAGCTTGAGAATGGATTCAGAAGCTTGAGGAGTACAGACAATGACCCCAGAATCCCGGGCTGAGCCCGGTGACCTCAGTGAGCACAGAAACACCCTGTTAGCTGTGGTCTTAGGGGCAGCCAAGGCCTGTCTATTCAGCGAGCAAGCCAGCCAGCTGTGCGCAGATTCGGACTTCCCACCTGCCCTCCTGCCCATGAGGGATCCCAGGAGGCCTAGCACACAGGGCTGAACTTCAGACAAAGACCAGCACTGGGGGCTCAGGCCTCAGGCATACCTCACCTGGCTCTTCTCCTGCCCTCCCTGCACCAGGGGCTGAGAGGACAGCAAAGCGCAGCATGGGTGGCACTTCCCCAGGGCAGGTGGACTGGCATAGGCCGGATGCCGAACTTCCTGGCAATATAACGTCCCACTGACGACCTGAAATGAGGAGTGGTTACATGGCCTCTGGGGGCCACATTTAATAAGAGCTGCTATTTGGGGGATCCTAACTTAGCATGAGGCACTTCAAATTTGTTATTTACTTAGCAAATACTCCCCAATTTGCCTTTGAAGTTCTGGGTCCTAGGCTGGGTACAAGGACATGATGGGGAATGAAGCAGACACAGCCCCTGCCCTCATGGAGTTCACAGTCTACTGGGGGGGCGCCATCTCTAAATAGAGACTCACATATAGATAAGAAACACAGAAGAGACCAGGATTCTACCAGTGTGGGAACCTGTCTGGAACTCAGAACCAAGGAGGGCTTCCTAGAGGAAGTAACACTGATCCCAGATCTTCTGAAGAATGAATAAGAGCTATCTAGGCAACCAGGAAGGGAAAAACATTCTAGGCAGAGAGAAGCTGAGGCAGGAGAGAGCAGTCCTGTTGACACCTGTAATTTTCATAATAACCTTAAGAGATGGAATAAGGAATCCCATTTTACAACTGAGGAAATTGAAACTCTAAGAGGCCAAATCACCCCAGACCCTACCCATCCAGTTGGGGTGCAGATCCAGACCCTGAACCATGCGCCATGCATTTCCAGCCTTCAAAGCCTGGCACCTGATGCTGAAGCTCAGGAGGAAAGGTCATGGAGGGAAGAGGTCGGGTCTGTCTCTGCCCGCAGCCCACATGCAGGAAAGTGAGCGGGGACTCCACATGTGTTCCCTTGCCCGGTGGTGAGCATCCCACACCCCTCCCAGAGAGGGTGAGGGACAGACATCTCCCCAAACAGCTTTGGAGCTGCTCACCTGTCCAGCGAGGACATGCCCCAGAGCCGCAACCCCTCACCTACCCCTACAGCCTGCAGGAAGTGTGGTTGCCTCAGCCTTCCCAGTCACCAGTATGTGAACTGTGGATCCTGCAAGGACCGCAGGGTCCTCGTGGAGCGAGGGCCCAAGGAGAGCAAGAGGCCTCCCCAGAAAACGCCTCCCAGGGGAAGCGGCCCTGGCGCTGAACCACGAGGACTTTGAATGAAGTGAAATGGAGCAGGGAAGGGAGCTCCAAGTATGGAGCTCAGAGAAGGAAAGGCATGGAAGCAGGGCGCGGCAGGGCTCACCAGGGGCACTGGGGGAATAGTGAGCCCTGCCCAGCAGCTGGAGTGTCCCTAATTCTCAGGCGCTACCAAAGCCCTAGCTCCAGAACTGCCCAAGGCCCATCATGGACCAGACCCAGGACTCAACACAGCCCAAAGGGCACAGTACGAAGACGTGACCTTCCTTTTGGCTCAGTGTGTGAAGTGCTGTGAGTGCTAGCTGTTCCACTGAATCCTCAAAATCCTACCCATCTCATCAGGTTCACATTCCCATTTAACAGATGAAGAAACCGAGGCCCAGGGGAGTGAGATAGAAGACCCAGGACCTGGATGGCACTCCACAAGGATGTGCTCACTCAGCTCTGGGACACGATGGGAAAGTGAGCGAACAGACACTATGTGCAGGCCATCCTCACAGACAGCCCGGTGTGCAGAGATGCACCCACACCCTGCCCCATCCCAGAGCTGGGTAATGGGGCCAGGAGCAGAGGGAAGGCATACCAGGGCCTGGGAGCTGGCCGGGGGAGGCAGGGAAGCCCTTGTGTTTGTTTCACCTTGCTAACTTTCAGTCCTGGGGTCCGGAGCCCTGGGAGCCAGGCCCACTCCTTGGCCAGAACTCTGTGCAGAGCAGGGTTACAAGATATTCAGACAGTTCCCTGGGAACTCGGGACCTTTGGTATCCCTATGTACTCTCCTAATGGCCTCAGCTCTGTTAAATATATTGATGTTCCTGGAATACAAATATCCATAATTTAATTTCCGTAAAAGCTTCTTTTGCTTAGAAAAGCGGCCCTCCAAAGTGCCCTAAGCTACCTTCACTTGCAACTTAGGGTGGGGGCTGTTGTAGCCTTTGGGGAGGATAGCACCGCAGCCTGGGTGGGGCAGGAGGGTGGGTCTCAGCAGGCTCTACTCCCTCATGTCCTCACTCAGCAGAGCTGAAGAAGCCCTTTGCCAGCCCTCAGGCATCCCTGGCCAGACCCACCTCCCACCCCAATCCCAGTTCCGTCTTGGGTCCTCACTTCTGCCTCACTGCCTCATACCCTTTGCTTCCTCCTTCAGAGGGACACTCTGATCAGAATTCACCCTGGCCCACTGCCTGTCAATCTCCCACAGCTCTCTTTTCTCTAGCTGACAGGCCAGTCTGGCTCCTACCTCCATGCCTAGCTCAGGTGCCTGAAATCCCACCCTGGGTCCATGCCCCAGGTCTCTACTTAGTCGGTAAGCCAGACGAGGCCTACCTGATATTAAATTTAATCCCAGAAGTCAACTCCAATTCGTTGGCATCAGTTTCCTGTGTTGAGAAGGATTCTGATGCTACATGGGGGCTCAATGGGAAAGGGTCATGATTGATGAATGATGTTAAGCACAGTATGGGAAGGAAGTGCCACTGGTTTGCTGTAACCAGCCAAGAATCTTTAGCCATTTTAGGCGATGCAAATGTGAGAAGTGTCAGCTCCCAGTCCCATGCCCTGCTCTGTGCTCAGCCTTGGGCTGGGCTCAGAGGAAAGTTAAGAGAAAGGAAAAGTCCTGCCCTTTGACTGACTGGGAAGTGGGGAACACCGGAAGCGCTGGATTGAGTTTCCTCATCTCTATGTGAGCGTAGGGCAAAATGGCCCTAAAGGTTCTGAGGTCCAGGGAGACAAAGTAAACTGCCAGGGTGCGGTGTGGCCTCTCAAACACACATGGAGCCTCACGAAGCCACTGAGTAACAACAGAGGCTCTGTGCGGCTGGCCCTGAGGTGCAGGGCAGCAGGCAGAGCTAAGGTCAGAGCGCGCGCACACAGGTCAGAAGGTCAAGATGCTCCCTGTGCTTGGTGAACGCAAGCTGGGCTTTGAAGTGGGGTGAGATCTCTAGAGATCTGGATCTCATTTGCTTCCCAATCCCACCCCTCATAGGATGGGAACCTTAGAGAGGCTTCTTTGACCACCTAGACTAAAAGAGGTCCTCATATAACCCGTTATTCTCCATCTCAGCATCCTGATCTGTTACCACAACGTGCAATTCCTTCTTTCACCTACTAGTTCAATTTGTTTTGTCTGTCTGTCCCAATAGTCTGGGAGCCTCAGGAGGGTAGGGATTAGGTCTGTCTTATTCACTGTCTTCATATCCTAACACAGTGCAGCAGTAGAATTGGTTCAAATCATGGTTGTTCAATTAATGAATAAACTGTAGTTGGCCGGGGTCACACACTCAAAACACCTGCAGTGTCAAGCAGACAAAGTCAACGAGTGAGGTGGACACGTGAGGGAACAAGTGCACAGAGTGGCCACGCAGCATATCCTCAGGCCATGCTCAGGGCAAGCCTCCCTGTGCTCCTGAAGTTGTGTTCATCTGACGTATATGCAAATCGTTTGCATATAACCACAAGGGAATACCTTTTCTGTCTCCAAAGAAATACATACTTCTGGCGGGGCACGGTGGCTCACGCCTGTTATCCCAGCACTTTGGGAGGCCGAAGCAGGCAGATCATCTGAGATCAGGAGTTTGACACCAGCCTGGCCAACATGCTGAAACCCCATTTCTACTAAAAATACAAAAATTAGCCAGGCGTGGTGGTGCACGTCTGTAATCCCAGCTACTCAGGAGGTTGAGGCAGGAGAATCACTTGAACCCGGGAGGCAGAGGTTGCAGTGAGCCAATCACACCACTGCACTCCAGCCTGGGCAAGAGTGAGACTCCAGTCTCCAAAAAAAAAAAGACAGAAAAAGAAAGAAAGAAATATATACTTCTCCATTTTGCTAGAACAAATGATATTCTCAGTCCTTTTAAATTTTCCTACTTTTGCTAGAGTTGGGTGTACAGAGAAATATTTCCCTACTACACAGAAAAGTAACAGGCCAAGTGAGATGACCAGTCAGCCTCAGCATCAGGCAGCCCAGTAGTTCTCAAAATGGGGCCCTAAACCAGCAGCAGCAGTATCACCTGGGAACTTGTCAGAAAGTCTCAGGCAAATTCTCAGGCCCACCCCAGACCCACTGAAGCAGAAACTCTGGGGTGGGGTCCACTAATTTGTATTTTAACAAGCCCTCCAAGGGATTTTCCCATATGCTCAAGTTTGAGAACCAGTGCAATAGGGAGCAGTGGAGACTGTGGTAAACTGGAGAACATACACCCGGCCTGTAGGGGCCTCTGCTGCTCAGCTCCAGCCCACAGTTGCCACATAAAAACGTGAGCCCAGTGTGGCCAAACTCCCCAATTATTTGAGGGAAATTGAAAATTCACACTTTCATATGAAATGCCTTCATTCCTAAATAGTTTTTTTTTTTTTTTAATCTCACGTAGGCCAAACAAAATTTGTCTACAAGCCTGGGCAACATAGTGAGACCCCATCTCTACAAAAAAAAAAAAAAAGAAAAATTAGCTGGGCATTGTGGCACGTGCCTATAGTCCCAATTGCTTGGAAGGCTGAGGTGGGAGGTTCGCTTGAGCCCAGGAGGTCAAGGTTGCAGTGAACTGAGATTGCATCACTGCACTCCATCAAGACTCTGTCTCAAAAAAAAAAAAAATTGTCCTCAAATGGAGACCAGCCCAGGTACAGCCAGAGTATGACCTGAGGGGTAGAGACTTCTCCCCACAAGGAAAGATCCAGAAAGATGCTGTGGCAGCTGTCCTTCCTAGACCAGCTTACCTCTAATGGCCAGCCCAGATCCCATGCTTCCCTGGGACTCAGAGACCCCTATGTACCGTGTAGGACTGCTTCTGAGTTTTCAAATCCCAGCCAAGGTCCACAGGACCCAGCACTTCCCTGGGTCATGGACCAACAGGCTTGGACAGGCAAAATTCTGGGCCTTGAGATCAGGGTTCAAGGCAGGCCTGGGGGTAGACAGAGAGTACACTGTCCTTTCCTGAGCCCCTATTCCATGACAAGTACATTCCATGACATGTACTCAGGGCTCACAGGCATTCTCCCTTTAACTTTTGCAACCTCTCCATGGGGTAAGGGTCACTATGCACATTTTAAAGTAGAGGAAAAAGGGGTTCAGAGAGGTTATGTGACTTTCCCCAGGTCACAAAGCTAGCAGATGAAGGAGCCAGGCTGTGACCCCACGTGCACCTGCCTCCCAACCTATGTAGATCCTAATCTTCCCAACTACCTGCCCCCCTGAAGGATGGGAAAGACTGGAAAGTGGCCAGGGTTGGCATGCTGTGGCCCTGGAGCCTGCCTCCCTGATCAGGGTCACAACCAAGGCTACAACTCCAGTGCCAGGAGACCAAGTCCAGCAAGCAAGCGCTGGCTGGGGGGGCTGCAGGTGTGAGCAGTCCTGGGGAAGGAGCAAACTCATGCCCTGCTTCAGCCTCAGCGGGGTCTGTCCCTGCATGCAAATCTCCAACCTGGAACCAGGAAGCTTTGGGAGCTGGGCCAGCCCATGGAGAGGGAGCAGGGCCAGAGCTGGGAAGGTTCTAGACCCAGCCAAGCAGCAGGGGCCTGAGTTGTAGCTTGAGTCACAGCCTTGCCTTGGTCACACTAACCTTTCCGAAGGCCCAGCCGTCAGCACTGGCCCTGGGGTGGACCCCTGTGAGGTTGTGTGGTTGCCAGGGAAGCCAGAAGAAATGACTTACTCCTGCCCCTGCCTCTAACGCCATGCATTCACAAGTCCCCAGAAGGTTTGGGCTGGCCTGGGCCCTTGCCCTCCCCACGGTGGGGGCTCACCCAGTCTGGGCGCGCTGGTCACACTCAGCTCTGGCCAGGCATGAGTCAGCACTGTCAGCCTGCGTGTGGCCACAGCTGGCTGGACGCTGAGGCCAGCCAGGCCAGGCCCTGGAGGTCTGCTGGGGCCCTGGGGCCTCACTAATGGGGAGAGGTGGCCCCAAATGACCCACAGGATCACACAAGAGAGAAGAAAAAGGACTAAATAGAGAAAGGCAAAGTACAAGGTAAGAATCTCAAAACTTAAAGTGGCAGACACAAATTCAGAGTCAGGAAAATTGGCCACACAACACACAGACACACACACACATGGGTCACAAGCACACATGTGTAACCCGCACTCCAGACAAACACCATATGCAGAAGACACACATGCCATATATACACATCCTCGCAGTGTTCCCGTGTCACGCGGAAAAAGCCACGCCTACACAACTCAGCAGACACACACTGGCATTCCCAGAGGATGAGCCCACACAGGCGCCGCAAGCCCGCCGCAGGTCCCGCATGCACTGCCTGTCTGTGGCGGATGGCTTCTGTCCAACCCAAGGGTCCGGCCCACAGCCCTCGGCTCACACGGCCATACAAGACTGGGGACATCATGTCACGCTCGCTTACTCTAAGGGCACTGAGGCTTGTGAGGGCTGTGGTCAAGGATAGGCCTGGGAACTGGGGTCCTGAGCACCCTAGCCCAGCCCAGTCCCGCCCCGCGGAGGGGCCCGACTGAGCTGGGCCGCGCGCCCCAGCAGCCCCAGCAGCCGCCGCCCACCTCGGCCAGCCTGGCTTCTGCGCCCCGCCAGGAGGTCGCGGAGCGGAGCGCGGCCAGGAAGTGAGCTGGGAGTGACAGCTCCCCCCACGCTGTTTGTTTATTCATGACTCATTCTCTCCACACACTGGCTCTTCTTTCTTTAGGGAGGAGGGGAGAAAGGAGCGGGAGGGCGGGCGGGCAGGGGAGAGGCAGGCTCCACAATAAACAATGAGGCAGCTGAGCCGGTGGGGCGGGAGGAGCCCGCGCGGGGCGCAGGGCCGGGGCTGGGGCCTGGGCGCGGTGTTTCCAGGCCGGCCGGCCCGAGGCTCGCGCTCCCTATCCCCGATCCCCGATCCCCGCTCCTCCCGGCCCCGCCCGGCCCGCCGCCACCTCCCGGCGACCGGGCAGTAGCAGCCGTAATTGGATCCTTGCCGCCTCCTCCCAGCTCCCCGCCCCCAATCGGGGAGCGGGATAAATGCCGGGTACCTTGGCAAAACAGTCGGATCCAAACCTATTATTTGACTAATGGGCTTCCCTCGTGCGGCTCCGCAACGCCCAGCAGACTCGCCCCTCCCCCCTGCCCCCTCCCCAGAGATGGCTCCCCTCCGCGGCGCGGCTCCGGATAACTGGAGGAAGCGCGGGTTCCGAGGCTTCAAGGGCCTCATTGTTCTGCCTGGAGGGGCACATTGAAAATGCTCCAGGATTTACTTCCTGCGAAAACAGCCTGGGAGGGAGGGGGCGATCCACGGTGGAAAGACATTATCCTCCTGGAAGCCGCCCAGATTACACAGGGAGAAAAAGGTTGTTTTGATTGTTGCTGGCTTTTTCTTTCTTCCTTCCTTTTTCTTTCTTTTTCCTTTTTTTCCCCTTCCCTCCTCTCTTTTGCTACCCTCCCCGGGCCAAAGATGAATCTTTACTGCTGTGGAGCAAGTTGGAAATGTGGGGCTGTTTTCTGCATAAATAAGGCTGGTGAATGGCAGAGCCAGATATAAAGTCTGATTCAGAGAAATTCAAAAGAATGCAGGGGCGATGAGGTGGGCAAATCCAAGAAACTCATTTCCCCAGCATGCCCCTCTGAGTCACGTCTTGCACCATGAGGGGAAAACACATCACGCCACAATATGTCACATGCCTGCCGCAAAGGAGCAGGCCTGGTGGGAGCCACACAGCTCCTTCCTCCCCAGCCTGGCTCTGCAAGTCCAGAACCACACAGAGCAAAGCGTCAGCCGGGAAGAGGCGAGGGTCTGTCCCACCAGGCTCCAGGTCAAAGCCTTCTCCTACCTAAGTGCGCTTGGGCAGGAATAGTACTATAGTAGCAGGTCACCCTTGCACAGCGCCCACTAGGTGCAGGGGCCTGTTCTGCGTGCTTTCCATATATTCCCTCATTTAGTCCTCACCACGACCCTGCAAAGCAGGTGATTTTACTCTCCTCTTTTCCAGGTTAGGAAGCTGAGCCCAGAAAGGTTAAGGAATTGCCGAAAGCCACACAGCTGGTGAGTAGGGAAGCCAGCCCAGCAGGCTGGCTGTGGGGTCCGCGAGCTTGGCCACTGCACTGACACTTCCCAGCTTCCTCAGACTTGTTATTGGAAAGTGGAGACAGTGACACCAGCCTCAATGGGAGCTCAGGAGGGTGCATTAGGAAAATCCAGGCAAACTGTTCAGGACAGCACTAACCATTAGCTCATGTTGATGGTGCCATTATTTTCAAATAAACTGGACCCATAAGGACAGTTCCTTCCTAACTCACAGGGTCGTCTTGAGGGTCAGGAGAGACTGATTCAAGAAGCCGTCCCCAGGGCAATGCCTGGCCCTCGGCAGGTGCCCATGGATATTGGTTTTCTTCTGCTTTCTCTGCTTCCTTTTCCCATCCCTTCTCACCCAACCTGAAGATTCTTGTCTTGAGATTTTCCCATGTACCACACAGCAGAGTAACCATACAGGCACCTCTCCCAAGATCCTCAGCCCCACTGCCGTGCCTGTCAAACTGGGTGGAACTCTACATGGGCCCAGAGCGCCAGCCTTACCTGGGCCTGCCCTGACCACTATGCGGCGACTTCAAAGTGGCTCCCCCAGCCCCTGCCCCCTCCACCTGCACAACTCCATTTGGCTCCATTCAGCTTGTTCTTTTGGCCACAGCCTCATGGCCCTGTAACATACTGTACAATTCACCTCTGACTGTATTTGTGACGTGTTCTGTCCCCCACCCCCTCCAGCTAGACTGTAAGACCCACAAGAGTGAGGATTGTCACTTTGTTCACTGATGCATCCCAAGCATAGGAAGCCCCAGTTAGTGTCTGCGGAACGAATGAGTTCCCGCTTGTTAATCACTCTTCCCTGTCCGTTGCCTCCTGTATTCACCAGAGAAATTCCCACTCATCCTACAGACCCCTGCCTCTTGGAAACCCTGCCCCACGCCACCCACCCCTGCATCCTTGCTGACAGCTCACAGTGCACCCTCCTTTAGTCATCTCCCTTGTCTCTGCGCTTTGCCTCACCAACCTTCCTTCCCAGACCTCCCCACTGGCCTTTCTGGGACCCCACTTCCTTTAAGAGCACCCCCTCTGTCCTCAGCCTTGTGATGGAGGCTTTGCCGCTGGTGACCCATCTCCTCTATCCTCTCTGGGGCGGCTGTTTCTGTTCCTACATCTCACTCCTTTGTGTGGTTCCCAAGATCCCCACATCCCTTTCACATCCCTAGGGGTGTTTCCAGACTGTGAGGCCATCAGCCCCTTTCTTTTCTTTTTTCTTTTTTTTTTTTTTGAGAGATGGGGTCTTGCCATGTTGCCCAGGCTGGTCTCAAACTCCTAGGCTCAAGTAATCTGCCCACCTCAGCCTCCCAAAGTGCTGGGTTTACCGACATGAGCAACTGCGCCCTGCCCTAGAATGGGATTTTTTTTCTCATTTAGAGTTCATGCCTCCTGATTCTACTACTTTCCCCTCTCTCCCAGCCTCTTGGATCGCACCTTCCTAGCCAGCATCTTTTGCTCCTGAACTACCCAGCCTCAGGTCGCTGCCTCTCCTTCCCTGTCCAAGGTCTGCCAGCAGCTGATGGCCTTCAGCATCCATGTGGGTGACCCGTCCAATACCTGGACTCCCCAGACCTCCAGCACCCTTCTCCAGGGACCCTCTAGCCTACTCAAGTCCAGCCCACAATCCCAGGCCACCACTCAAAACTGCTTTTCCTCTTCCATCTTAACCCCAACATATCCTCTTTCCCTCTGACCACATTCTCCAACTGCTCCAATGGTTTGGTCATCAGAATGACCCTCTCACCAGCACCCCTGATTTCTTAGTACCCCCATCCTTCCCTTCATCCGCCCAGCCAGACTTAACAGGGGCCAACCCAACCACACTCTTTACACGGCAAGCTTGGGCTGGCAAGGGCCCACAGCATGAAGATTTGGAGCCAGTGTCAACGTGGAGTCTCCAGTCTCAACTACACCCTGGACATGAACCCAAAGTCCTCTGCCTGCTTGCCGGCCTCCCATTTCCCTCATTGGTTCTTTGTCTCACTGACCTTCACCCTTCCCCCTCTGCCAACCTCAATTCCCAGAGACACTTGGCTTCGTCAAAATATGAAGGCCCTTTGGTGGGACCTGCTGCCCCTGCCCTGCCTCCAAACACAGCCCCAAACCCATCCTGAGTATCCTCTGTCCAGAATCAGAGGGTAAGGAAGGTCCATCTTCAGCCTGCCAGCCCACCCTTGCAGTGAGGTGCTGGGCAGGCCCGCTCTGGAACCTCGCCCATCTCTCCCTAGCTTACAGCATGTCCCTCTCTACCAAGACTTCCCGCTCCCACCAGGCCTCTGCACATGCTCACATCTCTCCCATCCCAAGGAGCTCTTCCCTAACCTCTGCCTCTCCCTGGCAGGCCACTTGCTGTGCTCTTCTTGTGGGATACTTTACTGCATTCAGTGCAGTCCCCTACATCCTCACACTTAACAGCTGTGTCCTCCCCAGGACCACGTGACATCACCATTTCTGCTAGCCTCCTACCTCTCTGACCATCCCTCCTCTCCTGCGGGTGCCCCTTCCTCCACCCACTCACTAGAGGCCAGGGATGGCAGGGAGAGATCCCTTCTTCCCTCTGTGGGTCTTCCTGGACCGTCTCACCACCCCTGTGGTTCCACCACTGCTGTGGGCGTGCCCTTTCCCGACCTACACGTCTGGCTCAGCCTCTCCTGCCCTCCAGACCCTGGGTTCCCAGCTGCCTCCTGGGGTTCTGTTGCCACCTTAATACCTCATAGGCACCTCAGACTCACCATGTCTCAACCTGAGATTGGCCTTGAATTTCCAAGTTGGCTCCACCCCCGGAATTCCTCAGGGCTTGGTTGCACCACTGCTTAGCCCCAGGACAAGGCCACCTTGACTCCTCCCTGTCATCCCACACACATCCCATCAGTCTCTGGGTCCCGACAACTTGACCTCCTAAATGTTTCTCAACCCGTCCCTCTCCCTGTCCCGCTACCACAGCCCAAGGTCAAGCTCTCATCATCTCCTGTCTGGGTTATTGCAACAGCCTCCCCTGCCTCATGCCTCTGCTCACTGAGTCAGCTGCCACACTGCTGCCAGGGTCACCACTTAAAATGCAAATCCAAACAAGCCCCTCTCCAGCTTTAAAACCTATAAGATGAAATCAAACTGCTAAGGGTGGCCCACCAGCAGACCCAGTGCCCCACTGAGCCTCCAGAATCCTCTCCCTCCACCCTGGGCTAGGGTGTGTGTTATCACAGCACAAGGCAATAATCACTTCACACAGCTTCATGCCTCCCTGGTTTTGTTCACACTGTTTCATCTGCTGACAGCACTCTGCCCCATTTTCAGTCTGCTTAATTCTCTCTTGTCTTTCAAGACTGATCTCAGGCGCCTCCTCTTCCAGAAAGCCTCCACTGACTACCCCTCCTCCTACCTGAGGTTGATGCTGTGCTAGGGGATAAGATCATTCTGTTCAAAGTACTTGTTTAGGCTAGTGCAGTGGCTCACGCCTGTAATCCCAGCGCTTTGGGAGACTGAGGCAGGTGGATCACCTGAGGTCAGGAATTCAAGACCAGCCTGACCAACATGGTGAAACCCCGTCTCTACTAAAAATACAAAAAATTGGCCTGTAATCCCAGCTACTCAGGAGGCTGAGGTAGGAGAATTGCTTGAACCCGGGAGGTGGAGGTTGCAGTGAGTCGAGATCCTGCCACTGCACTCCAGCCTCGGCAACAAGAGCAAAACTCCATCTCATAAAAAAAAAAAAAAAAAAAAAAAAAAAAAAGTGCTTGTTGAGGTGGGTGTCTTCTCCATAAAGTATAGGATTCTGTTTTGATATCCATACCCTCAGCACCCAGAACTGACTAGGTGCTCAGGAGAAATAGGTGGAGGTGAGAAAGATGCCTGGCACGCAGTGGATACCCAGCTCATGCCCAGCTATCCTCTCCAGCCCTGCTCCAAGCAGAGCCTAAGGGTGGCTCCTCCTTCCATACTTAGGAAATCTTGAAAGTATTGGCTGGGCACAGTGGCTCACGATTGTAATCCCAGCACTCTGGGAGGCTGAGCTGGGTATATCACCTGAGATCAGGAGTTCAAGACCAGCCTGGCCAACATGGTGAAACCCTGTCTCTACTAAAAATACAAAAATTACCCAGGCATGGTGGCACATGCCTGTAATCTCAGATACTCAGGAGGCTGAGGCAGGAGAATTGCTTGAACTCAGGAGGTGAAGGATGCAGTGAGCCAAAATCGGGCCACTGCACTCCAGCCTGGGCGACAGAGCAAGACTCCATCTCAAAAAAAAAAAAAAAGGTATTGTGTTGCCTTTTCTAGAGTGGCCACCCTTTCCAGTGGATGGGTGGCTGAACTGGGCACACCGTACAGCATTTAAAACGAGCAGTGTGCAATTTTTGGCCAAATCTAAGCCAGATCTTCCCCAGCAGCTCTGTCCCAGCTTTGCCTCGGTGTCTGTCACTGAAGCTCCCCTTCTTCCAGCTCTATCTCAGCTCTAGCACCTCCCCTCCAAGCTCTCCCTGACTCAGTTTAGTCCCCATATATAGAACCAAGCTGGAGCCAGGAAAAAATGCACTCACCAGGAAGCAAGAAGCACGGTTCTACTCCCGGTTCTGCCATTGACCCCCAGTGTGATGCATCCCACGTGGGGCCTCAGTTTCCCCCTTATACTTATAGAGTTATAAGTATCCCCCTTATTCTTATAGAGTTAAGAATAGAACCGGAGTACCCTTTGGGACTTTAAGATCTACATAGAGAATTCCTGGAGGCTATGAATGAGGGTGCAGCCTCGAGGTCACCAAGGCGCTCGTGAGATGATTGTGCCCCCATCCACAGGGACCCCATAGACACAGCCTCCTCTCTGCTCTCTATGCATTTTGCTTTTCACCTCCAGCCACAAGGCAACTGTGGTTGTTAAAAATAAAAACAGCCCAGAGCCGCCAGATCCAGCGATGACAACTCCTCTAAACCAAGGGAGGGGGTGCTGTTTTTGTTACAGTCACTGAGCTTGACTCTAATCCAGGAAAATCAAATCGAGACATGACTTGGCCCCTCCGAGCTGGTTTGACCCCAGAGATGTAGGTCAATCCTTGCTGTGGTGGCATCTGAGTATTTTATGCCAACATCACAGAGCAAGAGACAGGAGCACGGTTTATGCGTACTGGGACGATCAGTGAGATTCAGTGAAGGACATGAGGTACCTAGGCAGCACTGGGCTTCAGGCTGGCACCAGGGAAGGACAGGTGGGAGGCAACCCCCTCCTTGGTCAGCCCCAAGAGCATCAGCTATGCCCCGAGTCGGGGGACTCAGAACATTTGGAGAAAACTCCACAGAGGAGGCAAAATTTGAAAAAAGGGAGAGGAGCAACGACAGCATTGAGAAGGGGTAAGGCATGCCTTTGATCGTGTCACTCCTGCGAAAAGCCTTCCTTGGCTCCCTGCTGTCAAGTGGATGAAGTCCAGACTCCTCAGCTGGCAGGCAAAGGCCTTCCCATGCTGACCCCAGGGTGACCCCTTCCCTCCAGCATCCCCGGGCTCCCCATTCTGTCCCACCCTTCCTCACACACCCTGCGTGTCAGCCTGGGTGGCCACATATGCCAGGCTCTCTTGCTCTCCAGTGGCTTTGCACATGCCATCCACAGTGCATGAAACACCCTTCCCACCGCTCGCTGCCCCACGTTGACTTAGTCTTCATGGAAAATCCCTTCGTGCTCTTTCAGCCCCACCTCCAGCGTCCCTTCTCCACGGAACCTGCCTCAACTCACCCAGCTGGAGTCGAACCATTTGTCCTCCGCTTCTGCAGAGCAGCCCTTTATGTTCAGACAAACAAACAAATAAACAAAGCTGTGCTCCACCAGACAAAAATAATCCCTGTCCACTAAGAAACGTGTTGCTGCCTAGCTTTCGCAATTGCTGTCTCACTTGATTCTCACACTCTGTGCGGTAGGAAGGAAAAGAGTAGCATTGGCTACAGTTCATGATGAGGCACCTGAGGCCCAGAAACCTCGGGGCACTCAGTCATGGTCACTCAGTCACTTGCTAGCCTTGAAGAGATCGGCTCTAGATTCTTGACTCTAGAGGGGAGACACCCAGTTCTGACTTGGTTTGCCCATCTGTCTACCATACGTCCCTGTCTTCTCAAGGGAACCCCTCACTCCTTGAAGGGGGGGCACCTCGTCCCGATCACACAGTATCCCCTAGAGCACCAAGCTCAGTGCTCAGCACACAGCAGGTCTGATGGTTTCCCAACAAAGAAGTGGAGTCTGAGCAGTGCTGGGGGAGAGGATGTGCAGAAGGAAGGTTCCCGCCAACCAGGGTGGTGTGTCTGGGTCAAGAGGAAGAAAAGGTGATGGGCAGACTGGGGTAGGCAGGGCGAGGCCAGCCAGGCCATTCATGCTGATGCATGGGCAATGGGGAGCCACAGGAGGTTGTAGAGAGAGGCCTGCTTCAAAGGGACTCCAAGCCAGAGCCCCAAGAGAAGACCTGTGGCTATAAGAGGCCGGGCACGGTGGCTCACACTTGTAATCCCAGCACTTTGGGAGGCCGAGGCGGGCAGATCACGAGGTCAGGAGATCGAGACCACGGTGAAACCCCGTCTCTACTAAAAATACAAAAAAAAAATTAGCCGGGCGTGGTGGTGGGCGCCTGTAGTCCCAGCTACTCAGAGAGGCTGAGGCAGGAGAATGGCGTGAACCCGGGAGGCGGAGCTTGCAGTGAGCCGAGATCGCGCCACTGCACTCCAACCTGGGTGACAGAGCGAGACTCCATCTCAAAAAAAAAAAAGAGGGACTTCCCAACCCAGGCCAGAACGCCACACTTCCCCTAGCTCAGAGGTGGCTGCAGCTCTGCATGCAGACTTGGGAGGACAGCTTCCTCCCCAGGTGAGAGATCTCAGACACAGCTATTGTGAGGGTCTGGAGAGAGACAGGACAGAAGCAGCAGACCCCGGAGTAGCAGCCCGAATGCACCTCTCTCAGGGACTTCCCAGGGTTAGAAAAGGCCTGGTTCTCCAGGAGGCTGGGAACAGAAGAAGACAGAGTGGAGAGTGCCAGGAGTCCCCCAGCCCCAGGCCCTGCAGGAGGGTGGAGAGCTCTCTGCCGCCTCAGCCTAGCCCTGCTCCAGGGAGCGCTCCACACACCACCAGCAGACAGGTCTCCAGACAGTGCTGGTGTGTCGGCATTTCTGAAGATGCGGAGGAGAAGTCTGTGGATTTAATGGGATAGCAGTCTGCAAGGAGAGCCAACAGGATGGGATGGGGAAGGAGATGCCTCCAAAGGGCCGATGGGACAGCAGCCTGAGCACCCAGCCACAGCCATGCAGGGAGCTCTCAGCAGGTCGCATTCCTCACACGCTGCAGGGAGGTGGCGCATCAGGGCAGAGAGGGCTGCACTTGCCTGTCCCGGTCACTAGCACCACATATAGAGTGTGGCTCCCAAGAGGGGGCCCAGGCCCAGCCACAGCCAAGACACTTGCCAAGGGAACATGCTCCAGTTCCCACGTGGACCCACATGGACTCTCCACAGCCAGTGGCACAGTCTGTCCCCTGCCCAGGCTTCCCGGACCCCACACATTTGACCCCAGGGCCCCTTACCCCATCACCTCTCAGGCTTCCTAGATGTCTTCCTAGATCTCCACCTCTAGCCTTTACACAGATCATTTCCCCAACTTGGACCAGGTGGCCAGGTGAAATACTGGGTGCTCAGTTAGCTTTGGATTTTAGGTTAACAATGAGTGTTTAGCATAAGTATGTCCCATATAACATGGGAGATATTATAGTACAAATGTATTCATTCTTTATCCAGAATTCACTGGGGCATCCTGTATTTTTATTTTCCTAAATCTGGTAACCCCAATGTCAATGCCCCAATCCCTCAACACCGCCTCTAGTGACAGGCATTCTTCCTCACATCTAGAGGGTAGGCCCTGTTGGCTTTGCCTTCTGATGGCCTCTGTCTTCCATTCTGTTCCAGTTTCTCTGTTGCTGTATACTAAACTACTCTACAACTTAGTGACTTATGATGAAAACGATTTTATTCTATCTCGAGATTTGTGTTGATCAGGAATTCACACGGTTCAGCCGGGCAAATCTTCCAGTCCCTATGGCATGCATGGGAGCCACTCAAGTACTATTCAGCTGGTGGATGGGCCCTTCTGAAGGCCCTGTGTTGGCTTCACTCGCATGTCTGGCATCATGGTGGGGACGCCTGGAAGGCAGAGCTCCACTGACACCGTCCTCCAGAGCGCCTGTCATGTGGCAGCCTTGGGGTAACTGGATTCCATGGGGGCTCAAGGCTTCCACACATAGAGTGTTCCAAGGATCCCAAGCAACCTGTGTGCCTTCTTATGACTCAGCCTTGGAAGTCCCAAACATCACTTCTGCCACATTCTATTTACTGATCAAGCAGTTCAATGCAAGGGCCAAAAATTAAACTCTATTTCTTCATAGGAGGAGCAGCAATGACGTGCAGCCATCTCTGATCTATCACACGTCGCCTCCTCTCCAACCCCTCCACACCGCCCAGGCTCAGACACTTATCTCTGGCCTGTGCGCTTTCCAGCCTCCTTCTGAACTGTTTCCTCACCTCTGCCTTCTGATCCATCCTCCACTTCAACTACTGTAATACTCATTTTTCCTAAGATCCTGGATTGACTATGTTGCTTCCTGCTTGATCATTTTCAATGGATCCTTCCTAGACTCTAAGCTCCACAGAGACAGGGAAC
This sequence comes from Hylobates moloch, assembly GCF_009828535.3. NCBI lineage: Eukaryota > Metazoa > Chordata > Mammalia > Primates > Hylobatidae > Hylobates > Hylobates moloch. The sequence continues at coordinate 73,533,692 of NW_026652278.1, forward strand.
AAGACCTTTATTTTTTCACTGAGGTGTGCCCAGTACCTAGCACAGAGTCTAATATATAGTAAGTGCTGAGTAAATATTAGTGGAATAAATACCTGAAGGAATGAGCTGTGGGATAATGTCCAAACTCCATAGCCTGATAGTCACACGTTTTGGTAATATACCTCCTCATCTTGTCACCTTGCATGTAGCCCTGTCATACTTTTCAACATTCCTTAAACATGTTTCTTCCCTCAATGGCTTCTCATGGTCTGTTCTCTCAGCACACGCTGCTCGTCCTCTCTTACCTACCTTATGAACTCCTATGCATTCTTCATAGCCCTGCTCAAGTATCACTCTCTCTCTCTGAAGCACCAGTTCCCACAGCTTTTTTCCATATCAATCAATAATACATTTGTCTCAAATGTAAATTCCACCTGCGATCTAGCTCCCCAAACACGTAGTGTGGGTAAACGGCTTCCTGAGATCAGGGGCAGCCTGCTAAGTAAGTCAGGCACTTTAATAAACATTTATGGAGGACAATTAATGCCTCTCCCTTCTCTCAGCCTGAGCAGCATCCCCCAAGGACGTGTTACGGCCTCATTTTTTTTTTTCTTTTTTGAGACAGAGTCTGGCTCTGTCCCCCAGGCTGGAGTGCAGTGGCAGCATCTCGGCTCACTGCAAGCTCCGCCTCCCAGGTTCACGCCATTCTCCTGCCTCAGCCTCCCGCGTAGCTGGGACTACAGGTGCCCGCCACCACTCCCTGCTAATTTTTTTTTGTATTTTTAGTAGAGACAGGGTTTCACTATGTTGGCCAGGATGGTCTCGATCTCCTGACCTCGTGATCCGCCCACCTCGGCCTCCCAAAGTGCTAGGATTACAGGCTTGAGCCACCGCGCCCAGCCTATGACCTCATTTCTTATAGCAAAACTTTCCTGACCACCACTTCCCACAAATATGCACCATGCTTTATTGGGCCCTAATTTCCCATTGCAGTTAGCCCACACTCATTAGACACTGACTGTATACTGACAGACACCACTCATCCTTCTGATTATTCAGCTAAGATTCCCTGGGAACCTCCAGTAAGTAGGACCTGCACCAGGTACTAGAGACTTGGGGACTCTTGCCCTGCTGCCTGGAGTTCACAGTCTGCTGGGTAGACGGACAAATAAACAAGCAATGGCAATACAGATCCTGATGGTGCATAAGAGGGATGGCTCTCAGGAGGGACCCTCCATGCCATCATGGGTTGGGGAGGTTGCCAGGGAAATGCGGCCTAAATTTAGACAAAGGAAAGATAGAGGGAACATGGGCAAAGGTCTGGAGGGAAGAACTCAGTTCAGGAAACAATTAAAGATCATTTGGGCTGGAACATAGAAAGCAGGGATGGGGAAGGGGGGTTAAGGCAAGAGAGGAAATCAAAAGCCAGGTTGTTAAGGGCCTTCCACATTCAATAAGACATTGGGGCTTCCAGGCAGAGGCCCATAATGCTAATTAATAAGAGTAGCACCTGGGCGGGGCACGGTGGCTCATGCCTGTAATCCCAGCACTTTGGGAAGCCGAGGCAGGCAGATCACCTGAAGTCAGGAGTTGGAGACCAGCCTGGCCAACATGGTGCAACCCCATCTCTACTGAAAATACAAAAAGTATCCAGGCATGGTGGTGGGCACCTATAATCCCAGTTACTTGGGAGGCTGAGGCAGGAGAATCACTTCAACCCGGGAGGCGGAAGTTGCAGTGAGCCAAGATTGTGCCATTACACTCCAGCCTGGGCAACAAAGCAAGACTCTGCCTCAAATAAAAAATAAATAAGAGTAGCAGCTGACCTCTATTGCGCCGGTGCTGTGTGCCAGGTTGCTTACCTCCATTCAATCTTCCCCGGGTGCACTTTGAGATGGATATGGTGATGACCACACCCTGTTTCTATAAGAGGCAGCACTGACTCAAAGCTACCCTACACTTCACCTCAGGTGGCACACCTAGTAAGAAAGAGCTGAGTTTCAGCCCAGGCTGCCTGACACCAGATCCTGTATCCACAACTGCCCATTTACTGACAAGGGAGCTCAATGGATGGGGACACAGTCCCATTAGCACATTCATGGCCTTTCATCTGGGCAGGACATGGTGCCCTTATCGTGAGAGTCAGAAGGGCTCTGAGAAGCCCTGAGTTCTTGTGCCATGTTGGGTTACCCATCCCTAAAATCAGGAAGCTGGAGGACTTCAGTTGATGCCAGGATGGGGACGAGCTGCTCCAAGTCTTCCCTCCACTTCAGCCTGCAGCTCCCAGAGAGCCATGCCCAGGCCTGCCTTTCCCCTGCGCTCCCCCTAGGACACCGAGGATAGGGCCAGGGTCCCTGCAGGGCCTCAAGGGCACTAGGACTGATTCTGCTTCATGATGCCAAATTCAAGGAACCCAGCCTCCACTGTCATAGGGCTCCTCTTAGCAAGCAAGTGCCTCTCTCCCGAACAACTTCCCTCTGGAGTTCAGGAAGGAGAGAAGGGACAAAGCTACTCAGAGACACCACTGTGCTGGTGCCCAGAATGGCCACCAGGTGAGCCTGGTGATGGTGGCACACAACACACCCTGCTGTATTGGGACCAAGCCCAGGTTCCCTAGTCTGGCCTCTCCAAGAAAGAGTTCCAAAGGGGAGAGGGGCTGGCCCAGGTCACACAGCAGGTCAGTGGTGGGTTGGCCCCTGACCCAGCCAGCAGTCCCCTTTGTTATCAATCACTAGTGCTCTGCCTGAGATGCTGACTATGGTCATCTGGTCAGCTGGTCATCGTCCGAGGTGCTACCATTGCTACCACAGCCATTCAGAGAGAAAGAGCGAGCAGCCCGGTGTCTCAGTGTCTGCAAGGCACTCTGCAGAAGGCTCCAGGCTGCCCTTGATAAATGGGCATGGCTCAAAGCCTCTCAGCTGTCTGGGGACAGCCTCAGAATGGTGAAGGTGGAGGGAAGAAAGGCGTGCAGCCAGACGGGTCTGGGTTCAATTCCTACACTGCATTCCTAGCTGGGACCTGGAATTTCAGAATGGGAATTAAGAGAGGAACTTCCGAATTCTCGCTTATCTCAACCATCGTGATAATGGCCTGGTGGTTATGGAAGACGTTGTTCCTATGTCAGAGACACACATTGAAGTGTATGAAGGTGACATGTCATGAAGACTCAAGCTTACTCTTATCCCAGAGCTGCCCAAATGCTATTACATACATGGATCTCATGGGATCTCTATTAAAAGGCAGATTCTGATTCAATGGGACTGGGGTGGGGCCTGAGATTCTGCATTTCTAACGAATTCCTGGGTAAGCCCATGCTGCTGGTCCACAGACCACACTTGGAATAGAGAGGATTTAGGATTCTTCAGCAACAGCATCAGCAAAGAAAGATAAGGCAGCCAGGATGGAACTGGATTATGATGGAAGCTGGGTGGTGGGGTAAAAGGAATTCATTATGCCAGTCTCAAGACTTTTTTGGTACGTGGGAGCCGGAGGAAGGAATGGGGAGTGACTGCTAATGGGTACAAGATTTCTTTGGGAGATGATGAAAATGTTCTAAAATTAGATTATGGTGATGGTTGCACAATCTGTAAATATACATGGAACCATGGAATTGTACACTTTAAATGGATGAACTTTAAACAGTCAAGCTGTTTAAAAAAAAGAATCGTAACTTTTTCATGGGGTCTTATGAGAAAGAAATGAGCGTATGTAAAATGCCTAGTGCCCTGGGAGGTGTAATAAATGAAATTCCCTTCCCTTAGAAGTTTGCATTTTCATGGATTGAAATTCTTTGAAGCAGAACCCACATGTATCCAAAGCCAAAACTTAGCCAGTCTTTGGGGTTCACTGACAAAGGAAAGACGGGTTTCAGAGGGAGGCACTGGGAAAATCCTGGAGACCCGGTCTAACACATGGAGGAACAAGAGGAATGGCCCCCATCCTGCCTGGCTGCTCTGGGCCTTGTGCAATGGATGGTTAGGCTCCCACTCCCCAGGGCATGAGTGCTTCTGCCTTCCTGCCCTCGCCTCCATCCTAGTGATGGAAGCTGGATCCAGGGTTCTGATGACCCTGTTAGGCCTCCTATCCTAAGTGCTTCTCCCCTCAACTTTTCAAGCCCAGTACCAATGCCACCTCCTCCAAGCAGCCTTCCCCGACCTTCTATATCCCTGGATTCGCCTCTCCCTTAGAAAAAGGATCATTTTCTTCAGCCCAAACTATTAGGTCACACCGACTTCACACCCTGAAGGGCTCAATGGGTAGCCAGCACTTACAGAGCCCTTACAGGTGCCCTGCCAAGCCTCCACTATGGGGCATACATCAGAGAATCATTCATTCACTCGTGCATTCATTCAAAAATCACCTTCCAAGCTGTTTGATGGGATATTTCTCACCTATTATGGGCCAGTCACCTTGACATCTCACCCTGATCCAGAGAGAGGTGAGCCTGAAGTGCCTGCCACCTGGTGTCATGGGTGCCCAGGATGGACCCAGGGCTGGAAGCCAGGAAGCCTGGGTCTTCATCAGCTACATGACCACAAGCAATGGGCTTCACCTCTCTGGGCCTCAGTTTTTTCATCAACAGAACGGGGACAAGAAACCATACCTGCCACCCTCCCCACCGAGCTATTGGGAAGTAAGAGGAGCCCCGTCTGGGAAGCCCACCCAGCTTTTTAAAATGCTTTGCTTCCTATGAGATTGAGCAGCTGAAAGGCAGAGAAAAGAGTCCTGTGCTGGGGAACAAGGCAGCCCCTTTTTCTTCCCCCAGAGAACCTCAGTTTCCCCTTTTGTCATAAGAGGATGACAAGTCCTCCCTCCCAGGACTACTGGGAGGAGAATGGTCTGCTGGGACCTGCCAAGATCAGTGAAGTCAGAGCTGTCATCCAGGAGAGGAGAATAGGTGTGTGGGGGTTGAAGAGGGTGGGGGTTGGGGACAGCATGGGACATCCTGCATATGGTGTCTGGGAACAGCAATGGAGCCTGGGGTCCATGACTCCCTGAAGCAGTGTCACAGCCAGAAGGAGGTGGGCACCACTCATTCAGGAGCTGAGAGCATCGACTCTGGCACCGGACTGCCTTGGTTCCAAATCCCAACCTCACCACTTACTAGCTGGGGAACACGTAGCCTTCTTGTTCTTGGTTCCTCGTCTATAAAATTAGGATAATAATAATTGCTAGCTTATGGGTTGTTCAGAGGATTTATTCAGTTGATCTAAGTAAAGTGTTTAGAATAGGGCCAGCTCTTACAGAAGCTATGCCAGTGTTAGCTTTCACTATTCATTCATTCCGCAGGTACCTGCTAGGCAGGGTACTGGGAACACAGCCGAGAAAAAGGGCCAGTGGCCCTACCCTCAGAGAGCAGACAGTCCAGACAGATGAGACAGAGAGCTCACAAAGTCATTGACAATGGCACATTGTGATAGTGCCAGGGATTAGGCAAACAGGAGGTGGAGTGAGCTATTAAGGAGAAGGAGGGATGTATTATTTTATAGCAGTCAGGGAGGGCCTCTCTATGGAGGCCGAAGGACCGAAGGATGTAAAAGAGCCATTCATGAAAGGAGCGAAGTGGGAGGGGAGTGTCTAGGACATGAGAAGGGAGCCATGTCAGGGGCCGAGGGGCCAGGCTGCCCAGGAGCTCGTGTGAGCTGGACTGGCTGCCACTTGTCAGGCCCCTTCCGTCTCCACCTCATCCTCACTCACTTAGGGCTTTGCTCTCCAGACAACTCCAAACAAACAGGTCTGACCTTGGGCATTGTGACCCCTGATTGGCCCTGGGAAGACAAGGCCACGCAGGAGCCCTGGGCAATATGGGACAGACCCAACAGAAAAGGGCTGTGTCAAGAGGGGAGGTTGTAGGAAGGGGCAGGGCACACAGAGTGGCCAGCCAGGTCAGCAGCAGAGCGGTCACTCAAATCATCACTTCTTCCTTCCCGCTGCCTGCTTTCAGCCCCTCCTCCCCTCCTCCTTTCTCCATTACTCTTTCTTTCCCACTCAAGTGCTTAATCAGACTCAGAGGACAAATGTTTCAGTTATTTAGTTCTGTGAAACAAACCACTCCAAAAGCTTAGTGGCTCCTATCAACAATAGTCACTTACTTTGCTCACAAATCTGCATTGAAAGCAAGGCCTAGCAGGGAAACTCATTTCTGTTTCATGAAGCACCAGCCAAAGAAGTTTAACTGGAGTCTGGAGCATCCACTTCCAAGACAGCTCACTCAGATGGCTGGCAAGCGTGTGCTGCTGATGGGCGGAGCCTTGATTCCTCTCCAACCAGACCTCCACATGGGCCCCTCCATGGGCTACTTGAACTTCCTCACAGCATGGTGGCCGATGTCCAAGAGCAAGCACCCCAACAGACAGGAAGAAAGCTGCTGGTTTCTAAAGGCCTTAGTATTTGTTCTGTCATATTTTATAGTCCAAGAACTTTTAGAGCCAGACTCAAGGGTGGATCCCATCTCTCAACAGGAGGAGTATCAAGACATTTTGGTTTTAAAAGCGCTACAGCATATAGGATCAAGATATAAAAATCAATTATATTTCTTTTGTTTGTTTGTTTGTTTGTTTGTTTGAGACAGGCTGGAGTGCAGGGGCACGATCTTGGCTCACTGCAACCTTTGCCTCCCAGGCTCAAGCAATCCTCCCACCTCAGCCTCCCGAGTAGTTGGGACCACAGGTGCGTGCCACATGCCTGGCTAATTTTTGTATTTTCTGTAGAGATGGGGTTTTGCCATGTTTCCCAGGCTGGTCTCGAACTCCTGAGTTCAAGTGATCCACCCATCTCAGCCTCCCAAAGTGCTGGGATTACAGGCATGAGCCACGGCGCCTGGCTCACCAATTGTATTTTTATGCAATGAACAATCTGAAAATAAAATTAAGAAAAGAATTCATTCACAATGGCATCAAAAAGAATAAAGCATTTAGAAATAAATTTAACAAAAGAAATTATACACAGGAAACTATAAAATATTGCTAAAATTTAAACAAGATCTACATAAATGAAGATGTAAATAAATGTTTATGAATTGGAAGACTCAATACTATTAAGATGGCAATCTTTCCCAAATTGCCATCAAAATCTCTATCAAATATATATCAAAATCTCAGCAGGCTTTTTTGGTAGAAATTGACAAGCTCATCCTAAAATGTATATGATAATGAAAACAACCCAGATTAGCCAAAATTTTGAAAAGCAAGAACAAGTTGAAGGACCTACACTATCAGATTTCAGATTTTACTATAAAACTAAAGTAATCGTGACAGTGTCGTATTAGTGTAAAGATAGACATAGATCAATGCAACCCAATACAAAATCCAGAAATAAATGTACACATGTACAGTCAATTGAGTTTCAACAAAGTGCCAAGACAGTTCAATGAGGAAAAGATAGCCTTTTCAACAAATGATGCAGGGATAATTGGATATCAGTATGCAAAAAAATTTTAAAAAGAACTTAGATTCTCACTTCACACCATACACAAAATTACTTCAAAATATATTGTAGGTCTCAGCCAGGCGCAGTGGCTCACGCCTGTAATCCCATCACTTTATTCGGAAGGCTAAGGTAGATGCATCACTTTAAGTCAGGAGTTCGGGACAAACCTAGCCATTACGGTGAAACCCATCTCTACTAATAAAATACAAAAATTAGCCGGGCATGGTGGCGGGCACCTGACATCCCAGCTACTCAGGAGGCTGAGGCAGAAGAATCTCTTGAACCCGGCAGGTGGAAGTTGCAGTGAGTGGAGATTGTGCCACTGCACTCCAGCCTGGGCAAAAAAAAAAAAAAAAAAAAAAAAAAAAAAAAAAAAAAGATCATAGATCTAAATAAAAGAATAAAAACTATACAATGTCCAGAAAGAACACAGAATAAAATCTTTCTGACATTGGATAAAGCAAAGATTTATCAGATATGACACCAAAATAAGATCCAGAAGAGAAAAAGTTACTAAAATAAACATTAAAATTAAAACCTTTACACTTCAAAAGACTATTAAGAAAATGAAAAGACAAACCACAGAATGGGAGAAAAGGCTTACAAATTATGTATCTGATAAAGGACTTCTATTGAGCATATATGAAGAACATTAGCAACTCGGTGATAAACAAACAACCCTATTAAAACAAAAAGATTTGAATAAGCACTTCACCAAAGACACATGATGACTAACCTAATGGGTGCATGAAAAGAAACTAGCATCATTAGTCATTAGGGAAATGCAAATAAAAACCACAATGAGGCACCCATACATATCTAGTAAAATGGCTCCAATAAAAAGAGACAATAGCAAATATTGGAGAGGAAGTAGAGAAACTGAAATCTTTATACGTTGCTGGCGTGAATATAAAATGGTACAGCCACCTAAGAAAACAGTTAGGCAATTTCTTAAAAAGTTAAGCACACACTTTCTCATGACACCTGGGTATCTACACAAGAAAAGGAAAACACACATCCACATAAAGACTTACATGCAAAGTTCATAGTAGCACTAATTTTTTTTTATTGTTTTAGAGGCAGGGTCTCATTATGTTGCCCAGGCTGGTCTCCACCTCCTGGGCTAAAGCGATCCTCCTACCTCGGCCTCCCAAAGTGCTGGGATTACAGGCATGAACCACCATGCCCATAGTAGCATTATTGGAAGTTGTCAAAACTTAGAAATAATCCAAATGTCCATGAACTAGGTAAATAAAGTGTGGTGTGGCCATACATTCATAAACTACTTTGCAATAAAAAGGAATAAAATACTGATATATGAAACAGCATGGATGTACTTAAGAAACATTATGCTAAAGTAAAGAAGCCAGACACAAAAGATTATTTATTGCATGATTCCATTTATACAAAATGTTCTAGAAAAGACAAAACTATATAGAAAGTGGATGCTTAATTTTCCTGAGGTAGATGGTGGGAATGGGGACCGGCTGCAAGCAGGCCTGAGGGAACATTTGGAATTGTGGTGACGCTGCACAACTGTAAAGATTTACTAAAACTCATCAAGCAGAACACTCACAGTGGATGATTTTCATGCTACGTAAATTATACCTTGATAAAACTGTTTTCCTAAAAATGCTACAGCAAGGTGCAAGCATGTAGAAGGGGCAGTGGGAGACCCTGGGGGTAGGCCCCATGGAAGGACAGAGGGCTGGACCCGACTTCCAGGAGCACCGAGACCCCCCAGGCCACAGACAAACGTTAGCCCCAGAAAGTGTCTTAGTCAGGCCCTGGACCCTAAATCCCCCAGACCCCCAGGGCTGAGGACAATTCAGCAGCTGCTTTACCAGGCCCCAGGAGTCCGTCTTTCACCTCGGGCACCTGCCATCATTCACTCAGCTGTGCTGGGCTCAGTCTGCATCCCATCACCACCTGCGCTGTGCAGTCCAGGCTCCTTCCCCTCAGGGAACTCACAGGAAGTGCAGCGGGCCCCTAGACCAGTCATTTAACCTCCCTGGGCTTCAGTTTCCCCATATACTAATGAAGTGCCACTGACTGCCCCGCTTCTCTCACAGGGGAGGGGGAGGTAGGATCTGTGGGGGTGGATGAGATGGTGCCCAAAATGCTGGAGATCATGAAGCAAATGTGGTGGGAAACTCAACAATGATGCCATGGGGCATCCTGGGACATGGAAGAGAAGACTTCCAAGCCCAGCTCCAGCCCAAACTCTACATCCCCAAATCTCCCCTGCTCAGACTTGAGGGAGGAGAAACTCAGAGTCCCCCATCCAACCTCTATCATATTCAGGGGCCCTTCTAGCACAGCCTACAAGAGTTAGTGGCCCAAATTAGGCCTGGGGCCCTGCAGCACCAAGGGCCTCGCTCTTTCTAGGCAGCCCTTGCCTAGCCAAACAACTCTAAATCTTGAAAATGCATTTCCTGCCCTTCAGTGGGACAAGATATCCCTCATAACCTCCTCCAGCAACTAGGGTAAGCAGCACTGAGGGGTATCTGACTCCCTGGGCCCCAGCAACAGTCTGAACATTTTGATTCTGGGTTGGGACTGGTGCCCCAGCATGTGTATTTTGAAAAAGTTCCCCAGACATACACAGTGCACGACACGGAGATTGAGAAGAACTTGGTCTCCTAGTGTGGTCTCTGGACCAGCAGCAGCACCTGGGAACTGATTACAGACACAGATCATGGCCCCACCCCAGACCCACAATCTCTTCTAACCAGCCCTGCAAGTGCCTCTGAAGCTGATCAAAGTTTAAGAGCCAATGCTGAGGCTTCAGCCAACAACTGATTTGAGAAACAGATTTAACCTGACCATGGGATGGGAATCCTGAATGTCACCCACTAAGTCTCTCCGTTTCCCAAAGCAGTTCTTAGTTTGAAAACCACCAGTTGTGATGAGTCTTTTCAGTTTCCCTACAAGGAAAAAAAAATCGATTAAACAAAAAAACCTGACCTGAAGTTTTTCCTTCCTAAGAGAGGTGATAGTGGCCCATCAGTGCCCAGGGTGACAAGCCCAGTGCCAAAACATCAAGGCAGGCCAGGCAGGCCTCACGTTTCCCCCTACAACTGTCAGGCCCTGCACTGCAAGCCCAGGGCCAGCCCACCAAGGCAGTGGGAGGTGGCGGGTGGCCATTGTTTCTGTCCTGCCTCCAGCAGGCACAGCAGACCCGAGTAATGACACTGGGGCCTGACAGCCTCCAAGGAACCTTTTTGTCTCACAGCCATGGCCAATGCCCATAATTGATAGGGATTGCGGAGCTGCCACCCTCACCCTGGCTGGCAATTAGTGCTCCCATAGCTGGCTGTCAAGAACTCCTGACACGTGCAGGGAGCAAAGGCTTGTCAGGTTTCTGGCCCACGTGGCTCGTTACACCAGGGGCACAGGCTCCACACCCCCAACCCCCTTTGATCTCTGTGGGATGGAGAGGGCAGGTGAGCTGCATTGTCACTTCCATTCTTTTTTTAAGAAGGTGGACAGAGGCTGCTGGTGACAGCTTCCCTGTCCGTTTCCCCTCTAGAGTCTCTGAGTCCTGCATGGAGTGACCAATGGGAAGGGTTCTGGAGGGGCTCAGGTGGAGCCACAGACAGGAGTGGCAGTGAAGGGCAGATGGCCTGGGGGACTCAGGCTTCGGCCCCACCCAGCCTGGGGAGTGGGGGTAATCATTCCTGTGTAGCCTTTGGTAAGACCCTTCTCAGGAAACTGAGCAGGTAGACCAGATCTGAATTTTCCAAACTACGGGACACATCCCATTAGTGGAGCATAAAACCCATTTAGCAGATGAAGATCGCATTCTAAAACCTGGGTACAGGATAGGATAGAATATAGCAAAACAGAACAGAATCAAATTGAATAGAATCACATGCATTACATTTAGGTAAATAGTTTCCTAAAAATTTTGTCCCAATGATATATTTATAGCATGTACATGTGTACCAGAGTACAATGCAAAGTTTTTCTTATTGTGAGTAAAGTTTCAAAGCTGCCCCACTGGATGCACCCTTAGTTTCCAGAATGGGGGCTGAACACTCCATCTGTTCTAGGTTGCATGGACCCAAAGTTTATAGAAGAAGACCCTGGAGGAGGTGAGGAAAGGAGAAAGCCCACATGGCTTCAGGGAGCTTCTAGTCTCATTGGCATAAAAGGCAAAAGACAGGGCATGGTGACTCACGGCTGTAATCCCAGCACTTTGGGAGGTCAAGGCTGGAGGAATGCTTGAGCCCAGGCATTTGAGACCAGCCTAGGCAACATAGTGGGACCTAGCCTCTACAAAACAAACAAACAAACAAACAAAAAACATTAGCTGGGTGTGGTGGTGTACACTGCCCTCTTGCCCTCATCCTACCTGCCAATACTCCCACTCCCTGGCCAATATGTGATCTCACAGACTGGGCCGTCCCTTCCCCTTTCAGACAAGTATGGCTATTTTGGAAAATCCTTGTAGAGCAAAGTCAGGTTCAACACTGTCCAATAAAGGCTTTATATTTTTCTCTTTCCTATTAAATCATATTTTATTTAAAAGCATAAGGTCCCACAAATCACCACTAAAGCAGCCTGCCCCATGCTGGCTGGGCCTGTACCCACCAGCCTTCCCGCTGGAAGATGCAGATGGCCCCGCCCCCTCCCCCCTCCTGCTACACAGAGTGAGGATATATTGGAGCTTATGACTATTATATTGTATCTGTCTTAAAAGCCAGCCCCTCTTTGCAGACACAGACACTCCCCAGCTCACATTTATCAGTTTTATTCCTTTAATGATTCAAACTTGTGCTGTGATGTGCTACTCGGAACGGAGGATTTTATGGATTTAACAGTTTTATTAATTTAAGAGGTTTCCACTGAGCGCCAGAATGGCTCAGTGTGACAAAGAAGGTATCATAAATGAATTGATTTGTCACGTATCAGAATGCGATCCAGCAGTGATTTCATTATTGGAGTTATTTTCCTCCAATTATCTGCAAACTTAAAATGCTAAAGAGCACCCCCCTCCGCCCCCACCCCCAGCAGCAGCCGGCCTGGATCATTTGAGCAGGAAATAAATGCAAATCAATGGCCCAAATTTGCCGACATGTGTGGAGGCTGCCCACGCCTCCCTCCTCCCCTCCACATCACCACTCAGAGGAAACAAAGCCGTGGGTCGGGGGGTGTCTGCATGTGAGGCCTGCAGGCAGAGGCCATCTGCAACCCTGTGTGCTGTGTCCAGGGGACTGGATCTCATCCTCAGTGGGGTCCCAGGGCCTGGAGGAGCCTTGCCTCCCATTCTCTCGTCCAACCCACGGATGATCATGAGAAAGGTATTTGGCCACAGCCCCTCCTGGCCATCCAGGCTTTGGTACATGGGTAGGGTGCATGGTGAAATAAGTTTACGGAGCCTGACCGGAGGGTGTTCCAGCATCGGCTCCATCTGCACTTCACTCTGTGGCCAGGCAGTTCCAGAGCCTGATAAACTTTGCACAGTATCCCAAATGTGGCTGCACTCTCACTTCTGGGCTGCCGTGTGCTTAGAAGACACTGTCCCACCCCGAGCCCTCCCGTTTGCCCTTCACCACTCCATCCAGCTACTTCCTACCCTCCATTCCCTCCTCTACCCTTGAGTCCAGGCTGGGCTCCCACAGGCCCCTGAACTATTTGGCTGTGAGCCCTTCTCCAGTTTGCATTACTCTGGCCCACTGAGTCCTCTGTCTGCCCCAGAAACTTCCCTTGGACCTCAGTTCAAACGAGAGCATGAATGAACCCTAAGTTCCTGGCCAGGACTAACTCCCTGAATCTGCAAGGACCCTGAGACCCTCACTGGCTGCTGAATTTATTTGTTTGTGCATTCAGCAAACCACCACCAAATGTCAGGCACTCATCTGGGCCACAGACAGCAAGTGATGCAGCAGCCACTGCCCTGCCTGCCTTCAGGGAGCCCCTCCCCATCCAACAGGGAGATATGACATGGAACTCAAAGACAAAAGTGACCAGTGGCCTCACTGAAACACTTAAGCCCTGTAAGAACTCATACAGGGGCTGAGGGCTGTACTTCTTCCTCTATACCATCTGCCTGCCCTAGCTCTGTGCTCCACCCACCTCAGCCTCTCTCTGATCAATATGGGACCATCAGGGCTTCCCACGAGGCCTCAACAATAGGGTTCAAAGTGACAGGGGGCAGTGGGTAATGAAGCTAGAGTTCCCACAGGCAAACCAGCTCCCCTGACTTTCCTGGCAAAGAAGGCCCAAGGCCTATTCGAATCCACTATTTTAAGAGGAAGGGAATGGAGCAAGAATCGCTGTGTGTGACACACCTCTGAAGTGCCAGGAATGTGCCCAGGGCCCTTCTCCTTTCCTCCTGAGAAGATTTCACAGGTGAAGAAAGGAAGGCTCAGGAAGATAAAGCAACCCCACCGCCAAGGTCACATAGCCAAGTGAGCCCAGGCCTGTGTGACTCCAAAGCATCCAAAGACGCTGTCTCCCTGCCCCTCCATGCCACTACCCAGGTCACACTCCCTTTAGCAACCCTTAGCATCTGCCAGGTGAAATCCCAAGGCTGCAGGACAAGCAGACAGGGCAGCCACAGCGGGGTGCAGCCCCCGAGGGTGCACGAGGGGGCTGTAGACTAGACCAGCTCAGTCTCTCACCCACTGTGTCTTCCTCGTTCCAGTGAACTGAGGCTGCTGCCAGGCCACTGAGGGTTCAGGTACAAGTTAAAGAGAAAGTCCCTGGTAAACTGTAAAGTCTGTGTCCATAAGAGCCAGGATGATTATGGGAGCTCACAGGCCCTGGGGGCCAGAAGGAGCACTGGGGGCCATCAGAGTGCACCCCAGGAGTGCACTCACCTCCTTTCCCACAATTCAGCACGTCCTGACAACCAGGCCTCTCCACGTGGCTCCACACCTTTGTGAGGGTGGAGGGGAATTCCCACATCTGTTTATCAGGGGAGCTGCAATCCTCACAGCTGCATCATCTCTCCCAAAAGTCAAGAGGAAATCAGAAAGTGGCAGGCTCGGTAGGGGGCACGGATGCTAAAAGAGCACAACATGGGCATTCCTGAAGCATCACCGCCTAATCCAGCAGCCCTCAGGAGAGGAGCAGAGACCTCAGAGCAGGTCTGATTGTCCCAGCCTGTGGGAACAGGAGACCTGAAAGCTGGCCTGAGGGGCCCAAGAGCTGGCCAAGGGTGTGCTAGCCATACACAAGCCCTACAGAGAGGACTTAAGCTAGACCACCCTGGTTTCCTGGGAAGCAGCTGGAGGGCATCAGTCTAAAACCCCCTGGGCAGGAGAAGCTGAGGCTCCAAGGGAGCAGTGGGGCTACTCAGGCACTAGGCGATGCTCGTGCTGTGAGTAGGAGCTGGGTCTCCTGGATCCCCACATAGAGATCAAAAGTCTTGGGCTCTCAAGGCTGAGAGTTCTCCACCACCTCTACAGTGCCCCTCTTCCCTTACAAGAGTCCGAAGAGGCCAGCTGCCAGGGCCTCAGATGGCAGGGGGTATCTACTCCACAGGCAGCCCATTCTGTTTTCCTCCAGCTAATTAGAAGGTTCTTTATGCACCTACCTATGCATAGAAGCCCACTTACTCCTCACACACACATGCACACACAGGTGTGTACACACATACACACACACTTGAATGCCACGTTCCTGCACACCATGCCAGGGCCAGTGTGTGCTCAGATCAGATCACCCATGCAGACTCTCCTCTGCCTGCCTACCTGGGCTCTAGACTGACCGAGACTCCACCAGGCTGTGGGCACGGCCTGACAGATGAGCTGACACCGCCGAAACACGGGGGAAATGACTAGATCCAAGGTGAAGTGCAATTTCTCCCTTCTACCTCGAGTACTTCATTACCTCCCTCACCTCTGATGGCTAATAAAGGTATCTAATTCGTGTAGTACTAAAATAGCCTCCTAATGTGCACCAGGACTATCTCCTAAAATTAATGCTATGACAAGTAATGAGGGTCTCCATTAGCTGCTATCTACATGTGGAAATTCTGATTTTCCCAGAATGGGCTAATGTATCTGAAAGCCCCCCTTTGGAGAACCTGAGTTCCCAGTCGCTCAGGCTCACAATTCTGACCAGGGGCCACCAGTGACTCTGTGCTCCCCTTCCTTGGCACTCAGAACCAGTCACTTCTCCATGCATGGGCCCAGAGCAGGCTACTACCTGCACTTGCCCTGGAACTTTTAAGCCAATTGTTTGACAGCTGTGCCAGGCATTGTGCTGGGCACTGGTGCAGATACAAGGAATAATAACCCAGCCCAGTCCTTACTTTTGGGCCAGGCTGAGACAAGGGTTGGGCTGGACCAGGCCCCATGTTTGGCAGAACAGTTAAGGGTCTCAAGGTGTCCCTGAGCTAAACGAGACAAGGATGTACACAGGTATTCTTGGCGGGGCCCTTGTTGGGAGTCATGGTGCTCCCAAGGGGTTATAATCTGCTCATCACAGGGGAAATCCATGAATGCTTAGAGGAGGTGGCAGTTCACCATCATTCTTGTTCCACTTGGCATTGCATGAACAAGAGATGTAACTGGAATGAGAGTATGATATGGTATGAACCTCCACTTTTGCATTCTTTGATGGGACTACTAACTTCTGGGACTCTTCCTAAGATCCATGATTGCATCTGGTTCACTATTTTGGGGTCACAGCCAAGTCCTCCAGGCGAGACCTCGTTCCTCTCCACTGTGCGCAAACACAAAGTATTTGTCAAGTTCTGACTCGCACCAACACATACCAGGCTTCCAACCAGCAATGCCTGAAGGCCACTGGATGAGCAAGGGCCATTCAGGTGACTTGTCTGCCTTCCTAACAGACCATGAACTGTGTGAGGGCTGAGGCAAGCACCCACAGTGACAGCTACCTGGCCATGAGCTGTGTGGGCGCGCTCATCTCCGGCACCCACAATGATGGCTGGCACATGGCTCACCAAATACCTATGTAACTTCACCTCCTTTATCCTATTTGATCCTCCAACTGTCTTAGGAGGCAGAAGGGTTATTATTAAGATTCAAAAATCACAGATGGGGAGACTGAGGTCCCCAAAAGGAGAAACAGCTGCTCAACATCACATATTGGTAGCAACTGGCACCTAGAGAGCTGCAGCAGAAGCATCCTCATTGGTGCCAAGTCCACTCCTTCCTGGGTCCCTGGTACCCCGTGAGTCGAGGGCTGTGCTTGTGCCAAATTGCCACGTAGAGGAATTGGTTCATCTCACACCATTACACTGGACCAGTCTTGTTTTCTAGATACATGCTAAGCTTAGGTGTCCCAGCTCCAGGGGCATGGCATGGCCCCCACCCAGCCCTGCCTCATGGCTGCAGGGTGAGTCTCCCAAGTACAAATAGATGGTGTTAAAAACAGAGTGTGGACCCCTTCTTTTCGGCCATGAGTCCACTGAGTTCTCTGTGGGCCCCCTGAGAAAGAGAACCAGAGTCCCTTCTCTCCTCTGCACGATGCTGTCTTGCTCCCCAAGAGCCAGCCCCCACCAGCCATTTTCTGTCCAGTCTGTGCATGGTGGCTTGGTCAATACCTGTGCATTCCAAACCCATGCTATCGCCTGCATGCATGAGGCTCCCGAGCTCGGGGGCTTCCTCTCTGGAGCACCTCTGGGGCCGCTTATCTGGGCTCGGCAAATCCAGCCCTGCATGCCCCCTTCCTGTGTGGACGATCGCCTGCCCTTCCACCCTCCTGTGGTATTTCCCGAACATCCACATTGCACAATGGGAAGCATGGCCCCACAGCTCTGCTTCCTCTTGGAAATCCCACAGGCATGGGGGACCGAGGGTATGGGAGACATCTCCAGGAAGGTCCTCTGCTGCTGCTGTCCCAGAGTGCCTTTCCTGCAAGTCATGTGGCATGAACTCTCACTCATCCTTCAGCCTAGTTGTCTCTTCCTCCAGGAAGCCTTCCCTGATTACCACCACTGCCCCCTGTCAGTTTTCCAGTTCAAAAACATGCTCAGGGATTTGGACTTGAATACCACATGAGTCACTGAGCAACTGTAAGCAAGGAAGGAGAATTGTCTCAATTGTGCTGTAGAAAGGCCCCTTCAGGGAAGAAGTGGTCAGAGGGAAGAGCAACTGGGTAGAGAGAAGCAGCCAAGAGGTGATGTCAGTGTCCCCAGCAGGCAGGAGGTGGCGGTGGCTGGCGGTGGGGTGGGAGCAGTGGAGTGGGAAGGAAGTGGGCAGAACCAAGGGGTAGGAAGGAGGCAGGACTGCCCAGAAAAATTAGGGCACCCAAGAGGCAGGACTGCATGGTGGCTGGTAAAATTAGAGCACCTGAAAGACAAGAAGTGTCCAGCAGGTCCCCAGAATCTTGTCTGGGGGACTGGGTGGGTGGCATACCCAGGGAGAGGTGAGAGTTCCCTAAGATGGCTGTGGAAACTGAGTATAAATGGTACAGTCCTACTCAAACAGTATTTCCTTGGCATTTTGCTTTAAAGATTTCCATTGCACCTGTAATTCAGCACTTTGGGTGGCTGAGGCAGGAGGATCAGTTGAGTCCAGGAGTTCAAGACCAGCCTGAGCAACATAGCAAGACCTAATCTCTACAAAAAATCAAAAAAATTAGCTGGGTGTGGTGATGCATGCCTGTAGTCCCAGCTCCTTGGGAGGCTGAGGTGGGAGGATTGCTTGAGCCTGGGAGATTGAGGCTGCAGTGAGTTTGATAACACCACTGCACTCAGCCTGGGTGACAGAGAGAGACCCTGTCTCAAAAAAAGGGAAAAAAAAAAAAAAAGAAAGAAAGAAAGAAAAAAGATTTCTATTGCACACAGTTCAGCCAAGAATTCCCAGGTCATCTTCCAGAGACCCTGTGCCCACAGGTCCCTCTGTGACCTCCCTAGTCCTCCCTATCTCTCTGTCAAGGCTTTCCTCATCCTCCTCCAGAAAAGAGGTTGACTCTCCACCCTTCAGGAACCTCTTAGCTTTTTCTTCTCCACTGGCTCCTCTCAGCTGCACAATCAGTTGCCCTGCAGGGAGTGTCCTTGTGGCTGGGTAGTACAGTGGCTAAGAAAGGCCCTGGGGCCAAGCCACGGAGGCTTAACCCTGGCTTTGTGACTTACAAGCTGATGCCATGAGTGATTTGCTAACCTCTCTGAGCCTCAGTTTCCTCATCTTTGAGATGGGGATGTTAATAATATCAGCTACCCCACTGGTGGGGTTGAGGATCAAATGAGTCACTAAGAGGCCACAGGTAGCCACCTAGCCCAGTCCCTGGCCTACAGTAGGTGTTTGCGGAATAGTAGCAAGGATTGCTGTTATTTCTATGATGCCCGGGGTTCCCCCGCTTGCCTGGAGAAGGGGAGACAGCAAGTCAAGTCACTAAGTCCAGCCCACATTCAAGGGGAGGCGTGTCAAAGAATACACAGGCATATTTCAAAAGCTTTAAGTTTGGCATCTACGTGTGATGAAATGTGACTTAATGGTTATTAGCAATGGTGGAAACTGGGGGGGTGCAGTGGCTCACGCCTGTAATCCCAGCACTTTGGGAAGCCGAGGCGGGAGGATCACCTGAGGTCAGCAGTTTGAGATCAGCGTGGCCAACATGGTGAAACCTCGTCTCTACTAAAAGTACAAAAATTAGCCAGGCATGGTGGCAGGGGCCTGTAATCCCAGCTACTCAGGAGGCTGAGGCAGGAGAATTGTTTGAACCCAGGAGGCAGAAGCTGCAGTAAGCCGAGATCGTGCCATTGCACTCCAGCCTGGGCAACAGAGTGAGACTCCATCTCAAAAGCAATGGTGGCAGCCGAGAGTTGAGTTTGAGCTGCCTCATTCCAGTAGTATCTCGTGCTGATGCTGGGCCATGTGGATGAGCAGCGGCAGGGACCTCTGTTATTCCAGCAACCCTATGCCCTGCCCTTTGTGGGACCCAAAGCTGCCTCCTCCCAAGCCTGTGGGCTCAAGGGACTGCTGCCAGCCGCCCCCGCTGTCTGCTGCCATCCTGTGCCCCCACTCTGAGTCTGCAAGGCGGCCTTGCCCGCCAGCTGCCTGGTGACTGTGAAGAATGACAGGCTCCTCGTTCAAGGGTGCGCGCTGGCCCTTATCACAAGAGAGTGATGTCTGCGGCACTGAGCCGGGTGATGCTGTTTGCCCGTTCAGCACTCTGCAGAGGGCAGGGCGGCCGCAAGAGACAGAAATTGCACTTGACAAACTCTCCATGTGGCTGGGCAGCCAGACAGGAGCAGAATGAAATCAAAAGGGAGGAAAATTGGCCGGGCTTCCTAACCAGGTGCTGAGTGGATGCACCAGGCTTCAGGAGAGGGAATCAAAGAGGGAGAAAATTGGTGGCCTTGGTCATAAAGGGGATTGATTACCCAGGGACCTGTCACACCCACCAAGGTCAGCAGAGTGGCCTTGGCTGGCCCTGTTTCCTGGAAGATAGGGTGCCTTTGGCAACTTCAATTCACCCGGGTTCAACTAGCTAATAAGTGTACTGGGTCAGGAGGAGGGTGGTCAAGGTTTTCCAATTATGAGCCCTTGAAGAGAGGGCTTCAGGGCCTGAGAAGGTCTGAACATGACCCCTGTCCATGGGGGGTGGAGGGGGCGTAGAGAGGAACATGCCTTGGCTTTGCACTCAGATGGAACTGAGTTTAATGACTACCTCTGGTGGGTAAGTCCCTTCCCCTCGCTGACACTTTGTTTCCCATCTGTCAAATGGGAGTGTCAATACTTTGCTTTATTGAGAGCTTGCTTTGTGCCGGGCACTTTGTGACCTACTTTATGGTTATGAACTTATGTCATCAGAACAGTAATCCTAAGAAGCAGCTGGTATGATTATTATGATTGGCATTTTACAGAGGAGGAAATTCAGGCTCAGGAAATTCAATGTTCCTGGGTCCTATTGTAGGTTGAGCACCAGATCTATGCATGGGTGACCGGCTGGTAGGCAAACCTTTGGCCACTGTGCTGTCTGTCATCAAGCCAAGCGCATCCACTTAGGGTTTGTAAGGATTCATGGAGATGTGCTAATGACAGCAAACTAGGAGCCCAGTCTACGTGCTGAAACCAGAATAAGAACTTTCCATGCGTTGACTCATTTGTTCCTCACAATAAACCTATGCAGTTGGTACGACTGTAACCTGCACTTACAGGTGAGGAAATTCAGGCACAAAAAGGTCAAGTCTCTTGTCTAAATCACCAAATTTATATATGGCAGAGATGGGAATTGAGCCCAGGAGTCTGGCTCCAGAGTCCTGCACTTAACCTTATACAAAGGCATAGCAAGAGCCTGGCCTGGGGTCCAGCACACAGCACATAGTAGGGCTCTGGGAGGGGCAACCTCAGCTCTTTTCCACCTGGGGCAGCCCTTCTCCCTAAAAGAAAGCTAAATGCAGTGAACGTGGAGGAAGCCCACGTGCCCACTACAAGCCTGACTCTGGGAGATTTAGGGATGTTCCCCCACCGCCCCAGCCTGGGCTTCCAGCCTGGGCAGGGAATCAGGCTGAGTTGGAAATATCCCTAGCTCAGGGAAGACCAACATAGACTGGGAGAAGGGTTGCCTAATGTGCAGGGGCTTCTGGGAAAAGAACGGCAAAAGGGTAGGTAGGACGTGGGAGGTGGAGATGTGTCCTGAGAAAGGGAGAGGGCAGTCCTGACGAGCACCCTGCCTTGAAGAAGAGCTAACAGGTGTGAGGCTGCCAGACAGGTGGGCTATAGCAGCCCACAGCTGGCAGATGGAACGACTCTCAGACCTCCCACTCCCAAAAGTCTCATGATGCCTAGCTGGAGCCCGGGGGTCACAGGGTGCAGCCAGCAGGCAGGGAGTGTGCTCTCTAGATGCATAAGCTCAGGAGAGCAGCAGGAAGGAGCAGCCAGCTGCACTCCAGCCAATGCTCAGGCTCAGGCCATCCCTGCCCCCGGCCAGGCAGGAGCTCTGGCCTCGATTCTGAGGGGCTCCACCAGCTTTTGCTCCCATCCTCCAGCCACCTGGGACCCCACCCCTTAAATCACTACCCCAGATCATTAAACTAGGAGTCCGTAATGCTGACACTCCCTCAGAGAGCATTTATCTGGAAAGTCATTGCACCACGGATGGTAATTAACGATTAGCGAGGTTTATCCCTCTATTGGTTCTGGCCTGTGGGAGCCCGTCATAAGGATAGAGGCCAGTATGCTGTTCTCTCCCCATGATGGAGGTGGGCGGCTGCCACCGCCTGGTTCTTGAATGAGAGCTGTGCCCACAGCAGAGGTGAACCTCTGCAGCCCCTCATTCCTGGTGGCTCCCAAGCCACCTTCCCAGCAAAACCATCTAGGCTGGCTCCTAACACCTGCCCCCTTATCAGCTCTGTGCCTTTGAATGTGCTGTGCCTCTCCCAGGACACCCTCTCCTCATCTCCCACCCTGTCCATCCCTTCAGGGGCCCTGCCGGGACCACACCTCCACTGATGTTCGCCTGGATGCGGCCAGTCTCCGTGTGTCTCCCAGGACTGCATCTTGACCCCTCAGCCAGGCTGGATGCTCCCAGAGAATGCCTGTTTGCTCTTCACCCATCTCCATCACCTCTATCTTCCCAAACCCAGAACAGAGTATGAGCCCCATAGACCTCACAAATGAACCACGACACTCGAGTCCCACCCCAATCTCTACCCAACACTGCTGTGGGGGCGTTTCCACATGACGCTGAGGACCAGCTCCACACTCCTCAAAGGAGTTCCTGACCCAGACAGACTAAGAATCAGTGCCAGCCGCTAGGGAAATGGAGACCCAGACAGGAAGTTAGGAGCTTTCTTAGATCTGCATTTTGGGTGGACGAGCCAGGACTCGAACCAAGGTCTTCTGGCACCAAAGTCTGGCTCCCTAGAAAGTATGGTAGCCCACCTGAGGTCACCTGTGCCCCAGGGTGTGGGCCAGCCCTACCAACAACTCCCTTTGTTACTCCAGGCATGTCCCTGACCCTTGGGGCCTCAGGGCAGAGATGATGAGCAGAGCATAAATCCACTCAGCGTGGGCAAGCTCTGCTGGGATCACCATGACAAATCATTCATCCAGCCTAAAATCAGAAGGGACCTGGGGTGGGAGAGGCCCCTGGAGGCCGAGTGGGCCTGTTGTGCCTCCTTGGATACAGGCACCAACACGTGCACTGCCCTTTTCATCTGGTCTGCCTGGCTCCCTATAGGCAGTGCCTGCTCACCGTGCTCTCCAGGACAAGGCAAAAGCCAAGCCAGCTCCCCAGGCCCCTGGCCCCTGACAATGGCATTCACTCCCACAGACCCAGAGCTTCCACAACTGAGACAACTCCCAGGGTGCTGGCCAGTTGGGCCCATGAGTGTCCTTATTCACAGACAGTTGTTTAACCTCAGCAGCCTGGTACCCACCACCTGCTGTTAGAGCCTCCCCTGCTGACCTGGGGTCACCGAGGCCCATTAGGATGTTTAGTCCAGCCTTGTCCAAAGGCTTCCCCAAGACGCTCGGTGGATGCAAAGGGCCCAGGACTTGGGAAAGCTGTGCGGCAAAGCTGGTCTTAAAGATTGAGAGCCCATTGCACATTCCAGGCCCAGACAAGGCTTTCATAAGAAAACAAGACCAAATTTCTGAAGCATCCTATATATGCGTGTGAGAGTGTTTCCACATGTACTTTCTAAGCACAGAGAGAGACATGCGAGGAAACATCGCTTGCTCTGCAAAGTGAGAACGACAAAGAGTGGTGATGATCGATGTTTGCTTTATATGACTCTGCACTTTGCGTGTGTCTCAGTGAGTCTGCATTTTCTCTGAAATTAAATCAATTATTTTAATAAAAAAGAGTTGGGAGAAAAAGCTGTCGAACTTTAACCCAGCATTTCCCAAACTCACCTGATGATGAGTTGCTGTTCCGTGCAACGCCTGGAAATGTCAGAGATATGCATAGACTATAGTTTGGAGAAAGATAAACTTACCCAGCTTTTAATACATAAGACCATGGTGCCTTCTGATGCTGAGAGGCAGAAAGAGGAAGAGGCTGGCAGAATACAGACACTCCGTCAACATCAGACTGGAGCCCAGAGCTCCCTACAGCCCAGTCCTGACCCTGCTGCTCCGCCAGTTCCCTCTTTAAGTAGGAGGGACATTACTCCAGGGGTGGTGGAGTGGGTGTGGCAGTGACACAGAAGCACCTGGCAGAGAGGGTGACAGGGCCACAGAGGAGTCGGGCGGAGCCAGTATTGGGAAGACACAAGCTGCTCTAAGAGAAGAACTGAAAATCATGTGATCACACAGTACACCCCGACATCCTACAGCCACAGACCAAATCCCTGCTCCAGCCCTTCTGGCTTCTACCCAGCAAGTTGCCTAATCCTCCTGGGCATGGAGTGGAATAGGGGTTGGATGGAATGACCCCTAGAGTCTCTTCAGCCCAAGATTCCAGGGGCTTCACAATGATCAGCATGGGCATTATCCTGCAAATTATCACCTCCACCTTACAAGTGATGGAATCAAGACTCAGATAGGTTAATTGACTTCTTCAAGGTCAACAGAGAATAAAAACAGATTCCAAGACCCATGCTGTCATTGGCCTTGCCACTGGTCATCCTCTGCTTTGTGGCTTCAGGAACCGCTGTTTGTGTCTGAGCCACCCACAGTGTGAGACAGATGGTATTTCCAGTACAGGCTCCACCTACTAAGTGTACAATCTGGACCTGTTGAGTAACCACTCTGAGTCTGTTTACTCCTCTATAATTGGGAACATCATCGCATTGGTTATATGGCAATATCATTACATCAACTTAGCACAGGGCCCCACACACTTAAGTTTTTGCTGAATTAGAACTATTATAGTTACCATCATTCTGTAATTTATCCTATGGTTGAGAGAAAAAGTAGAGGCAGGGATTGAACTCAAGATCTACTGATCTATTCAAGATCTATTCAAGATCAGTAGATCTACCTTCTCCTGCGCAGGAGGAAATCTGCACAGACACATCCCAGCCCCTGTCTGGAACCTCAGTTTCCCCATCTATAATAAGAGAGGCTATACTGGGTGACTTCTGGGAGCCCCCAGATCTATAATCTGCATGGAATAAAGCTCCCATGAAATGCTTTTTTCCCACCATGGGCTGGAGATTTGCCTTCCAGCAACCCATAATCCTTCCTGGGAGATGGGCATGTAGGGGTGGTGAAAGGGAGGAGGGACAGGCAGGAACAAGAGCCAAGACAGAGTGGAGAGGAGATGACTTGGGCACTTTCTGTATGCCAGGCACTGGGATAGGAGCTTTACACAGACTAACTCATTCAGTCCCCAGAACAAACCTGTGGGGTTACTAGTTAACCATTTTACAGACAAAGATACTTACAACCAAAGAAACCAAGTAACGTGCCCAAGGTCACAGTGTTGATGAGGCAGGACTTGACCCCAGACCTCCCAGACCTTCGTGGCTTCAAAGACTGTGCCCTGAACCACTGGGTGATGCGAGCTCTGGGTCTCCCTGCAGAGACAGAGACACCCAGAGAGGGAGAGAGGTGGGGAGATGGAGCCGAGGGAGCAAAGCACAGGAAGAGAAGAGGCACCGTGCCAGGGCAGCCCAGGCACACTGTCTGGGAGGGGAGGGGAATCCCATCTGGAAACCGATTATTTGCCTCCACTGGGGGCCTGTTGAGTTTCAAGATCATTGTGCCCAGGGTAGAAAAGACAGGACCCCCTCTCTGTGGGGCGGCAGAGGGTCCCCTGGTCCCAGCATCACTAGGAAGGAGGTGCCTGCCGGCCTGAGAGAAAAGCGGGGCCTGAACTCTTTATTTAGTGGCCCGAGAGCCACAGCCCAGGAATGTGTGGTCACTGAGCCAGGGGCTGCTCCACCCACCACTGCCAGGGACTCTCCAGCACAGGTGCCCCCCCCCTGCCCCCGCCCAAAGGCCACTCACTGGGAGGCAGTGCGCTCCCAGATGTGGTGAGGAATGTTTGTCAGCTCTTGACACTAATATTATTTAAGGCCCAAAGTCTAATGTAAGGCTTCCTTTTAGCAAGATTGTCTCATTTAATAAAGCTCCCTGTCTCTGTTCCCCCCAAGGTAATCACGTTGATGATAACGCATTCCCTGCACTGTGATTTGATCTGGGAATAGAATTATCACCCAGCCTTGCTTTGCTGTCAAATGTTCCATTTGTATTTTTATTTTTTCCCCTAGAATAAGTAAACAGGAAGCCATCCAAGTGGAAGGCTCTGCTCACCTGGGGCCTTCCACTCTGGCCTCCTTACCAGTTCACTTCCTGTCTTCAGGAGCCACTTCCTCATTAATTCAATCAACAAACATTTCCTAAATGACTGTACCTTAGGCTGCCCCTACATTGCGGTGACCTGAGGCAAGTCACCCAATCTGTTTGAGTTTCTGTTTATCGCTGGGTGGAAAGGACATCGTAAGCACATAAGATTAACAGTCAATCAGACCCTGGTTCAAACCACCACTCTGGGCAGGGTGCGGTGGCTCATGCCTGTAATCCCAACACTTTGGGAGGCCAAGGTAGGTGGATCACCTGAGGTCAGGAGTTCGAGACCAGCTTGGCCAACATGGTGAAACCTCGTCTCTACTAAAAATACAAAAATTAGCTGGGTGTGGTGGCAGGCGCCTGTAATCCCAGCTACTTGGGAGGCTGAGGCAGGAGAATCATTTGAACCCACGAGGTGGAGGTTGCAGTGAGCCAAGATTGCACCATTGCATTCCAGCCTGGGGGACAAGAGTGACACTTCTCTAAAAAAAAAAAAAAAAAAAAAAAAAAAAAACACCCACTCTGCCTCTTACCAATTATGTGCCCCAGAACAAGTCACTTCACCTCTGAGGTTCGATGCTGTCATTCAAGACACCACCTACATCACAGGATTGTTGTGAGTAGGGTCAGGACGAGGATGAGCATGTGATGCCCCCCCGGTTCAAACATTAATGAGGGGTTCACCCGCACAACCCCTCTGCACTTGCACAGCTCTGAGAGGGAGGGCCTCCTGAAATTTTGTCCACTTTTAAGAAGGAGGATTAAATGAGATGATGTATGCCAAGTGCCTGGCACATGGTAAACGCTCAGTAGACTGTTGCTGTCACCATCATCATCATCACCGTCATCACTCTTACTCTTCATTAAGTGAGAAATGAAAGCCCTTTAAAATCTCTAAGAGGCTAGATTGGTATGTGCAGAGTGGATGTCAGACTGGAAATGCTCAACCCATGTGCTGTGTGGCCGTGGCTAGTCCCTTCACCTCTCCAGCCTAAGTGCCCAGCTGTGAAACAATGGTGTTCTTAAACCTAGTGACCCAGGTACATGTGAACATGTGGGAAAGCATGTCACTCACCCCACGCTGCCATCCATCCCTGGGTTAGTGGACCCAGCAAGGGCTAGGAGCCTGGTGGGCCCCAGGGAGTCCCTCAGTCTGCAGATACCACACACAAGGTCATGCCTGGTTAGCAATCGAGTCCAGCATGCAAAGAGGGGATACTGGAGGGCTCCAGAAGAACCAGCTCCAGGACTTGGCAGGGCTCAGCTGGGCTGACGACTTCTTCCTTCTTACACATCACTAGCAGATCCCTGAAAAAGGGCACAGGGTGCAGAGCCAGGGCAGCAGCATTTAAATTCTGCCTCCTCTGGGCATTTATTGTGGGACCTCAGGCACTCAGAGCCCAGGCTCCTTCTGTGTCGTATGGTGTATCCTGATAGTCCTGGAGGAGAAAAGTCACTCCAGAGGAGTAACTAATGAAGGGACTTTTTTAAAGGTATGAGCAGGGTTAAAGACTCCAGAAAGGGCTGGTGAAGCACCCCAAGGTTCCCAATATTGGGAGCCCCTACTACCCTGGGGCTAAAAACAGAAGGGGAAGGAACAGTTCTTAAAAGCCCTGTGGGGCCAGTGCTGACATGAAGGAGACAACAAACCGGCAGGGGCTGTGGCATTTGGTAGGGAACCACAGTCATTCCTATCCCACGTGGGGGATTGAACCAGTGAGTAAGTAAATGAATGAATCTGATTCCCAGCCTATTTATCCTATGGCTGACCACATTTTCCAAATGGCTGCTTCAATATCTCTCATCCCATACGCTCTTCTTCCAATAGGACTTTAACACTTCTTGAATCTGGGCGTAGTTGTGATGACAGCAGAAGTGACACTATGCAACTTCTGAGGTTGGGTCAAAATGTGATGCAGCTTCCACCTGGTTCTCTTTGGGATGCTCATTCTTGGAAGGCAGCCACCATGTGTGAGGAAGCCCAGGCAGCCACCGGGGAGAGGCTACATATAGGTGATCCAGGAGAATGCCACAGCTGAGGTTCCAGCTGACAGTCAGCATCAATTGTCACATATGTGACTTACAGAGCTTTCAGATGATCCCATCCCCCAGCCTCAGTCTTCCAGACTGAGGTCCCAGACACTGTGAAATGGAGACAAGCCATCCCTGCTATGCCCTTTCTGAATTCATGACCCTCAGAATCCATAACGCAACGAAATGGTGGTTGTTTTAGGCTATGATATAGTTAGTTATGCAGAAATAGTAACTGCAAAGAATTTCACTGACTGAACTCAGCCACAGCCCAGTGAACAAGTGAATTGTTTGCTTCAGTCCATAAGGGTCACCCTCCCTGGGCACACAACGGGGTGGAGAAGGGTGGAGAATGAATATGAGAGGGAAATGGAGAAAATCTACCACACAGAGGGAACATAGGTTGTGAGGGTTTTAGGACGCAGACTGGACAGGTGCTCCATCCATTCTGGCAGAATCTAAAGACCCATTCTTGGCCAGACAGGCACGGTGGCTCACGCCTGTAATCCCAGCACTTTGGGAGGCCGAGGCAGGCAGATCACCTGAGGTCAGGAGTTCAAGACCAGCCTGGCTAACATGGTGAAACCCCGTTTCTACTAAAAAATACAAAAAATTAGCCGGGCGTGGTGGCGCGAGCCTGTAATCTCAGCTATTCGGGAGGCTGAGGCAGGAGAATTGCTTGAACCTGGGAGGCGGAGATTGCGGTAAGCCGAGATCACACCATTGCACTCAAGCTTGAGTAATAAGAGCGAAACTCCGTCAAAAAAACAAAAAACAAAAAACCATTCTTAGTCCTACTTACCTGCACTATTGCCCCGGCTGCCTTTTGCATCTCCTGCCTTTCCCGTGCCTCACCTGACCCAGCCATGCCCGTGTTACCAAAGAACAGTGCACCCCTCCTACCTGCTCACTTCTGGCTTCTGAGCTCATGCTGCCTGCCAGGCCCCAAGGCACTCCAATCCAAGCTCCTCAGCCAGCAGAGGCTCCATACACCCTGGCCTGGCAGGTGTTAGAGAGTTCGGGGTTGGGGGACCAGATAGCTAGAGGGACTGACCTTCTGACTCTGCCCAATGCATGCACACCAGGAACCTTCCCTCCCCTTGCCTTCCTCCTGCCTGGGATTCCCTCCCCACCATGCATCCAATGCCATCTCCATCATGAAGCCTTCAAAGAATTGACCCACAGCCGCTACAGCCCTGTTCCTCCCCAAACTCTGTCCAAAGATACAGATGTGGTTGTAACTTTCCTGAAAATGACATCAGGAGAATTTGAGGGCAGCATTTGAGTAACAGAGATCATGTATACAAGATTTGTCTCCCCAGAAATATAGAAGGGCTTCTCTAACGAAATTTCACGCGTGCCTTCCTTTGGTAGTCCTGGGCAGATCCCATCACTACGTGCTGAGAAGTCATCACTAGCTCCAAGAAGCCTCCTGGACTCCCTATGGTCTTTCAGCATCTTATATATGCTTCCCGCCAGCCCAAACCTCCCCGTATCGTAACTAATCAGTTACTGAACCATGACTGCCACGGAGCAGGGCCCGTGTCTTCTATTTGCTCCTAAAACAAAACCCACATTTGGTATTTCCGTCACTGTTAACAAAATAGCTCTGCATTTTCTTATTTAATTCTCACAGCAACATGTGAGGAAGGTGCCATCATTAGCCTCACATCACACATGGCACAATTGAAGCTCAGGGAGGGAGCTGACTTGCCCAGGGTCACGGGGTGGTGAGGACCAGAGCGGGGACTCAGAGCCAGGTCTGGCTGCCTCGGAGGTCAGTGCCCTCGGGCACACACATTATGATTTCTCACCTGTGCAGCTCCAACACTGAGCATGAGGCTGAACAAGGAGCAGGCACTCGATAAATATTTGTGGAACTGCACAAAACCTTAACCAATTCTCATTGCATGACTGAAGCTCTGATACCGAATAGAAACCAAACCACCTCAGTGATTTCCAATTCAAACAGCACCACCCGCTCCGTGAATTCTGATGCACTGATGTCTTTTGTTTTTGGAGGGGTTTTGTTGCTTTCAGCAAGGAGAGTCGAGAGTCGGCGGCGAGGAAGTACACAGAGTTCCCCTAGGAAATTGTTTCTGCACAGCATTTCAGATGAGAGATGGAAAAACATTTCAGAACACAAAGACTTTGGTTATCACAACAGCAGTAAGAGAAAGGCAGGCAAGGACTCGGGCTCCCATTTAACAGATGACAAAAACGCAGGCCCCCAGAGTCAAGGGACGTGTGCGAGGTCACTCAGAGAGAAAAGGATCGATACCACCTGTGTTGATGCCCAAACTGGGAGAGAGGGTCTTGCAAGTCCCCTGCTACCACCACTTCCAAAGGCACTGGCTCTGAACACCGTGGTCCTGTAGGAAGGAAGGAGGGCACAGCTCTAGGAAAAACATGTGGCAGCCTCACTGGAGCAGAGAGCTCAGCTCTGAATCCTGGCAGACCAAAAATAAGCCTCTCCAAGGCTCCCCAAGCCTTACTGCCTCCAACCCACAGTCACCTCTTCTGACTTTCCCTTTCCCAATTTCTACATCCAAGAGGCAGATAATCAGAGCATGTGGACCGAATCTCCTCCTCAAACCATGCTTTACAGAGGAAAGGGAGGAAGCCCATATCCCTTCTAGGCAACTGGTGACTCTGGCTGGGCTGGGGCTTCTCAAAACACTGTGGCCCTCAAGAGGACCCACCTTGCTAGGAGGTGACTGGAAACCCCCCCACCCCCCACCCAATCTCTGCTGGAGAGTCCAGCCCCTACCTCTGGGATGGAAAGTGGTGTGATAGAAGGGGCCCAGCATCAGATTGAAAGGAAAAAGCTCTCTTGTCCTTTGACTTCTTGTGTGACCTTGGGGAGAACACATCTCTCTGAACCTCTGTTTCACCATTTGTCAAATGAGACTCCTATTACTCACTGTACCTGGCTCTTGGGGTAAATGTCTATCTCCAGAGATAAAATGATGAAGCTGAGCATCATATCTGCTTTAGTATTAACTCTCAGCTCCTCTTCCTGACTCAGGCTGTCCCAGGCCTGTCCTCAAGGCCTGGAGGTCAGCTACCCTGGCCTGAGCCAGCAAAAGACCAGTGGGCCAGCCTGGATGGCCAAGTGTGGTTGCCAATAGCAACTGGAATCAGCCCACATACAAGGGACAAGGTCAAGTCTTAGCTGAGAAGGGAGCTAAGCCAGTTTCTCAAGGGCAGCATTGAGCATCCACACAGAAGGGAGAGAAGGCAGGAGGTCAGGAAGCACAGAGGCAAGGCTGGACAAGATGCCAGCAGCAGGGTGGTGAGTCCAGCAGCTCAGGAGGAAGCCTGGGAACCAGACCCATTCAAGTCAGGGGATAACAACTCAGTGCACAGCCTGGCAGCACACAGCCTGCAGTATGTGGACCAGGCTGCCGGGGGTCTGTATGGCCACAACCTAGACAGGGGAAGACCCCTGTGTCCCAAAGGAGATCTAGTACCAGCACTCTTTAGCTTGTAGGTTGAGTCCTGGGTCAGCCCAGGAATAGCGTGCTCTGAAGTACTTTGCATAACTTGCCTTGTTCCCCCCAAAAGTGACTTAAAGCATATGTAAATCTATAAATAGGAGATGTATAAGGATATGTAAAGTACCACAATAAAACCTAAATTGGAAATGGATAGGAGTATAAGAAGCAAAAGAGAGGAAGGGCCAGAGATCTGGCTAAATCAAAAATGAATACCATAAAGCTGTAAATGTCGTTTCAAAGGGTCAAAGTTTTAGACTTGAACTCCCTGGCAGCAAGTGCAAAAGAGGAAATCTGATCAATCACAAAATGTCCATGATATAAAATTAGTAAACCAGTCCATAAGGCCTGATGCTGGGAAACTCATAGCTGTTTCTTGTCTGCTTTACAACATTTTTCCAACAGTCCTCATTATAAAATTCTAAGAGACACAAAGACAAGTCTCATGGAGATGTTTTGGGGGAGCAATATTGATACCATACCAACAGACATTTCCATAAAAGTAGTCCTATAAGGACCAAAATAACATGCTATTCAAGTCATCTTCTCCTGGCCTGGCTTAAGGCACAGTCAGATGAGCCTGGAATAGTTTCAGTAAGGAGCATTATTGCTCTAGTTAGTTGTTTCTTTATCAAAAGTTAATTTGGTCAACCTGTGTTTGCTGAGCACCAGCGCTATATGCGGTTTTGGAGAAGCAGACGCAAGCAAGACAGATACGGGCCCTGCCCTGCTGGGGCTTAAGGTCTTAGAGGGGGAAGCTGTAAGTAAACAGGCAGTTACAGACTGCAACGCAACCAGGATCCTCTCTGCACTCTGTGAAGACCAAGGAAGAGCCTGACATCGCACAACAGGGAAGGCTGCCTGGAGGAAGTAAGGTCTCAGATCAGCCTGAAGGGCCAGTGAAGTCGGCCAGGAAAGACCCAGCAGAAGGAGAAGCAGCAGTGGCTGGACCACCAGAAGTCAGGAAGCTGAAGAGCCCATTGCTGCCCAGAGCTGCCACTAGGACCACAGCTGGGCAGAAGCCCAGAGGACAGGCCTGGTTGGGTGGGCCCATCACCTGGCCACACTGTCAGGCAAAACTGAGAGTGTGGCCAAGCTGGATGCAAATACCCCAGCACCTCAGCTCCTGGAAGAGGGGTTGGTGGCCCTTCTCTCTTCTCAGGGGTTGGCCCTGCTGCCCCAGACTCAGGGATATGGGACACTCTTGGGTTGTTCACAGCCACAGCAGGCTCAGCTTGGAGAGGAGCAGCAGGTAGTCCTGTGGGCAAGCCACCCTGGGATATAAAAGATATGAAAACCGACCTG
This sequence comes from Hylobates moloch, assembly GCF_009828535.3. NCBI lineage: Eukaryota > Metazoa > Chordata > Mammalia > Primates > Hylobatidae > Hylobates > Hylobates moloch. The sequence goes on from NW_026652278.1 coordinate 73,566,102, forward strand.
ATTCTCTTAGAGCTGAAGGGCCCTGAGACAGCAGCCAACCCAACTTCCACATCCTAAAGATGGAGAAACTGAGACCCTGACAAGGAAATGGACTTATCCAAAGTCACATGGGCTAAGATTCCAGAAGTCTAGCAGCAGGAGAGACCAGAAGGAAGGAGGAGACTGGGCAAGTCAGCCAGGAATCCCAGCAGAGAATGTGGAGAAAAATCCCAGAAGAGGCTCAACAAGAGCAGAAATAGCCCCAAGCTCAGGGTCCATATCTGAGACCTTGGCCATGGGGCCACATCCCCTGGAGCTGCAGTGGGGATGATGCTGACCTGCCCCACAGGATTACTGGGAGGACTAGGGAACACTTACTGTAAAGTCCTGTGCACATGGAGATGGTACCAGGGTCCAGAAAGAAGGTGACTTTGGGGCAATAGTAATGGGCTACACTGATCACAGGACTGACTGTGCGCTGGGCAATTCTTAACAATAACCCTCAGAGTAGGTTTTTTCATCCCCATCTTACAGACAAGGAAATTGGGTTCAGTAACTTGCCCAAGAGCTCACATCTCTGAAGAGGTGACGGGGATCAAGATTTTATTTTTGTTGTTGTTGTTGTTGTTTGAGACAGTCTTGCTCTGTCACCCAGGCTGGAGTGCAGTGGCACAATCATAGCTCACTGCAGCCTCAACCTCCCAAACTCAAGCAATCCTCCCACCTCAGCCTCCCAAGTAGCTGGTACCACAGGCACTGCCACCACCATGCCTGGCTAATCTTTTTCTTTTGCTTTTTTTTGTTGTTGTTTTTTGAGATGGAGTTTTGCTCTTGTTGCCCAGGCTGGAGTACATCGGCACCCTCTCAGCTCACTGCAACCTCTGCCTCCCGGATTCAAGCAATTCTCCTGCCTCGGCCACCCGAGTAGCTGGGATTACAGGCATGCACCACCACGCCTGGCTAATTTTGTATTTTTAGTAGAGACGGGGTCTCAAGCTCCCGACCTCAGGTGATCTGCCCGCCTCGGCCTCCCAAAGTGCTGGGATTACAGGCGTGAGCCACTGTGCCCGGCCAATTTTTTTCTATTTTTTGTAGAGACAGGGTCTTGTGTTGCCCAGGCTGGTCTCGAACTCTTGGGCTCAAGGATCCTCCCGCCTCAGTTTCCCAAAGTACCGGGATTACAGGCATGAACCATCACACCCAGCCAATACTCCTAGTCATACACAAGAGGGCCTGAGGCAGACCCAGATTTACGGTGCTCATCTCTGAGAAGGCAGTGGGTGGAGGAAGTTCAGTACTCTAACCCCCAGGAGATGCAGGGCCCCCCAGTCTCATGCCCTTCCCTTTGTGCAATGCTTTGCACTAAGAGTATGAGCCCAGCCAGCTTCCTAGGAGTATGAGGAGATGTTGTGGGTGGGACCCCCGAGATGACTGCATGGCACTTCATAGCTGGCATAGCTGTCCTGGTTATCTATGGCTGCATAACAAATCAACTATATACCTAATGGCACAAAATAATTTTATTATGTGCCCAGATTCTGTGGGTCAGTGGTTCAGACAGAGCACAGCTGGAGAGATTTGTCTCTATTCCATGATTTCTGGGATTTCAGGAAAAACTAAAACAGCTGGGGATGTTAGATGGCTAAGCTCAGCTGAGACTGTTGACTGGAGCACTAGACATGGCCCATCCGTGTGGCTTGGGCTTCCTCACAACATGGCAGCTTCAGGACAGTGAATCTTCCTACTTCATTACATGGTGGCTCAGGGCTCCAAGAGTGAGTGTTCCAGCAAACAAAGTATAATTTGCAGGGGCATGGTCTTTACTCACTTAGGGTCTCTTCTGCCATACCCTATGCAAAGTGCTGGGATTACAGGCGTGAGCCACCATGCCCGGCCTGTGGCCATGTTTTAACACCACCACAATTGCCATGGGTTGCCAGGCAGCCTGGCAGAGGAACACTGCAGGGACCCATCCCCTCATGGCAGATTCAGACAGGCTGAAGGGCGTTATGGTCAGTCAATGAAGACCCAGGAGGCATTCAAGCCCACACAGACCTCTCTGTGTGCCAATGGCCTCTTGCACCCCTCCTTTGACTGTGACGTTCTCCCCTGGAGGGATCAAGAGGTCAAACCAGGCACTCAGAAAGGCAAGGGCCACAGTAGGGTGACCTTGAGTGAGCCACATGATGTCTGGGAGCTTTGCGTTCCTTGCCTGCATCATGGCAGATGTTTCCTCTCTCCCAGGGTTCTGGGGAAGAACAGAGGAGAGAACGCATATGAAACCCATTCACCCGGTAGGTTCCTGGCCAAAGCAGGTTTCCTTCCAAGGGGAATGGGGTGGGGCGGGGGTGCCACAGGCAGGGAGAAGATCTGAGGGCCTGACTCACTGGGTTCTCTCCCAGGGACTTAACCAGGGTGGCGTGTCTGCACTTGAAGCTGCAGCAGGCACCTCTCAGGCCTGTGGCTCCCAGCTCTAATTACAGATTTCTGGACATGTTTCCTGTTTGGGAGCTGGCAGTGTCCCCGCAGAGGATCCACAGATAATGAGCAGCTGGCTTCAGAGGCTCCATCCATGGGGCACTGACCCGGGAGCAGGCCCAAGCAGGCCCACCTCAGAGAGCAGAAGGCCCTCAAAGGTAATCTGGTCTCAATCCTTCCCCACACCACACTCACACAGGACCAACACCGTGACCACCATGACCAGTCTCTGCTTGCACAGTTCCAGTGATGGGCAGCTCACCACTTCACAGCCAGTCTACTAATCTCTAGACATCACTCAAGACAGCACTGGAAGCACTTCCCAAATCAGTTTGTTCTTTAACTTCTAGCTGTTGATCCCCAGGTCCACCAAGAACAATGAAACATGGAACAGAAGAAAGGCGCAGCCCCTGGGATCAAGAAGAACTGGCTTTGGTTCCAATCTTGGTTTTTACGCTTGCGGTCTTGGTCTCTTTGAGCCTCAATATTCTTCTCTGTAAAATAAGAGTAATGCTATCCAGTATGAAGGGCAGCTGGAAGAGTGGAAGGTCATAACACGTGTGAACACACCTGGCACACAATAGACACCAAATGCATGCAATTCCTTCCCCTTTCCCTCTTGGACACCTGCATTAGGTAGCTTTTTTAGGATTATAGATCAGAGATACACACTCAGATTCAAGCAAGTGACTGGCCTGAAGACCACAGGTACACTTGGAGGATAAAGGGGACAGAGGCCATCTCCTCTGCCACACAGTGGTGCCTCACGGCAAGCTGGAGGAGCCCGGGGTCCCGAGCCTTCCCCTTTCAACTCCCAAGTGCAGCTGAATGTCTGTTGAATGAAAAGAGGGTGGATGGCTGGCTGGACGGATAGACGGGTTGATGGATGGATGAATGGATAATGGAATCATTTAAATAGGTTTCTAAAACCTGCCAGGAAACACCCACCCCTTTTAATTCTAGCCAAACTGAATGTCATCTTTTTGTCGAGAAATAGAGTAAAGCAGTGATGTTTAAACTTTTCTAAGCATCAGAAGAGGACTTGTGAAACAGATTCCTGGGTCGTTCCTCCAGAGATGTTAATGTTCTAGGGTGGGGCCTGAGATGTTGCACTTCTAACCAGCTCCCAGCTGTGGCTGAAGGTGTTGCTCCATAGGCCACACTTTGACTGTTGTGGAAGAAAGCAGACAGTCGACTTACAACACCCTTTGGAAAACAAGCACAGGAGCAAGATGAAGTCACCTGGCCTGGGAAAGTTCAGCAGGAGGGAGAAAGAAAGTGCTCCTCCCAGCCCAGGGGTGGAAAGTGTGTTATGACACCAGCCCCTGCCTCCCACCTGTTCAAATCTTCTGCTTTCCATCTCCAGCCTGGGATCTCTCAGAAGCCCCTATGACACCACAATGGCTTCATGGCAGATAGGGCTCTGGTCCAGAAGATAACACCTCCCCACAGGAGTTCAGGCTGGATGGAAATCTAAATAAATAGGGCGGGATGTGCAGAGGGTAAGGCAGGCCACCCACTCACTACAGGCCTTCCAACAAGGGCTAGAAGGCCTAGAAAGAAGAGTGTAATCTTCTGGCTTCCCAGACACACACACTTGCGCACACACACACACATGCACACAGAGGAGGACTCAAACCTCTCCCCTAGACACCCAGAAGGTCTTCCTTGCTGTGGGTCCCATGGCTGATGGTAGTAGGGCCTCACTTCAATATTCAGGTCAGGCACTAACTGGCTGCATGGCCTTAAACACGTCCTTTCTGTTTTCTGGGTCTTATTTTCCCATCTGTAAAACAAGGTAGATGGACTAGGTCTTGCCTAGAGAAGGAACTGACATTACCTGAGCCACTGATATGTTTATTTATTAACTTTTCTCTCCAAAATATTTGACTGAGCAATTCCTATGAACCAGGACCTGACCTATAGCACTGCACAGGAGAGATGAAACAAAGATCATGCCTCGTGGAGCTGGCCCCATGCTTTGCACGAAATGCCTGATTCCTATGATCTCATTTAGCCTTTACTACAGTCACCCACAGAAGTTGGGTACCATCATCTTTGCTTTACAGATAAGAAAACTGAGGCATCAGCAGGGTGTGGTGGCTCACGCCTATAATCCCAGCAGTTTGGGAGGCCGAGGTGGGCAGATCACTTGAGGTCAGGAGTTCAAGACCAGCCTGGCCAACATGGTGAAACCCCATCTCTGCTAAAAATACAAAAATTATCCAGGCATGGTGGGGCATGCCTGTAATCCCAGCTACTCGGAGGGCCGAGGCGGGAGAATCACTTGAACCTGGGAGGCAAAGGTTACAGTGAGCCAAGATCGTACTACTGCACTCCAGCCTGGGCAACAGAGAAAGACTCTGTCTCAAAAACAAACAAACAAACAAACAAAAAACCGAGGCACAGATAAGAGGCAGGACTGGAGTTTACACTGTCCGTGGTTCCACAGACCATCACGTAACCCTGAGACCTCCACTCTTGACCAAGCGCATGTCCTCTAGCTCTGTGCTTGGGTGAAGGTCATCCCCTCCTCAGCACCTTTCCATCAGCCTCCAAAGTCCACACCCCACAAGGAAGCAGAAAGACTGGAGGCTGCAGGGAAGGTGGTTCACACTCCTCACCCAGATTTGGAGGTTCCAGGCTGGGCGGAGGCTTCTACTTCCTCCCCGCTGAGAGGGCAGCTCCGGGCCAGGCTGCTCCCTTGGCACGGGGTGCCCTGAATCACAGGTGCTCTAGGGGTGCTGCCAGGTTCTTTTCAGGGTCCCCATCCCCGTCCACCCTGCTCATCATTCACCCCGAGTGCCCATACATGATCTGAGAGGCAGAGGGAGCCCATCCCTTGGGTGCTAACGCAGCATGGCATCAAAAAATGAGACCGGTCCTGCATCTGTGCACTTACCCACAAGATTGCAATCCAGAAACTAGAAAGAGGCTATTTTAACTTCAACTTGCAAGGAAGCTTAGTGTCACTATGGAAAATAAACTTGATGTTGAGCTACACAGGGTGGGACTGGACACCACCGTGATCCTGTCAGTACCCGGGGCGTCAAGGTCTCAGCCAGCCTTGGCTCGATGCCTCGCTTTCCCACTTTGAAGATGTGCCCAATCACTTTCTACTGCCTGGAAAACTTCTCCTTTCCCTTCTGCCTCCCCGAAATGCTCATTTTTCATGGCTTCATTTACCTACTGCGTCCCCCAGGAAGTTGTTCTTAGCCCTGGCTGCCCCCAATCCAGCTCAAAGTTCCACCACTGGACAGCTGAGCTCTGGGAACCCGGTGCCCTGCCTAGGCTGTTTGCTGGCTTCCTCTGGCCTTCCTCAGGGTAAGGAAGATCACCGCACACCCAAGAGGTCCTGCAGGGGCTTCAAGCACCACCTGAGTCACTACTTTTCTTCGAGAGCCTGCAAAGCTAGAAGGCAGTATTTGCCTTTTACGCTGTCTGATGCAAGCATACTGTGGCATTTTCTAGAGGATTCAAGACCATGCTGCTCTCAAGAAGTCGAATGCAGAAAGAAGCACACAGGAGAACCCAGTTGCCTCCTCTGAAGTGAATCACCAGAGAAATTCACAAAAACCTAAAGTAATGTCACTCTTCTGCTCAAGTTTCTTTGTTTTAGGAAAATAGTTATTTTTTATGAAAAATATATATTCATGTGTAGTGTTTATTCTTGTTGCTCTTAAAGAATTAATAAATATTTTGTAGTTTCTCAGTTTTAATTTTTAATGTGGTAAATATCCAGAGATATTTAACAATATTTTGCCTAAACCAAAGCTCTTTCGGGTCGTCAACAACTTTTCAGAGTGTGATAGGGTCCTGAGACCAGGCTTGAGGACGGCTGGAGGAAGTGTCTCGCCCGCCACAGCTGATTGGATGAGGGGCGGGACCTGACCAGTGGGCAACCAATCCAGAGGCAGACGGTGGTGTGGGAATCGGCAGGGATTGAGCGGATGAACAGGGCTGTGCACGGTGAATTGGGCAGGCAGCCGAGGGAGAGGGCCTGTAAGGAGGCCTGGAGGGAAGCCAGGGAAGAGTTAGGGCCACAGAGCAGCCACGTCTATAAGGAGCAGGGGCTGAGGTCCAGGCCAGATACACAGGGAGAAATGAATGCAGGAGACGGCGTGCAACAGGAAGAAGCAGAGAAGCAGCGGAGACGGAGGTACTTGGGGATGATGCCAGGACTGCAGCTTCAGGGACTTGTGGCAGATGCACAGCGTGCCTCTCGCTCCCTGGAGCTCCACACTGCAGTCCCAGCTCTGTCTGCAACCCACTGCTTTGATTCACCCAGGTCCCCACAATGAGACTCTTTTCACTCAACCCTTCCTTACTTGAGGTCAGCTGAACACCTCTTTTCTGCCCAAACAAAATAGCCTTGAGCTCTGTCCTGGCTCTGGGATCCAGCGGTCCCCTCGCAGTCAACGTGGAGATGCTGAGTGCAGCTCATCACGAGGACTGACATCATCACATATGTAAGGGCCTGGCATGTGCCGGGCCCTCAACAGGTGTGGCTAATATTAGCATGCTTGCTCCTGCCTCGACTGCTAACTGTCATTATTAGCGGTGGTATTAATATCACAGCAGGAAATGGTCTCCAAGGTCACAGAGCTTAAGCTCTCAGTTTTACTGAGGGGTGAACAGCAAGGCCAGGAGCAGGTCAGAAGCAGAACTGGAACCAGAGCCCACTCTCCTGTCCTGTCCAACTGGTCCCAGTGACAGTGTAAGCTCCCTGGGGGGAGGGGCCATCCAGCAACTCCACATCCACACAACCGTCCATTCTTCTTCTCAGAAGTCATTTCTTTCAACACATCCCATGGGCTCTGTGCCAAGTGCTGTCTCTCCACAACAGGGTTTGGTCCAGAATTGGTTCAATCAATGTTTGTAGATCGATCCTTGGCCTCTCCCATCTGGCTAGACACAGGGAATCCAGGCCAGGCGTGGGGGTTGGAAAGGGTTCCATGAGCCTTCCCCATGAACACCAGTCACCAAAACATCTGTTACTCCCAGCAGCTCTCTTGTACCCACCACCTGTCCTGAGTTCTTCAGTGGTGAGCAAGGCCTCAATCTTCATCCCTTTATCAGGAGAGGAAACAAGGCCCAGAGAGGTATAGTGCCTGTCTCAGGACACACAGCCAGCAGTAGGAGAGCCAGGGATGGAAACACAGGTCAGTCAATGCAAGTTCCTGATTCCAGAGTGAGCTGGAGATATGTCAAGTATGCCTGACAGTAGGTAGCTGAGAGCAGGGTCTCAAGGGTGGACAGAGGGGAGGGTCAGAGAGGGGCATTCCTGGGGTGTGGGCATCACAGAATCCAAGCCCCTGAAATAGCCACTTCTTCTACTGTCTGATATTGAGCAGCTCCAGCTTCAAATACTTCACACTCAAATAGTGGGGCATCCATGCCAGAAAAATCCTGGCTGGCCTGCAAAGGAAGAAAGATGGGGCCACTGGCCTTGCAGAACCTCCTGTCCCAGACAGGGTAGAGTGTGGAGAAGAGGTGGCAGCCGCGCTCAGAGCTCCAAGAGAGCCCCCTGGGCAGGAGCTAGGTGGGCAAGCAGAAAGGTGGGGAGGCCCTGCCTACAGAAGCAGCAGCCTGAGTGAGCGCTGGGAGCCTGCAGAAGAGGAGATTGGAGCCCAGCAGTCTGGGCAGGGATGAGGCCAGGTCTCGCGTGTGGACCCTTTATACCCTCTCTTCCCACCCTGTACTTCTCAGTCCCAGCTGGAAGCATGATGTATCTCCCCAGCTAGATGCGAGGCTCCCTGAAGGCAGGCCTGGGGGGCTCACTGCTGAATTCAGAGCCTGGCCCAGAACAAGTGCTCAGTAACTATGTGGAATGAGTGACAACAGATACAGGCTAGGAGGGCCTGGGATAACTCTGAAAACAGAGTTTCTGTGCAACAACAGGCTTAGTCCTTGTTTCCTGATATATTTTGGCTGTTGCCACCAAGTGGGAAAGGGAGTGGCAGGGGAGGGGACCTGGAGTAGGGGAGTGACCTGACAGCAGAAGTGTCAGCAAGGCCTAGGAAGGGGTCAGGGCCCCATCCTGCAGGAGCAGCTCTGCCGGCAGCTGGGGCAGGCTCCCAGGTCCAGAGACGCCCCATGCTCCACTGCAGGGATGAGGCCACAAGGCTGGTCTTTGCCCCCTACTAGAGTCTGAGGCTCCAGCAGCTGATCTGGGCCAGCTCAGCAGACAGCTGGATCTGGGAATAGGCCTTCCTCACTAGGCTACAGGAAGGAGCGATGCTGCTGGGGCCTGATGTGCATGCAGGGAGAAGGCTGGGGTACCAGTGCTGCCCAAGGACAGCTCTTCTTACACCCATCCCTGGTCCAGCTCCCTTGTTGTCCTTAGCAAGTGGGGGACCAACTGAAGTCTCTGAAGTCTGCAAGGTGGGGCCATCAGCTGAGACCCACAATGACGTCTGTACTCCCCCAATCACAAACAGGCATGCACACACCCACAGGCACACACTCACACACACATGCCCAGCGTGGGCTCTATGCAGGCGGGGCCCTGCTGCAGGAAGGGTTGGTGCGGCCGCCAGGCAGCAGGCCCTGCACAAAGGCAGAGGGTTGTGGGGGCGGTGTTGGCGGCTCAGGAGTGGGGGAGGGCTGCGAGGGATGTGGCTCGGAGCCTAACAGGCCACCAGCAGCCGCGGCATCTGCTTTTTCTCACCTCTAAAGGGAATCGATTTGTCTCTGACTGATTTCCCTGACGTCTAGTTTTCTTCTCCGCCCGGCTGTCAGCCCAGCCACTGCACACAGGGAAGTGCGGGGGGAGCACCTTGACCGCCTGCCTACCAGCCTCTCTCCCACCTCACCACACCACCCCCACACACACACAATACACGCTGCACTCACACTCACATACCCGACAGAGAAACCCACACCCCACACCCGCACCACAGCCTCCCATCCAGACACCCACACTCCCACCTGACAGACAGACCTGCCATACACGGTACAGACGTATGTAGACAGATGCATATGCAAGCATGCATACACACACACAGTACAAACACACAGACCTGCCACACGCGATACAAACACACAGTTTTACTGTGTGTAACACAGGTATACACTGTCACACACACACCACAGTACACACACACACACACAAACACACACTCCCACCCCACGACAGACCTGCCACACACCACACAGTATAAACACACACACAGACCCATGCAGACACGTCACACACAGAAAGATGGACACACACACACAGACCCACACACAAAGCCTCCACACTGACATCCCCAAGTACCCCAGAGTCACCACCATAACCCAGACACACACTCACACACACACTACATTACCACTCTCAGATACCAAAAGGGACATTGGCATACACAAGCCTCACACTCCCAGATGGCCCCAACACTCACACACCCCACATATTCACACAGCCACACAGGCTGCATCTCTGCTCACACAGCTACACACACCACACACACACACTCACACTCCCTGATCTCCACCAGCACCCCCCTCGACACGAGCACCCGCAGTCATGCACACCCACACAGTCCCAGACCACATGGGCACTCCTTGCTGTCCCCGCCTGCCCCAGCAATCCCTACTTCATCGTGGAGCTGCTCCTGGCCCCCCGAGAGTAGTAACGGCCCCCTTGGTGGAGGGAGACATAGGTGTGGCCCAAAGAGGTGGGCAGGGGCTGGCTGGGGGGCACTGGGGACCCCAGGGTGCTGCTCATCTGGACAGGCTCGTTGCAGGGCAGCCTGGGTGAGGAGCTGGACCCTGGCGGGGCTGCAGTGATTTGGGACAGGGGTGGGGGTGTCAAGTGCTCAAGATTACCAGGATCTAACCAAGCTTTTCCAGCACAAGGGCAGGGCTTCCCAGCACCCCAAAGGACCTGGGCCAGTCAACAATAATGATGGCGGTGAGCAGAACAAGGATAATACAAACTCATCCTCTCTGTGTCCACAAAGCATGTTCCCATCTGTGACAGCTCTAGATTGGATCCCGGAAACATCCACTGGGGTTGGCATTATTCCCACCTCACAGATGAGGAAACCTAGATCTGAACCTGGAAAGGGACTTATCCAGGGTGCCCTGTGGGCAGTGAATTTAGACCTGGAATCCAGGTGTACCAGTTCCCTGGCCAGAACTCCAACCAACCAACCAACCAACCAACCAGAACTCCAGATAATGGTCCATCTGTCCTCAGAATCCTCCTAAGGCCATCCACACTGGCACCACCTACCTAGGGAACACTAAGAAAGCCCTCAGCATGAGCCCTGGCAAGGGGCAAGTGCATGTGTACGTGTACACGCAAGGTGTGTGAAGGTGTGCATGATTGTGAAGGCATGGGGCAGGTGTGGGCAGCAGGCCCAACAGGTGGGTGTTGGGAGATGGCGTGTCTATGTAGGTCACGTGTGACTGTGTAGGTGGGAGAGCTGTGTGTGTAGGGGTGTGCTGCCAAGGGGATCCAGATGCGGTTGTGGGTTTGTGTGCATGTGAGGGTGCCTGTAGGAGAGACCATGTGACGGTGTATGTATGTATCCATGGGAGAGGTGATGTGTGTGCCCCAAGATGAACACACTGGCGTGTGTGAGCATGGCAGTGCACACCCATCACAAGTGTGCCGACCACAGGGCATGATCCAGATTAGGGGGCGGCTCCCCCCACACACCTGTCTGTCTCTTGGTCACCTCCCCTCCCCTGTGGTTTATCTGGCCCAACAGCCTTACTCGCAGCCCAGGCAGCAGATAATTGATTAATAGAACTGGTGCTTGGCTCTTCAAGGTCTGGCTGGAGATAAGCAGAGACTCGAGTACCAGCGAGAGGGGGTGCTGAGGATTCGGGGATATGCTCGGAGCCCACAAACCACAGACGCCCCCATCCCCAGCCTTCGCCCACCTCCCCCTCGTGCCTGTGGTCCACACACCCACCACAGTAGCACATGCAGGGCAGGAGCCCACAGTAAGCCACAGAGTGCAAAGTGGGGCAGGCCCCACCTCCCACCCCGCCTGCCTCAGAAGCTGAGCTGAGCAATGAATGGCTGCTGAGCAAATAACCTCCCAGCTGGGAGTCCACTCACTCACCACTTCCTTCACACATCCATTCTTTCCAGCGCCTGACCTAGCACCTATCAGGTAGGGGGTGCAGGTGGCACCAGGAGCCCCAGAGCCCAGGCAGACACAATCCTACCTTGGGGCCATCACAGCCCTTGTGGCCTCTGAGGACCCTCCCAGGCCAGCAAGACACATGAGGAAACAATAACATCAACCCCAAGGCCCAGTCACATAAGGAGAAGCCATGAGCTCAGACCTGCAGTTCTTTCCACCAGGTCCCTGGCAGGGGTCAGAGGGGAGGGGTATTTGAGAATGAACATGCATGGCATGTCCAGGAGCACCAGATAGGAAGGCTGCCCCCACCCCACTGATTTCCTGTTATGTGCCAGACACTGTGTGGCAGAGCTGTGTAGGGGGCTTGTCCTGCTACCTGCCAGCAGCCCTGTGAGGTAAGCACTGCTACTCTCCAAGCTAAGTGCCTGAGAGAAATGAGGGTAGACAGATAAGGTTCCAGAAAGACCATTCCCTTAAGAGAAAGAGGCCATGACTGTCAGCAGAGAATGCCCAGCTTCTTCCAGGGCTCTTTCCAAGCTACAAGGAAACCCCCAGGGCCAGATGCTCGGGATGGTTAGGGCTTCCTGGAGGGAGGGCAAGAAGGACAGTGGGCACGTCTGTCCCTAGCTCAGGTGCAGGGGGCAAACTCATGGCCCCTTGCTGTTTGGGATGTGGGCATATACCTGCAGCTCCCAGAATGCCACCTCGGGAGCCGGGAACCTTCTGGGCTTGACAGTCATCCATCCCCTCAAGGAGCAGTGATGGCCAGATGGCCTCTGGGGCAGCTGCTGCCTCTACCCTGCCAGGCAGTCTTCTGGAACATTCCCACCATCATGGCCTGGCCCCAAAATGGGGCCCCAACAGTCTCCCTCAACATAGCCTACTTTAGACCCTTAATTTGGAGAACTATCAAAGGCCAGGGCCAGAGGGCCAGTGGGACCTTTTTTTTTTTTTTTTTTTTAATGGAGACACTTCAGGCAGAGACAGCAGGCAGCAGGCTGGCTTCTGGTCACCAGGCAGGTGCATAGCAGGACTGGGATTTGAACTCAGGCCTCCTGATGCTTAGCTCAACCTTACAGAGAGTATAGGGGCTAAAGCCATCTCATGTGAGACCTGATTCAATTTTCCATCCTTCTCTTTTTTCTTTCTTTCTTTTTTTGGGGGGAAACAGGGTCTCTCTCTGTCATCCAGGCTGGAGTGAGTACAGTGGTGCAATCATAGAACTCACTGCAGGCTCCAACTCCTGGGCTCAAGTGATCCTCCTGCCTCAGCCTCCCCAGTAGCAGGATGACAGGTACACGCCACTACACCAGAGTAATTTTTCTTTTTAATTTTTGTAGAGGCAGGGTCTTGCCATGTTGCCCAGGCTGGTCTTAAACTCCTAGCCTCAGACAATCCTCCTGCCTCAGCCTGCCAAAGTGCTGGGATTACAGGTGTGACCCACCGCACCCAGCCTCCTTTCCTCCTTCTTTCTTCTACTACTTCTCCTGCCCCTTGTTCTTCACCTTCTACTCTTCTCCCCCAAGCCCTGCCTAATCTCTTTCTTTTTCTCATTTTTCCTTTTCCACCTTCTTCTTCCTTCATCCTGCTTAAGTGAAAAAATAAAATGTCCTCCTCTGGTTGCAGATAGGAGCATCTGTCTGTGTGAGGGAGACCTCAGGGGCCTTATTCCCCGTTGTGGTGGGCAGCATAACAGCCCTACCAGAGATGTCCACACCCTGGTCCCTGGAGCCTGGGAATATGTTAGGGTACATGGAAAGGAAAATTAAGGCTGCAGATAGAGTTAAGTTTGCTAATCAGCTGACCTCGGGATGGGGAGAATATCCTGGATTATCTGGGTGGGCCTGAGGAAATCACAGGAGACAGGAAATGGAAGAGGGAGGCAGAAGAGAGAGAGACCTAGAGAGGGGCAGCATGAGAGGGACCCGGCCTGACGCTGCTGGCTTTGAGGATGGAGGGAAGGCCATGAGTCAAGGAACACAGGCAGCCTCTAAAAGCCAGAAAGACGAAACCTTGGACTCTCCCTTAGAGCCTCCAGGAGGATCGTGCCCTGCTGACACCCTGATTGTAACCCAGTGGGACCCACTTTGGAGTTCTGGCCTCGTAACTGTAAGATGATAAACTCCTGTTGCTTCACATCACAATTTCAGTGGCCATTTGTTACAGCAGCATAGGACATGAACACACCATTCCATGCCTCCCACGCACCCCCAGGTGCATTTCTCCAGGGATGGGGACTCCCTCCAATCTCAGCCAGCTCCCACTGCTACCAAATCCCTCCCTGTGGGATCCAAAATCGTCCTCCTTGGAGCTACTTTCCAAAGCGTCCGCTCTGTACCCCCGGGCCCCTCTCTGCTGGTGATCATGGGATCAATCCCTTCCATCCTTTTCTTCTCTTTGCCCAGCAATCCCCAGAATTCTTTGCTGATTGCTCTGCCAGAAACTCCCCTCAAAGAAATCTCACTTCCTGCTCCAAGCTTCTCTCAGAGTTCCAGGGGTCATCCATGCCCAGGCCAAAGTTCTCAGGAGCATAGACTCAGTCTACCTACCAAGGAGGCATTGAGTAGGATGGAGAGCATGGTTCCAGCTGGCTGTGTGGCCTTAGACAAAGCCATGCCCTCTCTGGACCTCTGATGCCCCATCTGTACAAGGGATAAAATCCTGTGAGTTTGGAGGAGGGCCTTGGGACAGAGTGGGTCTTGCCCTCCCTGATTCTTTTGCCAACACAACTCTCAAGCACCTGACTTCTCTCCGTGTTGCTTGTCATTAGCAGGAGAGGAAAGGAGAGGAGAGGAGAACAGAGAAGGAGAGGGAGAAGAAGGAGAAGGAGAAGGAAGAGAAGGAAGACATCCATCCCTACAGAAATTCTATTCAAGTGTTTTATTGTATGCTCTGGCTCGGGCAGCACCTTAGTTAATGGTGTGTCAGATGATGGTACAAATTTATAGCTGAAGGTTTACATCACAGACAGCTGGAATGAATGAAAATAAATTAATTTAAAGTGCTACCAAAGTGTTCCCCAAAGTATATGTGCTTATGAGCTCTGGGCTAATAATTTATAAATGCATGCCTTTTATAATCCCGGTCTTAAGTCTTGAAAGCAGCTAGTTAAAAAGCAGTCACATGACATAAATTATTTTTATTAATATCACAAGTGCATGATTAGGGTGGTGGGAATGGTGGTCACCACCAGTCCATGGTTTCAGCAGCCAAGCATCTCGTCCTTTCTCCCCATCCTCTGGCTCTGAGAGGAGGGGACCTCACAATCCCAGGGTCCCAGGTCCCTGGCACAGCTTCCAGGGCCTGAGCTGGTGCCCCCACATCCTAACCCTCCTTTCCTGGGTGTGGAATGAAATTCTCATCCAATATGGGTTTCCTCTTCTGACGGTTTCCTGCTGCTCAGATGCAGAGAGCAAATATCTTTGCATATGCATACAGACAATCAACACAGACATTCACACAAACTCAGAGAGAGAGAGACTTGCTGAGCCTCAGTTGCTTCACCTGTAAAATGGGCATGACAACATTGACCTCGTAGGCCCTTTGGGAGAATTGATTAAGGCTATAAGCACTCAATGAAATATATTGTTATTAGAGTATGTCTCTACCTACCTACTGTACAAGGAGATGGAAATGTACAAAGTGGTTTATGCAACCAGGAACCTTGTGGTTGGTTGGCCTGTTCAGATCTTTTGATAAAATGCAACGTGACTCTATCCTTCTGGAAGCCCATTCCAAACCCTTTTCTCTAACACAAATCCTAGAGGTGCCCTGGACCCCTAGCCCTGCCATTTTCTCAGTAGATCCGTCAGTGATTCTCTTGTAGGTACACCCTGTCCTGTGCTGCATTAAAGATTACTCAAATGCTTTGCAGCTCTTCTCACCAAAAGATGAGGTCTATTTCTCCACTCCTTGATTTCGGGCTGGCCTGTGATTCACTTTGACCTATAGAATACGGTGGCAGTGATGCTGTCACTTCCAAGACTGGATCTTAAGATACGTGTAGCTTGTTTTTGTTTTGTTTAGAGATAGAGTCTCACTCTGTCACCCAGGTTGGAGTGCAGTAGTACAATCATAGCTACTGCAGCCTCAAACTCCTGGGCTCAAGTAATCCTCCTACCTCAGCCTCCCTGGTAGGTAGGACTATAGGCTTGACCACCATGCCTGGCTAATTTTTAAAAAAATTTTTTATGTATCTGTAGAGATGGGGGTCTCACTATGTTATCCAGGCTGGTCTGGAACCCCCAGGCTCAAGCAATCTTCCCACCTTGGCCTCCCCAAACGCTGAGATTATAGGCATGAGCCACCAGTCCCAGCCTGTAGCTTGTTTTGGAGCATTTCAAATACCCTTCTTAGAATCCAGCTGTTTGGCTGTGAGGAGCCTAATCAAGGTAGAAAGGCCTCATGGAGGCAGCCCCAGCCAAGCTCCCAGCCAGAGTCCAGCATCAGCCCCTGCCATCTGAGTGGGCTGTGTTTATGCTCTGGTCAAACCCTAAGATGACAGCAGCCCCAGCATATACCACAAGAACCAGAAGAAGCGGCCAGCTGAACCCAGTCAACCAAGAATTGTGAGAGACAACATAGTAGTCCCCGCTGACCCACAGCTTGTGGTCAACCGTAGTCTGATAATATTAAATGGAAAAATTCCAGAAATAAACAGTTCATTAAGTTTTTAATTGCACACCATTCTGCATATCGAGATGAAATATTGTGCGGTCCCACTTCATCCTGCCCGGAAGATGAATCATCCCTTTATCCAGCACAACCAAGATGTCTACACTCCCCACTCCTTAGTCTCTTAGTAGCCTTCTTGGTTATCAGATCAGCTATCAGGGTATTACAGAGTTCCTGTTCAAGGTCGATAGAAACCTAATGCTACGTCAAAATGCCTACCATTGAGCTTGTCCAATCCGTGCCCCACAGGCTGTATGTGCTCCAGGATGCTTTGAATGCGGCTTAACACAACTTCATAAACTTTCTTAAAACATTATGAGACTTTGGCTGGGCATGGTGGCTCATACCTGTAATCCCAGCACTTTGGGAGGCCGAGGCGGGCAGATCACCTGATGTCGGGAGCTCGAGACCAGCCTGACCAACATGGAGAAACCCTGTCTCTACTAAAAATACAAAATTAGCCAGGCATGGCAGCACATGCCTGTAATCCCAGTTACTAAGGAGGCTGAGGCAGGAGAATCGCTTGGACCCAGGAGGCAGAGGTTAGAGTGAGCTGAGATCACACCATTGCACTCCAGCCTAGGCAACAAGAGTGAAACTCCATCTCAAAAAAAAAAAAAGGAAAGAAATACGAGACTTTTTTGCAATTTTTTGTCATCTCCTCAGCTATTGTTAGTGTATTTTATGTGTGGCCCAGGACAATTCTTCTTCCAGTGTTGCCCAGGGAAGCCAAAAGATTGGGCACCGCTGGTTTACATCATTCGCCTCCCCTCATCTCATCACATAGGCATCTTATCATCTCACATCATCACAAGAAGGGTGACACAGGACAATAAGGCATTTTGAGACAGAGATCACATTCACATAACTTTAATAAAAGTATATTATTATTATTGTTCTATTTTATTATTACTTAATATCATTAATCTCTTACTGTGCCTACTATTTTTTGTGCTATTTTGTTTTGAATTTTTTTTTTTTTTTTAAACACAGTCTTGCTCTGCCACCCAGGCTGGAGTTCAGTGGCTAGATCTTGGCTTGCTGCAAACTCCACCTCCTAGGTTCAAGTGATTCTCATGCCTCAGCCTCCCAGGTAGCTGGGACTACAGGCACCCACCACCACACCCTGCTAATTTTTGCATTTTTAGTAGAGACGGGGTTTCACCATGTTGCCCAGGCTGGTCTCGAACTCCTGGCCTCAAATGATCCTGTCTCGGCCTCCCAAAGTGCTAGGATTATAAGCGTGAGCCACTGCGACTGGGCAACTATGTCTAAGTTTTAAATTAAACTTTATCATAGGTGTGTATGTTTAAGAAAAAATATAGTGTACATAGGGTTTGGTACAATCCATGGTTTCAGGCATCCACTGGGGTTTTGGAACATATCCCCCAGGGATGAGGTGGGAGTACTGTAAATGTTTGTTGTCTGAAGGCCCTAGGTTTGAGGCCAGAATACCCCTCTGTGCAAGCTCTTTCCGTCAGCTCTTATACATGACCAAGTCTCTCGTCTGAAGTTCTGCCTGATCCCGTGTTCCTCAGCAGCTCCAGCCTTCACTCACTCCCCCACTGGCTCCCCTTCCACCACTCCTCCAAGAGGGTACTCTCCAAGGTCACCAGGGCCTGCCTGTGCCTGAGTCCTGTGGTTGATCTGATTTGCCTGCTTCCTGGGGTCCGCTGCCTCTCCTTTCAACACTTTCCCCACTGCTCCTCTCGGTCCTCACCTCCACTTTTCCGTGCCATTTCTTTCAGGCCGCTATGTACCCCTGTTCCTGCTCTTTCAATCCTGAGGCTCCTTAGGTCTCTGGCCCAAGCCCTGTGCCCTGCACCATTTCCACTCATTTCCAGGTAAGCTCATCCACTCCCTGTTAGACACCAACATCTCCCAAGTCCTTACGTTCAGCCCACATTTCCTCTCCAGGCCAAAATATTCAACTGCCTGCTAGACTTTGCATTTGATCATCTTGCAATCACTTCAGCTTCCATAGTTCCCACATGTACTCATCATCACCACACTCCCTGCCACTCCTCCCTCACTCCTCTTCCAAAGATTGGCACTGCCATCTATTCTGTTGCCTGAGTCCCAAATCTGGGATTCAGTCTCTTTTCTCTCTGCACCCCACCTAAAATCGGTCACCAGATCCCGGAAAGTCAGCCTCTAAACTGGTCTGAAATCTATTGTTCCTACTGCTGTCACCTGTTCCCAGGCTGCTGCCATCCCACGCTGGACCCCCACCCACACCTGTGCGCTCAGTCCTTTCTCCACTTGGAGGCAGAGACCCTAATTACATCACTTTCCAACTCAGAGTCCTTCCACAGATCCTGCTGCCTCTAGAACAAAAGCCACACTTGTTGATGTGACTTAGGTGCACTCCGCATCTGTCCTAGGACCACCTCTCAGCCCCAAATCTGACCACTCCCTAAAGTCACACCAGACTCGTTCCTCTAACCTGCTGCACCCTCACACATGGGTCTTCACACCTCTGCCTTTTTTGCCAGGACACCCTGCCCTCCTCCATGGTTCAGCAGACACCACCTCCTGCAGGCCTTGACTTCCCCAGGGAAGCCTTATCTGGCCCCCTACACCATCCTAGAGTGGCTGCCCTGCTGTCTACCCAACCACACCCTTGCCCTGCCCTGCTTTCCGTTCCCTCAGGACATGTCTCCCTTGATGTCAACTGCTTGGTGAGTTATTTGTCTTCTCAGCTGAATGGGCAGCTCTGGGTAATCAAGAACCATTTATCATGGCCTAGCATGGCATCTGGCATGAGTAGGCCCTCAATAAATATTTGTGAATTAATGAATGATAAACGTCATCACCTTGCCTCCTCCAATCCCCATGAAAGCCTGATTTGAACAGATTTCTACAGGAGTCTCTGCCTTCACCTCCCATTCACCTGCTCAGCCACTCAACACCCATTTGGGGAGCACCCATCCTGTGCCCAACCCTGGGGTGGGCACACAAATCACAAATGAATGGATTAACAATACTATTCAGAAATAAAAAAGACCCAACTACCAACACACACAGCCACAGGGGCAAATCTCAAAAGCAATAGGCCAAGTAAAAGATGCCAGACACAAAGTCTGCAGGCTGGATGAGTCCATTTATGTGACATTCTAGAAAAGGCAAAACTATAGGAACAGAAAACAGATCAGGGATCCCAAGGTGCATGTCACAAGAGGAAGAGTCAGGTGGCAGCTGAGTTGCATTGTTTTTGTCTTTAGAGACAGGCAGGGTCTCACTCTGTTGCTCAGGCTGGAGTGCAGTGGTGCAATCACAGCTCACTGCAGCCTCAACCTCCCAGGCTCAAGTGATCCTCCCACCTCAGCCTCTCAAATATTTGGGACTATAGCCATGCATCACCATGCTTGGCTAATTTTTAAATTTTTTGTAGAGAGAGGGTCTTGCCATGTTGCCTAGGCTAGTCTCAAACTCCTGAGCTCAAGGGTTCTTCCCCCTCACTTAGGCCTCCCAAAGTGCTGGGATTACAGGCATGAGCCACCAAACCTGGCCTCGAGTTGCCTTCTTAGAACTAACCACATCATTCACCATCACTTCTGACACATTCTACTCATGGGAAGCAAGTCACTACAGCCAACCTATATCAAAGAGGAGAGGAATTGAAGTCCACCTTTTGATGAGATGAGTGTCAAAGAATGCGGAGAACTGTTTTTTGTTTGTTTGTTGTGTGTGTTTATTTGTTTGTTTTTGAGATGGAGTGTTGCGCTTTGGCCCAGGCTGCAGTGCAGTGGCATGATCTCAGTCCACTGCAACCTCTGCCTCCCGGGTTCAAGTGATTCTCCTGCCTCAGCCTCCTGAGTAGCTGGCTAAAAATTAGCCCAGCTAATTTTTGTATTTTTAATAGAGATGAGGTTTTGCCATGTTGGCCAGGCTGGTCTCGAACTCCTGACATCGGGTGATTCACCCACCTCGGCCTCCCGAAGTGCTGGGATTACATGAGTGAGCCACCATGCCTGGCCTAGGGAACTGTTTTTAAACCGTCATGGTTTCCACTTGCCCGTCTGGCACCGTGGCCACAGACGCTAACACTCACAGTGTCTACAGGTAACAGAGCATCATGGACACCTGGTGGCCCGAAGGCAGCTCTTTTTTATTGTAAGAATATAATTATAATAATGTTAAAAGAGTATTTGGGAAGAAGAGAAAATCAGCCCTCATTGCCACTTATTCTCTGGGTGACTATAAGTCATTTAGCTTCTCTATGCCTCAGTTTTCCTGATCCATAAAACAGACATAATTCGAATTGCTAACACATAGTGTTATTGTGAGAATTAAATGAGATAATTATGTAAAATGCTTATGAAGGAATAAATAAGATAATCCATTAAAAGAGCTTGGGGCAGTGCGTGGTACATGAAAATAAATCAGTTACATGTTATTGACATTATAGTTATGATAATAATTATTAGCCACATCTTCTCCAGGATAATGTGTAACCTCTTAGACTACCACTCAAGGTCCTCTGCAAATCCATCCCTGCCTGTCCCTCTGGTTCACTCTAGCTCTCTCTGCTCCCACACCACAATTGCAGTGATGGGATCATACCTCACTGCAGGCTGGAACTCCTGGGCCCAAGTGATCCTCCTGCCTTAGCCTCTGGAGTAGCTGAGACTACAGGCACATGCCACCTCACCTGGCTAATTTTTTTTTTTTTTTTGAGACAAGGTCTTGCTTGTACCCACTGCCCAGGCTAGTCTTGAACACCTGGCCTCAAGTGCTCCTCCTACTTCAGCCTCCCAAAGGAAGGATTACAGGCTTCATCCACCATGCCCGGCCACCACCCCTGAAAGTGCTTGAGTGTGCCTTGAACATACAACCTTCCCCTAAGTAGACCCTTCTCCTAATATGCCCTCCTTCAGGCCTCTTCCTGGTGAACTTACATCATCATAAACATTGGACTGGGAGTAAAAAAAAATTGGTTGATAAGTTCTACTTTTTGCCATGCCATAGTAACCAGTGATCAGAAAAAAATAAAAATAAAAATAAACATAGAAGCACCTATTTTCACACAGAAGCACAGGCCAGTGATTCCTGAGAACAGGGACACAGATGAGATAAACTCTGATGGTCCAGTTATCTCACTGGAGGCACATTTGAGACCACTGGATGAAGAGAGAATCCAGGTGAAGCACAACAGTCTCACTGAGCTGATGAGACAGAGATTGGGGTCCAGGGAGCCTGAGGCTGCTAGAAGTTGTGGGCAGAGCACCAGAGAGGAAGGAGCTAGGCAAAGAAAGAGCTCCAGAAATCTGCATAGGGGTCCTCTTGAGCCTGTAGCCAAATTATAAGCTGTGCATGCCTAGGGTGAGAATCAATGAAGCCAGGCAAAGACCAACTATCAGAGGAAACTGACTACCAGGAAGTTGAAGGGCTACAGGAGCTCATACAAAACTGGGAGACTTGGAGTTCCAACCAATCAGGGTAAAGAAGGCTCATGGATCAACTTAATAAAGCTTGAAAATGAGCCTCAAAAAGAGCAACCCCATCCACAAGTAAACAGGTTACCTGCCTGTCAAAGCAATATCTTTAATACTGTAAAGGCAGGCAACAAAACCCAAATACTAGGCAATGTCCAGCGTCCAAACAAAACTACCGGATCTGCAAGAAAGCGGGAAAATGTGACCCACAGCCAGAAGAAAAAGAATTCAACAGAAACAGAACTATATGATAGAAATTATGGAATGGGCACATACATTAAAATAGTTATTACAATCATATTCAAGCATTAAAAAAATGAAGATCATGAAGAAATAAATAAAAACCATGTAAAAGAAACAAAACTTCTAGAGCAGAAAAACACAATATATGAAATGGAAATTTCACAGGAAGGAATGAATAGCAGATACAGTGCAGACAAAAGATGTATGAACCTGAAGATAACAGAAATCACAAGGAAAGTTAGAAAATGTTTTGAGCTGACTGAAAAAAATGAAAACACAACATGTTAATGTTTGTGAGATGCAGTTCAAAGAGTGATGGAAGGGAAATGTTTGGCTTGAATTGCTTATATTAGGCAAAATGGAAATTCTAAAACATTTGTGCAGAAAAGAGAACAGAGCAGACCTGAGACTACTGGCCTTAGAAAGGCCTTCTTATCAGGTTGGCCTTTGACTGGTGCTAAGGTTTGAGTCTCTCCCCTCCGAAACTCATGTTGAAATTTGATCCCCAATGTGGCCGTGGTGGGAGGTGGGGCCTAGTGGGAGGTGTCTGGGTCACAGGGGCGGATCTCTCATGAATAGTTAAGGCCCTCTCTCTCTCCAGATTACTTATAGCAAGAGCAGCTGGTCATAAAAGCAAGTTCAGCTTCCTAGACTCTCTCTTGCTTACTCCTCCGCCATGTGTTCTCTTTGCACACAGGACCACTCAGCTCACATTTCTGCTTCTCTGCCATGTTTTGACCCAGCATGTGGCCCTCATCAGAAGCCAGCCAGATGGGGCACTAGGCTGTTGAACTTCCCAGCCTGCAGAATAGTGAGCTAAAATAAATGTCTTTTCTTTATAAACTGCCCACTCTCAGGTATTTTTTCATAGCAACGCTAAACAGACTAATATAACTGGCATCTGGAAACCTGGATTTCAGGAGGTTCCCATCATTCCTTGATAAAAGTGCCTTGCTGCGTCTAGATGATTTACATAAACAATATGGTTTATGATGAACAATGTTTTCCTTCTGGGAGCCTAAAATGTTGACATGTGCCATGCAGAGGGTGCCTATGTGGTGAACCCCCAATACAGACGCTGGACATGGAGCCTCTAATGAGCATCCCTGGTAGACAGCATTTCACATGTGCTGTCACAACTCATTGCTGGAGGAATTCAGCACATCTTGTACGACTAGAGTACTCCATGAGCAGACTCGTGAAAGCTTATGTCTGCTTTTCTTCAAATTTTACCCCATGTGCCTTTTCCCTTTGCAATTTTGCTTTGTATCCTTGCTATAAGAAATCTTAGCAGACAGCTGATTCCTGTAAGTCCTACTAGAAAATCCTTGAACCTGAGGGTGGTCTTGGGGACTCCCAACACACCACTGATTCACCTACTGAAGTTTAACCAAAGACCAAATTAAAACCAAAGTAGAAGGAAGGGTATAATAAAGAGCAGAAACCAACAAAAAGGAAAATGGGCATGCATTTACAGAAACTCAATGGAAACCACAGCATATGCTTTTGAAAAGATTAATGGAAATCAGGGAACTTCTAGCTAGACTGATGAAAAAAGAAAACACAAATGACCAATATCAGGAATCAAAGTGGATTCATCACTACAGATCTTACAGATGTTAAAAGGATACCAAAATAATATTATAAACAACTTTAAGATCACAACTTTGGCACCTCAAATAAATGAGACAAATTCATTTAATAATAGAAATTATTGGCCGAGCACAGTGGCTCATGCCTATAATCCCAGCACTTTGGGAGGCCGAAGTGGGCAGATCACTTAAGGTCACAAATTCGAGGCCAACATGGTGACTCTACTAAAAATACAAAAATTAGCCGAGTGTGGTGGCACATGCCTGTAATCCCAGCTACTCAGGAGGTTGAGGCAGAAGAATTGCTTGAACCCGGGAGGCGGAGGTTGCAGTGAGCCAAGATTGCGCCATTGCACTCCAACCTGGGTGACAGAGCAAGACTCCATCTCTATCGCTTCCCGGACTTTTGGCTAAGATCAAGTGCAGAGCAAGACTCCGTCTCAAAAAACAAACAAACAAACAAACAAACAAATTATCAAGATTGGCATAAGAAAAACAAAACAAATCGTTCCATATTTATTACAGAAATGTAACTCACAAAACCTTCCCTAAAAGAAACTCCAAGCCCATATATATCTATAGTGAATTTTATCAAATATTTAAATAGAAAATAATACCAAACACAAATTCTTTCAAATCATAGAGGATGGAATACTTCCCAACTTGTTTCACAAGTTCAGCAGTACTGTGCTCACCAACACCAGACAAACACAACATAAGAAGACTACAAACCAACGAAAAATCTCAGCAGACTCTTTTAAAAAACAGACATCAACAAACTGATCCTAAAATCTATATGAAAATGAAAAGGACTTCCTAGAATACCCAAAACACTTTTTAAAAAATAACATATTTGGAGAACATATCTGAAGAATCAAGAAGCCTTGATTTCAAGATTCACTACACAGCTACAGTAATCAATAGAGTATGGTATTGGTATAAGGAAAGATATATGGATCAATGGAACAGAATAAAGTCCCCAAGTAGGGGGACTATGCAATTGATTTTTTACAAAAGTGATAAGGTTATTCAGTGGGCAAAGAATTATATTTGTATGAAAAGACATGAAAACAAAAAAATACCAGACTTCCAGTTTCTATTCCAGCATGTAAGGAGCTTGGGAATCATCGCTGTCATCTTCACAATAAGAAAACAGCTAAACAAACTGAAAACCAACGACTCTTCTTAGATTCATCAGAGAATTGAGGCCACGGGGCAAACTAATGCTTCCAAAACTGGAGAGATAGACAAGTGAAAACAGAGAATTATAACTTATCAGAGCAGAAACCCATCAGCAGAACCCTCTGTGGGAACTAGTACCAGATTACTTTTACACAGTACATCAGATCTAGCTCTCAACAACAATTTATAAGGCACACAAAAAGGAAAAAAATACAGAAAAGGCATAACAAGCACCAGACCTAGACACAAATACGACAGGGATATTGGAATTATGAGACCAGAACTTTAAAGCAAGTATGATTAATATGCTAAAGTCTGTAAGGGAAAAAGCAGACAACGTGTAACAACAGATGGGTGATATAAGCAGAGAGATACAAATTCTAATAAAGAATCAAAAAGAAATGCTAGGAATTAAAAACATTGTAACAGAAATTAAGAATGCCTTTGATAGGCTCATTAGCAGACTGGACACAGCAGAGGAAAGAATTCGTAAGTCTGAGGATATGACAATAGAACTTTCAAAATTAGAAAGCAAAGAGCAAAAAAGGCTGAAAGAAATTGAACAGAATATCCAAGCAGGACTACAAAAGGTATAATATGTGTATAATAGTAATGTCAAAAGAAGAAGAAAGAAAGGAACAGAAGAAATATTTGAAGCAATAATGACTGACAATTTCCCAAAATTAAGGTCAGATACCAAACCACAGATCCAGGAAGCACAGAGAACAGTGAGTAGGATAAATTCCAAAAAATCCATACCTAGGACTGTCATATTCAAACTGCAGAAAATCAAAGATAAAGAAAAATTTTGAAAGAAGCCAGAAGAAAAAAAAAATCCTTATCTATTGAAGAGCAAAGAAGGTAAGAATTACACCAGACTTCTCAGAAACCATTCACAAAAAAAAAGAGTGGATTGAAATATTTAAACTGCTGAGAGAGAAACAAAATAAACAAACCAAAAAACCCATCAACCTAGAATTCTATATGCTGCCAAATTATCTTTCAAAAGTAAATACTTTCTCAGACAAGCAAAATTTGAGTGAATTTGTTGCCAGTATACATGCCTTGCAGAAAATGTTAAAATATGTTCTTTAGAGAGAAGGAAAATGATACAGGTCAGACACTCAGATCTACATAAAGAAAGAGTACATAGAAGGATAAATGAAGGTTAAAAAAAGCAACTTTCTTTTTCTTTTTCTTAATTGATACAACAGATAACAGTTTGTTCAAAATAACAGCAACAATGTATTCAATGATTATAGTTTATGGGTTGGTAAAATGAAAGACAGCAATGTTACAAGGGAAGAGAGAGAGGGGAAGGAATACTTTGTTATTACAAGGTACATGCATTGCCCATGAAACAGTGTAGTGTTATTTGAAAATGGAGTTGGATTAGCTGTAAATGTATATTGCAAACTCCAGGGCAACCACTAAGAAAAGCAAAAAAAAAAAAAAAAAAAAAAAAAAAAAAAAAAAAAAAAAAAAAAAAAAAAGTATAATGATATGCTAAGAAAGAAGATAACATAGAATCATATAAAATGCCTGATTAAAACCACAAACAGCAGAAAAAGAGTGGAAAGCAAAACCAAGAATGAAAAACAAGGGCAATAACAGAAAACAGTAACAAATATGATAGAGAAAGCAAATGGGTATCTATATGGACCTCAATTCCACCTCATATCATTCATAAAAATGAACTCAAAATGGACCATATATCTGAACATAAAGGCTAAAACTATAAAACATCTAAAAGAAAACTGCAGAGAAAATATTTGCAGCCTTGTTGGCAGGCAAACTTTCCTTAAACAAGTCATGTCGAGCACTAACTAGACAAGCAAAAACTGATCAATCAGACTTTTACTCTTCAAAAGATACAATTAGGAAAATGAAAAGGCAAGACGCCAACTGGGAAAATATTTTGCAACACAGATATCTGACAAAGCACTTGTGTCAAGAATTCATATGAAGAATTCTTAGAACACAATAAGTAGACAAACAACCAGTAAAACTAGGCAAAAGATTCAAATAGGTGCTTTGCCAAAAAAGGCATATGCACATAACCAGATGATCAACATTTTCAACATTACTAGTTGTCATGGAATTGCAAAGTAAAGCAACAGTTGCATTACATACTCACTAGAATTGCTCAAGTTAAGACTGATGATACCAAGTGTTGACAAGATATGGAACAAATGGAATTCTTATACACTCCTGGTGGCTAAAATGGTGCAAACACTTTGGAAAATAATTTGGCAATTTCTTATGTAGTAAAACATATACGTACCCTAACAACCCAACAATACCACTTCCAGGCATTAGCTCAAGGTAAATGAAAACAAGTTCACATGAATGTTCATAGCAGCTTTATTCATAAAATCCCCAAACTGGAAATAACCTAAATTCTATCAATTGGTGAACAGATAAACAAATTGTGGAATGTCCATTCTCCAGAATACTACCCAGCAATGCAAAGGGCCGAACTACTCATGCAAGACACCACATGCATGGCACTACACAGAGAGTACATACTGCCTAATCACAATTTATAGGACATTCTAGAACATGCAAAACTAATCGATATTGATAAAATCAAATCAAATGTTGCCTGGGGCAGGGAGAGGGATTGATCAGGAAGGGGTATGAGGAGATTTTGAGGGGTGATGGAAATGTGTGATATCTTGGGTGTGGCAGTGTTTACACCACTCTATACATCTATTAAAATTCACTGAACTGTACAGTCAAAATGGGTGCATTTTGTAAATTATTTCTCAGTAACACTGATTTTTTTATGTAAAAAAAAAAAGGGGTGGTTGGAAGAATAAATTCAGTATTTTCTTTAACAACCAAAACTGCTTAAGTACTACTTGTGAGCCAGGGAAGAAGGTAGCAGCTTTCTCAGAGAACCCAGGAGAACTGGGTGCTAGCCTGGCGCTGCCCCTATCTCCCAGGCTGGCCTTGGACAAATCACTAAGAATACAGTCTAAGAATACAGTCGAAGGTGCAGGTCCAGGACCGAAAGCAGGGCTCTCTGTTGGGTGGGGGAGATATGTGAGTGACGGTTACAGCAGGCACCCTGAGGGGGCACCTGCAAGAGGGAACAATGGCCAGTAGCCTGGGAAGTCCAGAAAGCCTTCCCCAAGGAGGAGACTTGTGCTGGCACTGCAGAATGAACAGGAGAGCACTGGGATTTACAAATAAGTGGAGTATTTGGCCCCAGGGGAACAGCATGTGCCTAGGAACAAGGGCAAGAAGGGCCATGCACTGAAGCTCTCTGCTTGCAGAGCAGACACCTGCTTCTGGGGCCCCAGGGAAAGCATCTGGAGCAGATGCTCCCGGAGACCAGGATGCTGACCCCTACTTCCCACAGACCAGGTACCACCTCCTCCAGAAAGCCATCCATGACTGCATCTGAGACTGTCAGACCAGGAGAGGCTGCAAAGGGACACTGTATGAAAGACCAAAAGCAAGACATTTCATTTCATTCTTGGATGGATGAGGAGTCCATGAGAGAAAATGCTTCAGAGAGCATCTTGCATAGGGCCGAGCCTTCAGTAAATGTTGGTTTCCTTAACGATCAGAAGGAATGGGCTTCATTATCCCCATTTTATGCCGGGGAAAATGGAGGGGCTAAGAAAACCTAAGTGGTGGGCCTGAGGGGGCACGGCTTGTGAGTGGGGAGCTGAAGTGTCTCATTTCTCTACCCTTGCCCACATCCCAGGACCATATGACTTCACAACAGGAAAACCAAGGCCCAGAGAGGGCAAGTGACTGTCCAAGGTCACACAGTCACTGTCAGAACTCAGACTTGACCCCAGTCTCCTGATGCCAATGCTGACTCCTCCCAAGGAGCCTCAGCCTGGGGCGTCACTCTGAGGCCCAGACTCCAAGGGGTGAAGGAGCCCCCAGCAAGGCCTGGCTCTGCCTGCTGCCACCTTTGGGAGCAGGACACAGCTTTAGAAGGCCCAGGGCAGGCTCTGCAGCTGAGCAGGGGCTGTGGGAAGGGGGTCAGGAGGGCCAGGACTTCTCCACACTGAGCGGAGGGCCTGGAGCCAGGTGCAGCTGGCCCTAAGCTGAAGGAGGAGGGATGCCGGATGGGAAGTGGGCAGCTCAGACCAGGAGAAGGGCAGCTTGGTGTCTCCAAGGCCCCACATAGAGCCCTTCACGTTGCAGCTGTGCCACTCCCCCCATTGTGCATTCTGTTCCCCAAATGTGGTGGTCTTGCTGATCAAGATGATATAAAAAAGGAAAAACTACACATGCTTTGACATCAACAAATCAGGGTTCTTGTCCGTGATCCACCAGGTCCAGGAAAGATGTCTTTAGACAATCAGAAATTCTCTGAGCCTCAATTTCCTCCTCTGTGCATTGGAGCTAATAGTACTATTACTGGAGCATAATGCTATTCTCCCCATAAAAATCGGTCTTGACTTTCCTTTCTAGAAACGTAATTCTCACAACCCACTACTGTTAAGCTTTGATCCCCCAGCCTCATTCAGGAAGGCAGGAGGCTCCTCAGTACTCTGGAAGGAGAGGCAGGGCCTTCAATCTCTACTTTGTCTTGGAGACCCCTGAGGCTCTTGCGGTCTGAGATGTGTGACCCTGATGTCCTGTGGTGCCCTGCTTCGCCAGGCCAAAGTTAGAGCCGAGGGTAGGTAAGAAAATGCAAAGCCTGGTCAGCAGGGGACCCCAGTATTAAAATCTATAAAATTCCTCCAGCAAGGAACGCTCCCCTGAGGCGAGTGGGGCAAGTGGGTGCATGCAGCATAGCTCTGCGTCTGATGCACAGGGCTACTGGGAGGACAAAAAGAGAACCATGTGGGAGGCGCCTGCCCAATGCTGGCCCACAGAAGGGGCCTCCAATTGCCAGCACCCAAATCCTTTGGTCCCTGCAATCCCAGGAGGCAGGCACTGCAAGAAATGAAGAAGCCCAGAGAGGATCAGAGCCTTGGAGAAGGACACACAGCAAAGCAGGTGCCCAGGGCATGTGGCACAGCACTCCTCCCCCTGCCCCAGAGACTGCCATCACCCTATCACCCAGGGAAATAGTAAAGTTGGTAGGCCAGGTGCAGTGGCTCACCCCTGTGATCCCAGCACTTTGGGAGGTCGGGGTGGGCAGATCACTTGAGGTCAGGAGTTTGAGACCAGCCTGGTTAACATCATGGAACCCCATCTCTACTAAAAATAGCACACATACACACACACACACACACACACAAATTAGCCAGGCTGTGGTGATGCATGCCTGTAATCCCATATAATAGGGAGACTGAGGCAGGAGATTGCCTGAATCTGGAAGGCAGAGGGTGTGGCAAGCCGAGATCACGCCACTGCACCCTAGACTGTACAACAGAGCAAGACTTCATCTCAAAAAAAAAAAAAAAGAGTAAAGCTGGTGCATTCTCCGGGTGTCTGGCTGCCAGCCTTGTAGGTGACACAGGTCCTAATGAGAGTTACAATTAGATCTCACTGGAGATGTATTTCTATTACCAGGGCTGAGCACGTGAGCCATGCAGCAGCGTCCCTTCTTTTGTTCGAAAGACCCTGCCCTGGCCGGAAGTTGAGTAAGGAAGCCTGGGATGCCGCCCTGAGCCTTAGTTTACTTCTCTGGGAAATGGTTATGGTGGCTGCAGTGTGGTCTGTGAGACTCAACCCTTCCTCTTCCCTGCTGTTAAAAATCCTTTTGGAGAACAAGGTGGCCCCACCCTCTATATATCCATCCAACAAATTTGGAAAAGCGGGAAACAGTAGAGGTTCTTCTTCTTTCCTGGCCTCCTTGACCAGTATTGTGGGTTATTCCCAGGAAACTCACACATGCCACGGAGGACGTTCATCTTTAAGAAGACCTGTGCCATGTCAGAGCGACATGTGTCAGAGGAATTACTCACTTGACAAAGAAGGTGCTTTTGTCAGAGAAGGAGGTGGCCCTCGGAGTTCCCTGACATCATACATCAGAGCCCCCTCCCGTGTTCCTGCCCCAAGGGTCCCAAGGTAAGAGACAGACCTGGGAGGTGTGAGTCCTACACACAGCCCCAGTGCCCTGGTCTGAGGTAGAGGCTGGAGGGAGCTGGCTCAAGGGCTGGGGTTAGCGCTGGGGAGCTTGAAACAAGAGCGTGGGAGAGTCCAGTGGGTGGAGGGCAGTGGGAAATGAAACTGCAGTTCTCAGCAGGGCCTGCCACAACCAACACTCTCAGACAAGGGGCTACCCTGGGCATGGGGAGGAGGGCACCCCTCCCCTACACTGGGCTGCTGGAGGAGTCCAGGGGCCGGGGTCTCTGTCCTGGGCAGAAGCCTAGGCCAGGCCAGCTGAGAGAGTCTCCCTCCATGACTCTTGCTCCTGGTGGGAGGTCGGTCGCCTTATTTTTCTGAAAAGGAAGTCAAAGCCTCCTTTGTTGGCCTCCCAGCCTCCACCTCTCCCCTGCAGCTCCTCCTCCTCTCCCCTGAGCCCTCCTCCCCTCTGCTGCCTATAGAATCCTTTTAGAACATGGCCTCCCTCACGCTCTCCCTTGTTTACCCGCCTACAGTAGCTCTCCATTGCTTCAGCAGGTCTCCCAGACGTGACTCAAGACTGAAACCTTCATTAAGGATGCAGGAGCCCCAGTCCCCGGTCTCACAGCCTCCAGAGTCTACTGGCTCTTGGGGACTTCTCTGTGCTTATTTGATAGTTAAGCCATCTGATGCTCAGAGAGGCTAAGTGACTTGCTCAAGGTCACACAGCAGGAGGACTTGAAATTCAAATCCAGCCTACAGAACTCAAGCCCTGTCCACAGAAGGGCCAGCGGCCCAGGACAGATGCTTCAGGAAGCTGTGTTCCTTAGCTGGGTTGAGCCTGCCCTGTATGGGTAAGAAAAATGGTAGGGTGGGAGCTTTGAAGACAGTGCCATGCCACTGGCAAAGCCCAGACCACAAATCCATAGGCCTGGACCCTGGCAACCTTGGCCGAGCCTCAGCTATCTCCTGTGGAAAATGGAAAATAAAAGCCCTGACCTCCCAGGTTTCTGCAGGAGTGTGGCTGGATGGAGGGTGCACCAGCCCAGCCCTGAGCTGTGTGCACAGTAGGTTTTCCTTCCATGTTCCTGGCTTTTGCACAGGATCCAGAGGCCCAGGGTCGTGGGTGCAGCCTCCACCAACCCCAAATCCAGCAGGGACCCAGTTGCCACCCACACCCATGCCACACCCATGCCCACACCCACGGTGAGGATTTGCAGGCCCAGTAAACAACCCCTTGCCCTCCTCCCCAGAAGGAAACTTTTTTAAAGCGACAGAAACAAACATATCTGTGTGCTGTGTGTGTTGGTGACAGGAAAAGGAACATCACTTCAGAGAGGAAAAGGCCACCGGGGTTGGGGGCAGGGCCAGGCAGAAGCAGCCAGAGGAGAGAAACAGAAACGGAGATCTGATAAGGGCGCCCTGCTCATCTGGGCTGGAGACAAACTCTGCAAGGCTGGGGCCCTGGCACCGGGGTGGGGAGGGGGTGGCGGCTCAGCCCCTCCTCAGCCCCACCAACTGCTGAGCTGGGGGTGCGGGTCTGAAGTGGCCCGGGGTGGCTTGGCAAGGCTCCCCTCCTTTGGGGCAGGCCATTTCACTGGGTGTCTGCCCCCCACCGTGGATGGTGGGGAAGAGAATAAGGGCCTGGATTTGGGAACCAGCCAGAGGCTCTCAGTTTGGTGGTTTCCTTTCCCCAGCTTTGCTGCTGACTTACCCGTGGTCTTGAGCCAGTCTCTCCCCCTCTGGGCTTCAGTGCTGCCCAGATGAGGGTGTTGACCGTCTATGATGACACTGTCAGGACACAATGCTGAGCTGGGGAATCTGGAGGTTCAGGGTGGTGGGCTTGCTGTGCGGCTCTGAGCAAGTGGCTTCAGCTAGGGTGACCAGGGCATTCCCAGCTTAGCACTGAAAGTCCCGCATCCCAGGAAACCCTCCCCCCACCCCCCCTGCCCCATCCCTGGGCAAACTGTGCTGGTTGGCCTCCCTTCAGCCTCTGGGCCGAGACTTCCTGGATGAGCCTATAGAGGTCTTTGCCAGCTCATTGCATGGCCCCCTCCAGGACTGAGGGTTGGACCTGCCTTCCTGGATAGACTTCTAGCCTGACTGGTGGGACAGGACAGACACCTGTCCTGGTGAACCCAGGCTGCTTCTGGGACAGGCAGGCTGCATGAGCAGGTATTAGAAATCGGGACCAGAGTGGGAACAGATAGAGGTGCTGGGGCAGGGGAGAAGACTTGGAGAGAGTGGTCCCAAGGGCCTGGACCTGACGGGAGGGGTCTGATCAGCAGAGAAGAGCAGAGAACTACATTCCAGGGGAAGCCACAGATTGGGCAAAGGCTGGGAGGCCAGGTGGTGGGGCACGTGACGCCAAGCCCTGTGCTGAGCATCAGCTAGATGGCAGGCCCCAAATGGACCTCCAGGGCCTCTCAGTTGAATTTCTAAATCCACTGTCTCCACTCTCTGAATTCCCCTGGCCGTGTCCACGGCCAAACAATTTGCACCAAAACAAACACATAAAAAAGAAAAATCCAACAAACAAGTTTTTTTGTTTTTTGTTTTTTTTTCTAAATAAAGATAGACTTGGCTGGCTGGGCGCGGTGGCTCATGCCTGTAATCTCAGCACTTTGGAAGGCGAAGCAAGCAGATCACGAGGTCAGGAGTTCGAGATCAGCCTGGCCAACATGGTGGAACCCTGTTGTGTTTAGTCTCTACTAAAAACACAAGAAAATTAGCTGGGCGTGGTGGCAGATGCCTATAATCCCAGCTACTCGGGAGGCTGAGGCAGGAGAATTGCTTGAACCCAGGAGACGGAGGTTGCAGTGAGCCGAGATCGCACCACTGCACTCCAGCCTGGGCAACAGAGGTAGACTCCAGACTCCGTCTCAAAAAAACAAAAAAGATAGACTTTTCCCGGAAACTAAAAGCTCCCAAGATGGGGCTCTGAAAATGGATGGCTATGCTCCCTTGCCTCTCTGACTCTCTGTGCAGCCCAGCCAGCAGGGGCAGACCGCCCCAGACAGAGGGCCTGCTTCAAATACCTTCAAGGCCTACCCACACCAAGGGCGCAGATTGGCTTCTCCCAGCAGTGCCCACTTGCTCAACCTCAGCCCTTCAGCATTTCACCAACTCCCCTGGTGGCAGGGAGTCACCTGCCCATCCTAGTTGTATGTGCCCAAGAGGCCTTGCCCCCAAGCCTCCACATCCTAGCTAGAGCGCCCTAAACAAGTCACTTACCCTCTCTGAGCCGCAGTGACCTCATCTGCTAAAGAAAGATTTTGGGGATTTCTGCCCATCAGCAAGCGAGTCATCAGTTCTCCAGCAGATGCCAGCTGGGTGTCCCCTAATTCAATTCACTTCAAACACCATCCACCTGGAGATAGCATCAGATCCCACAGGGTGAGGACTCAGTCCCATAACTCAGCCCCACTTCTGATGCCCACCACAAACCCCAGGTTATTCTGCCCGTGCTTCTGACTGTTCGTCTATGAATTGGGGTTCCCACAACCCCCTGCTTGGGTCTGGTTAATTTGCCCGAGCGGCTCACAGAACTCTGGGAAAAATGTTTACTGGTTTATGACAAAAGATATTTTAAAGGATACAAATAAACATCCAGATGAAGAGAGGCACAGGGCAAGGTCCGGAAGGGGTGCTCCCATGCCCTCTCTTGGAGTGCCACCCTCCAAGTGCCTCCAAACGTTCAGCTGTCTGGAGGCTCCCAGAATCCAGATTTGTTGCGTTTTTATGGAGATGTCATTATGTAGGCATGATTGATTAAAACATTGGCCATTAGTGATCAACTCAACCTTCAGCCCTTCTCCCCACCCACCCCCAGATGGGGGGTGGGGCTGAAAGCCCCAACCCTCGAATCCTTGGTCTTTCTGGTGACCAGCCCACATCCTGAAGTGTCCTAGGAGCAGTCAGCCAGCAATCAACTCATTAGCATACAAAAAGACACTTATCACTTTGGAGATTCCAAGGATTTTAGGAGTCCTCTGCCAGGAAATGGGATGGGAGGGGGGGAAACAAATATGTATTTCACCATATCTCAAGGGTAATAAAACATGCCTTGGGCAGTCTGGAGACACGGTGAGCTCAGAGGGTGAGGCGCTTCCTGGAAGCCCAGTGAACACATTTGTGCCCCTCTTCTGGAAACTGCAAAACCCCCTGGCAGGTGAGAGGCAAATTCACTGAGTGCAGTGAAAGTCAGCTCCACTCCTGCACTGGGAGGAGGAGAGGGGCTGCAGAGAATGGGAGTAGGGGTGCTCAGAATAAAACTGTCCCTGTCACAGTGGCTGCTCAGCTGGTCTGTGGCCTCTGCTGGGGTCGGGGCTGGACCTGCCCTGCCTTCTCCCCACACATTTGCTAAGCATCTTCAGCCTCCTGCAACACAGGGTCACGTGGCGCGATTTCACCCACACACGTACATGCCGCCTGAGTTACAGACCCCCTGTACTCCATTTTCTCACTGACCCTATGGAAGGTCTTGGAGTTCCCATTATTTGAATCAATAAACTGAGACTAGGAGAGGCAAGGCAACTTCACCCACATCCCACCACGCAAAGCAATTCGAGCACTGAAACCAGGTCCAAGAGGTCTGGATTATTTTCACCTTCCAACGCGTGCAAAGGAACCCAAAGCAAAAGTCTCTGGCTAGAAAGGCATCTTAGGGAGCCACGAAGTTTCTGAACAGGGGAGTGGTGTGATTAGGTGGGCTGTGGAAAGCTGCACTGAGGGCCTTGAGCCTGAGGACAGCAAGACTGGCAAAAAGGCCATCGTAGAAGTACAGGCAACTGGGAGTGCGGAGGGGAGTGCGGGGTCAGTGCTGCTACGCCAGATCACCACGGGTCTCCCTGTCAGCCTGTGTGTGGCCTCAGAGGTGAGCAGAGGAGCAACAGAGGAGGAGTGGGTTGGAATGCGGAGCGGATCTAGACGGTACTCACAGCCTTCCACGCTGACTGCCAGCTTTCATTCTTCCAACACGCCCTGCAGCGGGCCCACCTCCCCAGACAGGAGCAGTGGGAAGCTCAGAGGCAGGCGTGACTCCCCCAGTGACAGGCAAGCCCCCAAGGCCGCCGCAGGACTGTGCCCGCTCCCCATCACACACCAGGATCCTGTGCCCACTTTTTTCTAGGCTGATTCCCCATGCCAGCTTGATGAACAATCTAATAAAGGGGGCAATCACATTATTCCTGAATGCATTTTAATAAAAATCAAATAAAAGCAATTATGTGAATTTCCAAGAGGATCACCTCTTCTCCTTTCCCTGAGGTAGGAAACGGAATGAATTCAGGAAATCATTAAAATCAGAAACCCGAGCCGTGTGCCACTGCTGCGCTGGCGGCTGCTACACAAAGGCAGCAGGGAAACCCAGTCCCTGGCGGCAGCACGGGTGCATTTCTTAGCTCTTTCAGTGGAAATTCCACCTATGGGTGAAGAAGGGTAATTAAGGGCCAGGAGAGGTGCTTTGAATGCAGGCTGCCTTTGCCCCTCCAGTGCAAACTTCCCAGCTTCAAAGGGGACTCAGACTCCCTGAGTGAGAGCTCTCCAACCTGGCTGCTGGGGGCCTGGCGGGGAGGGCAGGGGCAGGGCTTGGGAGAGGGTCTCCAAATGAGTGCAGCTCTCCCCTGTATGGGGGATGTGCACCTCAGCCTGACTGGAGGCCAGAAAGCTGGGTGTGAGTGCACAAGGACAGGGTCCCACTGAGAGTTGGTAGGTACCTGTTCCTCCCTCCAGCATCCCCAAATGGGACACAAGCCTTGTGATTTGCAAGGCCCTTCTGATGTCTCATTGTTTATTCTGTCCTCCATGTGACCCTGGGATTGGTGTGCTCATTTGGGGCTGAGGCTGTTGCAGCCAGAGGCAGCCAGGGACATGCCCAAGGCCACCCAGCTGGTGAGGCAATGTCAGGACTGGAATTTGGGTTCGAACTCCTGGGGCCACGAGGCAGGCCCAAATCCTGTGGGTCCAGGTGTTCTGGACACAACATGGCTTGGCCACACATTCTTGCTTACAAGAATAAGCACTGACCACCCCAACTGCCATTTCTTGATCCGAGACAATGCCTCCCTCTCCAAACATCATGAAGTATGTTCATCTTTTCTGTACAGGTTAGGGGCTAAGATTCAGCAGGATAAAGCCTCCTGCCCACAGCCCACAGCCCACAGCTAGAAGTGAGGAATCCTGGATTCTGCCCTGGGCTGTCAGTGTCCATAGCCAAAGATTCTAATGGCCATGCCATAATGCCATCCTCTTCCCAGAAAGAGGCCTTCACTCAGGGTCTTCCAGGTTGCATTTGGGTGCTGGGCAAGGAAAGACAGGGATCCTCCAGCCCCCATATTCATGCTGGCCGAAACTCCATGTCACCCTGCCACCTTAAGGGTGGGCCAATAGTGGCCCAGAAAGGAGCACCTCATCATGCCTCAGATCATCCTCCTCAGCCACCAGGGTCCTAATTCTCAGACTCGGGGGGCAGGGGGTGGGGAGGGCAAGAAGAGACAGGAAAGTGGGCAGCCTGGGAGGCAGAGGGCCAGCACTTGCCCTGGGCATCCTTAGGCAACTCCCATCACCTCTCTGGGCATGTGTCCATGTGTATGTGTGAATGTGTGCATGTGTGCATGCGTGTGTGTGGTATGTGTTTTGGGGGACGGGTGACCCGGTCCCCAGTTCAGACATGGGGTAGTGCTGTCCTACACTGTCCAGTCTAACTCAGGTCAGAGCTTCGCTTAATTCCTGCTGCCGCTAACAGCCGTGACGCCCTCCTACAGGATGCCCAGGGAAATGCCCCCCAAAAACTGTGGTTTCCAATAGAGGAAAGGAGGGTGCAGGAGAGGATTCTGGGTGGCCCCTGTCAATGCCAGTTTTCTCTTGAAGTAGGGGTTTCTGGCACTTATGATGGAGAATTGAGCACCGGACTGCTGGTCTCATTGTCCTGTCCCCTGTGTTGACTCAACAGGTGCCCCTCTCAGGCCTTAGGACCTCAAAGTCCTCCTCTGGGAAGTAGAGGCAGGGGTGCCTGGCCTTGGGGGCTCCCGTGCAGGGGGACCAGGATAGGAAGACACTGTGTGAGTGCTCAGTCATTCCTGTCCCCTAGGGGCCAGCTGCCCTGAGCACTGCTGTGCCCCGACCCCTCAGGTCTTGCACACAGCAGGCACTCCATAAATGTGCACTGTGTGATGTTCGGAGAGAACACAGGTCTGTCCAGGAGAGGGATTAAAAGCAGGAAAAGGCAGTGGCTCTGCATGCTTCGCAAGACCTATGGCCTTGGCACCCCATGTATGCACACGTGTGTGTAAACGTGTATGAACATGTGCACTCCTGCAACCACGTCCACCTTTGGGCACACCCACTGGCCTGATCATGTGCCTGAACAGCAGACAGGTAAACAGCAGGCACAAGCCCCAGGCAGTCTCCCCACAGACTTGCCTCCAAATCCCCAGTCCACACAGGCCTTGGAGCAAACTGGCTAGAACCCTGGAGGTCCAGGCCCACGGGGTTTCACAGGGATGCCCATCTGCTGTCACCTGCATGCAGACTCTATCTTGGTCACTCTGGAAGCTTCTCCTCCAGGTCTGACACCCAGCTGTGCCTGGGATCCGGGATCAAGGCTGTTCTTCCTGCCCTGGGATAAGGGCTGATAGAAGGATACCCAAAACTCTGCCGGGGAGAAGAGGACAGATCCAGCTCTGCTTGGGGAGAGGGGCAAGGGGTCACAGGGAAGGCATCTCCAGAACGAAACCTTGGAGTTGGACCTGGAAGAAGGAACTGGGTTCCCACAACAGTCTAGGGGAAGGGAATTCCAGGTGGAGAAATGGCTTATGCAAATGCATGGCAGCATGACATGTTCAGAGAATGCCCAGCTGCCAGAAGGCCCCCACCCTCCTTCTACTGGCTGCACCAGGAAGAAATGTCCTGTTTCAGAGCACTCACTGGAATGAGGGGGCCAAACAGAGCACTCATAGCACTGAAGGGAAGAGGCACATGGGGTGCAAGTGGCTCCTCCAAGTTCTCTCTCTATCCCTTTAAATAATGCACTTCCCCTGGGAATGAATAATTGGGAATGCAGAATAGAATGCAACATCTCAAAAGTGCAGTTAGCAGCTGGATGTGGTGGCTCACACTTGTAATGCCAGCACTTTGGGAGGCTGAGACAGGAGCACTGTTTGAGGCCAGGAGTTTGAGGCCAGCCTGGGCAACATAGCAAGACCCTGTCTCTGCATAAAAATTTTAAAAAAATTAGCTGGGCATGGTGGCATGCACCTGCAGTCCCAGCTATTCGGGAGGCTGAGGTGGGAGGAT
Organism: Hylobates moloch; assembly: GCF_009828535.3. NCBI lineage: Eukaryota > Metazoa > Chordata > Mammalia > Primates > Hylobatidae > Hylobates > Hylobates moloch. Next base: position 73,605,051 of record NW_026652278.1, read on the forward strand.
TGCTTGAGCCAGGAGATCAAGGCTCCACTGAGCCAGGATCACATCACTGCACTCCGGTGTAGGTGACAGAGTGAGATCCCATCTCTTAAAAAATAAAAAAGTGCAGTGAGTGAAGGGATCTCCACACAGGTGCTAAAACCTTCTGTTAAAAAGAGGCAGGGAGAGGCTGGGTGTGGTGGCTCATGCCTGTAATCCCAGCACTTTGGGAAGCAAGGTGGGTGGATCACCTGAGGTCAGGAGTTTGAGACCAGCCTGGCCAACATGGTGAACCCTCATCGCTACTAAAAATACAAAAAATTAGCCTGGTGTGGTGGTGCACACCTGTAATCCCACCTACACAGGAGGCTAAGGCAGGAGAATCGCTTGAACTCAGGAGGCAGAGGTTTCAGTGAACTGAGATCCCGCCACTGTACTCCACCTGGGCAACAGAACGAGATTCCTTAAAAAACAAACAAACAAACAAATAAACAAAAACAGCAGGGAGTAATGACAATTAGGATAGTGGCTCCTTCTAGGAAGTAAGGGGCTGGGAAGGTCGGAGCTTCACAAGTGTCCCTAATACTCTAGTTCTTCAGCAGAGTAGTCATGAGCATTCATTGTAATGTTTCATGGCTTACAAATAGTCTTTTATATGTATAAAATATAATGTAATAAAAAACTTCAATTGTGTTTATGTCCAAGTTTATGGAGCTGTTCGAGGCCCAGTTGGCTGAGATGCTGCAGGGCGATGACCTGAGCTTGGCATCCTCATAGGTGCTGCACCCCTGCTCTGGGGCAGTGTCAGGGCCTGGACTCTTGTCCGAGCTCCACTGCATCCATAGAAGAGTCCAGTCATTTCTGGAACAAGATGCAGCATACAGGAAGATAGAAGATGCACGTCCAGCCAATTCCCTCTCTGTGTGGGATTGGGCATGTCCTTCCCCTGCCTGGGTCTCAGTGTCACCCCCTACAGGGAGGGGACTTTGGCCACCTGTGTCCTGGATTTGGTCAGACTTCACCACTCACCAGATAGTTACACAGGACTCTTTCCCCACCTATAAAGTGGGACTCATAAGAGCATTGCTGAGGACTGCATGAGGCAATGTATGTTAAGGCACAGTCCCTGGCATGTCATGAGTACGCCATAGATGTTGGTTTCAAAAAAATCACCAGAACAAAGACCCACCATGGAAACAGGGTGGGGTTGGAGGTTGGAAGGTGTGTGCTCCCAGCCTGGCTCCACCTCTCAGGGGCCAGAAGCCTCCAGAGACCTTTCAACCCTGGGCCTCACTCTGCTCTTGTGCAAAATGGGAACAGCAGAGCCCTCTTTGGAGAGGAGAGGGTCAGTCCGGAAGAGAGAGGATGAGTCTGGGGAAGGAGAGTGTGTTGCCCACAGCAGGTCAGTAACCAGGGCTATAATCCCCCAAGCCCCTCCCAAGGGTGAAACCCCAGTCTGCCACATGGAGGGATATGCCCCAGGCCTCACCAAGGCAGCCCCTAATCTCAGGCCAGACCCAGCGCCTGCTCCTGCTCAGAGTCAGGGGCCCGGGCTGGAGAGCTGGATCAAAGGCGGAGAAAATTAGCATGACAGTGAACCCAAGAAGGGAGGCCAGGATTAATTCACTCTCCTCTCCCTGCTGTCCCTTCTGCAGCCCAGGGAGCCTGCCAGGGTTGCAGGAAGGGTCACCTTTTACCCCAATCCCCTACCACACACCTGAGGCCCAGTTCTTACAGAAGATGGCAGGGCAGGGACCTTGCCGTGAGAAGCGGATCCGCTGTGCACACATTCCAGAGCCGTAGTCTTGAAGGGATAGGAATGAAGGCACCTGGGCAGGAGGGACATCTGCAGAGGCTGGAGCCTGGACATGGGTCCAGGGGGTGCAGTGTGAGTCCACAGACCCCACCATGTCGTGTCAGGCACACTGGAGCCCGTGTGAACGTGTGGGTGTGTATCCGTCATTCTGGGAATGGGACTTGTTGGTGCTTGGTTGTCAGTCTGAGGCCCGAAGCCCACATGTGCCCTATGTGTGCGTCTGCGGCAGGGTGGGTGTGTTGCCTGCGGATGCATTTGTGGCTCTGAATTGATGGTTGTGTGTGCAAAAGTGTGAGCCTTGTGCCTATGAGACGTTGGGCAGCCATGGTGTTGAGTGTGTGGACACGTAGGCACCTGTATGGGCAGAGGGATGTCAATTGTGGTTCTGCAGCTACCTGAGAACCTTGAGATGAGCAGAAAAGTGTGAGAGGGACAACTCACAATGGTCTTAATTTCCCATACAGAAAGGGTGAGAAGGTGGTTCAGAGGCCCATCCCTTGGGCTCGGCTTCCTGGCTCCATGGGCTATTCCCATCCCTTAGACTTCGCCTTCCCTGCCGTGGAACCCTGTGGAACACCTGGCTTACCCTCTCTGTGCCTCGGTTTCCTTATGTGAAATGAGAGAACTCACAGTGTGGCTGTGAGGACTGAACTAGTTAGTATGAGGGAAGAGCATTTAAAACAGCCCTTGGAACATGAAGAGTGCTCTCCAAGGGACACGGCTGGGCTCAACTGGGTTGGCCAGAGGAACAGGGTCTAACCCAGAACTGTCCTTGCAGAAGCCCAGGAGGAAGACTGTTTTGAGGCAGCAGAGGCAGGCAGCCTTGGGAAAATGGAGTATGTGGTGCTGGAAGAATCCCAGCCAGGGCCAGCTTAGCAGACCTGGATTCACCGGCCAAGCACACAGGGCTCCTCGCACCACCCCACTTCTCTCCCAGCTTCCCACTCTCCCTCCCCCAGTACCTTTCCCCCACCTCCTGCCCCAGGAGCGTCAGGCCCATCCCCACACAGCCCTGTCTCATCCTTTAATCAGCATGCAAGGTCCACCCTTTATGCCCATTCTGAACTGGGGAAATTGAGGCTTGAAGAAATGGAGGGATGGGACTGGCACAACTGGATTCAGGAACCCAGGACTTTGGAATCTTAGAGTAGCTTGCAGAGAAGCAAAATGCCAGTATGGCCCCGAGGGCAGCACAGTTGACTCTCAGCTCTCCTGGGCCTGCACTGGCTCTCAAAGCCCCTGAAAATGTCCTCCATTTCCTACTGAATCACAGACTGGGCAACCAACATGCCCCTCCCCAAGTCCCCAGTCTCTGCTCCATCCCACCCACCAGAACCAGTGAAAATGTCTAGTCTGACACCTAGGTGAACCCCTAATATACCTCTCCCATGTCTACAACTTTGGTGCTCCTGTTCGTCCTGCCTTGTCCATCCTCATTTGGTGGCAAGCGCGACCTGTCCGGGAAGCCTCCTCTGATTGCCTTATCGATTGGTCACCTTCTAGTCCCCTGGCCTCCAGGTACCTGGGGACACTCCTTTCTTCAGCACTAACCACTTACCTGTTAGGATGTCCTAATGCGCAGACCAGGGTCTTCCTTGTATCACTCCACCCCCACCCTGCAGGTCAGGGCAAGGATGCCCAAAGGCTGCAGTGAACCATGGGCACGTACACTCACACCCCTCCAGAAGCCATACTATTCAATAGCTAAGGCTTTGAGGTGGATTTTCTTGGATTCAAATCTCAGCTCTCTCACTTACTAGCTGTGTGACCTTGGGCTTGTTATTTAACCCCTCTGTGCCTCAGATTGCTCATCTTTTAATGGGAATAATGGTTCCAATGCCACAAGGTTGTGAGAATGAACAAGCTAACATATGTAAGCTCTTACCTTATGTATGGTATTGCTGTATAAGTGTTTGTCATTGTTATCAATATTGTTATGTTATTATTACCGGGAGACTACAGAGAAGTATTGCACACAATCTCTGTCCCCAAGAGGATGGGAGTCCAGACAGGAGCAGGAAATGGGGTTGACATTTCTAATCCTACCAATTGCTCAGAACCACATTGGAAGTAGTTATCACCATCCCCACTTTACAGATAAGGAAACTGAGGCTCCCAAAGATGGTGTGAGCTCCCCGAGGGCTCACAGCTCTGAGTCGCAGGGTTGGGATTGAGGGCCAGGTCATGCGGCTCCAAAGTCCACGCTCTTTCAACAGGCCCGCGTTGCCTCTCAGTCTGGCAGGGAGATAAGCCGTGTACACAAATAGCTGCAATCCCAGGTAGAAAGTGATAAGTGCCAAACAGGGGCGATAAAGGCTCTGGGAGGGGAGGAGACTGCCCACTGCGGGAGGGGCTAGGGTGGGGGCCAGGACAGGCTTCGCAGAGTAGGCAGCATCTCTGCGCAAGCGAAGACATGGGTCGCTGAATCCACAGTATCTAGCACAGTGTCTGACATTGTCATAGGGGCCCAGGAAATATTTGTGAAAGAAAGAGAGGAAGGAAGGGAGGTGAAGAGGGAGAGAGAAAGGCAGAATGGGAGGGTGGCTATGCTCTGACCCCACTTGGCCCAGGAACTTGCTCCTCTCACAGGAAGACAGAGTCAAGAGCTGCCACCAATTAGAGAAGGGCTTCGTGGGGTCCCCATTGTCCTGTGACACCCCAGAGAAGTAGTTCAGGACTTTCAGGCCAGAGTTCCTGACAATCAGATGTTTTGCTCAATACCAGAAAGAACTTCCCAATGAGTAAAGCTGGACAAGACTTCTCTGCGGGGCAGGGGCAATGGTGTGTTGGAGCCTGTTCGTATGGCTCACAAGGGCCGATTGTTAAATTTTCAGGAACTGCGCGAGCTGGTTGATGGAACCAACCAGCTGTGCCAGCTGGCTCTGGTCGGCAGCTTGAAACTGGCCATGGTGGGGGTATTTACACCGTGGACATCGGCAAATACTACAAACCAGGTTCTCCCCACTTTGGGGAGCCAGCTGTTAAACATTTACCAGCACACCACTGGCAGAGGTCTGCTATGTGAGGGAGCAAGCAGCCTGTCGCTGGAAGAGTACAAGCAAAGACAGTCTCCTCCTGGCAGGAATGAGGCTAAGGGGTTCTTTCTTAGTGAAGGGGCTCAGAGCAAATGATCTCAGAAGCCCTGTTCTGGCTCTAAGAGTCTAGGAAAAGTCGGGTTTAAGAAAAAAGAACTAAATCAGGGAAATTATTCATGCCGGGAAATCATGAACCACTAGACCCAGAGACCGGGAGTAGGGAAGAGACCTGAGAAAATGTGTGAGGGGCCACATGCTTAGATTTCCCAGGTGGAAAACTCGGTCCAAGGTGACACGGAGAGTCGGGGCAATGCTAGGACTAGAACTTATGTCTCTGGCTGCCCATCTCATGGTTCCTTCCAGGACATATGGGCCGGGCGACTAGGAAGAGGGGGATCTTTCTGCACGACGTCTGGTGTCTGTCTCAGAATATAAGCTCTGCAGCAGTGTGGACCAAATCTGTTTTGTTCACTGTTGGAGATCTGGCATATAGCAAGTATTTAATAAATATCCCTTAAAGGAATCGATGTGTCTGAGATCCTGTCTCCTCGCAGCATTTGTTCGGGTAGAGATGATGGGGGCTGGGAACGTCATCCTCTGACACCGTCACTGCCTGAGTCCCCACTGCGGCTTAGTGACATGGAATCAAGAGACCAGGGTTCAAATCCAAACTCTGTTACCTCCTTTGACCTTGGCCAAACCACTAAGCCTCCTGAACTCTTAGTTTATCCTTCTATAAAGTTGGTTAGCAATCCCTGCCTGCCTCTTGAGGCTGCTGTGGCACTTGCGTGAGACGTCAAGTGCTTTTTACAAACTAAAGAGCTGTGTCCACAGGAGGAAGGGGGTGCCAGGAGAGCTGGCTCTGGTGGCAGTGCCAACCCAAGGGTCCCTGGTGGACACTGGACAGTGACCAGGATGCTGCTCTCTTAGAACTGCTGCTTGGGGTAATCTGGGTCAAACCGGCCAATAGCCTGGGGAGAGGAGGTCTGAGTACCAGACAGCTCACGAAAGGGGCAGGGAGCAGAGGATGAAATGAAGATGGTAAGAGACTTGGAGAAGTCCTTTTTCCTCCTAAGACCAAAGGCAGAAGGCAAACTAGCAACTTAAAAAACTGTTTTTGTCTCTGTAGAGCTGTTCATCATGTTCCCCTTTCCCCTACTAGGCCTTCACTATTGCAAGAGGCCTTAATGTGTGAGCTGAGGACTGGCACCTGCCAAGTCAGGTGGGGGTGGGGTGGAAAATCCTCATATGTCCTAGAATCAGACCAGTGTTTCAAATGATTTTGGAAGAGGGATTTGTGTCGCTCTCCCAGACAAGCATCCCAAGTCCCCTCCTGGTAGGGTGGGGGGACAGGCTGGTGGCGAGGGAGGCCCAGCACACCCCAGGCTGTGAGTGGATGAAGAAGGAAAGCAGGGGGTGGGGGTGCTCCTCCAACCCTCCCCCAAGTGCCATCTGATTTTTGCAAAGAGGGTGAAGGCAGCAGGAGGCTCAGAGCCAGGGCCAGGGAGGCAGGTGGAGAGGGTGTCCGTGGAGGGGCTGCACCGCCAGCCTGGGCCCCCAGTGGAAAGCAAAATAGAAAGGCCCTGTGTCAGCAGCCAGGACCCTGGGCGGCCGGGCTCTCAGCTCCATTCTGTTCAGCGGGATTCTGGTTGGCACCAGCTGCAGTCAGGAACAATGCCTGGATTTCTTTCTTTCTTTCTTTCTTTTCCCTCCATTTTAATAGAGGGGGGAGAAGGACCAGAGCCACTCATTGAACAGCTCAGAATTGTGGAGGCGTCTGGGACCATGTGTCCTTGAAAACAGCACAGTCGCAGGGGCCGCACAGCTGGCTGCAAGGTGCAAGAAGGCATGTCACACTGGGAGCTCCAGGTCCCAGCCCTGCTGCTGTCTCATACTTGCTTGCTGTGTGACCTTAGGCAGGTCCATGCCCCACTCTGGCTTCCCTACAGCCCCACCAGAGCTTGCCTTCCACACCCCACTCAATGCCAACTCTTCTTCCCCTGAACTCTTAGAATGGCATTTGGTGGCCGGGTGCGGTGGCTCATGCCTGTAATCCCAGCACTTTGGGGGGCCGAGGCAGGCCGATAATGAGGTCAGGAGATTGAGACCATCCTGGCTAACACAGTGAAACCCCATCTCTACTAAAAATACAAAAAATTAGCCAGGCATGGTGGCGTAGTCCCAGCTACTCGGGAGGCTGAGGCAGGAAAATGGCGTGAACCCGGGAGGCAGAGCTTGCAATGAGCCGAGATCTCGCCACTGCACTCCAGCCTGGGCGACAGAGCAAGACTCCGTCTCAAAAAAAAAAAAAAGAATGGCATTTGGTGTGGGCAGTCCTTCCTGAGAGCCTGTGAGCCCCCAGAGGGCTGATTCTGGTCATCCTTCATCCTGTGGGCCTCTATACCTCCCCTGTTCTTGACGGCCTGTCAGCCCCCAAGGCCCTGCACTGGGTGATGGGATGTAGCAGTGAGCCATCCTATGACCTGCAGCCTTGACAGAAGAGGGCCACGTAACACATAACCTCCCTAGCCTGTGAGGTGTCATACTAGGAAATGAAACTCCCTGTGCCTCAGTTTCCTCATCTGTAAAACGAGAATACTAATAGCTCAGAGGATGGGAGGAGTTCATGTGTATGAGCTACTCAATGCCTGGAACATAGCAGGAACTTCACAAGTAATTCCTATGGTTATGCTGATGTTGGAGGCTGGGACAGCAGCATATGGGGGTTAAGACAAGGAAGATGGCACATCTGGTGGAGGTATCCGGATAGGCTTCCAAGCAGGTGGTTGTAGATGTGGCCTTGGTGACTGGGAGGGTTGTGTCCCAGGAGGTAGGAAGAGCATGAGCAACGGCACAGAGGTAAGAGTATGTACGTAATGCTGGCAATTCTGGAAGTCACCCTGCATGGCCACAGGAGGAGGTGAGGGCAAGGAAGCATGAGCCTTGAGGCTGGAGGACTGCATAGCCAGAAGGAGGGGAGATGCTGAGGATCTGAGACCTTCCCCCACCCCTCTCGGGGTGCAGGAGCTATCAGGAAGGAGGTGGGAGGCATGGTCCTCCTCAGGTCGCTTGTCCCAGACTTCCTCATCAGTGCCACATGTACTTGCTCCTCTGGAGGGGCACTGACACAGGTGAGGGGACACTGGATGAGGAGACCTGGCTCCTGCACCCCCTCTTGTCCCCCCACTGAGTTGCTGGGACTACAGGCATGTGCCACCATGCCTGGCTGAGACCTGGCTCTTGTTCCAGCTCTGGTGGTTCCCAGTGGTACAGTCTTGGGAAAGCCATCACCTCCTTTTGGGGCTCAGCTTAGTCACCCACAAAAGGGCTGTTGTGAGGCTCAGAGGGTGAGAGGTGCCCCATGAAGGGAGGCATTAGGGTCATTACCTATTCACAGTCCTAGACAGTCACAGTTCTGAGCAGCTCCCTCCAGGTATTTTCTTGTCCCTACTCCACTAAATGGCCCCCTCTGAAAGCCCTCCCTAAAGCAGGGCCTCCCTCAAACTCTAAAGTGAACTGTAGCTCAGTCCAAGGGCTAAAGGCTCAGACCTACAAAATCTTAGGACAATCAGAGGCAAAGGTGCTGCTGGATATCCCACACTCTCTCACTTGGCAGATGGGGAACAGGCACAGGGAGAGTTTGTGATGTGCTCAGGCCACACAGCAAGTTAGGCAATGGCAGGCTGGGCACATAGGTGTCCCGGCTCCTGAGGCAGGCTCCCAGCCTATTCTCTTGTGACTCCCATCTGAAGACGGGGGTGGTGGTTGAACTGGGTCTCGAACCATAGGGCAGAACTCCATGGGAGAAAGTGAGAAGACGGCTGGCTTGAGGGAAGGACGTTGGAGAGTCAAGCCTTGGAGAATGGGAAGGTGTGGGCTCAGAGAATGGAGGGGCCATCTGATTGGAAATGAGGGGGAGGCAGAGCAGGGGAGCCTAATTCACTGAAGGACATAGATCTTCCCTGCTTGACCCAACCACCCACCTCTTAGAGGCACAGGGCTCAGAGCTGGGCAGGGCCCAAATGCTTCCTGTATCCACCAAGGGGTGAACTTTAAATGTAATCTCCATTACCTCACTGCCATGGGAGGCGCCCTGGTCATTCCCTGGCAAGTGGGTGAGAGTCTTTACTCCACCCCAAAGTACCTGGTAGGTTACCTTATCTGCACCATAACCTGGCAGTGAGATGAAGGCATGTCCCTATTCTCAACCTAGAGGCCCAGCCCGACCTGGAGCCCAATCTCGGCTCCACCCACTTAGCAGCTCTGAGATCTTTATTGTTTTGTTTAGTTTTTATGAGACAGGGTCATGCTCTGTTGCCCAGTGTGGAGTGCAGTGGCACAATCATGGCTCACTGCAGCCTCAGCCTCCCAGGATCAAGTGATCCTCCGACCTCAGCCTCCCAAATAGCTGGGACTACAGGTATGTGCCACCATGCCTGGCTAATTTTTGTATTTTTTGTAGAGACAATGTCTTGCTATGTTGCCCAGGCTGGTCTCGAACTCCTGAGCTCAAGTGATCTGCCCTGCCTTGGCCTCCTAAAGTGCTGGGATTACAAGCATGAGCCACCGTGCTCAGCCAGCTATGAGATCTTGAGCAGTTCACTTAACCTCTCTGAGCCTCTTCCCTTAGCAGGGAATGACACCTGGCTTGTGGAGAGAATACAATGAATGTTTCCAAAGTGCTTGGCACACAGTAAGTACTCAATAAAAGATTTTCTTCCCACCTCTCTAGTCTCAATTTTAGATGTTCCCTGGCTCCCTTAAGTTCCAGAAGTGAGAGGTGGAGAGTGGGGACAGAGAAGGCAGCTCCTGGAGAGGTAGGAATCCCCACTGTGTACTCGCCCCCATCCCAGCCCAGCCTAGGAGGCCATACTCGCCACACCATACACAAGTCTTTTGCTTCCCTCAGGGACCTCAAGCCTCCCACCCCCACCATCCTGCTGGCCCCCAGACTTTCTGCCTCCTGAAACCTGGGCCCAGGTGCCAGCAATGGTCCTTTCCCCAATCTGCTGGTGGCTCCCACAGGACAGGGAAATTAACAGCACTTGAGTGTGCTCTGCATGTTGGTACAACCTGGCTGCCCCACACTGCCGGCGCCCTCCTAGTGGAGCCAGGTGACCTCTGGGCCTGCAGGGGCTGAGCAGGATGCATCTTCCAGCTCTGGGCCACTAGGAAGTGATGGCACTGTCCTCTCTGTCTCACCAGCAGATCTCCAGGCCCAGTGAGGCTGAGGCTTTTGGGGTGAGGTTGTTGGACACACAGTTCCCAGTGAGTCCTGATGGCACCATGGACCTTACAGGGGCTCAGAGGGGTAAAGCAGCTTGCTTGGGGCTACACAGAGTCTATGGATGAAGACACAGAGCCATGGCTGAGGGGACAACAGGGAACTCTGTTAATGGGGGCCCGAGTTTCCATCCTGACCAATCTTGGGCAAGTCATTCACAGTTGAGTTTCCTCTGAAAGGGGGATGGTAGCGGCACCTAACCTAAGACAATGTGACAATTCAATCAGCGAACTGAATTCTCAATACCTAGGAGGCCCCACCACAGTACTCAACACACATAGCTTCTTCCAAGACCCCAGAGGTATCCAATCTACCCCATTACCTCCCTGGAAGATGAACAAAGAGAGCAAGGGCCTCAGAGACCCAAGGACTGGAGCCTAGGGAAGACCCAGGGCCCTGGTGGGCTTTCTGACTTGCTGCCATGCTTGCACAGAAGGGGAGGGTTGAAATGATCCCTGGTTCCATGCTACCAAGTTGAGCCTACTTGGATCCTCTGCCCTCTGCAGCCACTTCCTGGGTTTCAGATGTAAATACTGGTGGGAGAGTAGGGGGCTGGGATGTGGGGGAGGGGGTGGAGCTTCTGGACAGGAGACTTTGAACATGAGTGGTCACCTCCGAGGTCACCTGCATCCCCCAATTCCTGGAGGTGGGCAGGCCCTGGGTACTTATCAAGGAATCTGGACAGAAAAGTTGAGAGGGCTGGGCGTCCAGACCTAGCTGGTCATTAAGGCAACAAGAACTGGTCTAATTGTTGGCTGGGCTGGTTTATCACATCCCAAGTCCTTAAATACCCAGAAACTCTCTTTTGGGATTTTGGACCTGGGTATGGGATGGCTGCTGCCACTGCTGCAATGCTGTGGATTGCTGGAAGTGGGACAGCTGTGGCTCTAGCCACCATTCTGCAAGCTTAATTCCTACCTTCGGAGGTTTCTCAGGTGGCCCTGGTGTAACTACCTGTGAACTTAGGCCACCCACAGGCTGAGGAGGGGCTCACTCCCACAGGAATGTGCTGGGACCATGACTCCCTGGTGTCCCTAGAGGTCTGGAAGTGCTTTCATACCACCCACCCTCTCTAGGGATGCTCAGCTGCCACCTACAGGGAGGGCGGGGGTGGACGAGCAGCAGTGATCACAGTCCGTGTCCATGTGACAGGTAGGAAGACTGAGGCCCCAAAGGAGTGCCTTTTCTTGCACCCAATGGCAGAGGGAGGCGGAATTTCCCCTGGGGAAAATAAAATAACGCCCCCCCCTCCGCCGCCTGCGCCCCCACACACCCCGTCCCCCACGCCCAGGTGGACCTAAGCAGCAGTTTTCTGAGCTTTCAGGAATTCCAGACTGAGTTCACTGGCTGTGAGACTAGCGGAGCCTTGAGAATGAATTCAAAGCTGGCAAATTCATTTTGCCTCCTCTCCCTCGGTGGTGGAAGGAGTGATCTCTCCGGCTCTGAAGGAGTTCAAGCCGAGGTCAGCGAAGCCCTCAGAAGGATGTTCCAAAATGGGGATGGGGGGGATAGTGCTCCGGGCTGCTTCCCCGGTTGGCCCAAGGTCCGCGCTGATCACCGCCCAAGAGGCCCAGGAGACCCGCAAGTCTGTGCTGCACGTCCGCACTCTCTTGCGGGCCTCGTCAATCAGGAGGCGGCTCCGGCCGGGCCTGAACATCTTCGGCCCGCCCCAGGCCCCGGGGGAGACCCCCGCCTGGGCCGCCTCCGGGTGCCCGCCCCCGGCGGTGTCATTGTTCTCTGACGTCACGCCTCAGCCCCGCCCCTCTCCCCCCACCCTTCCTCCCCCACCTCCGGCTCCCCGTGCCCGCGACCCTGAAGCCTCCGAAGCCCCGGCCGTGCAAGGCTCCCCCCCGCAGCCCGGCCGAGGCTGCGCCCCCTTGCGCTCTCCCCAACTTGCCTTTGTTATTCCAGCTCCCTTCCTCGCCTCGCCTCCGACACGGTGGCAGCCTGCAAAACGTGGAGCGCGGAGTCACTGCCACACCTGGAATCCGAAGCGGGCTCCGCGGGCTCCCGGCCGAAGCCGCCCCCGCCTGCCGGGGAGGGGAGGGCGTGCGTGCGCGCGCGTGTGTGTGTCCAAAGAGGGCTGCGTGGGCGCCAATTATGATTGGGACTGGGGGTGCCGAAAATCAGGGGTGGGGGGCCTTGAGGAAGGGGTATGGAAGAGGAAGTGGGAGAGGAGGGCGTGTGTCTGTGTGTGTATGTTAACGTGAGGATTTAGTGCCCAGGGGAACGGTTCGTGTTTTGTTTTTTGATTGTATGTGGGGTTGTATACAGCGATGTAAGTGTGCAACTGCGTGTCTCTGAGCGTGCCTGCTGTGGCCGTGTAAGCGGGCATCTTTGTGAGGGAAAGTAAGCGAGTGTGTGGGGGCGCGTTTGTGGTTTGGGGGGGAGCGTGTTTGCAATGCTGAGGGAGCGAACGTGTGTGCCGTTCGTGTAGGAGTTTCCGTGAGAGTGGCAGTGGACGTGAGCCAAAGTGGGCGCGTACTTGGATGCTCTCGGGGGTGGGTCGGCTAGGGGAACTCCCGCGAGTGGGTGCACCCAACTGCGCCTCGTGAGTACCTTAGCTCTCCACTATCTCTGGCAGTGCCCAGTCCGGGGCAGAGGGCCGGGCCCCAGCCTAGCAGCTCCCACGCAACCCGCGCGCACAGCGCCCCGGGCGCCCCGCGCCGGGCCTAGGGGAATCCACGCGTCTCTGGACTGTGCTAGGTGCCGCGGATCAACTGTGCGCACCACACCCCCGCTCCCCCACAGCTGTCGGGGGGCCGCGCTCTAGTCTCCCTCAAAGTCACCGTTGGTGATGGTGGTCCTCTTCCCACCCCAACCACCAGTCCCCGGGCTGTAGGAACAATTCCAAAGTCAACCCCAGGGGAAGGCTTTGGAGATCCAGTTGGCAACTCGCTTACCCCAGTTCGGGTACCGGACAGCGCCCGGGGCCACGAGTGCACTCCAGGCGGGGGCGTGCCAGCGCGGAGCAGGGGCTCTCGGGGGAGCGGTGTGATTTTGGCTTCCTCCCCAAGGTGGTCCCTACCTAGGCTCAGCATTTCTCCCCATCTCCAAACTTACTGGGGCTGGGGCCTGCAGGGGGGCTGGGGGCTGCAGGGGGCGTCAGGGAGTAGCGGAGGGAGTAGGGCAAGGGGAGAGGTGAGTGGACTGGTGGCGTAGCGGGTAACCAGGAGCCAGGAGAAGAAAAGCTGGGAGAGGGCCGAGACCGAGGAGCGAGGAAGAAAGAGAGGAAGAGAAGGGAAAGGAAAGGCGAGGAACAGAACGAGGAGAGGCGAAAAGGAAAGGGGAAAGAGAGCGCAGAGCGCAGGGCGCGAGCCAAGCCGAGCCGAGCAGAGTCGATTCGAGCGCCGGCAGCGGCGGCGGCGCGGCGCTCCGCTCCGGCCTGACTCCGCACCGGCTTTTGCGGGCGGCCGGCGGCGCGGGGCCCTTTGGAAATAGAATAGCCAATGTAATCTGACACTTCAACTTGCTCGGCTCCGGGCGAGTTGATTCACTTACTCACCCCCTAACGCCGAGTTCCTTTTCACTGTCTGTGGACATTAAAAAAGCGAGCGGCGGCGGCGGGCGCCGGGGAGAGCGGGCGGCCGGGCGGCAGGCGGGCGAGCAGCGATCGGGCGGCCGAGCGAGCGAGCAACGCCGGCGCAGCGCGGTGACCCCAGCCCCAGCCGGCGCGGAGCAGGAGCCGGAGCCGAGCGGATCTCGGCGCCCTCGCTGCGCTCCTCCCGGCCCGAGCCTGCCCTAGCCGGCGGTGGCGGCGGCGCGTCCTCCAGCGGCGGCAGCGGCGCTCGCAGCGCCCGGTAAGTTTGGGGCCAGAGCCAGGCGCCCGCTGGCTCCGGGGCTACCTCCCGCCCCCCGGGGACTCTCGGGGTGCAAGCGTGGGGTATTGGGTGCTGCGGCTTTTCACTTAAAGTGTCCCCCGGAGCGGGGCGACCGGCCGGCGGCGCGGGCTCCGCTCCGCTCCCCTTGGCCGCCGGGGGCGGAGGCCCAGCGGCCGGCGAGCTCCCGGCTGCGCGGAGCCGGCTTGGGCTGCGCACGGGGGCCGGGTTTGTCAGGGTGTGCGGGGCGTAAGTGTGGTCGTGCGCGCGCGGACCCGGTGCCCGCCTCCTGCCGGCGCGCCTCCAGCCCTAGCTCCCTACACCCGGGGGCCGGGCAGGACCGGGAATCGGAGGAGGGAGAGAAGGACCGCCTCGGTCTCCTTCGCCTCCTCTGGGGAGATGCGAAGTTGTGCGCCTGTGTGTGTACAGTAGCCGCTGGGGAAAGCGCTGGATTTCAGGGTGGCAAGGGGTGGTGGTGTTAACTTGTGCGTCTGAATTTCGAGGGAAAACATACACTTTTGTAAATGGGAGGTGGGGGCGCGGTTAAGTTGTTTGTGTGGGAATTGCCCAGGGAAAGGCGGCGCGCGGTACAAACGAGGAACGCGGAGGGGTGTGTGTAGGGGTTTCTCCCAGGGCTTCGTAAGCCAGAGGGGCGCTCAGGCCAGTGCCTGGACGGGGCTGCCCCGGCCAGGAGGGGAGCCCAGGGGGAAGATGTGCGTGTGTGCGCGCGCGCGTTGCAAATACGAAAGTAATTTCCCTGTGTTCTTTCTTCCTCTCCGTCTCCGGCGGCGGTGGCCCCGGGGGAGTGGGAGGCCAGCCGGGGCGGAGGTTGGGGGGCCGGGGCTGGAGCCGGGGTCGGGGGGGAGGCGGGTTCTGGAAGCTTGCTTCACATTCCTGGCGTCTGGGCTGGGGAAAAAACAGTGGGGAGCGCGGCCTCGGCGTCTAGGGCGCGGGCAGCGGGCGTGCGTCGCCCCCTCGCCGGGGACATCTGTCCAGGAAGCCGGCCGGGCGGGGAGAGGGCGCGGTGCGGAGGGCAGGCTCCCCGCCCTGGAGCGGTGGGGGTGCGGGCGAGGGGCGGCCGCCTTCCTGGCCATTGTGCGCCAGCAGATTTTCACGGGAGACTGCCCCGGAGCCGCCAGAGAAGGCCGGGAGCCGGCCTCAGCCCCGGGTTTAAAAGACACTCCAGGAATGTAAACAACCCGGGCAGGAGGGCGGGCGGACGGGAGCGCGCCAGGGCAGCCGGCCCGGGCCCCCCACCCCTCCCCGGGGACAGCCGGTCGGCACTGCCGCCCTGCCCTACCCCTCTACCTGCAGCAAACTTTTTCCTCCTCTGCCTTCCCTTCCCACCTCGCCCCTCCAGCAGCTCACAGAGCGAGGGCCGCTCCCGGGTGGGCCAAGGGTGCTTGGTACCCTTGCCTGACCGGGGAGGCCTGGCGGCTGGGTCCCTGCTTCGGTGCCCGGAGCCCCGGCTGCGCCTGCCCAGGAGCCGTCAGCTTCCTGGGCAGGCAGTGCCCGAGTAACTGGGGCTCTGAGCCTGCCCGCCTGCCTCCCTCCCTCCCTCCCTCCCGCTGCTCC
The DNA here is from genome assembly GCF_009828535.3 of Hylobates moloch. Classification (NCBI taxonomy): domain Eukaryota; kingdom Metazoa; phylum Chordata; class Mammalia; order Primates; family Hylobatidae; genus Hylobates; species Hylobates moloch. The sequence continues at coordinate 73,620,555 of NW_026652278.1, forward strand.
TTCCCCCGCGCGCTCTCCCCCTTCTCCTCTCCCCTGACTGCTTTTCCAATGCCCTGACATGAGGGAGGAAGATTTAACTTGGCAGCCCAAACAAATGTTCTCTCAGAGGTCCTCCAAGAAGCTGACGGCTGGGCTGGCGGGGTGAGGGCACGGCTCGGCCAGCCTTTCCCTCCTCTCTGCTCTGCCACGGACATTCGGAGCCCTCTGGGTGGACAGCCCAGGGCATGGGAGAGTAGGGCCCAGCCCCAGAGATTTAAAAGGGCAGTGGGCGGCCGCCTGTGGAAGCCCCTGGCTCCGCGCCGGGTGCAGAGCCGCTCCGAGCTGCCTCCTGGTGCCAAGGGTTTTCTGAAGGATTTTCTTGAGCAACAGTTTGTCTCCCTGCTGCAACCTGGGAACCGGGCCTGGTAGACCAGAGGGTTAACCAGTGCCGACTCCTCCTCCCTGGTGGGTGTGAGGACAGGCTGGTTACACAGGGCAGGGCAGGAGGCCAGAGGCTGTTCCCAGAGGTGCCTGGGTTTGCTTATTACTGTTTTTGAAGGTACAGATAAAGAGGCAGGCGCTGGCGCTGGAGAGCCGGGCAGCTTGGCGCTGGTGAATTCCAGCCTGCGTTCGCTGGCGCTTGTAAGGTCCCGGGAGTGTGAAGCTGCTGTTGAGCTATCGGGGAAGTTGAGAGAGCAAGCTCTTAGACTTCTCAGCTCCGGTTGCTTTGTGAGGGGGTCCAGAGTGGGGGAAATTCCTGGCCCCTCACTTGCTGGCTCCTGGCTCCTGGCCCCAGTGCAGGGGCCGGGTGGGTTTGTGAATACCCCGAGCCTTGGGCTGACCTTTCCTTCTTCAAGTCGAGGATGTTGAAACACCAGCATCAAACAAAAGACACATTGAAAGCCCTATCTGCTACAGAGCACGTGTGACTTGGGGGCCCAGGGAATGCATTTGGAGGGAGATGGTGTTTTCTTCTGAGCTTTATGATTTCGGTTGGGTTTTGTTTTCCCCCAAAGGACAGAAGCGTTTCCTTGTCCCAAATCACGAGGTTATGAAACGCTGTTTTCACATGTAAATCTCAAAACTTTAGACTTCTGAGAGTTGGTGGCAGTGACTGGGGGTGGGGTGGGTGGGGGGAGGAGAAGAGAGCAGTAGGGAGTGGATTCAAGAGGTGGATTTGGCATTTTGGGTAGGGCTTACTGAGAAGAGTTGGGAATAAGAAACTGCTGGACTTATGAATAAATAGCCTTGTCTATGCAGAAAAGGGTTGCTGGCTTCTTTGTGGGGACAAAATGTCCCTTTTCCCTCCTAAGGAAAGGGGGGAGGAGGGTTCTTGTTCCTCTCACAGCCAGGGGCAAAATGAAGAAAGGTCCAGAGACTGCGGGGTTTGGCGACAGAACCACAGTTTCTCCCTCACGCGCGCACGCACACACACTTACTTCCCTAGCCACAATAACACACGCTGTCTCCATCCCCGGCCCCTATAGATATGTCTCCAACATAGAATAGGTGTCCATGCTTGACTCATTCCAGAAAATTGCAGGGGCAAGGACCCAACTGAGAAGAGCTGCAGACTTCACTTTTTTTCCTGTTTCTTCCTGATGGGGGGAGGGGTGAAGAGATTTAGGAAGGAAGGCACTTTGAGGCCTGCTGCATCCTGAGAGTTTCATCACAAGAATACCTGCGTATAAAGCCACTGACCCTGAGGGTCCAACGAGTGGCCATGACCCTGGCCTCGGGGTGAGGCATTGTTGGAAGAAATTCGGGCACCAACCAGTTAATTTCCAGAAGCTTCTATGGGCACTTGGTCATGGGACCAGGAAGCAGGGCCTGCTGGTTCGTGGCTGGGTCCCCTACATTTTCATTCATAACTTTGTTCCCCAGGGCCCTGGCCCAACCCCTGTCACTGCTGCCTGGTCTTTATGAGGCTTCTTAGGTTTTGTGTGGACAACAAAGGCCGGGCTGCCACAATTAGCCAGGACACCGCTGCAGCTTTGCCTGGTGACAGCTCTGACCTCTTAGCAGGATATAGTGCCCTCTGCCCATCCCCTTTGGGGGAGTGCTCTTTGTCCTTAAGAGTTCCTCAGGATGGGGAGGCAGCAATCCACCTGGCTGTAAGCTCCAGGGGATTCTGAGGTTGGGCCCTGCCTTTAAAGAGGATGAAGGGAGGAGGCTGAGAAAAGCAGTCCTAGGCATAGGCTCTGGGGAGAGGCCAGACCCCATCATGATTGAGAGGGTCTCCCTACTACCGGAGGAGATGGGCGAGAGGACCAAGGTGTCTGGAGGCTGTTGCTTGCTATCTGTGTTGGGCCAGTAACTCTCCTGTGCTGGACCTCAGTTTCCTGACCTGTAAAATGGGTCTAAGGGCAGAACTCCTCCGATCCCACTTGGTTGCTGGGAGAATGAGGCAGATGTGGGCATGAGTCCCCTAGGCATGTGTCCCTTGAAGGCCTGGGAGGCTCTGGGTACAGAATGGGTAGAACACAAAGGGGTTAGATTGAAGGTGCTAGAAGCATTTTCCTGAAGCTGCTCTCATCCAGACCTACTTCCCTGGCAGCTGATTGTCCAGCCTTGGCTTGCATGCCCCCCACAGGACAGGGTACTCATTACCTCCTGGAAGCCTCTGCCTTCAGTGGGCAGTTGTGAGTCTTAACATGTTCTGCTACATGCCTTCTGCAAATCCACACCTCCTGACCCCACTCTGGGCTTGAGATGCTGGGGGCCCTCCAGACCATAGACTCGTTCTTTCCTGAATGATCGTGGGTTCAAGACCGGTGCCTAGGCAGGCCCCTAGGTAGGGGGACACGTTCAAATGGCTGCTTCTAGCCCTTGTTGGGAATGACTTGTTGTGGGGGGTGCGGAAGGGGGAAGGGTCTGCCTGGGGGGGCTCACTGTCATCTGCCTTTGTGTGCCAGGTTTGCCTCTGGGCACTTTCCTTGGAGCGGGGTATGAGAAGGAAGGGGGTGCATGATGAGGGCTGGGGTTGGGTCAGGGGCCCGGCATGGGTGCCACAGGTGTTGATTGTGAGTGTTCACCCTGTGGATAAAGACTGTCCTGGGAGAGACCAGAACTGTGGAAGACAGTTCATGTTCCTCAGGAGCCCACAGTCCAGTGCCGGCAGGAAGATCAGTCCAAATAAATAATTAACCACTACCAGCTGGCTGCCTGCCATGGGCGCATGATGACAGTAATAACCACAGCCCCTCTCCTTTGTATGGTACTTGGTGGATTTAGAAGCCTTTTCCATCTTTGTTTAACCCCAATAACAACAGTGTAAGCTAGTTGCTATTTGGCATTATCCCCATTTAACAGAGCAGAAAACCAAGGTTCAGAGCGGTCAGACAACTGGTGGCGAAGTTAGGACTGAACCTCAGGCCTTACCGATACCAACCCCTGCGCTGCCTCCTTTCCAGTCCACTGAGTGAGCGCTCCAGCCAGGCTTGGACATGGTGCAGAGTCAGGATAGGCTCCAAAACTGGGTGCTGGGGGAATGAGGTGAAGGAGGAGCCGTTCTCAGGAAGGGTCACAGATGGGCCTCACCTGTCTTCCCCCTCCCATATGGCAGCACATGGTCCATGCCCCCAGCAGCTGTGGTCCCTTTCTTTTGGCACAGTGTCTTACAGCCAGAGCTTGCTTTGAGACACAAATCCTGCCTTGACTGCCCAGGGCACACAGGTCTACACATGGGGCTTCATGCCCTTCTCTGGCTCTGGAGTAGGAGGCAGAGGTGTTTCCAGCCCCCCGGGTCCCCATGAAGCCCAGTGCTCTTCCTTGGGTTCCTATGGTTTCTGTAGTCCCTCTTCGGGCTGAGTCAATCCCTAGGCTATGTGGGGCACCCACTCTGTGTGAGACCTTGGGTTCCTTCTGCCCCTTGTAGCCTCCACCCTTGGGCCTGGTTTTCTGTAGCTCAGCTGAGTGCCACCCTAGGACAAGGCTGTAGCTGGTGGGGTTCAGGCCAGGGAGCAGCCGGGCAGGCTGAGCTGGCACCTCCCCAGGAAGCCTGGCTCTGCGTGGCACACCTGTGCAGGTAATGACTGTGGCTTGGGAGGGCCCTAGGCCCTGCCTGTCAGGCCCAGCTGCCGGAGTTACTGCAAGATTGTGCTGGGGGAGGCTGGGGTGTCTGAGCTAATTAGATTTCTTAGATTTCAATGCTCCCCTAATCCTGTTAGCCCGGCTGTAATTGTAACCACTTGAAGGTTTCAGCTGTGGCAGGCTGTTGAGGACAGACGGTGGGGGGACTGTGCTCTGCCTCAGCTCCAGCCCCACCCCTAGACAGTCAGCTGGGGGCCTGGGGACTGCCTTCTTAGGTCTTGAGGATGGGAGCCTGAGTGGTGGTAGGTGTCATGTTTTTCTATAGAATCTGAGCATTGCAGACTGTCAGAGTGGACATAGCCCTTTGAGATCACCCAGCTCAAACCCTTCACTGTTCAGATGGGGAAACTGAGGCCCACAGAGGGACAGAGACTGGCTCAGGACCTCGATGGCTGGTGGCAGTGGAGCATCAAAGACTAGTGGTCTGACTTTGGGATATTTGTCCCTAGGCACTTCAGGGAAAGTCCGGAATTTCCACGGGCTAGTGAACCCTCCAGAGACTTCTGCCTCTAGAGATAGGGCTTGGGGGGCCTCATTTGTCCCCAAGCCTGTTCCCCAGTTGGCAGTTACCTGTCTTATACTCCCCCAGCCCTGTGTGTGTGCACACCTGCACACATGCACACATGCACACTCATGCACACCTGCACACACATGCACACCTGCACACACATGCACACACTGGCCCTGCTGGCCAGGGCTCCTGCCAGGACTCCAGCTGCCTGGCCCAGGGCCCTGAGACCTGAGAGCTCTTTCCCTCCTCCCCCACCACTCTTATCCAGATACTTGCCCTCTTGGAGCCTCCGATTCAATGCAGATCAGGAAATGGCCAAGCTGTTCCGATGGGGGAGTGTGTTAAAATACATACACTGTACTTTCCCCAGCTCTTTCTTCAAAAGTTCTGTTTTGGTGTCTGGCTTAAATGGAGATCTGTCCTCTCTCCCCGCACCCCATTCTCACTTCCCAATCCCCAGGGGATGGCTGGCAGGGAGGATGGGGACTGTGTGCCCCGGAGCTTCCCACTTAGGTCCTGTGCTGCCCTCCTCTTAGCTCGGGAGCTTCGGGGAAAGATCTGGAAAGCCCCTTCCACTCGGAACCTCTCTGACTCTGGGGTTTGAATTCCTAAGCTTGTAGCATAAAATTAGTGGGAACTGATTGGGTTACCTGGTCTGGCCTTTCCTTTCTTAGCCCAGGAAACTGAACCATGGAAAGAAACACTTGGTCTCATCCAAGGTCAGCAGCGAATGGCTGACCGATCTGGGCCTGGAACCCCTTCTCTGCCAGCCCATTAGCTCATGAAACATGTATTGAGTGTGTGCTGTTGCCCTGGCACAGCCCCCCTTAGCCACTCTTGAGCTCATTAATAAATGCTCTTCGGCTCTGATGAGAGGCCCAGCTGAACCTTGGGGGTGGGGTTCACTTCTGAGTGCTCAGGGTGAGGACGAAGGATGGGGAGTTTCCAGTGGCATTCCCAGACTCCCAGATCCTCTGCAGCCAGGGGAGTGTGGAACACTCCTGGTTTGGCATTAGAGCCCCCGCCCAGCAGCATGTGTCTTTACAGGGTGGTTACATTGTGAATTTGAGAGAAGTAAAACAGGGCCGGGCACAGTGGCTCATGCCTGTAATCTCAGCATTTTGGGAGGCCGAGGCGGGTGGATCATGAGGTCAGGAGTTTGACACCAGCCTGGTCAAAGTAGTGAAACCCCATCTCTGCTAAAGACACAAAAATTATCTGGGCATGATAGTGGCGCATGCTTGCAGTCCCAGCTACTCGAGAGGTTGAGGCACGAGAATCGCTTGAACCTGTGAGGCGGAGGTTGCAGTGAGCCAAGATTGCACCACTGCACTCCAGCCTGGATGACAGAGCAAGACTCTGTCTTTAAAAAATAAATAAATAAAACAAAACAGAAACCATGTAGGGAGGGTACAAGGTTTCTCATCTGCCAGGACCTGTTTAAGCCAAGAAGATGGTGGCTTCCCATACCTCCCCCGCTCCCCTCCACCCAGCCCTCCAGGAGCTGACCTTTGTCCTTTGCAGAGCAAATGACCCACTGACTTGGTCCTGCCTTCACTTCCTCTGTGTATGGGGAAGCAGGGAGGTGGCCTTCTCACCCCGCCCTAGGAGTCACCTGCTGAGAGTCACCTTTGTCAGCCTAGGTGAGGGCACACTAGGAAGAGCCAGCTAGGCTCAGGACAAGGGAGGAGATGCCAGGTGCCTGGACCTTGTCCTGTCCACAGAGGTCCCACCCAAACTCCCACCCCTACTCCCTGGTGGACCTTGACCGCTGCTGGGAAGCACAGTGCCCAGCTCTAACCATTCAGCGACCTAGCCAAGGATCAGCAGGGCACAGAGACCTCTGGGAACAGTCCTGAGACCCTTTCCTTGTGTGTGCAAGTGGGATGCGCCCTTATAGGGTCTCTGTCCAACCTTCTTATTTTCCACATGGGGAATCCCAAAGCCCAGAGAGGTGGTGGGATTGGCTGGGGGTCATACAGTGTCTCACTGAGAGTGGGGGTTTCTGTGGTCTGGGTGGGGAGGGGTGGGGTTTTCCATCAAAAAATGGTGTTACATCGAAAAATGCTTTGGTGTTCCTGCTGTTGTTTACATCCTTAAAACAACTTGCCAAAGGTCTGCCATAAATATAATAGCCAGCATTTATTTGGCAACTAATGTGTTTCATGCTTTTCCCAGATTGCCTAGGTTCAGCCCTCAGCTCTGCTGTTTATGAGCTCTGTAGCTTTGGGCAAGTAATGTTTAACTTCTCTGACTTTGGTCTCCCCATCTGTAAAACAGGCTTACTAGTGGTGTAGTAATAACTAACGTACTACCTCACCCATAGGTTGAGAAGATGGAGTGCGCGAAGTTCCTGGCACATAGTAAGTGCTCAAGAAAAGGGAGCCCTAGTCATGGCCACCACCAGCGTTCCCCTTGCCTTCCCTCTGATTTACAGATGAGACGGTGAAGTCGATTGCCCAGGTCATGTGGTGCCTGGAGCCCAACCAAAGTGGCCTGCTGGCACCTAGGCTTCCTGATCTCCAACTCCCTGCCGTCTTCCACACTCTTGTGTAGCACAAAGGGCTGGCCCATCATCTCTGAGAGGCCCGCAGTCATAACCCAAGCACGTTGTAATTCAACCTGCTAGGGCAGCTTGTTCTCCTTGGAAAGGTGTTCGAGAGGGAGGTGTTGCATCTGGGCTTCTGTCTGAGAAGCTTATTTTTTTCAATGTGTAAACTGAGGCTGATAATAACAATACCTACTTTTTGGACTCTTCCCGTGTGAAGGGAAGGAGGCCATAGAGGAACTGGGCTTGTCAGTTGTACCCTATTATGTAGAATCACTGTGAATGGTAACTGACTGGAGCTTCTGGCCAGTCACTCACCCCTCCGAGCCTCAGTTTCCTCATCTGAAGACCATGAGTTGAAACAACATAATCTCTTCCTGAAGTGGCTTCTCAGGACCACCAGTCCCCAAAAGCAAAAGGGAGGGCAGCAGAGCACCCCCACCCCCCAGAAATTGTCAAACCTATTTGCCTGGAGGAGATGGCTTGGAGTAAATAGTTTGCCTCACCTAGCCTTTCCCCAGACTACAGACACCACCTACCCCCGACTTTTTTTTTTTGGAGTGCAGTGGTGCAATCTCAGCTCACTGCAACCTCTGCCTCCTGGGCTCAGGTGATTTTCCCACCTCAGCCTCCCAAGTAGCTGGGACTACAGGCATGCACACCCATGCCCAGCTAAATTTTTTTTTGTTTGTTTGTTTGTTTTTTGCATATGGTGTTTCACCATATTGCCCAGGCTGATCTTGAACTGCTGGGCTCAAGCAATCCACCTGCATCTGCCTCCCATAGTGCTGGGATTACAAGCATGAGCACCATGCCTAGCCCCACCCTTTTTTTAATGCAAAATAACTATGGAAAAGACCAATAGACCATTTTGGGAAATGCCCGCGTAAACAGTCCCTTTCAGCTCAGGCATTGCAGCTCCATCCAGCGGATGGTTTACCTGCTGAAGAACCACCTTTCCAGGGGAGCCTTTCACAGAGGAGAGGAGGGGACAGTGTCTGCACAGGCAGAAGTCTTCCCCTCAGCGTGCTTTCTTGGCCTTTCCACCTCTTTTTAACCCACCCTCCAGCCTACCACTTTTGCCGGCCTCCTTGTCTTTTCTTTTTTTGTTACCAGACCACAAATCTGTTTGTGGTTGGGCAGTCCCGAAAGCAAGGCCAACTGGGCAGAGGGGTGGGGCCCCTGCCATGTCCCTAGAGATAGGCCCCAGAGTTTTGCTGGCTATCAGAGCCAGAAGGGGTTTGTTTCACCCATGGGGGCTGTGGGCCCCCAGCACCTGTGGTCAAGCCTTTGAAAATGTGCACTTTCCTGGAGAGGTGGTCTGAAGCCTTATTTTAGATCCTTATGTCAATGTGGACACCCGGAAGCAGTGTCGGAACTATAGCCTTAGTCCAAGGGTCTGTAGTCCCTGGCCCTTGAATGGAGTGGAACTGTCATGCTGCCTTTCTCCCCCCTTCCATTCCAACTCAGTTGTGTGACTCTTGAAGATGGAATACGTTTATGTTCACACCCCCTGCTTCTAATCCAGCTTGACATGTTCCTGGCAAGGAAACTGTGACCAAGGGATGTGAAGGGACTTGACCAAGGCCACAGGGCCTGGCACTGGGGCCAGGGGATCCAGGGGATGTTGAGTGAGTGGCAGGCAGGCGTGGCCTTCTGCAGCAGCTGACTTCACTGTGAAGCCATCCCATCTTGTCCTCTGTGAGATCTACTGGTGGTATTGGGATTCAGTGTCCCAGAAAGAGCTGGCACTGGGGTGAAGGAAGTCCCCACCCAGTCCCTCTTCTAGGAAGGCTGGGCAGGACTGGTTTAGGAGTTGCCTCCTCTGGGTCAGGAGGTCAGCTTCTGCTCTGCAGGCTGCATTGTGTCGGTCCCGCCCAGATTCATGGTTCCTCTTCAGGGGCTGTGGGGACCACTGGCACTTATATTGAGGGGCACACGGTGTCTTCAGAATGCCTGGCTGGTGTAAGCTGGTTAGGAGCCCTTAGCTGGGGTTGTTGTGCTGTTGGTGGGGAGAGGCAGCCTGGGGCCTCCGGAGAGCCGCCGGCCCGCCACACTGTAATTGTGCATGAGTCACTCTGCCTCCCTGCTTGCAGTCCTCATGTCCCCGCCTTCCTGGGATGCTGAGAAGAGGGCTTTGTAGTGGTTGGGAGTGAGTAAGGGGATTCCTTGGCTCTCCACCTCTCTGCCCTGTGTGCCCAGCATACCTGAGCTCCACAACCTCCCTGCGCCTCAGATCCTGGGAGAAGAGCAGAAAGCTCAGGTGTGACTTTTTTTTTTTTTTGAGACCGAGTCTTGCTTTGTCGCCCATGCTGGAGTTCAGTGGCACGATCTCGGCTCACTGAAGCCTCTTCCTCCCACTTTCAAGCGATTCTCTTGCCTCAGCCTCTTGAGTAGCTGGGAATATAGGCGCCTGCACCACCACGCCCAGCTGATTTTTGTATTTTTAGTAGAGACGGGGTTTTGCCATGTTGGCCAGGCTGGTCTCGAACTCCTGACCTCAGGTGATCCACCCGCCTCAGCCTCCCGAAGTGCTGGGATTATAGACGTGAGTCACTGCGCCGGGCCTCAGGTGTGATTTCTTGTTTGGTGTTTGACGATGGGGCTGTGAAGCTGTGAGTTTGACGTCAGTTTATCTCCTGCAAAAGGATGGCCTTCTCATTCCTCCCACCCGGCCTGGGTTGACGTCTGCATTTCTGCTTGTGCTTCATCTGCAGGACTGACCCCTTTAGGCAGAAGGAGTGGGTCTGCGCTGGGGGTTGGAATCCTCATGGGCCTCAGAAGTCTTGGGGCCTTCTGCCTTGTGGATGGCCTCCCTCCTAGCCAGCTCCCCAGAGTGGTCTGGGCAGCTCTGCTCCACCCGAAGGCTCTGGATGCTCCTATTTCTGGTATTCTTGGCACCTTTGATTCCCAAGACCATTAGGGACCTTGGCACCCATCTCATCTGATGCCTGTCATACGGATGACTTATGCCCCATGTACAGTATCCCCATAGAGCATCTTCCCATGTGGGCTTGCATGCCTCCACGGACAGGCTGCTCCCTGCCTCCCCAGCAGCTCCCTCTGTCTAGAAAGTTCCACATCATATGGAGCCCAGAAGGATACCTCTCCCCTAGTTTTCTTCTCAGGACCTTGCAGAATGTGGTGAATTTGGTTCTCAGGAAGTCTCTTCCATTCTCTACCTCAGAGACTGTATCCTCAGAGACGTCTCTCTAGGCTGAGTCTAAGGCTGGAGAAAGCAGAGTGGGCTTCCTGGGGAGGTGGCCTTCTTATATCCCCTGGGCCTTATTATCTCTGCCTCTGGTAAGAGTCTGGGCAGCTTGGAGACCTGAGACCTGACCTGAAAATAGCCTAGCCCAGGTTGTAAGACATGGCAGTAGGCTGGGGAGGCCACAACAGTGGCTCACTGGGGCCCTGGGGGAAGAAAGTGGTCTGGCTTCTGCTTTTCAAGCAGGGTCAGACATTCCAGGAGGCTGAGAAGGCTGTCTGTCTTCCTAGCCTCTCACAGCGTGCTCGCCTGCCACTGCAGCCAGAGCCCCCTCACTGGAGGTAGCCAGGGGCTGTGAGTAGTGCTTCCTCCCTTGTCGACCAGCACCCAGCTCCTTGCTGAGCTCCTCCCTGCCTGGCCCTGCCCCCTGCCACTTAGGCGCATCTTGCCTAAGTGTCTGCAGGCCCCGGAGACCTGGGCTGTGTGCAAGGAGCGCTGGATTTAGAGGGAGAACTTCTAGCCTCCTCCTGCCAGTATCACTGGGGGCTGTCACACGAGTCCGAGGGGAAGGCCAGCACCTTGCATGCTGTCCAGTGTCACTGCATCGGGGAGTGTAATGTTTCATTACCATGTGCAGTGATGGTAATGGCAGCACAGAAAGGCCTCGGAGACCATCCAGGCCAACCTTCTCATTTAGATGCTGAGTCGAACCCCAGAGGGGACAAGGTCACACGACAAGTCTCTGGCAGAGCTGGAGCTAAAATCCAGGTGTCCCCACCATCTAGCCAGTGCCCAGCCCCGCCTGTTACTCCACAGAAACCCTTTGCTGGAGTAAGGCACAGGAGAGGTGCCTACCAGAAACGCTGGGCCTGGGGGCAGGCGTGCGGTCCCTATGGTCTTGGTAAGACAGCTGGCTCCTCCAGCCTGGGGGCCGCTGCCCTATAGCAGGACACTTTCTCTCCCTTCCTGGCTCATATGGGGCTGCCTTGCATTCCGCCTTGGGTGGCAACAGGGTCCTCAGGAGCCCACCTGAGACCCCACGCCCAGCTTTTTGGCTCATCAGGCTGATTTGGTGGCCTAGACCATGGCTGGAATTTATGGTCTGAGGTGCAGCCTGGCGTGATCCCTTCCAGGCCCCTAAAGACCCAAAGATGCCCAAACTATCAGAGCAGGAGGGTCCTGGGCAGCCAGTCTACTTAATCCCCTTCTCATCCCATTTCCCAGATTAGAGCCCTGAGGCCAGAGGGGGAAGGAATCCAGCTGCAGAGCTGCAGGCAGGATCCCATGTCCTCCCAGCCTCACTGGCCTGTCTCCCCCTACTTCCACCGTTTGCGCCCGAGGCTGTCATTGGCCTGCCCAGGCTTTGTGTGGAGTGAAGGACGATGGGAGACAATGGGCAGAGTAGCAACTGCTACTTTTCCCTCAGGGCTCCTCTAGGCCTCTGCCAGGCCCTGCGTCCCTTCCAGTTCTGGGGAGCCCATGCTCTGGGAGGGTCCTGCTGGTGGGGCCTCATGCCAGCCTGAGAACAAGGCTGCCTGGCTGGGCTTGAGTCCCCAGCACTCTGGCCCTGGGGAGGGCAGAGTCTGGGGTCCTTTTGTGCCTCCCCTCGCCCAGCTATGCAAAGAAGGTGGATTCACGTATTCCTTTGTCAAGTTTATCTAGCACCTACTATGTGCCAGGCACTTTTCCAGGCCCTGGGGATACACTGCTGAACTTGACAGGGGCCCTGCTTACATTCTAGTAGGCGAGACAGTCAGCAGGTCAACAACTTAATGCATGATGTCATGCTGAGTTATAATCAGTGCTTTGAAGAAAAATAAACCAGGATAAGGTGATACAGGGACATGAGTGGGTGATGGGGCTTCTTTAGATGGGGTGGTCAGGGAAGGCTTCTCTGAAGAGGCTGCATTCGAGCAGATACCTCAGGGAGACAGGGAAGTGAACTCCATGAACATTTGGGAGAAGAGCTCTCCAGGCAGTGGGAACAGCATGTGCAAAGGCCCTGTGGCAGATGCTTGTTTGGCGTGGTCTGGGAAAAGCAGGGAGGCCACTGTGGCTAGATGGAGTGAGGGAAGGAGAGAGTGGGGAGGAAGTCAACAGAGTGATCAGGGACCAGGTGATAAGGGACAGAGAGCCTTATCAAGCACAGGAAGGGCTTCTGACTTCATGCTCAGTGATTTGGAAGCCACTGAAGGATTTTAAGTAAAGGACTGAGGCTATCAGATGTGTCCTCTAAGATCTCTGGCTGATGAGCCAAGAATAGACTGAAGGGACAAGGGTGGCCACAAGGAGACCATCTGGGCAGCATTTACGGGAACCCAGGAAAGGATGCTGGTGGCTTGGACCAGAGTATTCAGTGGAGGTAGTGAAACAAGGTCGGATCCTGAATGTGTTTTAAAGATTGACTGAGGCTGTGGCCAGGAGCCCATTGGGAATGCCTGTCCACCTCTGTGAAACAGGCTGAGCTAGAGAACTGGCTCAAGTTGCTGTGTCCTGGGAGTCTGAGCCCTTCTCCTTTTGTGCTTGTCACCTCCTGCGCCTCAGCCGCTCTGTCATAAGGTGCCCATTTAACAATTGGAAAAATAGAGGCATAGTGGGTCTTCCTGATACCCTCGTCTACCCTTGGAATTCTGATATTCTGCATTTGGTCTCTCTCCTCCCCTCTGGCTGATGCCCTGGCATTCATCCCCTGCATGTTCATACACTCCACTCTATGCACCATAGGTTCCCAGCATGTTAGTCATCTTCTATCCCGAGGCCTTTGCATATGCCAATTCCTCCACCTCCACTCTTCAGTCAGGTGAACTCCTACCCATCCTTAAGAGCCCAGCTCAAAAACTGCCATCTTTGAACTCTCTCCCCTGACACTCTCAGACACTGAGGATTTCTTCTCCACTGAAAATTCTACTCCTCTCCCTCCCACACTCTATTGCAAGGGATCAACTGCGTGGTGCTGGGTCTGTGCCTTTCTTCACACCTCCTCTTTCTGTTCTGTGTCCTCACAGCCTGGCCCAGGGCCAGCACAGAGGAGGGAACAAAAACATTTCAGTGTATTCCTGGAGCAGTAGTTGGTTACTATGGAAACAAGGAAGTGTTGCAACTTCCTGAACTTGAGGTTGGGGTCAAAGAGGGCAGCTCTATCTTGGCCACACGGGATCAACCCAAGATGGCCATCCTGAGGTTCTTATTAATTCAAAGTCACTTTGGACAGGCTCTTTCCCATCCCTGAGCCTCAGCTTACCCCATCAATAAGATGCAGGTGTTGGGACTGCTTGGCTCTCTGCTCTAACATTCTGTATCCTTGTGCCTCCAATCCTGCCGTATGAACACAGGCAGGTCCTTTGCCCTCTTTGAGCCTCAATTTCCCTATTTTGTTGACCTCTCTCCAAGAACATAGCTGCCTGAGTCAGGCAACTCCAGAATCCTAGGGTCAGCGGCTGGGCTGGCCGTTGATGATTGAACTGGGATTCTTGTGACTTGCAGAGGCACAAAGAGGGAAGTCCTGCTTTCTAGGGTGGCGGGGTGGGGGTGGGGCAATGAGGCAGCAGGAGGGTGGGTTGGTAGGGATAATCCAGGCCGGCTCACTCTGGCCTGAACCTGCACGGGCCCCCGGGTCTCCTTTCTTCACCTTGAAGGTGGCAGGAGCTAGTGCTTGCCAGGGGCCCTTGGCTCTGCCAGACACTGCCCTCTCTGCATTCTGATGCCGTGCCATGTAGATCCCAGCCTGTGCTCTGAGGGCCACAGGTCCTGGGGTGGCCCCAGAGGCTGCCTGCTGTCTGTGATGGCAGGGCTGAGTGGGTGGGCAGCATGTTCTCATTGTGTCTCTTCTCTCTCCACTTCATTGCTCAGAAGCCAAGGGTTAGCCAAGCACAAAACCACAGCCTGGCTGCTGGCACCCTCCTCTGCAACCCTGCAGCACCTGGGCAGGCTGGTTCTGGGGGCTCAGCACCAGTCACCAGGGCTCGGATGTAGCCTCCTCAAGCTGGGGGTGGGGGTCAAGGGGCCAACATGCCCAGCGTGGCGCCAGGCCCGCGGTTGAGTTCCCACCTGCCATTTATACGTGCCATTGGGCAGAGTGGGCAGAGGCGTCAGCCCACATAACGCCCCACCCTGACTCCTGCCTGGCACTCAGGTGCCGTCTGGCCTGCACCAGACCCAGAAAGAGTGACCTGGGATGACAGGCCCTCCATGGCTCTCTGGGCCTGCCTGCTCATCTGAAAAATGGGCAGAGGGTGCCCGCCTCCCAGGGCCACCAGGAGGGGAGGCAGAGGAAGGCAGCTTGTGATCTCCAGAGCCCAATAAACACACTTGTTAGGATTACCAGCAGCAGGCAACAGGCTTCAGCCCAAGAGATGCCCCTGAGAACCTCTTTTTCAGGAAACAAAAGCCCAAACCTTTTCAGAATGAGACTCTTACTCTGGGAATGAGAAGTGCCTCTCCCTCTGTTTCTGAGCTGTGCCCAGTGGCCAGGGACCTGAGTAGCCATCACAATGTGCCTTTCCCGCCTACCACTCCTCCCTGGCTTTCTAGGGTTGGAGTTGGATGAAACCCCTGGGGCGGCACCGGGCACTGGAAGGGCCCTGGTAAGGGAAAGGATACCCACTGCCCATCTCTGCCACCCGTCACCTTCCTGACCCTGACAAGCCCTTGTCTCTCTGCCCTCTGTGCATTGAGGCCCCTTCTAGCTGGGACTTTCCTCTGGAGCCTACTGGAGGATTTTTGCCTCCAGGATAGGTGAGGCTCCCTACTCCAGACCCCCAGGATGTAATGTGGGTCTCACTTTGACTCACAAAATTCTCACTTCTGTTAAAAAAGGGCCTTGCCATGGTTGACGGGGATTTGCGCTTCACCGTGTGGACAGTGACAGAATGCGTCTCCCCGCCCCTCCTTACCTGGCACACTGTGTCATTACCTCCTCCCAGGGACCTCCTAGGCATTCTCCTCTGGACTCCCTCAGCCCTCAGCCTTCTCCTCCTCCCGGTACCAGCTAGGTCAGACAAGACCTGGAACAGAGAAGGTGCCCAGTAAAGCCTGATGAGTTTTTGAATGATCGAGTGAAAGCCCTCAGGTATCCAGATAGTTCAGCTGGCCAGAAAGCCCATTTTTCTCAGATTTTACTCAGTTATGTTTGCTTGTTCAGCATATAGAATCCTTTTTATTTTTATTACTTCATTTTATTTTGTAGAAACTGGGTCTCAGTCTGTCACCCAGGCTGGATTACAGTGGTGTGATCATGGCTTACTGCAGTCTCGAACTCCTGGACTCAAGCGATCCTCCCACCTCTGCCTCCTGAGTAGCTGGGACTATCGGCACGAGCCATCACCCCGGCTAATTAAAAATTTTGTTTTTGTAAAGACAAGGTCTTGCTTTGTTACCTAGGCTGGTAGGATCTTTTGTTATTTATTTTTTATTTTTTTATTTTTATTTTTTTTTAAAGATAATCTTTTTGGAAGCTCTGTGGCCAGGACTGATTCTCTATACCTTTGGCCAATCTCTTCCTTTTAAAACCAGGGTTTCCTGACTTGCATTTTTGCATTTCTTTTATTTACCTGGTCTGTGCAACTATATTTTTCTCTTTTGGATTCCATATAGCAAATAATTCTGCCTCTTCTTTTATTTGAATTTCTCATGCCAAAAAGGCAGGGAGGGTTAGTAAACACTGCTTTGGTTGTTCTTTGTTTTGTTAAGTGTTTTTAACTTCTTAGTGTGTTAGATTAGATTTTATCTGCCTTTCCTACCTGCCTTAACCCCAGGCCTCTAACCCTCCACCTTCCCATTGCTTGTTCACTAGCATTGTGTCTCGTAGGACAGCTGTGTGTGGTAGCGCATGTTGCGCACTGCACAACTTGGGGGTGGTACTCACATTTTAGTCCCCTCACATTATACATGTATTAGATGATTTTTTGGCAGGTGGTGGTAAAGTATTGGAGGAAGGGGAGCCTGGTTCTAATTCTCATAAAGCCACCTTGGATTAGGAGTAGGCCGACATTGTCCCATGGTCCTGGCTGAAATTGGGAAGTCACTTTGACTCCTCCCCAAGGCTGTACCCCATGACATTGGGTGTCCATGTCCCCAGTGCCCTGCCCAGAGCATGGCTTATGGGAGTATGTAGTCAGGGAACTGATGTCTTTGGACTCCACCTTCTGGATGTTTCTCTAGCCACCTCTCCTGTCTATGTCCCCAGGCAGCAACCTTCTCCCCCAGGTGTCTACCTCCAGCTTCCCCTTTTCCATCGCCCCTTCACTTGGCTACCAGTGTGAACCTGAATAAAAGGCACCCCCGATCTATCACCTCTTCCACTCTACTTAAAACTTCTTCATGCCTCTCTACTATCTACAGTCTGAAATTCAGTGCCCTTCATTCTCTGGCCCCAGATGAACTTTCACTTGTGTGTGCTTTGCACATTGTGTTCCTCTCTGCTCTGTCTGCCTGGAGAACTCCTAGGCATCCTGCAAACTCTGCCCAAGCCTCAGCTTGCCCTCATGCACCAGCTAGGTCAAGCGGATCGGTCCTCCCCTTGCCCCAGTTCCCCACACAGTTTCCTGACCAGTGTTGCAGCCCTTGTGTGGCAGGATCGCAGCTACCTTTAGAATACCACAGCCACCGCCAGGCTCTGACTCCCTGTCACCCAGCAGCACTAGCTTGGATCTAGCAAACATTCCAATGCGCTCCCTGCAAGTTGAATAATACATGATGTACCCTTTCCCAGAGCTGGTTGGTTTTGTGGTGTGGACCATGTGCATGGTCTGACCCCTGGTCCCTTCTTTTGCCCTTTCCCCTGCCAGCCAGAGCCAGAGAGATGGCTGGGCCATGCCAAGCTCCCAGGAGCGCTTCGTGGGTCAGGTTGTTTTGTCCAAAGCTACCAGGTCTGAGGATACCTGTGAGCTTGCTGTGCCTGCATTGCTGCTGCCCAGGCTTGGCTTCCTGGGAGAATTGGCTCGGCAACAGCAGCCTGGGCCAGGCCACAAGGCTTCTTGGGCAAAACTCCCTGGGCAGGGCCAGGGGCTGGGGCCTCATATGCACTGCCTGTGCACCAGGCGAGTCTGTGGGCAAGTGAGCTCCAGCTTGCCATGGTGCTGGGGGAGGGGCCACCCTTCTGCTGGGTAAACACGGGTGTTTAGGCCTGCCTAGGCACGGCCCTGGGTTCTGTTGGTTAAAGGTGCAGGACAGCATTTTGTCGAACTGGGAGTTGCCAGTGAGAGGGTGACAGAGAGGGACACATGGGAACCTTCATCAACCTTCCCTGGGACTCGGCCCCTGCAGGCTTTAAGCAGAGGCTGCAGGAGGCTTAGGGGTCCCTGGGCCAGGACTACTGTTCCCCCTCTGAGATCTTTTCTCTGCTGCAATGCTGGCTGCTTTCTGGGACCTGGGGAAGGTGGGTGGGCTGTGAGCAGGTGCGTTTCCTAAGCCAGGTCTGAGACCAGAGCTTCCGTTTAGCAGTCCCCACTGCAAATGCATTTCAGTCCTTGCTCCCCCAGGCAAAGCTCACATCCTTGGGAACATCCTTCCTGCACCAGGCATGGTACTTTGGGGTCTGGAGACTGTCGCAGCACCCCTCTGAAGTGGGTGGTATTATCCCATTTTGCAGAGGAGGAAGCTGGAGTTCAGAGTGCTGAACTTGTTCAGCCTCCACAGCTGCTCAGGGAATCAGGTCTTCTACTCCCTACGCGAGGCCACAGCTTGATTTTTCTTTTCTGGTCCGTGGCTGTTTGTACAAACGAGTATCCTGTGGACATGGTTGTCTGCCCCTGCCCCTCTGACAGGACAGCCCTGAGCAGGTACCTGGGCTGGTGCCACACTTGGGGAGGTGGACAGGTAGCCTCAGAGCCCGAAGCAACTGGTGGGGTTCATTCCCACGGAGGAGAGGTTCTCCGTGGTCCATGGCCGAAGCCTCCGCATGTCAGATCGTTCTCCCCACCCAGATGGAGCCAAGTGGGCCCCACATCAGTGAAGGAAAAAGTTGCCCTTGGCTCTTGTGCAAACACAAATTGTGGAAGAGTGACATCGACAACACGGGGTGCTCCCCATCCATCCGGCTCACTTTCCTTCTATGAGATGAACTCAGCTCAGGGTGTTTTGTGCCTCCTCCGGTTTGCTCTCGTTTGGTTTTGGTCTGGTACAGTTGAAGTCTGCCTCCTTCCAACAGAAGCACTGAACCCCTCTCCCTGCGCCCTGAAAACCTGGAGGGGCTCTGGGACTGCTGTGTTGGATCAGAGGAGTCAGATAGAAATTGGGGGTTCTGGGTGCAAGGGGCACTTGAGGTGCCTGCTGCATGCTCCCTGAGGGCAAAATCCCAGGGAGGATGTGTGAGTTCCGAGGGCCGCCGAGATCACCACCTCCATGGGCATGAGCAAGACCCTGTTGGCCGCACCTGGGACAGCCTTCCTGGGCAGGGCCAGTCCTACCCCTTCCTTTGTCCCTCTCCCACTCCCCCGACCACCACCCCCTACCCCTCAGGCCACTTGCTCCCTTTTTACCCAGGCACATGTCCATGTGTGCCCTTACAAGCTCCTGGCTTTCGGAAGGGAGGGGACAGGTTGTAAAGAGACGGGATGCGCCGGAGTGTAATTTTATTTCTGTGGCTCTCCTTTCAAGCTGTCACGGTAAATCTATTTTACTTGTCACTTTGTAAATCATTATGCAGGATTAAGCCTTTTACCAGCTTTTAAGGCTTCTGCAGCCAGGGACAACCCCACCTCTCCCTCATCCTGCCTTCTTCCCCTCACCTCCCTACTGAATGACCCTGCTGCTGTGTCTTAAGTCTCAGTTAGAATGTAAGTGGGGACCCAGGAGACAGCTTGCTGTCATTGAGTTTAGCTGCCCCATTTTACAGGTGAGAAAACAGTCCCGGGAGAGGGAGGGACTCCCAGGTGCAGTGCCTGGGGTGCTCAGTGTTTTCTGGTGCCCCTGAGCAGTGGGGAGGGAAGTTGCTGAAAGCAACCGAGCCTGGGCATGGGACTTGGAGGGTTTTTTTTCTCATCCCCCATGGGGACCTGAAGGCCCCCTGTGGCTGTGGCAAGATTGCTCAAGACCCACAAAGAGACCCTGTTTGGAAGAGGAGATGTACTTGGAGGGAGAGAAGGACCTTCTGCCCCCTCCCACGGTGTGGGGCAGGTGGGGTAGGGGACTGGTGACAGGAAGCTGGAGGTGGGAATGTGGTCACAGTCGCCCTACTGGCATGTGGGATCCCGTTTATTTATTTCTCCAGAAATCTGTGTCCTTCTCCAGAGAAGGCTTTGAGGTGCAAGAACAATGAAGCCATGTGCTGAGATGTTGAGAGTTGCAGATAGTGGCCGGGACTACTAGGCCAAGAGCCAGCAGTGTACAGCGGCGCGTTTCCCTTCACGGGTCCATCTGGAGCAGCCTGCTCACGAAACCAGAGTGAAAAGACGCTCACCCACAAGGCTGATGTGCATTGTGGGAGCTGAGGCTTGGGGGGTGCCCACTTTGAGGAGCCAGGGCTGTATGTGCCCAGGGCCAGACTGCCCAGCTGGGCCATGCCAGGTTTGACAGCCTTAAGTATCGCTGCCTTTTCCATCGGGATACACTGGCCTCGTCGCCAGGTCAAGGGCTTCCTCCCTATTGCTGGGGTTCCAGGGCTGTCCTCTGTCTTTCTGTGCCAATAGAGGGCCCCGCCTTGGGGGGCCCACACTCACCTGTCCTGCTTCCACCACTCCCCACCTAGACCTCTGCTGTCTTGAGCCCAGATGAATTAATCTCTTGCAGCAATTTCAGTCTACCAAGAGACCTTCTCCAGCATCTTCTAGGGGAGGGTCCTGTGCTTGGGGAAGCTGGACTGGGTGACATTCATTTCTACAGCCCTCTTTGCTTTCCCTGTTCAAGCCACCATGATGTGCAATGGCAGCTGCCTTTTTTTTTTAACTTAAAATTTTAAAATTTTGTGAGTACATAAGTAGGTATATGTATTTATGTGGGCAACTGCCTATTTATTGGCCTATTTCTAGACTTGAGCTGTTCTGCAAAGCCAGAGCCTTGTCTCTTATCCCCTAGCACGGTGGCCGTAATGGCACAGGCTAAGGCAATATTTCTCCATTAGAAGGATGGCCAAACAAAAGTCCTCAGACCCTGACCTCAAGGAGTTTCACAGTCTGCATTGGAAACAACCTTGGCTACTCAGCAGAATAGCTACAATGAGTACTGAAAGCTTCAGAGAAATCGGCTAATAAGTTCCAAGGAGTGAGATGAGAATGAGCTAGAGTGGTCGGTGGGGAGGGGCCTCCTGGAGGAGGGGGCATTTAAGGGCTGCACTGAGGATGGAGAGGCTTTAGCTAGAACAAGGCGAGGAGTGGGAGGAAAAGTACTTCTGGGTGGTGGAACCGGCATGACCAAAGGAAGGGAGGTGTGCCTGTGGGGGTGCTGGGGTCTCAGCCAGCATGACCAGCACCCATGGACTTTAGGGGAAGAACAGAGGCCAAGTTTCTAGGGATGGCTGGGACCCCAGAAGGAAGCCAGGGTTAGGATGGGACACTTATCCTAGAAGTGGGGAGGGGGAGGTGTGTGACGGACAGGGTGAGGACAGAGCAGTGTTTTAGGAGATTTAGTGACAGGGAGCCACCTGGGTTGGAGGAGACCTGAGCCTATTAATTAGGCAGGTGAGTGGAGTCCCTCAGGTGCACTTCAGGACCAACCAGGCTCCCTGTGCTGGGTGGGATGGGGCAGGGCTTAGGGGCTGGTGCTGTTCCCACCAGCCCCGCTCCATGCTGAGTGGGAGAGGAGGTGGCAGCAGCAGCTGGGGCTTCTGAAGGTCTGGGTGCAGGCTTGGTCCGGCTACTCCTGTGCCTCTGTCCTCAACCTGCAAAATGGGGAGATTCTACAACTCCACCCAGCCTGTCTGCCTGCTGCTGTGAGGAGTGCCAGAGGCACAGGGAGGGGAAGTTCTTTGTGAACTGACATTGCCTGTTCTCATCCCTTCTGCAAAACTGGTGGCTGCCATGGCATGGCCATTTTGTGGCTGCTGGCCTCCCTCTATTCTCCAGATTGGAAGCGACCCTAGGACCTGGGTTTCATTACCAACAAGCCTTATGTGATCTTGGGTCAGTCACCTCCCTCTTCCAGGCCTTGGCGTCCTCCTCCATAAATGGATCCGTGCTGATAACTTAAGCCTCGCTGCATACAGCATGGCTGGTGTTCTGTGCTAGGAGACCCAGGCTTGGGCTGCGGCTAGGGGTGTCCTCCTGTGGGCAGAGCCCCATACCTGTTGTCACAGTAGCAACGCAACACCTCCTTATAAGCCTTGGAACCTCAGCCAAGAGGTTTCTGTGTGCGCTTCTTGGTCTCTGGTGACTTCTAGGCCCATTTGACATTTCCTTGCACTTCCTGCCCACTCCTGGAGGCCCCTGATTAGTCTACTTGGTTACAAACCCATATCAGATCCCTGATATCTCCCAGCAAGCCTTGCACAAGGCATGTGCCTTTAAGTGATGCTCGTGGCTCTTTGAAATCTGGACACCAGCTGGCAGAGGGGTGGTCAGGTAGCTCGCTTTTCTATAAGATGGGTTTATTTTGTTTTTTTTTGGAACAGATTTTGATTTTCTGATAAAAGAGCCCTTGAGATAGTGAGGAGACAGTACCGGAAACAGCACCCCCAAAGCTGTTTGAATACGATGCAGGCAGTTGAGGGGCTGAGCTACCAGCCAGTAGGAGAGAGGGTCCTGGGGGTTCAAAGAGCAGTAGGGGAAACTGAGGTGCAGAGAGCACCCAGCAAGAGAATGAATGGGTGGCAGGTCCAAGCTTCAGATAATTATTATTCTTTCTACCACCCCCCCGCTACCCCCACCACACACACACACATTCAGGGGATGCTTTAGGTTCTCTGCACTGTGCCATGCAGTTTATGTGCATTATCTCATTTACTGTTCTGAAGAACCCTATGAGGGAAGGACTGCTGTACCCCAGTTTTAATTAATTAATTTATTTATTTATTTGTTTTGAGACAGAGTCTCACTCTGTTGCCCAGGCTGGAGTGCAGTAGCGTGATCTCAGCTCACTGCAATCCCGCCTCCTGGGTTCAAGCGATTCTCCTGCCTCAGCCTCCCGAGTAACTGGGATTACAGGCGCCCGCCACCACGCCTGGCTAATTTTTGTATTTTTAGTAGAGATGGGGTTTCACCATGTTGGCCAGGCTGGTCTTGAACGCCTGACCTCAAGTGATCCACCCACCTTGGCCTCCCAAAGTGCTAGGATGAGAGGTGTGAGCCACCACGCCTGGCCTGTATCCCAGTTTTACACACAAGCGTACGTAATGTGCTCAGAGTGATGAGGGCCACGGAGCCAGAAGGCGTTTTAGGCAGGATTTGAATGCAGGCCTGCGAGTTCAGATCCTGGTTCCCGCTACCCTATGCGCACCCTCCCATGCCCTTGCGTGCCTCTTCAGGGCCTCTCTCTGGGTCATCCCCGCCGCAAGCACTCTGCAGACAGACAGTCTTCCTCTTTCTAGGAGGTGTGGGTGCAGAGGACTTTCTGTATTGGGGAGATAAAAGAGCCCGTTTGGGATGATTTTTATCAGCTTGAGTAAGTCGGTTTGACTTACAGGAAGAAGCCAATTTGCATTTTGGGAAAGAGCTGAGTGTAAAGGCCGCAGTGAGCACTGGGTGGATTTATAAATAAACAGTCGACCGAGGGCATTGTATGTCCCCAGCTGTACAATGCTGGGTTCATATTGACACCACAGACCTGTTCCGCACGTCACAGCTGCCCTTTGGACAGAAAGGGCCTAATTGAGTAAGAGAGCGCTGCTGCTGGAAATGCCAAGGAACCCATCCTCCGACCTGGCTTCCTCGGCACAAGCGAGCCGGGTGAGTCCGGCTGCAGCCGGGCCTGTTTACCGAGGCTGCTGGCATTGCATGCCAGGTGCAGAGCCCACGGGCGACTCAGAAGGCCGCGAACGCTGGGGCCAAGGCGGCCTCTGCTCTCCCTGCAAACCGGAGGGAGCTGGAGCCAGAGCCAGGTCCTAGGAAACTGGGGTCATTGCACAGAGGCTACCAGACAGTCTGCAGAGCTCAACGGCCTGGGTTCAAACCTTCTCGCACACTGCCACTATCAGTTACTTTGGCTTTCTAGAGCCAGATTCCTTGGCCGTGAAATGGGTACTGCTTACTTCTCAGGTTATTTTGAGAATGAAGTGAGATGAAGTCAACAGTAGATGTATCTGTCCGTTGTCCCTGCCCTGCTGTGGGATGAGAGAGTGATTTTGGACAAGACCAAGGCCTCGCTGGGCATCACTGTCTTCTTCAGAAA
Source organism: Hylobates moloch (assembly GCF_009828535.3). Classification (NCBI taxonomy): domain Eukaryota; kingdom Metazoa; phylum Chordata; class Mammalia; order Primates; family Hylobatidae; genus Hylobates; species Hylobates moloch. The sequence goes on from NW_026652278.1 coordinate 73,644,150, forward strand.
GCAATGGGGCTGGGGCCAGCTGTGCAGTGGCTCACGCCTCTAATCCCTGCACTTTGGGAGGCCAAGGTGAGTGGATCGCTTGAGCTCAGGAGTTTGAGACTAGCCTGGGCAACACAGTGAAACCCTGTGTTTACCAAAAATACAAAAACTAGCTGAGCATGGTGGTGTGCACCTTTAGTCGCAGCTACTGGGGAGGCTCAGATGAGAAGATTGCTTGAGCCCAGGAGGTCAAGGCTGTAGTGAGCCATGATTGCGCCACTGCAATCCAGCCTGGGTGACAGAGCAAGACCCTGCCCCTCCTGAAAAAAAAAAAGATAGAGAGAGAGAGAGAGAGAGAAAGCAAGCAAGCAGTGGGGCTGGATGCTGATCAGAGGCCTGGGACCCTTGGGCCAGAGGGAGCTGTCCCTGCCCAGCTGGCTACAGGAGCTCTGACTCTCAGACCAGCCTAGATTCATATCCTGTGTCTTCCACTTGTGGGACCTTGGGCATTTGACTTCCTCTCAGGACCTCAATTTTCATGGGTAGAAAGTGGGAACAATTAAGGTTGTTGGAAAGACAAAATATGCTCAGGTACACTTAGTGCTCAGCATAGGGCTGGCCACATGGTGAATGCTCATAAATCAATCATGTCTGTAACATACATTTCAAGGGAAAGACATCTGTTTTGAGGGCAGAACACTATCTATTAAGTCAAATATTTTCCTGATTTAATTTCAATAGTACTGTTATAAAAAACAATAACCATGATACCGATAGTTAGAAGACCGCCCATTCCAGGCCCATTTCTTTACCCCTTTGCTTTTTGGCAGTAACCCTTGTGCAGAGCCAACCCCATTCTCCTGACCTAACCAGTTCTCACCTGGCCGTGCAGCCTTTCCGGGTGTCAGGCAGGTCTCTCCGGTTAGGTAAGGGAGGCCTCATCCTTCTTACCTGACTGCTCTGAGTGCGGACCTATGCTGCTTCCCGTCTTCTCCAGGTGCCTGATCTATTACCTTGGGCCTGGAATGCACCTAACAAAGGCTACCATGAGGAGGCCCCTCGGTACCTGTTCATCTGGACACATCGTGCAGACCCCCTGCACCCCGTGTGGCTCCTGGTCAATCTTCAGGGTGCAATCAATCTCTTCCTCAGAGGCCAGATTTCATTGTTCTAAGCCTTTCTCAGATCCACATCTTGGGGCTGCTGGGGTCCCTGCATCTGTGTCCTGGTGGTCAGTTTGAAGCACCAGCAGACAGCAGTGCTAAAGGTGCCTTGTGTGTACTATGTGTGGCCATCTAGGGATGTCTCCTCTGTTGCTGAACCTGCAGATCCCCGTGAGGCAGGCGGGGCCACAGGCCTCTCCCCTCTGTTTTATAGGGGAGGTAATTGAGCAGAACTTAGGACAGTTACATGCTTTGCTTCAGTTGCGGGGCTGGGATTTGGACCTGGCTCCTGGCCTGACTCAGGTCCTCAGCTTCCACCAGCCTTGCTGCCTCTGAAGGTTGCTGGAGAAAGGAAGCTGAATGTAGAGGGTGGGTCTGGAGGAGAGGGGGAGGAGATGAGCCCAGAAGGACAAATGTTTGCACAAGGAGTTAGAAATGAGATGGCTAGGCTGGGCATGGTGGCTCACTCCTGTAATCCCAGCACTTTGGGAGGCTGAGACAGGCGGAACACGAGGTCAGGAGATTGAGACCATCCTGGCTAACACAGTGAAACCCTGTCTCTACTAAAAAATACAAAAAAAATTTAGCCAGGTGTGGTGGGCGCCTGTGGTCCCAGCTACTAGGGAGGCTGAGGCAGGGGAATGACGTGAACCCGGGAGGCGGAGCTTGCAGTGAGCCGAGATCGTGCCACTGCACTCCAGCCTGGGCGACAGAGTGAGACTCCATCTCAAAAAAAAAAAAAAGAAAAGAAAAGAAAAGAAAAAAGAAGCGAGATGGCTTCAAAGAACCTCCAGCAGGTGGAGGTGAGGGGTGGGAAGGGCTCTGAAAACACTGGCCGTTTTCTTGAGCACTTCTTGACCCAAAACCCTGCCTTGAGGGGTTGATAGAGACTGGCTCCTTTAGTCAAGCTTGCTTTCAGACCTGGACGTGGGGGCCTGTTGGGTGCCAGCACCCTCCTAGGCTCTGGGAATAGGACAATGGCCAGAACAGATAAGATCCCTGTCTGCTGGGAGCCACAGAGAGAAACCAGGTAAACAAGCCAATCACAATCAAGGACACCTTTATAAATTATGATAAGAGCCAAGAAAGAAAGAAACAGGGTGCTGAATAGAAAACCACCCAGAGGTGAGTGTGGGGGCTTTGGGACAAGAAGGCCTTTCTGAGGAGGGCCGTGAGATGATGGGGTGGGAAAAGAGCACACAGGCAGAGGAAACAGCGTGTGCGGAGGCCAGAGACAGAGAGGGGTCCTATGTGGCTTGGGGACGACGGGCAGGGGCAGAGCAGCTGAAACACGGTAGGCACCATGCATATCTTCCAGCTCCACTTGCCCCCGGGTCGCCAGCAGTGCTGCCAGCCTGCTGTGGGCATGGGATCAGGTGTGGACATGCCTGTATCTGCTGGGGGGTCCCACATGGTGCTGGCTCCCCGCCTCAGCCAAGGGGCACATGACACATGACATCACTGGCTATTTCTGCCTCCCACCGGCCGCCTCCATCTTTGCAGCATGAAGGGAGGCCTGGCCCAAGCCCTTAACTGGTCCCCTGGCTTGGCTGTCTGCCACTGAATATCATCTGCTATTTTAGTGACCATCCTGCTGTCACAGAGGGCAGAGGAGGCTGAGGGGTGCAAGGGCTATCACCAGGGGTCCCCGGACAAGCCCAGGTTCTTCCGCCTAGGGTCAGCCCTGGCCCTGCAACCTTTGTTTATTTACTTTGGGCCTTGCTCAAAACTGGTAGCGAGCTGCCTGGAATGCAATGTGACGAACTCGAGATAATAATAAAATCAATTGGACTGTTTCCCCAGTAATTCTAGAGACTGATGCATCATTAATGTTGGTAATACAGTGCCTGTCAGATCACAAACTTCTCAATAAATGTGCAGCTGGCAAGCTCTGATAGAAATTGGAGGCAAGCAGAGAATGAGATTTGGGGCCTTTGATATATGGGGTGTCAGTGGTGCAGTGAAGTTTTTATCAATTTCTGTCACTTTGGGCTTTTGTGCTCACAACATATGTGGTCTTCATGGCACCTCTCTGTGGGCTGCTTGGATGCTAACTGCACCCCCCACCCAACAGCGTGAGGAAGAGGAGTTCCTGGAGGGGCCTCAGCAGCACTGGTGCCCTTCCATGCGGCTGCATTACCAGGGGCTTCTCAGGCAGACGTGGATGGGCAAAGCCTTTGGACATGACTCTGGGGATCACTCAGGCACTCTCCAAGCACCGATTGAGCCCCTGTTGGATTCAAGATGCCATTGGGCCCTCGGAGGCCTTTGGGGGCTCTGGAGGACTTGATGGAAGCCTGGGGCTTGGGGTTGTGGGGAATGGTCAAATGATCATTCCTACCTAAGGGTCAGGAGAAAATGGAAGGAGTGTGTGAGCTAGCCTGGAAGTGTCTGCCAGGTAGACTAGGAGAAGGGCCTATCAGACTGGGGAGCTCTGTGGGCCCAGGCCCTGAAGCATGACGAATCCTGGAGTTTATGCGGGAGTGAGGAGTTTGGCCAGGCCAGGCCCCAGCGGCACTGGAGAGAAGGCAGAAGCTGCCTGGAGGCAGTGTAGTGTGGTGGTTAGCACAAGCACTCTGGAGCCAGACAGGCAGGCTCCGAATCCTAGCTCCCACACTTAGCAGCTGGGCAACCTCAGGGAAGTGACTCAACTGCTCTGTGCCTCAGTTTCCTCACCTGTAAAATGAAGGTGGTGATAGTTGACCACCTACCTCGAAGGACTCTAGCGAGCATAAATGAATGAATACTTGTATGAGTGTCCGGTCCATTGCAAGCACCTGATAAGTAATTGGCATTACTTTTGCATAATGAGCTCAGTGAACCCACCAGTCACCTGAGAGCCATACAGTGAGATTCAGAGAGTTGAAGTGGGGCATCCGCACTCAAACAGCCGTCCAGAAACAGAACTGAGATTTGAGTGCAGGTGATCTCAAAACCTGAATCTCTAAGCTGCTGCTGAGGCTGGGGTTGAGCAGGGTGGGCCTTGGGTGCCCATGTGGAGGAGGTGGCATGCGGCTGGGGGCCCAGCACCCTACCGAGGACGGGCCTGTGAGGTCACCGTCATTAGCAAGGAGATTGGGTGGGCAGTGAGTGAGCTCAGGCTTCATTTGTCAGTAGCCTGCTGGAGCTGGAGAACTTCTGAGACTGGGGACTTGACTGTGGTACAGACGTCTGCATTGGCCCCTGGAGGCTGGAAGTGGCTTTGAGTAGCAGAGGAGCCAAATGGGAACCATGTTGGCGGCAGATTCCAGAAGTGAGTCAGAATTTCAATGTTCCCAGCTCACCTGCTTGGGAGCAGGTCCTGAGACCCAGCAAGGCCTGCGCCCCCTCCTCGACACCCACCCACCCTAGAGCACCACGGTCTCTGGAAACCAGAGCGGAGCATCCCTAGGCTGTGGGGGTGACTTGGGCTTGGGCACATTCTGATGCAGATATCACTGTGGTGCACCGGCTGGGGACCCACCGTGAGGCCCCAGGAGTTGGTGTGCTGGTGCTGGATACCAGCACTCCTTGAGAGTGCCCTGGGCACAGGGACCCCATGCTCCCATGAGCAGGGTTGCTCCTGGCCCTTCCCCAGGCTGCCTTTGAAAAGGTCCTTCCCCCTCCCTATGGCTCCACAGAACACCAGGATGTACTCCTGGCTGGTTCTGCATCTGTGTTTGCCTTTAAAAGGGGTTGCAAGGCCCCCCAGGGCCTCAGGAAAGAAGAAGCAATCTTGTTAGACTGGGGTGTGGAAGACAGAGGGGCCTGTGCTGCACTGGGAACAGGGAGTGGTGGCCTCTGGGCCCAGGTCTGCCCCCGTCCCCTCCTGGCTCCCTCCAAACCTCCCTGAGCCTCCATGCCCCGCTTGGGACGTCCCAGTGTGGAGCCCAAGTCCCTGCACTTGTTGGGTGGTGGAGGATGGCTGGTCCTGCGTTTCCTAGGTGATGTGCCTGGGAAACATCTCTCCATAAACCCCCTGTGACTTGGGCTTGGAGGAAGTGTCCCTTCCTGCCAGAGGAGTGGGGGCTGGGTGAAGCACTGAGAGGAGCTACAGGTGCATTTGAAAAAGGAGGTGGGTCTTCTTTTTACCACCTGGAGGTCCTGGTTATGGGGGCAGGTAGGAGCACGGTGCTGACATGGTCCTAACCGGTGTGGGTCCCATCACTACTGCTTGTATGACCCAAACAAGTCTCCAGCCACTCTGAATGTCACTTATCACCACAGTGCAGGTCTTCATGCCCACCTGACTTGGAGTATAATGGACCACACACCCTGATGCTCAGAGCACATCTCTTGTTGAATGCCAGGCCCTGGATGACTGGTCCTGGCCCAACCCCAGGAGTTTAGAGCCTCACTAGGGAACAAGACTGGGCAGGTACTACCTGTAGCATGAGGGGCTGGTGGCTGTGAACAAGAGTCCTGCTGAGCGGAGCCCCACGGGGACAGGTTCAGGTCAGCCTACTAGGGGAGGGCATTCAAGGAGGGCCTCCCAGAGGAGGTGGCCTTTGTGCTTCAGCCCAAAGGATGAGTTGAGGAATGCTCAGCAGAAAGAGGCAGGTGAGGGCTGGGCATGGTGGCTTATGCCTGTAATCCCAGCACTTTGGGAGGTCAAGGTGGGAGGATTGCTAGAGCCCAGGAATTCAAGAACATCCTGGGCAACATAGACACCATCTCTGAAATAAAAAAAAAACAGGGCAGGTGAGGTTATCAGGCCTGGGTGGGTGGGAGGCAAACCCCGGGAGCTCAGTGGTGGCCTGATCACATCCCAGAGGGCCTTGAATGCCGAATGGAGTTTATCCTTGACTAAGGGTCAACAAGGAAAGATTTTGGGGTGAAGAGTGCTGTCCTCAGATCTGATTTGCAGACCAGTAGCTGCAGTGGCTGCTTGGAGGATGTTCTCACAGGGGTCCCATGAGCCCTGCTGCATTCCAGGAGAGAGGGCATGAGGCTCATCGCTGGCAGGGGCCTGGGTATGGGCCAAACAGTGCTGCAGATATCATGTGGTTGGTGGGGGGTAAGGATGGTGGTCATCGGGGGCAGTGGGTGCTGTGGTATCTGAAGGGAGTGATTTCCAAGTGCCGTCGGGGTGCCCTTGGCCCTCAGGGCTTTTGCACACAGCACCCTTGGGTGCCTGCTAAACGTGCAAATGCTGTTCTCACCCCAGCACAGCTGGGCCAGGTGCATTTAGAAACCTGGCTGAAAACTGCAGGTCTGATGAGGAGCACAAAGGCCGGGTCCCTAGAGAACAGGAGCCTTTGAAGGAAGAGGGTGGAGCTGATTGCAGACTGCAGAATCTTGAAGGGGTCCACAGAGGGGCTGCAGGGTGTGGACTTGACCGCAGCAAGGAGAGAGGAGGACCAAGCTCTCCCCGTTGATGAATAATTCAGCATACAGTTGAAGCTCTTTGCAGTAGGTGTGAGGAAGGCAAGATCTTGGCACCGGGGACGCTACTGATTGTCTAATGGAAGGGGGTTCTCAGCACAGGCAAAGGGCTGAGCTCACTGTGCTGGTGAAGGGGGCAACTGAGTAAGTCCTCTAGGATAAGTGGGAAGTTCCCAGTCGGGAAGTGAGGGAAAAACATCTGAGGCAGAGGGAACAGCATATGCAAAGGCTCAGAGTGCTGGGGGGATGCTGTCAGAGGGACACAGCTCTTGAAGCCAGGCCAGCGGGGATGGACTTTGTTCCTGTTTAGGGGCAGCAAGTCAGCCAGGCTTTCTTCTCTCAAGTCAGAGAAGAAAGGCCAGGGCTACTGGATCCTGGAATGTGTGAGGCCCTCGGCCCAGTGGACGTCTGGTGGCCTTCATGTATCTTATTGGCACGGCCACGTTCACAGGAGCCATGGGGTCAGGGGAGGGCCTACTTGTGCAGAGGGAGGGGTAGTCTCTAGGTAGGCAACTGGCACCTGCCCCTCTGGTGGTAAAGTCCATCTGGGTGAACCAGGGCAGGGAGGGAGGGAGGGAGGCAGGTGGCCAGGTGACGGCTGTCCTGGCAGGTGCGCTCCATCATCTGCCATGAAGACAGCCGTGGGGCCTCAGGGGCTGGAGCTGTTTCTCACACTGTCCCCCACCACAAACACACACACTGAGACTGCACCGTTGTCCCTCCCCTCTCTGAGGATGTGATGTGAGGAGCAGCTGTCAATTACCGTCAGCTGCCACAATGCAGGGAGGCAGCTGAGGACCAGAGAGAGTAAGAGTGGCCAGCTCCAGGTCACACGGCAAGTGGGACCTCCGACCGGCTCCCAGCCTCCCCATGGCACCAGGGACCTCACGTGGGTCAGGATCTCTCCACCTTCTCTGTAACTCTGGCTCCTGCCCTCTAGGAGGAAAAGCTGTCTCCTAGCAATAAGCTCTTCCCATCTGGAGTCACCAGCTTGTTCAGCTTTTGCTCACCTCCCTCCACCTACAAACAACCCAAGGGAACAAACCCAGAAAGCCAGGTCCCAGCCTGTTGGACCAGGCCTCGCCCAGTTGGAGCCGAAGGCGTGCAGTGGTGAACGCAGCCTGTAGCCCCTCTCACAGGGAGGCAGAAATCCCGGCTCTGGAAGTGTATAAACACGGTTATTTTTAGCCCTCAGAGGGCTGTGGGCGCAGCAGCGTGACCTGAATCTGGCTCAGCCCCCTCCTCCTGCCCCACCCGGGAGAGAAGGCCTCCTTTGCCCTGCCCTCTGCTCCATCAGCCTTAGGGCTGGGCCAGTGAATTCCAGGACCCAGAGAAAGAAAGAACTGGGTGTGTGGGGGGGGGGTCTCAGCAAGGCTGCCCAGGGCCAGGAGCTGAGGGGGGACAGGATGTGGTTTTCAGAGAGGCAGCATTTCAAGTTGCAACAGAAATATTGGAGCCACCCAATTTCATGACTTTTCCATGGGTTCTTACTCCCTAATCCTGGTCCCTTCCCTAGTCTGGCTGGAGGTGAGTCCCAGGCACCCCCTGGGAAGAAGCAGTGCTGGCCTAGCACCAGGAGGCCTTGCTGCTGCTTTGCTGCCATAGGCTACCAGGCCCACATAGCACCTCTCCACAGCTCAGTACCCTCATCTGAGAAGTGGGATCATTCCCAGCCTTGCTGGCAGGGGGCTGAGGGGGTGATGGTGAGCTGACGAAATCGTAACTGTTCACTCACTTGTTCATTCAACCAACACTTATTAAATGTTAGTTTTGTGCCAGCCAGTGATCTAAACATTGGATAGAAAGCAGGAAACCAGCTTGAGGAGGTGCTGACCCTCCTGGGGCTAACATCATTGAGCAGGGCTGAGGGGCACAGAAGGACAGTAATCAGCTCGTAGTACGTGCAGTACAGTAGTAATGTCGAGCGATGTGTTACGGAGCGGCTGGGGTGGGGGAGGCGGCATGTATTTTAGAAGAGGGCAGTCTGCTCCCAGACCCCTTGAGAAACTGTAAAACAGCCAGCCACTGTAGGTGGAGGAGGTGGTGAGCGGGAACAGCAGGTGCAAAGGCCCAGGGGTAGGAATATGCTTGGTGCCTGAGAACTGAGGACACGGGGAAACCGTGAGGGGGAGCAGGCAGGGCCAGCTGCACGGGGCTCGAGGGCCGTGGGGATGCCTGGGGTGGGGGGCTGTAAACAGGAAAAGCTTTACAGCTGTAAGGAAGAGCAGGAAGGAAGTGAGAGTGGGAGGCCAAGGAGGGGCTGTTGCCCCCACCCAGGCAAAGGAGCTGTCGAGGAGTGGGCAGATCCGCACACGGGGAGGGTGAGCGGTGGAAATGGCAGATGGCTTGGCTGAGGGGGAGCGTCAGAAACCAGGATGGTTTTTTGACTCTTGGATTTGATGCCTGGGTGGGTGGGGGTGGAGAGGGCATTTGATCCAAAAGGAGGGCGGAGGGAGAACAGGATCTGGGGGAGGGAGGGCAAGGGGTGATGCCAACCTGGACACAGGTTTTCGGTGTCTGTTGACATCGGAGTGGAGAGGGGAGCCCCGGGGGAGCAGCTGCATGGGGCACACCAGGCCCCAGGCTGGCAAGTCCTCCTCCCTGGGGCTCTTTGCCAGCCCGGAGCCAGGCTGTGTGGGCGAGTGCTTCCCTGGGGGCCTGGCCTGGGGTTTTGTCCCAGTGCATCATGGATGAGGGCCTTCTGGTCCCCCTGGCTTGGAGGTGGGTGTGGGTGGGGGTGCAGAGTGGTCCACGGCTCTGCCCAAAAGGCTGGACCTGGACAAGTTGGAAGGTGGTCTGTCGTTCAAGCACCATTTGCCATTGGCTGGACGCGAGCCCTGGTATCACTACCAACCTTGTTCCCAGCTGGGCAGACTTCTTACTGTGAACTAGCAGCTGCCACTCCTGTGCCTGGACTGGGATGGGAAGGACAGCAGGAGTAGCAACAAGCTCTGGGATTTTTCACAGCAGACCTGGTTCACTTTCATCTGGTCACCAGACAATGTAGTGATCCCTCCCCTCTCTGGGCCTCAGAATCCCACCTGAGACCCCAGGATGGAGTAGAAGGTCTTCAGGGTCTCCGTGTGAGATGCAGCCTTTTGATGACGGAGATTTGGTATTGAGAGGGTCATGGCGTGAGTAAAGGCCTGGAGGCTGGTCTAGGGAGTCACCTTGCAGGACCTTGGGGAGCGGATGAGTATAGAGTCCACGTGCATAGAAGCCATGTGCAGGGTGGTCACTGGAGGTGAGGCGGGAACACCAGGCTGCCTAGTTGGGTCAGAGGGACCAGATTACCATATAAGCCATTGTGCTCTCAGGATAATCTCCTGGCTTGTTAAAGCCTCAGTTTTTTCATCTGCAAAATGGGTACAATAGATGTTACTGAGCTTGCAGGGGTGAATACCCCCCCGAGGTACAGAGATGGGCCAACTCAGTGCCTGGTCGTAGGATGTCTTTGATTTCCAGAGGTTGCCTTCTCTCCCTGTCTTTCTCCAGTTTGTAGCCAGAATCCAAATTTCAGGGGAGGGCTCTTTTGCTGTTGGGACTTCCTGTGAGAGCCACAGCCCCGGGCCAGGGAGCCCTGCCAAACCCAACTCTGGAGGCCGTGAACCTCACTGTAGCCTTGGGGACTGGCCCGCTGGCCACGGTGCTCTGAGCATCAGCCTTAGGTACTGCTAGTAGGAGGCGCACTGGGGTTTTAACCAGAGGCAGTAATGAGCTTTCTGAAATCATGCCAGCTTCATGTTTTGTTTCTCAAAGAAACGATGGGCCTTGATTTCCTGTCAGCGTTGATGTGGTTGCTGTTGTTGTTGGGTTGTTGTTGTTGGGGGGGGGTGTGTGTGTGTGTGCATGTGTATGTGTGTGTGCATGTGTGTGTGTGCGTGTGTGTGTCTTAACTGCCATGGGTTTTAAAGCCATGGTGGAAAGTGAGGAAAATAGCAGATGCTAGATCCAATTGCCACCAAACTGTCTTGAAATGCTATAAATATTTTCTGAAAAGACTAGCTTCCCAAGCCCAATGTGTTAGTTGTCTCCTCCCTGAGAAACTGATTCCTGAAAATTTAGACAAATAACCTCTTAAATCACAGCTGTTAACCTCAGGTGTAAAAACTGCTACCGCATCAGCCACAGGTCAAAGCGACTCTGCTCTGCCTAAGTGCCTCCGTGTGGCATAAAGAAGGCGGTGGCAGAGAAGAGAGACCTTGTGCTTAGGCAAGAGACTAGGGTCGGAAGCCAGGCTTGGCCACTCACTGCCGTGTGACCTGGGGCCAGTGGGCCCACCTCTCTGAGCCTCTTCTGTGTAACAGACCTGTTACAGGCTGCCTTGATCCTGAGAGTGCCACTGAACTGAGCTTCTTTTTGCTCCTCAAAGGTAAACAAAAGTGACCGTTGGCATTCGGGAGTTCACGTTGGCATTCAGGAGTTCACGTTAATCAGGACTGAGAAAACCCCTCCGCCCCTATTCCCTCTAGCCCTCTGGCTGTGCCAAGGACAGCCCCCAGTGACTGGATACTTGCTGGGGTCCCTTTTCAGCAGAGAGCACCTGCAGCACCCGGAGCCTCCAGCAGGCAGGCAGCAAAACAGTGCCATTGTTTGTTCTCTTGTTATTTGTTTTTGTGTTTAACTTCTATCCTTGGTGAGTGAGGCTAATTTTGTATTTAAGGTAGTATTATAAAGTTCTTTTAAAAATAAACGTATTTATGCAAAAGTTGTGAATTGATTATTAAGCTAATAGCAGTTTCGATGGCAGAAGGAAATGACAAACATCAGGAAGATGGGGGGAAATGTGACGGGCTCTGCAAACTGTCCGGGTTGCCCTTCTCCTAAGTGCTCACCAACTTCTGTGCCCTTGTAGAAGGAATGGGTGGGGAGGGGTTGCTGGAGGGACGTTCTGGTAAATTGTCTTCCGATTGCACGATACCCAGAGGTGACCACCACACTCCCTAACACGGTGGGGCTACGGAAGGCCCCATCCGGGCCAAGGGAAACCACTCTCGTGGAGAGTCTTGGCCAAGAAGCTGGGATTCTGTAGCAAAACCAAATCCCCCCACCCCCAGGCCCTCTGTTGCCTCTCCATTGAAGTTCCCAAACTGAGGGTCTAAGCTTGACACCATCCGGCAGCTCTCTCCTAGGCCAGAGACCAAGACCGGGCCTTAGCTCTCCCGGGCATGGCTGAACCCAGCAGAATGTAGTAGTTGCTCCACTAACAGGGACAACAAGTGCTGTAGGTTTTGTCTTATGCTCTGCCTGAGAGTGATAGCCTGGAGTGCTATACAGAATAGCAATTCTGAGGCTGCAAGGAGCTCTGTAAGAGAGCGTGGGGACCAATTGGTAGTGCCTGCCATGGGTGTGGGAAGGAAGCCTGGGGGCACACAGGCCTGTATTTGTGACTCACGTGCTCCCCCAAGCCTGTGGCTAGATCCTGCTCCCACTGCATCGCCAGCACCCAGCCTGGCGATCAGTGGGTGATTGAGCCCAGAAGCTCCTATAGGAACTTAGCAGATGCTCCTTGGCTGGTCTTTGCCCATTGTGCAAGGGGACATCCCCCAATCACATTGCAGGCCCTGGAGGGTCAACACTCAGCTCTTGAGTTTAGGAAGCTCTTGTGCATTCCATACCCGCTCCCTGCTAGGGCTGGATGTGGGGTAGGTACCCAGGAAGTGTGTTGATGAGACCCAAGAATGATCAACAAATGGGACTGGAGAGGTGGTTTGGCCTGGCTTGGCAGCAGCCCATGTAACACTACCTCAATACAGGCATCGTGCAGGTGGCCGAGTGCCCCAGATTTTCTAGGACAGCCCTGGTTTCAGATCCTTCATCTATTGTTCTTGAGTGCCCCTGCCTGAACAGGCATTTGGGCTCCGCTTTGGAAGTCCTGACTGCTGTGGATAGAGCCCTCATGATCATGCTCTTTGATCACTTTCAGAGCACTCACTCTTCCATTGCCTTTGCATCTGGCCAGGGGATGGGGCAGCCCCATTTGCTCACTTTTTTCAGGTGAGGAAATTGAAGGCCAGAGTGAGCAAGTGACTGGCTTGAGGCCACACAGCCAGTTAATGCAGACATCTGGCCTGAACCTGTGATACCCATCTTCTGGCCACTTCACTGTCCACTTACAAAGCCCAGAACTTTCTGCATCCTGCTATTTAAGCCTCATTCATTCGGTCAGCTTTTGTAGCCTAGCGGGTTAGACCTCAGGAGTCAAACAGCATGCTTTCCATTTGAACTACTTCTGGCCATGTGACTTTTGGTGAGTTCCTTTCTCTCTCTGTGCCTCAGTTTCTTCATTGATAAAAGGGATGTAAACACCACATGGGGCTGTTGTGAGGATTACAGGGTTAACAGTGTCTGGCTCAGGGTGAGGGTTCTGGGGGGCCCGCCAGTGGTGTTCACAGAGGTGGACTGATCATAGTTGCTCACAGTCTGGTGAATGTGAGGTGAGAGGCAGATGTGTTCACCATGAAAGAGCGTTCAAGTGGATGGGTGAGGTCAGAGGTGCACTGGGCACCACAGGGCAGTGGGAGGAGGGACCATCTCCATTGTTCCCACACTACTCCGAGGCATTCAGAAAGGTTCCTCCATCCATGGACACTACTTGGAGCAGGGCTTGCAGGGGGCAGGGAGGGCACTGGCCTGACCCTGGCAGATAGCAGCCTCCAAAACTTCTCTGGACAGAGGATGGCACTCATGCCTACTGCCTCACTACCTCCAGCAGCTGGAGCTTCTGGGCTCTGCTGTAGGATGGGGGTGGGGTTGAGAAGAGGTGAAAAGACCCAGTTGCTTTGTCCCAGGGGCAGGCACAGAGTCCTGCCTGAGAGCCCTGGCATGGGGTAATTGTCTATTGTTCATCGTCTGGTAAGCCAGCTCCCCACCTTCTTTCTGCCTGCCTGCCTTTCTGTCCTTCCTCTCAGCATCTGTCTATGCAGTATAAAGAGCCCCTCCCAACACAGTCACCAGCAATCTGCTTCCAGGCTAGTGTTGACACCCCAGCCCGCCCGGAGACCCATTTATTCTGCCACTGGGGCACAGGGCCCAGTTTTAATCATCCTCGCTCCACTGTGAGATACAGATGGTTGTATTATTAATAGTCATAATTAATCAGCATCCACAGAGGAGCTTTTCCCTAGGCAGCAGATCCTCAGGACGGGCAGCCCTGGGAGGTCCCATTCCAGTCCCCCTTTACAGATAGGGGAAGTGAGGCTGGGAGAAGGGGTGGCAAGATTCATCCGAGGTGGAGCTGGGTATGGACCCCAGCTCAGATCTCAGATCTGATAACCACCTGCAGTGTTACTGTCTGGGAATGGACTGTTCACCCCACCCACCCATACCAAGGTCCTAGGGTGCCAATTGCTGGGAGAAGCTTTCAGCACTGGGGATGGGAGGGCGGGGCTCAGGCTGGTGGTGCACTTTGAGATCTCAGGCTGAGAGTGAAGGAAGAAAAGTGGGATGGGGAAGAAAGGCCTGAGGGAGGCAGGACATAGTGGGCTAGCAGGACAGGGGGCCTGATTGGGGTAAGGGTGGGGAGGTGGCCTTGGGTAGAAGGAAAGCCAAATACCAACCATCTCCCCCTAATACACACAGATCGTGGGTCAGGGCCTGAGGTTGGCTGCTTCTCTGTTCTAAGCTCTGCATCCCAGGGACAGTGATTTAAATGCTTGCAGCAGGCAGCATCCTGATTTATGGGGCTGTTTTGGACGGGCCTAACTACATCAGCACAGAGGCAGTGAGGGGCTTCTTGCACAATTCTGCAAGCCCACCTTGCTGCCAGCCCACCTGCTCCCCTGCCTGGCTCCTGGGGCTGACCACCACTAAGGCCCCTGTGCATGCATGTGCACATGCATGCACCCAGACCCACGCCTGGGTGGGCGCACCCAGACCCACGCCTGGGTGGGCACACCCAGGCCCACGTGCTGTGTGTGCACCTGAGGCTGTCCACATCCCTGCCCACAGCCCATAAACTGTGTTAGCCCAGCATGCAGGTGTGTGCTGCTCTGGGCATGTGTGCAGATGAACACAAGTGTGCCCAGGTGCACACATGTGTGTGTCTGCCTGCACTCTGCAGGCATCCATGTGCCTATGTCCTCTGGGCTGCCTCTCTCTGTGTTGATCTATTCATGGCTCTGGGTGGTGGATGTCTGTTCGCTGTCCTGTTTGTGTCCCAGTGTGGATGTGCATTGGTGAGGGGTGTACACACGTCTGTGCAAGTGTGCCTGTGTGCATGTGTCTGTGTGCACACGTGTGGGCATGCAACTGCCACCTCATCCTGTCTTTTTCACTATGGGTGTTGTCCACACTCACATCCTTGTGTGCAACACACACCCGGTGCCCAGCATGGCTGGGCTGCCCCCGCCTGGTCATTAGGCTCATGGATAAGACTCTCTGTCATTGTAAATGAGTATAGAGTGCCCCAGCCCAGGAGTCCTGAAGGAACTGGGGAGGTAGCCTCATCTGTCCTCAGCATCTCCACCCCACCTCCATATGGATGGTGCTGGAGAGGGGAGGCTGGGAGGGCGGGATGTGGTGTCCACTCCCAGGCCCCCACACTGGGTTCCTGATCCACCCTTTGTTTCTCCCCACCATGCCCATGCACTCGCCCATATTCTGTGCCAGACTTTGAAGACAGCCCCGGGTCATGGGAGAAGCCCAGTCAAGAGTCAGGCAGCCGGGTGCACAAACCCAGGCTCTGTTGCCAGCATGTGGCCCTAGACAACCCCTCTGCCTCTCCCATCATCAGTGTTTTCCCACCTGCAAAATGGTCTTAGCAACAGCCACCTCATGGGGTTATTGTGAGGACAAAAGGGGTGCAGAAACTGCTAGAGAAATCAAGTTCCTTCCCCCAGCAGACCTCAGTCTCCCCATCTGTAAGATGGAAATAATGACCCTCACCAGTGGTCTCATGGAGGGTTTTGAAGGTCAGATGAGAAAAAGGTTCAGTGAAGGCTGCAGGGTGGCACCCATAGGACTTGTTCCAGCTCAGAGCAAAGGAGATTAAGGGTGCTCGGCACTTGGTGGCATGCAGGGCCTGGGCCAGATGCCTGCATCCAAACCCCCATGCTGCCACCCTCTGGCCTTGGGATGTGGGAAGGTTACTTCGTCCTCATCTGCATCTCTGTTATCCTTAGATTTCTCATCTTTCCAGCAGGCATGTTCATAGTATAGTATCTATCTCCTGGCATGGTGGGAGAATTCAGGAGAAATGTGTGTGGAGCTTAGCACAGAGCTTGGCACAAAGCAGCTGCTCAAATCAGCGGTATTTGTTATTCTTGTTTTCGGCCTTATTGCCATACCGGTCGCCACTCGGTCTGGAAGGACAGGTGAATGCATGGCGGATGATGCATTAATACCACACTGGGGTACCTATTAATAAGGTTTAATCTGTGTTTCCAGACTTGATGTCCATCCGTCCCACCGAAGAAGAGTTCAAGCTTTTCTTCCAGGGAACTGAGAGGGCCATGCCGAAACTGGCAGCCTCAGCCTGCAAGAGGTGCCCTGGGGAAGGAGGTAGTTGGTACTCATCTTGGCCGACTACAAAGGATCTGGCTTCTGGGACTCTGAATGCTGTGCCCCCGGCAGCCACCCAGCCCCACAATGGGAAGCCAGTGGTTACATTTACCGCTGTCTCTTTTGAGCCATATGGTGGCTGCACCACAGCTGGCTCAGAGGCTCTGAAAGAAGGCCCACAGGGGAACATGAGGTCTTACCTGAGCCAGGTGAGGACTGAGGCCCCCACTGCCAGCACTGCAGTCTGGGGCTTCCAGTTTCACCATAGTTCCTCTAAGCTGCCTGGAAGAAGGGCCTGAACTCATGAACTTCATGACCAATGGACCTGAAGTCTGGAAACATAGATGATACCTCATTAACAGGTATCCCAGTGTGATATCAATACATCATCTGCCATGCACTCACCTGTGCTTCCAGATGGGGTGGCCACTGGCAGCGAGGGGCTATTTGCACAGTTATGCAGATGGCTGCCAGCCCACTTGCTCCCCTTGCCCAGCTCCTGGGCTGACCACCACCAGGGCCCCTGTGCATAGAGCCCATGAGCAGTCCCCATCACCTGTGGGCTTCCCAGTCTGTGCCCAACTTAATGATAGCTGTTAGGGTCCAGTAGAGGCTGCAATGTCCCCATCCTAGCAGGGGCTTCACTGAAGAAACGAGGCCCTGGCACCCAGGCCAGGGCAGGGAGGAGACAGTTGGTAGACACAGCCAGGGCTACAGGGGCTCGGGGCTCATGGGGCCCAGGTGGGCAGGCAAGGGAGGAGGCAGGTCAGGCTGGAGCCAGTCCTTGAAGGACAAAGAGGATTTAGCTCACTGGAAGGGTTGGCATTCCAGAAGGACAGAAGTGTGTGGGCAAAAGTTTGGAGTCATTCCCGGGGAGAGGTGTACCCTCTCCCATAAGATGTTTGGCCTGCCCTGGCCCAAAGAGCAGAGTCTTTGCTCTCGATGGCTAGTGGCTGTGGTGGGGTGAAGCACATGGCCAGGGAATGTGGGTGACGGGGGAGGCGCACCCTCAGGCCTGAGCCAAGGGAGACCAAGTGGGCCCACACAGGCCAGAGCCTGAGACCTTGGCACCGGCTACTCGGAGATCTTGACTCGAGAGTTAATGATTCATTTGTGGCCAATTTTCTGCTGGCTTTGCCTGGAAATTCCCAAACTTGCCCCTTCCCTCACCTTAGGGAGCTCTAAGAATACAGTCTCACTTACACTTGGCTGAGAACGTCTCACCCACTATCCAGGGAATGGTTTTTAAAATTACAGCAGGTGTGATGTAGGTTAGCCATTAGGAAAAGCTGATTGGGGGGTACAGGCTGGGGGCTGGGGTGGTTTGTTTGAGTGTTTGGAACAAATGTGAATAGAATTCAGTCTAGTGTAAAGTGTTGCGACAGTTACAAATGGGAAGCTACAGCTTGACCCAGAGTAGGACTTGGCTGGGCTGAAAAAGTAATGGCATAGGCAAAGGCCCTGGGGCATGAACATCCAGGGAACGCTGAGTGATTGTGGTGTGGCTGGAGTGTAGAGGCTGTGAGAGACTTCTAGAAGTGTGGACACAACTCCCAAGTGAAGAACTCTCAGGACTTGAAAATTTGGCAGTGGGACGTGCTGGCAGTGGGGAGTCAGGGCTGGTACCTGAGTAGGGGACAGGTGTGTTTGATTTGGGTTGTAGGATCGCTTGCCCATCCCTGTCTTGATTCTGCTGGTCAGCAGACCTTCTTGACAGCCTGCTCTGTGCCAGGTCAGACCCACGTTCTGCATGGGTCCTGCACCTGTGTGGAGGCTGAACTAAAGGGAGGGGGTTACATGTAGCAATTCAGGTGTGAGCACAGGTGTGTGCGGGAGCAGGGGAATGGCTGATGACTTCAGATCCACTGGGCTCCATCACCGTAAGTCCTTGGGTGAGCGTAGCAGAGGTGTTGGGGTAGGCTTCAGGAACCCCGTGTTCCTGGCAGGCTCTGTGGACACGCCGCCTGGAAACCACTTCTGCCCTGTAATATCAGCACAGCTGAAGGAGCCTGGAATGTGTATCTGTCCCTGTACAGAGGAGGGGAGCAGACAAGGCCCAGAGAGGGGAAGGTTAATGGCAGAGCCCAGGCAGAACTCAGGGCCCAGTCTCCCAATCCTGGCTGATTGCACATAGATCCCACCACCCACCCACTCCTGCAGATCTAAGGACATTTCCCCCAAACCAGGCAAAATAGAGCTGCCTGATTGTCCAGGTCAAAACGTCTGGGTGTTTGGGGGAGGGAGGGTTCCTTTGTATCTTTCACAACTTAGCAAATTTAATTTCTTCTGATTATTTCTTGACGGTCCCAGGCGTTGGTGGTAAACAACCACTCTCCCCAGAATGTTTCCCTGTGACAGCAGCTTTCTCTGGCAAGGGTGCTATCAACACTTGGCAGGGCCTCCTCCTGGCTCCTGGCTCCCAGCTCCTGAGATCCTGAGCTCCTGAGCTCCTGGGCTCTTGAGCAAGGCAGCAAGTGAGGGCTTCTCAACAGCTTTCAGCATGCAGAGCTTGCCCTGTGTACCAGGGCAAGGACAGGCCTAGCCTCTTTGTTCCCCGCGGCAGCCCGGCCTGGCTTCAGAGCCTCAAGTGGCCTCTGGTTGTGGATGGTCCCTGTGCGGTGAGGCTGGGTGGTATCAGGTGTCTGCTGGCTCCCACAGCTCTGGTGCTCAGGTCCTTGGCATGGCTCAGTGGCAGGAGGGAGCCTGTCTCCTGAGCAGCTCTGCCAGACCTGTCTGTGGCCGAGAGACCGGCAGCATCCTGGGCCTGCGGCCTCCATGGTCTGCGTCACACTGGCTTAGGTGTCCTGAGTCAGAGCCAGGAAATGGATCTGCCATGTGGGGGTGGAGGTGCTGCTGCCCGGGCAGTTGGGGTGAACCCCAACCTCCTGCCCATCCACACCTGGAGGGTCCTGGCCTTGTGCTTCCTTCCCCTGGCCTGGCCTGAATGTGACCAGTGCCTGGAGGAGAGGCTGAAGTTCCAGCCTGCTCCACACTCCACTTCCTGTGCCCAGGCCCCTGTTGTTGGCAGGGTGGGTGCTGAGACACAGGCACCATGCTATGCTGTGCTTTTGCCTGAGTTATTCTATTCCCTTTTTCTAGAATGCCCTTTCCAACTCGTTGTCTGGGTGATTTTCTGCTCCCCCTCCAAGAATTTACACACAAATGACTTTTCTGGTGAAGGCTTCCCTGGCACCCCCACTCTGGCCAAGGCTGCCCCCCTTTCCTCTGAGCCCCCTCTCCATTGATGGCTCCTATCACAGTGTAGTATATTCACGTTTGGAGCCTGTTCGCCTGCGCAGGTGCCTTGAGGCTTTTTTCTTTGTGGGTCCTACAGGCCTGATGTGTAGTATCAGCTCAATAAAAGCAGGCTGGATTTAATTAAGGGGGTTCCTGAAGGCGGTGCTGGAGTCTCCCTTTGTTAATGGTGTGGTGAAGAGGAGGTGGGAGTTTGCAAATGGAGAGAGGCTGACTTGCCTGCCCAACCCCTACCCTTGATCCCCTCTGAGGGCAGTGCTGCCCCCCTGACTGCTGGGGACTGGGGTGGCCCCCTCCATTTCCATCCAGCGGCAGCCTTCCCTGCCCGGCAGGAGCTGGCTCCCCAGGTTGCCGGAGTGATCACTCTCCAGAAAACACCCCAGTGGAAACTGCATGAATGATTGATAAGAGCTGAGAGCTGTTTAATTTTTTCCCCCTGTTTAATGGCTATCAATAATTTAATACGCTCTCTGTATGTTTTTAAGAAATAGCACCCATTTCGCCGTCTCCGGTTTAGCGGGCTAAATGATTTAAGTGTTGGAAATGTGCTCTGAGGATGGAGGTTGAGTGAGTCGGAGAAATCTGGAGGCTGGGGGTGGGGGAAGGCGGGTTCAGAGCCAGCCACAGCATCTTGGCCTGGGGGTGTGTGTGTGTGTGTGTGTGTGTGTGCATGCACGTGCATGTGTGTGTGTGTGTGTGTGTGTGTGAAGGTGGGAGGGAGAAGGGAGGGAGGGAAGGGGCGGGTAAAAGCCAGCTCCTCTCTGCTAAGAGCAAGATAATTGCTTTTCCGGGGCCTCACTGAGCAGCAGCTGAACAGCTGTCAGCACCCCCCCTCCACAAATGCTAAGCTTTTTTTCTGGATGGCTCTGGGGGGCCCAGGGGGGCTAGGAAGGAGCTGCCGCCAGTATCACCATGGGCTGAGGATCTCCCTTCCCCCTGACATCTTTGCCCCCTCTTAAAGCTTCTAAATCACTTCTATTTTAACGACGCAGTGAGGCTGCTGCCCGGGTGGTGTCTTCCAGATGGGGTGTGGGTGGTGGAGTGGAGTGAGGGACTCAGAAGGACCTGGAGGGTCATCTGTCAGTGCTCCCCCAAACTTTCCAGATGCAGAGCATCACCTGGGAGGACTTGCTAAAAATTTAAATTTCTGGGCTGTGTTCCAGACCCATAGACTTCCATTCCCAGGGGAGAGGCCTGGGAAGCTGTGGGTTTAACAATCAGCCCAGGTGATTCTTAGCAGAGGAGTTTGGGAACTATAGAGTCCAGCTCTGTTCTGGTGCTTACAGCACCCACAGCACCACGTGGCAGCTCCCTTCTGCTTGCATGCCTCTGGGAATGAGGTACTCACCACCTCCCAAGGTAGCAGACCCACTTGTGGAAGGCATACTCTAGTCCAGAGTTGCTTCTGATGTTAGGCTGTGACCTACCCAGGTGCCCCTGTGGGCTTGGAGTTCTCTCTGCTACAGGACAGACCATGTTTCCTGGGATCTGATGTCTTTCCCTCTCCCAACCTCGCCACTTTCTGGCTTGTTTGGGCCTCTCTGCTGGGTAAGGAGCTTCCTCTCTTAGCAAAGGGTCCTGGAGGTAGAATGCAGGAAGGTGACAGGTGCTGTGGCCTGTCTGTAGTGTGTGAGGTGGCTGCATCATCCTGTTGCTGGTAAGCATCATCGCTGGTACAGTGGAGACCCTGAAGAAGGCAGAAGGATGCTGGGCCTCAGCACCGCCTTGGCCTGTCGGGGATTCCATTCCTCCCACGAGAGAGAAAACTGGCTCATCAGAGATTGTTGTGTCAGCCATAGCTCTTAGATGACCCTGGGGGGAACTGAGGGCTGAGGGGTTTCCCCAGATACCACATATCTATTTAGGACAGAGATGGAGCTGCAAATGTGGGGGCAAGATGCTCTTAGAGGGGTGGCCAGGCCAAGGCCCTGGCTTTAGGGATCAGCTGAGGCCCCAGCCAGTCACTCACCTGAGGTTGGATAGGGGAGGGCTTCCGCCTTCTCAGTCACTCGGGGCCGATGGACAATTCATGGAGTCAATACATGGAAGGATTTTGGTGGAGCCGATGCCCACTCTGTCTGGCATTACAACTCTTCCTTCTGTCTGCCTAACAGTTTCCATTGTTTTGCCAGAGGGTGTAGCATTATACTACTGCCATGGGTCTTGCAATTTTGTTTTAATAGATAAGTAAGAGGGAAGGAGTGGTGCACATTTACTGGGCATCATGGCCTACTGTGAAATGGGGAGTATAATCCCCCCATAAGCCCTGCACTCTGTAGCCCCTTACTGCACCCCCGGATTCAGCCCCACCCTCCATCTCTGTGGGAGAAGGCTGGGCCCCCAGGAGAGTATTGCCCTGTTGGGTGCTGGCAGCTGACCCATCTTGAGATCCCAGTCCCCCATCCTCCCCTGAAGCCTGCTCTGGCCATCACAGTATGGTTGGGGTGTCTCGACCCTGGGGGAAGAGGAATAGGGGTGCCACCCAACCCTGATAGAGCTTCTGCTTGGAGAACTCTGAGAGCTGGGGAGGCAGAAGAGAGACTTATACACCCTGGGGAAGACCCAGCCCCAGAGAGAGAACTGTGTGAATATGGACACCCAGGCAAGGCCTGAGGAGGTCAGGGAGGGCCTCCAGGAGAAGGTGCCACCTGACTGCAGGCTTGAGCATGGTAGGAAGGGGAAGGGCATCCTGGGGTGGAGGTGTGATGTAGCCTGTGGGGGTGCACAGAAGAGTGAGGTAGAGCCTGCAGGGCTGGGGATGGGCTACCAAGGCCGGCTGGCCAGGGCAGGGCTGACCTGATTCACTTGAGCGGAGAGCCACGGAAAGATTTGTCTTTAGTTCCATTGAAGTGTTACACCCATGCAGAAAACTGTGTATCTCCTACATTTGTAGTTTGACAAATTATCCTGAAGGGCACATGCTTCTGTAGCCGCCAGGCAGATCAAGAAACAGAAACTTGCAGACCCGCTAGAGCCCCCTGTGCCTTCTACTCACTGCCCCCTCAAGGATACCGACCGTCCTGACTTCCAGCCTGCTGTGAGTTATCTCCTGCTGCCCAGCAAACCACCTGAAAACTTGGTGGCTTAAAGCAGCCACCATTTATGAAACCTCACAGTTCTGTGGTTTGGCTGGACTTCTCCTCTTGATTCCCTTGGGCTCATGTGACTCCAGTCACCTTTGAGGGTCGGCTGGACTGGAAGGTCCAGATGGCCTCAGTCACACGGGCAGTGGCTGCTGGCTGTTGCCAGGGGAGTTCCCCACCCTCCACTAAGACAGACACCTCCCTCCGTGGCCTGCAGCCTCCCAAGAGAGGCAAGGCCAGAAATGGCAGGACCTCTTGAGGAGGCCTAGTCTCTATAACTCACAAAATGTCACTCACACCGAATCCTATTGATCTAAACAACTCTCAAGGCCAGCTCTCAGCAGGTGGAGAACAGACTCCGCCTCTTGGTAGGAGGAACTCCAGAGGACCCCTGCCGTATTTCGTCTATTACAGGCGTAGAGTCTTTTTGCCCTTCTTGACCTTTATATAAATGGATCTCCTAAGTGTATTCTCTATCGTGCCTCGCTTTTTGAGTCAACACTGTGTTTGCAAGATTTACCCGTGGTGTTGTTGGATGAAGTTGCAGATCACTCAGTCCCAAGCCTGTGCAGCAGTTTGTTGTGTGGAAACACCAGTTGACCCATTCTATGGTTGGTGGCCATTTGGGAAGTTTTCATTTTCTGGCTGTTATGAATTGCCTTGCTACAAGCATTCTAGCACATGTCTTCTGGTGAACATATGCACATTTTTCTGTGGACATGGAGTTGCTGGGTCATGGGAGAGGTCACAGGGTAAGAGACCCTTCCAAACTGTTCTTCCAAGTGGTGAGACTAGTGTCTAGTGTGTGCCCCACCAGCAGAAGGGGACTTTACAAAGACCCAGCTGAAGATGGGCTGGAGGTGCATCTTGTGGACACTGGAAGGGGCTTCCTGTGATGTCCCCTCTGCCCGCCCTGAGCCTCAGGCCCCCAGGTCGGGGGAAGTAGAGCCATGAGGCTGATCCCTCTTTTCTGAGCATGAGCTTTCCTGCTGCACTTTTTCTACCCCAGAGGCCTCCCGTTGCCTTCTCCTTTTCCCAGAAGCTGCCTTTCATGGTTGACCTGACCCTCAACAGTCAGGGAGGCCAGGGGTCTGCAGATGCCGGAGCTGGGGGGGAGACAGCCACACAGCCTCCATCCTTGAGGAGATTTGGACTTCACTCCAGCCTTGCCTTTCGCCATTGGAGGAACACTTTCCCTCTCAGGGCCTCCATTTCCTCATTTGTAAAATGACAAGGAAAAGTATCAACCTCACCAAGTCCCTTCCTTCTCATCAATCTGACCCCATATTCTAGAATCGAACAGAAGAAGGGATGGGGGAGGCCTCCTGACTTCAGTCTGCCCACGTTGTTCTGTTTGTTCACTGCACACCTTCACGGCACCATTCATCCATCAAGGAGTCTCTGTGGTCCTTGTTAACCAGTTCAGAGGACAGAGAGAAACTAGACTTCACTCCCAATGTCCAGGAGCTGGGCCTGGAGCGGGAGAGTGTCCTGTGGGAAGCGGGAGGAGGCAAGGTTGGCAGGTGCACAGCCCACTGGAGACAAACGAGCAAGGAGGGGCTGGTGAGAGAGGGCTCCACGGAAGCACTTGAGCAGAGTCTCGAAGGCCAGGGGCCCTTGAAAGACAGAGAAGTGGGGAGAAGAGCTCTGAGCGGGGCACCCAGCATGTGCCAAGGCTGGAGCCAGGGGCTCTGGGAGGCTGGGCTGACTGGAGCCCAGTGGTGGGCGGGCAGGTTTGGCTGCTGCTGTGGTCTGGCTTTCAAGGCTGCGGGGTTGCTCAGCCGGTGCCGGGGCTTCGAATGTGACGTTCAGGAGCTGCGACCTTTATTTGGCAGTGGCAGGGCAGTATCCAGTGTCTAGAGTAGCTCCACGTTGGTGGGCCAGTTCCATCTTCCAGGAGATGGCAGCCAGGACGTAGAGGTCCATGACGTGGGTGAGGAGCTGCCCGCAGGGTCAGAGCTTGGAGCTCACTGCCCCCTTTCTTGTCTCCCACAGGACTCACGGCAGCTGTGTTCTGATTTTGTACTACTGCTGGGGCTGCCGCCTTCTCCTCCAGACGCTCTCAGCAGACTTGAGTCCTGGTCCTTCGGCAGAGGCCTGAGCAGGTAAGTGGGATGGGCTGGCCCTCTGGTGCTGTGCACCTGCTGACATAGGGCAGACGGGGAGTGCGGGCCGCCCAGAGTGCATGGTGCTGTTTCAGGGGCCCAGAGGGCTGGGGAGGGGATGGGGCTTCTTTCTCAGTCTTTATTTGTTCCTTGGCCTTTTCCTCTCAAAGAAAGCCACACAGTGGAGGGTGGTGAGTGTACTGATCTGGGACCTGGACATTGGATTTTATTCTGCTGCCAACTCCCAGTATCACCTTGGGTAGCCCTTTCCTTCTAGAGGGCCTCAGCTTTCTACTGTAGTCCATGGAAATAACAGTAATGATATCCTCTAACCCGACAAGCACTTAACTGTATTCTGGGTACTGTGCAAAGTACTATAGAGTTATTACTTCTTTCAGCATCACAGCAGCCTTATGAGGGCATTGCTGTAATCACCAGCGTTGTACATGTGAGAAAACTGAACCTCACTCACTCAGGAAGTAACTTGCCCCAGGCGGCACACCTGGCTGAGCCTAGGGTCCAAGTCCAGGTCTGTGTGGCTCCAGTGCGCTAGCCACTGCCCGCTGGCCTACTCTGCCTCTGGCCTTGCTCCTAGCTTCTTCTTGGGGGTGGGGATCAGGGCAATTATGGGTGTCTTCGGAAGTGCCAGATCCTGTCCCAACTCAAGAAAAAGGGAGAAGGGCTTTTACCAGGTGACAGGCTCCTGGTGGGTCAGGGGTCATGACCCATTTGTGATGTGATGTGGCAGGGACCAGGCCTGGCCTCCAGGTGCCTCTGAGGTGGCAGCCAGGGCTCCCTCTAGAGGAGGGGTGTGTAGGCTGGATAAGGCTTTCTTTCCCTCCGCCCCTCAAATTCGTTTTCCTAAGCTTATATTAAACACTTACTGTGTGCCAATTCCTGGATTAGGTACCAACTGCAGTGCAAGGGAAAGGGGCCTGTCCCACTCTGTGCTCCGTGGAGAAACAGAAAGATCCCAGTGACGTGGCAAGCCCCATAACAGTGGCGTGGAGAGGGTTCAGAGGCTGGGGGGAGAATTCTGGGGAGGTGACCACAAGTAAGTTACAGTGTGGGGAGACAGAAGCAATAGATGGAGCAGAACCTGGCAGGATATGCATGCACACAGACATGAATGGCGGTGAGTGCATAGATAATACAGACGTGCAAATGTGCACTTCCTCACAAACGTGTACACAGACGTCGCTTCTGCATGCCACATGAATGCACACAGATAACACTTGCGTGCACTTGCACGCTCACATACACATTCACAAACTCGTGTTGGAACTATACACATACACAGGCACAAACTCTCACAAGCACACAGCATTCTGACACACACGGGGCTGCATATCCATGCACACACAATGCAGAGTGTGTCCAGCAAGAAGAGGCAGTTCAGAGGTCGATGGCTCTGCATCGGCAAAAGCTTCCAGCAGCTCCTGGGAGCTCAGCCGAGGCTGAGCTAGAGCTCTGTTTGTGTGTATGTTGGGGAGGGTATTGGGGGCTTGAGCTATGTGACTGACCATATGACTTGACCATGGACAAGCCCTTGCCTTCTCCGGGCCTCATTCCCCATCTGGAAACAGGAATCGTCCTAGTCCGCCTCCTATACGGTGGCCACAAGGATGAGAGGCTGCTGTGTAGATTGCCGAGAGCAATTTTGGGCACTCTGCAGGGCTTCAACAAATTGAAGCTAGTAGTCTCATGAGAAGAAAACAGGTTACGGGTAGAGTGGGGATGTGGGGGCTGTTCCTCTCCAGGCTTCTCATCCCCTGGGGCCTGGGTACTCTCTGAATCATGGGCACAACAGTCCACCCTGCCTGCCTCCCCCAAGGTGGTGGGGTCTGTGTCATCCCTGCGTCCGCTCTCCCACCTGCACTTACCTGTTGACTCCTGAGGAATTGGGGGCCTGCAGTGCCCAGCTTTGGTACAACAACCACATTTGACTCCCTGCCAGGAGACTGGCACATTGCCTCCATGAGTGCTCTAAATCCCCTTGAGAAGCCTGAGAAGAAGGCCTTACCGAGCAATTTCCAGATGAGGAAACTGAGGCACAATAAATGCAGGTGAGGTTCTTAAGGACACCTGCTCATAAGTGTTGGAGCTGGGCTTCGGATCTAGGTCATCAGATGTGAACATTTGTGCTCTTTTCTCCCATGATCTCCTTTCAGGGATAGGTCATTTATTACCCACTTTGCAGGTAAGGAAACTGAGGCTCAGAGAGGACAGGCCACTCAGCCAGGAAGTAGCACAGCCAGAATCGGGTGCTTATTAACTACATTGCACCCACCTCAATTCAACACTTCCTTTTCCTTTCCCTCCCTCCTTCCCAGAGAGCCCCTCCAGGTTAGAGGGGGGTTCCCAAGGAGGCTTCTGGGATTATCTGGGCTTTAGTTCTGACCTAGTATTCCCAAGCATACCTGCCATTTTCTTGCAAATAGAAAGATAGGCTATTCTCTGGGGTCTGCTTTCTAGCATGACCTAGTAACTTCCTCTCCACGACTCCTTTGTAAAGTATCCTTAGGATTGTCCTTTGGAAACTTGGCCAGCAGAAAGCTCTGGGGTACCCAAGAGGCCTGGAGGAGTCCTCGGCCTTTGGAGAGGTAGCCACTGCTTGCATATCCACTGGGAGGCTCTGTGACCTGCTAAAGGATCTGGGTGTGGGACCACAGCACAGGGAGCCAAGGTTCTGCTTGGCATGGGTGGTAGGTGCCACTATGGAAGGAAATTGGAAAGGATCCCTGGGAGGTGACATTTACGCTGGGCCTTGGAAAGAGGAGAAATTTGCTAGGTTGATGTCAAAGGCCAAGGAAGACCCAGCAGAAGGCTCAGCTCCACCAAAGTCCCAGAAAAGTGAGAGTTTATTCATGGCCCTTCGCACCTGCATCTGCACCCAACAATACCCATCAGAGTCTCCTAGAGTTAGGGCCAGCTAAATAATTTAGCTGTGGTCCAATGCTAAATGGAAATGCAGAGCCCTTTGTTCATGAATTATAAAGGATTTCAAGATGATGACAGCAGAGTAGGGTCCTTCTAAGCTTGTGGCCCTGTGTGATGGCCAGTGAAGCCAACCCTGCTTGAGTAAGTGTAGCAATTGTGGGATTTAGCGCCAAGAACTGAGTTCAAGTGCAGGCGCCACCAGTTACTTACCAGCCCCACGACCTTGGACAAGTCCTCCTCATCTGCATAAGCCTCATCTGCCAATGAGCGATGGTACCCTCCTTCCGGCAGAGGAGGATCAGTGGTGCCAGCATCTAGCTTATCCCAAGCAGTCCAGGACAGAAACTTTGGCCAGGGTGGAGTGGCAACCCTTTCCATCAGGTAGTGATGGTCAAGGCTCTCCTGACCCACCCCATTTACCTTCCAGCACTGCCCCTGCCTACCTTGGTGGCCTGGTTTTTTTGTGCTTTTCCAAATCCACCTGGCTGGGCAGTGGAGGGTATGGGGAGTCTACTCTGTTTTATTTGCAGAGCCTTCTGTCTGGATTGTTCCTTGCCCACCCACCCATCTCTCCTTGGCAGACTCACTCCTGCAGGTTAGATGTCATGGAGATTTCTTTGACCCCCAGCTCCTCCCTTCCAACCTTTGCTGTCTGATACCTTCAGTAGCTGCAATGACCTCTTGCACTGTAGAGTTCCCTACAGTGTGCAAAGTCCTTTCACACCCATCACACCCTGGAGAGCTTTGAAAGGCCCTATTCCCATTTGCTAGATAGGAAAACAGAGGCTCAGAGGTACAACCACCCTAAGTTCCTGGGCTGAGGTCAGACCCACATCGGGCGGGGGTGTAGACAGTGGCAGCAGAGAGTGGTACCTAGGCTCCACCCTTGGCCGCCTCATCTTGCAGCATTTGGGAAAACTGGCTTTTCCCTTCTGGTAGAAAGCTCGAGCCCCTGGCCCAGGAGAGGTGTGTGGGTTGCTGAAGAGGGCCTGGTAGAGCGCAGAGGTCCAGCCAGTTAGAGTAGACAAGTGCCCAGCCCTGCTTTTCCCCACAAGTGATGTGGTCCAGTTCATGTGGCTCGGTGGACTAGAGCCAGGTATACATGGCTCCAAAGTCTGGGGCAGAGGTGAGAAGGCCCTAGCTGGCCTGGGCTGCAACCGCAGGCAAAGGCTGGCCACAGATGAGAGGGGTATCGCGTCAGGGGCATGACAAACTGTTCTATATGGCTGGCTGGCACTTCACGAAAGACACTCAAAACACTCTTGGTGGATGAGTGTGGAGGATGCTGACAGATTGCAGCTGTAGACTGGGCTGAGGCGTGGAGGTTTTCCAGCTCTGTTACCCCTTTCTCTGTGGCTTCTGATTAGTGACTTCATCTCTCTGTGCCCCATTTCCTCATCTGTAAAATGGGGACAATATCCATCTGGTTGTGAGGGATTCAACGAAGTAAGCCATGGGCACTGTCACAGCCATGCCTGGAGCGTGGTTAGTGCTTTCTGGCACTTTATAGCATGAACAGTGGAGGTGGCAGCAGCGGGAGTCAGTAGGGGGTGGACTCCAGGGCTGTGGCCACACAGGAGGGTTTCCCTCCACGGAGCGGCGTGGTTGTGTGGTCTTTTAAGAAAAGGTGGAGAGGGAGATCAGGGATTGGTGTTGGACTGGATTTGGATTTCATATGAGGCAATCCCAAACAGCTGTTGCTCAGAGCTCTGTGGGCAGCCACCTGGGGCAAAGGCTGCACTCTCCTCACCAGCCCCTCCAGCCCCTGGTGTGTGGCTTTAGGCGGCCAGCATGCACACCCTAAGTTGTCAGTCAGCAGACTTCCAGGGTTACATAGGCGGTTTGGGGCTGGCCGTGAAGACCTTGAATGCCAAGCCCAACTCACAGCAGGCCTGGCCAGGGCCCAGCCTGTGGCCACACGGAGCTGGGATTCCAGGGTCCGCATATGGCATGCCTGTCAATCTTCAGCACCAGCTGAGAATGCACACCTCTCCTCCCACTGCGTGGAATCTGTGGCCTGCAGCCCAGGCCCTCCACCCCAGCCTCTGCAGCCTGCTATGACTCCAGAACCCCTACCCCAGCCTGGATCTGGGAATCGTTTGCAGCTCACTGCTTATTCCTGCCCAAGGTAGGATGCCCCTCTAGGTCAGGAGGGTGGGACTACTGTCCTGGTGGGCCCTCTGAGCAGGACTTGTGTTTAAGCCTCAGTCCCATTAAGAACTGCTGTGTGACCTTGGACAAGTTGCTGCCCCTCTCTGAGCAGCTGTTTATTGGTCTGTAAAACCAGAGGATTGGGGTAGGTCAGGGATTACAGACTGCAGTCTTCAAGGGTGTCAACAACCCATTGAAGTTGGGGCTATCCTGTTGTACAAATGAGAAAACTCAAAGCACAGAGAGGTTAAGAAACTTAGCCAAGGTCACACAGCTTATAGTGGAGCTAGGACTCAGCCCAGTTTTATCTGACACCATAATATGTGTTTTCCCTACCACAACAAACTGCCTGTCATAGATACTTGCTTGTTTGCTGGGTGATCCGTTTTGTCCATCAGCCAGCTTGGGGTTGAACACTTCCTTGTGCTCCTGCGCCGTGCTAGGCCCTGGTATCCAATAGTGAATCTTCAGTTGAGCTGGGAGAGCACAGCTCCAGGTCCGGAGGTCTGAGTAGAGGTCACAGTCTCCAGTGCAGAGTTGCTAGGTAGGTGCAGCTCTTTCCTCATGCTGCAGGAGGCAGCCAGAGAAGACTTCCTGGTGTAGGGGGAAGGTGAGTGGGGTTCCTATACAGAGTGGAAGAGTAGGGTCTTCCTGGGGTCTCTGCACAACTTGGTGGCATGGGTCAGGGCAGTCCAGCTGGGGAGGAAGATTCATTCAGCCACAGCTGAAGCAGCCCCTGAGGGCCTTGAATGCTAGGCCACAGAGTTTGGCCATGAACCTGCAGGGAGTGGGGAGCTAAAAGAGACTGCAGGGCAGTGGCAGCTCCTTTGTGAGAGCTAGGAGGGCCGGCCTCAGCCTGCAAGCTAGGGCAAGGGTGAGGTGTGGCCCAGTCTAAGACTTAGTTCACCCAGGAACTGTGGCAGCAAGAAGAGCAGGGTTGGAGGCTTGTCCACTGGCCGGACCTTCATGCTCCACCACGGCCTCTTCAGTAACCCAGGCACCCCTGCTGGACCAGGTGCTGGGGCTTTCTACCAAAAGGGGAAAGCCAGTCTTCTCAAATGCTGCAAGATAAAGTGACCGACGGTGGAGCCAGGTGCCACAATCTGCACACCTCCCCCAACCCCACCTTCCGTGGGCCTGACCTCAGCTCAGAGCTTGGGGCGGGCATTGCTCAGTGACATAGTGGGATCAGAGAGGCTCAGAGACCAGCCCAGGGGCACACAGCATTCCTCATGGTGGGTACAGAGGCTGGAGCAGGTAGGCAGCATCTTTCCCAAGAGAGGTGGGTCTGGGTCTCCCTCTGGCTGTCCCAGAGTCCTGGACATGCCTCCTGGATGGTGTCTGCTCACTCTGGTAGGAATGTGAGGTTGTAAAGAGTTTCCTGGGTGTTACTAACTGAGGGCGCTTCTCCCTCCCACTGACGTTTGCTCCCCTGGCTCTTTTTGAGCTCTGGAGTTTGTCTCTGGTTCATGAGCCACACACCCAGGCCACACACTGGGGCGGAGGACAGCCTTGCCCGTGCCCTGTGTTCCTAGGTCTGAAGCCTCAGCGACCTTGTAGCAAGTAATAGACAGTGGGTGGGGCCACAAGCATGACATCTTTATTGGAATAAAAACAAACCCACAGCCTCTCTCTCATGTTGGGAGGAGTGGTCTTTAGAAATCATTTTACCCGCCCCATTCATGGCACAGACGAGGAAACTGAGGCCCAGAGATAGGAGGGCATGCCCCAAGGTAGCCAACATGGCGCTCCAGGCTATCAGCTGAGTGCAGGGCCACCCTAAACTGTGTAGGCTACATGGGGGGTGCAGAGGCTGGCAGGGGCAGGGACCAGCAGCAGCAGCGATAGGAGCCTTCTATCTGCAGAAAGGCAGGACCGACCCTGAGGGGCCAAGGAAGCTCTGGGGACCTGTGGAGAGCCACCCAGAACTGGGACTGAGAGCTGCGCTGGAACCCACAGACCTGGCTCCGTGGAGCCGCATTTGTGTTCTGCCTCCTGCTGTGAGAGGTTCGCCACCAGGAGCGAGGGCTTATCCTGTCATCCATTTACCCAGAGAGCCCCAGTGAGGCCGGGATTTGCAGGCCCAATGCTCAGGGCTAGGGGCAACGCCTCGGAGTCAGGGCCTAGTGTGAGGCTTATAAGGGGCAAGGGAGTGAGGAAATAAAGTGGACTCAGGAAACCAGGGGCTGCCCTTTCCCTCATCAGCCCCCTCTGCCAAGGCTCAGCAGAGTGTCCAGCCGGCTCAACCATCTGGGAGGCTGCTGACCACAGGCAGCATGGCATTAGCTAGGGCCAGGGTCTAGGGGCTCTGAAGGCCTCAGGGGTCAGGGAGAACTTCCTGGAGGAGGTGAGTGCCAGCTGAGCCCCAAAGAATGACCAGACTGTGAACCAAACTGAAAGCATTCCACGCAAAGGGAACAGCTGGGCCAAGACCCTGTGGCAGCCACACTGGGGCAGATAATGGGGGCTTTGTGGAGGCTGGGATTGCGCAGGGAAAGAAATGAGGCTGGAGATGCCCCTGGGGGGTTGGAGACAGCAGAAGGAAGATGGTTATATTTTGCTTCTAACTTGCTAAATGCCCCTGAGTAGATCACTGCCCCACTTTTGTGCCTCAGTTTCCCTTTTATCTCCTCTGAGCTTCAGGCACCTGGGGAGCCACAGCAGGGAAGTGCCTCAGTGGAAGTGTCCACTTTGAGGCTTTGAGCTGGTGCCGGGGATCTGAGCTGAGGGAAGTATGGGCTTCCCCAGCACCTCGGGGGCAGTTGGCCCAGAAGGCTGCTGCTGGACCCAAGGCTTCTCCCCGGGTGGAGGAGAGCTGACCTAAGATTTCTGGGGTTTGCCAGGCTGGACCAGCCTGGGATGATGAGGGATTAGGTCCCCGGGGCAGCCCCCACTACAGACTAAGGATCTGGGTCCTAGGATAAAATGAGAGATGCGCCTCCCTTCTCTTTTCTGTGACCAACTCCCTCCTTCCTCCTTCTACCTCCTTCTCTCCTGCTGGGGACAGGGAGGGGACAGTATTTATTCCTTCCCAAGGCTGCAGCTGGCTGATACCCTGATGCAGAGGAAATGCCATGCCAGTGCCAGGTATGCTGCCGGCGCCCTGGGTGCCTGGTGCCCTTTCCAGGTGTGGCCCCTCCCCGTAGCCCTGGGCTCGGCCGGTCTATGTTTGCAGAGCCTCCACTGACCTGCAGCGGCCTCTCTGTCATGCCTCTCCTATCAGCAGAGCACCAGCCATGGGCTCCTTGGACTACAAGTCCCCGGGATTGCGCAAATCCCCCCAGCAGTTTGCACAGCAGCCAGCTCGGGCTCTGTCAGATGGCCCAGGTTCCTGCTCGGGAAGTCCATTCTTTTCTGGAATAATAAAGCAGCCACCCCACAGCAGGGGGTGGCAAGCTTCTCTAATCCTCACAACCCCTGACTCATGTCACCCTCATAATATCGAGTGGGCTGGGGCGGGGGGTGGGGGGTGGCGTTTTCCAGAGGGGGAACTGGAGTCAGAGAAGAGAAGGCATGAGACTTGACCAGGGTCACACGGCCCAGCCAGGACTCCGACCAGGCCCCTGCTCAGCCTTTTTAGACTGAGCCAGCGTTTCCTGTTCAGGGCCATGCGGGAGGTGAGTCGGGAGCAGGCCCTTTGCAGGAGCTGCTGGGGGCCAGCAGGAGAGGCCACCAGTCTCTGTCTTCCCTCTTTGGCTCCAGCTGCTTTAATTGGCTGGGGCTGCCAGTGGCGCTGACATTTACCTGGTGGGAAGGAGGGCCTCCTCCCTCTTGAATTGAGATGCTAAAAATAACCGGGCCCAGCTTGCCAGGGCCACTGCTCAGCCAGCGCCTGCCTGCCCCCTCAGCGACCTTTTCCTGGGTGCTGGAAGCTAATTGCTTTGCAAGCATGCAGTTCCTTGCGCTGAGAACTTCCTAGGGATTGGGGCAGGACGCATTGCATGCTCAGCTTCTGAGTCTAAAGAGGGGTCTCTGCAAGACCTCCCTCCCCTCCAGGTAGCAGGGTGATGGGCTCCTGCCTCAGGTCTCCCTCCCCCTTTTCTCCCTGGGTGCAGTACCTGTCCAGGTTGACTACTCCACCCCTGGGCGCTTGGGTGCCTTCTTTGAGCTGCCAGAGTTTTCCCTGTTCTAAGAGAGGGGGCTCTGCCCCTCCTTGGAGTTTTCTAGTACTCACCTCTCCCTGCACCATACCCGACCCAGACATATGCAGTGTGGCCCCGTGCCCTCATGCTGTTGTTCATTTTGTCATGCCAGCAACCAAGAGGAGCCCAGGCTTCGGAGCTGTGTGACCATAGCACATTTCCAAGCCTCTCTTTGCTCATCTCGGAAATGGGCGTGAATCTGACCTTGCAGTGTTGTTGCAGAATGAACCGCAGTGGGCAAAACATGCCTGATCAAGAGTGGAGCCCCTGGGGCCAGGAGGAGGTGTGTGTACATCATGGGGCGTTCCTTTCTCTTGCTGTGTAAATAGACCCTGGAACTCAAATAAATTAGATTGATTGGACCAGAAGGGGAAGGTCTTGAAGACGCAGGCTAAGGATTAGGGACTCAGTCTCCCTGGAAACAAGGTATGCTTGCCCATCCCCAGGGCACCTCCAGAGTGGCCTGTGTGTTTGTCCAGTTCTTGCCCTGGGTCAGTGTGACCATAATCATTTTGACATTGGCCTGCATCTCCCGGGCTTTGGGATCATTCCAGTGGAGAAAGAAGTGGTTTTCAGTGCTCTATGGTTGGCAGGTGTGAGAGCCTGGGCGTGCTTAACCCGTCCACACCTCAATTTCCTCATCTGAAAATGGGGATGGTAATACTTCCTTCCCCGTTAAGTATTGTAAGGATTAGATTAGCAACATATGCACAGTACTTAGAAAGTCTGGTGCAGGGTAACACTTGGTATGTGTTAGCTGCTACTCATAGTAGTAAGAATAGTTTAGCAGTTGGGAGTAATAACAGCAGCCACCTGCCATTTGTTTAATGATTTTTATCAGATGCTGTGCCGGATGCTAAGCACTTTACATACATTATTTAATGTCACTCTCCCCCACCTCCCAGCAACCATACACAAGGTACTGTTATAAGCTCCACGTGCCAGATGAGGAAACTGAGACACAGAGAGTAGTTGAACTGAAAACCAGAGTTCAGCATCAGCCCCGCTAGGGTGGCCGTCCAGATTGCCTGGGACCGTCCTGGTTTTAGCATGGAAAATTCTGTGTCCCAGAAACCTGTCACTTGTGGGCAAACCAGGATGGTTGACCACCCAAGGCCTGCCTGAGTCCACTGGCCCCACTCTGAAGCCCACAGGATCCTCTTCTTGGCTCAGGGGCTTGCTGGTGCAGTTGCTCGGCCCCTTCCCACACCTCATAGGTCCCTCCCCCAGCCAGATTGTGCCTGCCCATCCCCCAGGGCCTGGCTCTAGTCTCCTCTCTGGCTTCCTCCCTTCCCTCCCCTCTGCCAGCAGGAGGGGCATGACTCATGCCTGATGGGCTCTTTGCTTAAGGCTGTGACTGCCGTTGTCTGGTGGACTCTGAGCTGCCCCTCACCAGGCCTCAGTCTCCCCATTTGCACTGAGGGCTTTAGTGGCTTTGCTCCCAGCTTTCTGGAGACGTTCAGAAAACCTCTTCCTTGAAAGAGGGAGGGCAGAGCGAGCCCCTGCCCCCAGCCCTGGCCTGAGCAGTTGGGAGGGATTGCACTGGCCCTTCCGGTGCATTGATGGAGTGCACTGCTGACAAAGGAGAAAGGTCAGCAGGGGGACAGAGTGGAGTTGGTGGCGGCCTGCTAGCCTGCAGTGCCCTCCCCCAAGTCAGGGCTTCCTGGGGGAGGGGCGCAGTGCTCCCTGGGCTCTGGGTCAATTCATACTGATGCAGGCAGCTGCTGGTTCAGCGAAGCTGGGCATCCAAGCCCCCAGAGGGCTGTGGGGAGGTGCCTGAGTCATCCTTGACACCTCACTTTCCCTGACCCCCACATCCAACAGTTGATTAGGCCCCCTTAACCATCTCTGGATCTGTGACCCTCTCAGCATCCCACCCCTGCTGGGGACCATCTTCCTGCTTCTGAATCCCTGAGCCCTTACCAGCCGTCCCTGGCTTCTCTCATCACCCTGCATAAAGTCAGAATTTTGAGGCTGACGTTAAGGCCCTTACTGAGCTCAGAAAGGCTGCCCAGAGCTGCCCAGGCCTTCCCTAATATCAGCCTGCTTGTAACCTCCACCCTCCAACCCCAAGGTCATGTGAAAGGTCTGGGGACACCCTGAGTGCCAGGCCCAGCGCTGTCCAGCTGGAATGTTGGAATCAACATTCCAACCCTACCCGGTATACAGGGCTGAGCCTGCAGCAGAGCTGCAGCCAGGTGCCAAATGGATGCAGTGCCCCTGCCGTGCCCTTCTCAGACTCCCCCTTGAGCTGCCGCCATGCGGTTGCCCAGTGGATCTCATGCCCCAGCTCCCAGAGGGCAGGAGTTATCTGTCTCCCCAGCACACGTGCAGACTAAGGTCCGATGATGGCAGGAAAGAGCCATGGTTGGTGCATAGGCGCTGGGTTCATAATATGAGGGTCTGATTCCGGCTCCATCACTGACTAACCGTGTGACCTTGGGCAGTCACTTAACCTCTCGGTGCTTCAATGACATCATTTCTGAAATGTGGGTAATAATATTCCCTCCTTCACAGCATAGTGGGATTCAATGAAGTGACACTTATAAAGTGTTTGCAGGGTCCCAGAACATTTTAAGGATCAGTAAAGTGAGCTTCCATCAGTCATCATCAGGCAGGTATCTATGAAATGAGCACCGTCTTCCAAATGGGGCCCTCCCAGTTCTTTGAAGGGTCCTTGCATTTTTGCCCGGATTGTTCCCTCTTTGTCTTCCTCCTGCCCTAGCATCCCGCTGCACCCCCGCCTGACATCTCCTGAGACTCCAGGAAGCCAGCCTGCCCTAGCCTTGCATTCTTGCCTAATCCACCCCGTTGCCATGGAATGCCTTCAGGCTATGGCCAGGAGTTCTTCCCATGTCCCCCACAGCTCTGCACAGGTACGTGGACCACAGTGGGTGCCTAATAAGAATTTGTTGGGTTGAACTGATATTCACCAAGCAAAGTCACCTCCAGGAACAATGCAGCAATGACCAGCCAGGCCTCTGGGCCCATCCACAGCCCGTTGAGGACATTTCTGAGACCAGTCCTGAGCTGCTCTGTGCAGGAGAACAGCATGTGCCCACTCTGGCCTCCTTGGTGGCAGGGGCTTAGGGATAGGTGGGGGTCGCACTGGGGCTCAGCAGCCACACTGGAAGGTTTTTCAGGGGGTTCATCTCCCTCTTCTCTGAGCTGTCGTGCCTGTTTTGTTTGCCTCGGTCCCTTCCCCACCCCCACAGTTCTCTGTTAAATTGTGTTATTATATTTAAACAAATCAATTCCATTGCAGAGTTTTTCCTGTCCTAATGATGAGTTTGCAGCACAAATGCCATTGATTTCTCACAGCCCTGAAAACCAGTTGATGAATAGCACCAGGCTTGTCTTTGGAGAGGCACTTAGAGCAGCTCTGCATGGCCCCCTCTGCTTCTCCCCTGTGGTGTCCCCCTCATTCAGGACCCCACCTCCACCCCACACTCTGCTGCCCCCTGAGTTGGGGCTGAAGTCATGTGATAAAGGGAGACCCTCTGTGCCGGCCAGGGCTGGAATGTCATCGCAAGGGCCCAGCCCCTGTTCTGGTGGAACAATCATAGTGGAGATTTGTATTGATTTTGGCCAAAGGCAGGAGCGCAACTTACAGAGCAGAGAAGTGGTGCGGTGTGATCTTTGTCTTCCCTTACAAGTTCAGAGCGCGTTCCTGAGAATGGTGGCAGATAGCAGCTCAGACACCATTTCTAGACCTTGCCAGGGCTGCTGAAAGACCTTTGAGCACTGCTGTTTTAAAGGGAGGCTCCGGAGGTTTGAGAGCTGTCTGCACTGGGGAGTGCAAAACTTCCCTTTGTGAAATCCTTCAGAACCTGCAGTGTTCAAAGTCACGGTTAAACCACTACCCTGGGCTTTGACTTTCAGATCACTGCCACATGCACGGGCTTCTCTGAGCTTTCTAATGACCCCGGGGCTTGGGTGGGCAGGTAATATTGTTCCCATTTAGAGACCGGCAGACTGAGTCAGGGTAGTCACTGGAGAGAGGGGAGGGCTGCTTGTCCACTCCAAATCCTGAGTGCAGCAGCGGCTCCCATGTCTCCTCCTACAAGGGTAATACATGGCAGGGAAGCTACTCTGATCACCAGCCTTTTCGGCCGGGCTTTCTGTCTGTCTGAGCCCAGGTCCTCGTGCAGGTGTCTCCACTCAGCTGCTGCCTGCAGCATACCACACAAGCCTGTGTATTGGGCTGGAGTGAGGCAGGAGGGAGCAGCGAGGACTGTGGCATTCTGGAGAGTGCCTGCCCCACCTAAATTCCTAAAAGTTTGGACAACCCATGCCCGTAAAAGGATACTACATGGGATGAGACTGGGGGCCAAATTTGCTGCCTCTCCCCTGTTCTAATTCAAGCCTTTGTTTTGGAGACTAGAATGTGTGGCCCAGAATTGGAAATGGCTCTTCAAGGTCACAACACAAAGCAGTGGTGAGCTGGGGTTTGGATCTGGGAGAAGGCGATGAGGCCCTACAGGCAGTGTTCTCTCCCCTCCCTCAGGCTTGGCGAGGCAGTTGGGTGGGGGCAGGGCCAGGGACTATGTTCTAGGGAAGACGGGCCCCTCACCTCGGACACCCAGGGGTGGCTCAGCAGGCCCCACTTCCCTTTTTTCTCCCTTCCTCCTTCCCTCCCATGCAGACAGACCTCCTGTCCCTGTAATCAGGTTAGCCTCCTGCTCCGATGAGCTGGACCAGCTGCCTCTTAATGGCCTGTCGACCTGGCCCCCTCGCTGGCTCTGGGGTGGGGAAGGGGAAGCTAAGAAAAGAACTGTCGGTGGAAAGAGGCTGTCCACTCCCTTGATTCAGACCTTTCCACGGCTTCTAGGATCAAGTCCAAACCCTTAGAATGGCATCCAAGACTCTGCTTGCTTCTCCAGCGCCCACCCCGTGGTACACTCTTTTCCTGCAGTCACATGATGCTGTTTCCTACCTCCCTGCCTTTTCACATGCAGTTCCTTTGGCTACGTCCCACCTTCTCAGAAAACTCCTGTGCATCCTTCAAAACCCAATTTGTGCCTCTTCCTCAGGACTGCTTCCTCTGGGCTCCTGCCTGTGTACTCTCACAGCATTGGGTGCTCTGCTGATCTGGAACTTATTCCCACTGTGTTGGCCTTCATTATTCCTGGATCTGGTTTCTCCGGAGTTCCGGGAGGAAAGGAAGAATATTCCCTTCCCTCTGCACCTCAGGGGTACAGCACAGACAAGTGCTCAGTGGAAGTATAGGGCCAGCAAAGAAGAGAGAAGTAGGGGCCAGGGAAGAGAAAGAGACAGACAAGAGTATAAAAACAGCTGCTCCCAGCCCCTCACACCGCCCTAGCCTGCTTCCTGCCAGGGAGGCCATTGCTAGCAAAGCATGCCTGGCCTGAAATAGACTCATGGGGGCCTTGGTAGTACATTTTCATAGCTCAACACTAAGCACCTCCCTCCCCATTATTCCTTGGGCACTGAAGCTCCCTCTCCTCCCAGGGCCTTGCTTCTGCAGCCAAGACCCCTCCTCCAGCAGTGCCCAGACCTCGCCCCTCTGTTTCTGTTAACTTTGTTTTATAAATAAATCATATAAATAGGCTCCTCTGATTCCTCGGAGCATGCAGTGCTTAAGGACTGGGGCACTGCCGCAGGCATAATTGTACTACCGAATCCATCAGCTGCCTAATTACGATTCATTTTGCATTTATTTCTGCTAATTAAAAAGAGAGAAACTCCTAACAACTTTTACGTAAATACTATATTTGTTCTATGTAAAGATGGGATGCTAATTTGCTGGCGATTAGCTGATTATCGGATTTTATAGCTGTCACACAGGATGGCCCTGTCTCCCATTTGTACCCCGGACACCACTTGAGGCCCCTGACCAGATATGGGAGGAAGGGGTCAAGGGAGGCCCACCTGGGGGGTTTGAGGGCCTGTCTGAAGCCCGGGGTCACCAGGAGCACCAGACGCCACTGGGGCTCAGGGCGGGGTAGGGGGAAGGTGCTGCAGTCTGATTGGTGGAGCTGGGAGGAAACTGTGGCTCACTCACTGCTTCTGTCTAGATGGAGAAACTGAGGCCCAGAGAGGCCTAGCACTTCCCAGCAAAACAGTGACCAGGGACGGAGTCAAGACTGCTATTCTAGCCTGGACTCCAGTGCCCATCCCACTGCAGTATGCTATTGTCAGGAGGAATTTGCAGGGAGGTGGCTCTATCTGCTGCTGAAGAACTACGAGGACCAGACTCCAACTCATGTGGAGGAAAGGAGCACTTAGCCCATGGCCCAGACTGAACCCTCTGTGTACCCTTCTGAAAACCTCCACCTCCTTCTACTTCCCTGGGCAGCCCTGGGCTCTGCCCCACGGCACCCTGACCGCACTTAGCAAGGCTTTCTCCCAGCCTGGATGGAGACTTCCCCAGGACTGGCCTTGTACCCTGTGGGATCTCCGGACACATGTGAGGGTCTGAATTTCAAATTTTAACATTATGTATGTATGTTCATGTAACTAAGGAAAAAAATATAATTAATACATCAAACCCATGATTTCACAGATCATAGTGCTTTTGATGAGGCTAAGTTAAAAAAAAAAGTAATTGATTTAAAGTGATATAAATAATTAAATAGTTTTGGTTTTTGTTTTTTTTTTGAGATGGAGTTTCGCTCTTGTTGCCCAGGCTGGTGCTGTCTTGGCTCACTGCAACCTCCGCCTCCCGGGTTCAAGTGATTCTCCTGTCTCAGCCTCCCGAGTAGCTGGGATTACAGGCATGCACCACCACGCCCAGCTAATTTTGTATTTTTAATAGAGAAGTGGTTTCACTAGGTTGGTCAGGCTGGTCTCGAACTCCTGACCTCAGGTGATCTGCCCGCCTCGGCCTCCCAAAGTGCTAGGATTACAGGCATGATCCACTGTGCCCGGGTCAATACATTTTTAAGTACATAAAGAATTAAGATGGAACATGGACACGGCTTACAGTACCTAATAAGGTGGATTATTTGATAACTTGAGGAGGGTCTGAGAAGACCAGGTCAGGAGGCCAGGCAGTTGAGGTCAGGGTCAGCAGTGACCTGGGGCAGGGTGGGCCAGGTCTGCAGCCACCACTGCCCCATCCCATGACTGGGCAGATGGTGCCCTCAGATTGTGTCCTTCTCTCCCTAGCCCTGCAGTTGGTCAGAATTAGCCCACAAGAGAGCAGTCATTTGTCCTCCTAAAGGTAGTTTCACTGGGACTCTGTTGGGGGAGGCTAGGAGGTTGGACACTACCCCATTTCCCACCAAGCCACCAGTTGCGAGTGTGTCACTTCACATGGACATGCAGCGCACGTGTTTCCCCTGGCATTGATAGGTGAGACACTGACTGGCCCCTGCTCTCTTTCTTCCTGTCCAATCTGAAAATGCTCAGTTCTCGAGTTAAAGGGATAACAGCTTTGACAAGGCCAGGTGTTGTCTGGGTGGCCAGAGAGCTAAGGGTCAGGGTCAGCGTGGCCCATGGGCCCACTGGAGATCCTCAAGGCTTTGGGTTCCAAGGGCCCGGGTTCCAGGCCTGGCTGCTGCTTCCTGAAGCTTCAGTCTCCTCCTCTATAAGATGGGGACAGTTGTGCCGAAAGGGTTCTGAGAGTCATGTGCAAAGTGTCCCTCAAAGGAAGACTCAGTACAGCCGGCAGTGAGCCCAGTTCCAGGGGCCCCCTCGGCCACCCACCCACCCGCCGCCGCTGTGTCTGTGCCGCCAGAGATCTCCCGCTCATCAGCCCCTTTATCGCCCTGTACACAATCAGGGGAAGCCTGGAAGGCCACTGGGGCTGAGGGCAGAGGGAAAACAAAGAGAGAAAACAAAGGCACTGCTCCTAGGGGGCCAGAAGGCACCTGCCTCCTCCCCCAGGCCTGGCCTTGGCCACCCTAGCCCTCCAGGATCAAGGATAGTCTCAGAACTCATATAGGATCACCACTCTCAGGGGACCCTCAGGAAGTCAGTCCTCTCCAGGCCACCTTTTCTTATCCATAAAATGAGAGAATTGGACAACAGGCCATGTGCCCTTTGGCAAACCTTCCCCCTCTCCCCACCCTCCAGGGTCTCCTTGGGGCAGACCCAGTCCGTCTCTAGGAACCCCCAGCCCGTCCCAGGAAGTCAAGACAGTGCCCACTTCTGCCTGTGGGGAGGACCCCAGCCCTGCCTTGGGCAGGGTGAGGTAAGCAGGAGGCCCCTGTTTCCTGCCGAGATCTTGGGGCATACTGGGTACTCAGTGCGTCTGTGTGGAATGAATGAATTATTTCGTCAGAAGGGGGCCTACTCAGAGACAGCCCTAGGTTGCTGCTGCTGTTGAAGCCTCTCGGGGAAGGAGACCCTTCTGGTCACTTGAGGGAGGTGGAGAGAAGTGGTGAAGGGCTGGCAATGGCATCCCTGCCAGGCTGTCTGGGTTCACATCTTGGTTATGTGACCTTGGACTGGTTTCTTAACCTTCTGTTTCCTCATCTGTAAAAAATGGCTACAGTACCAACCTCATAGGTTGTGGTAAGATTAAGTGGATTAATTTACATAAAGTGCTTAGAACAGTACAGCTAAAGGTTAAATATCACTATCCATTTCATCACTCTTATTATGATTAGAGGAAGGCTTACAGGGAAGCACATGAAGATTAGGCATCCTGGCCTCTCCTGGGCACAGCCCTGGTGAAGGCCGGTAATTGCTGGGAGCTATAGAGTGTTCTAGGTGGGAGGGGCAGCAGTTTGCAAACAGGAACATTTCTATGTAAGCATTTCTGGTAAACTGTTAAACAGGGGCCTCATGAGAAAGGGGCATGGATTCCTAAGAATCTAGGAATTTGTTGTGATTTTTTTCTGATTCTAAATATATATTTGTAATTTTAAATAATTTTTAAAACAGGGCCTCCAAAATTGTATAAGCCTCAGGCCCTGCAGCCTGAGCCATTCCTGATTGTTTCTGTTACTGTGATTGTATTTCTGTGGCCCAGCCCTGTGCTGCCCACCTCGGTGGCCCTGACAGGATGGCCCAGCCTTGGGGTCCCAGGGACCTGTCTTCTCGCCCTACGGACAGCAGTGTTCTGTGCAGGCTGGCCTCTGAGCTGTGGTCTACACTTCACACCCCAGATGGAGGGAGCTCCGAGGGAGCAGACAAAGGAAAATGGGTACCTCAGGGAAGGTCTCTGAAGGAGTCTTCCCTGCATGTGCAGGACACACAGCCCTGTGCCCAGAGGCTTAGTGGCCAGCCCTGCTGCTCCCACTCACCCCGGACCAGGTGTGGCAGGCCAGGCCCCTTTCCCTTCCCACTCCCCCTCGGTGTGTGCCCTGGTGGGCAGGCAGGGGCGGGTGGAGCCGTGGGAAGCAGGCTGGTGAGTTGGAGCAGTCACCCCTACAGTGGTCGTTGAGTGGCTGGCTGTGCGCCAAGCTTCAGGTTCCTGCCGGGTGCAGACCCAGAATGGTCCTTGCTCTCTGGGAGCTCTCCCGGTAACTGGGACCACAAGATTTGCACCTGGAAGGGCAAGGGGTGAGCAGGGGAAGGCTGTACTAGACCCATCTCTCTCCGAGAGGAGGCAGGAGAGCCCAGAGGTCGTGAGGGCTGGACCCTGGGGGAGGACCTCCGAGAGGACGGGCCCTCGGCTGGGGGGGTGCTCCCAGGGTGGGCACTGTGGGCCCTGGCGCCTCTGCCAGCAGAAGGGCCTCTCAGCCCGGGCTCTGACAGGGACATTTATAACTCACAGCTGTGCGGTCCTGGGCCCAACTGACTGTGGTAAACCGATCTGGCTTCAGGAAGTCCCGTCCCGAGGCCACTCCCCATCCCGACCCCCACACTCTCCTTCACCTCCTGACACCCACATCCTGTTCTCAACGGGAGGGGCAGGCGGCGGGCACTGGGCTAGGGGCCCAGCCAGGGTCTCCAACCTGTGGGCAGAGTGGGAAAGGACAGAGAGCAGCAGTGAGGCCCCAGTGCTGCCGGGTGCCCACCATTGCCAGCCTCCTCTCAAAGCACACACAGGGAGGCAGAGGCCCAGAGGCAGTGCGAGGCCCCCAGGAGCCCACAGGGTCAGAGCGCCAAGAGCACAGGTTGTAGGGCCCAGGGGAATGTTCTGTGCCTCCAGATTTACCTAGAGAGGGGATTCGCCTTCTGGCCCCTGTGGACCCACTCCAGCCAAAAGGAGCCTGACGGGAGGGGCAGAGTGAACCAGAGGCCTCAGAGAATGCTGGGAAAGACGCCATTTTGGGCCCTGGGCCTTGGGCTGGCCCTCCTTTGGGACACCCCGTCCCCAAGATGCCTCGTGCCTATCCCACCTAGATCCTCCCAGCCTAGTTCAAGTGTGGGGCCAAAAATGGTCTTGCCCAGTGCTAGAAAGAGAGGCAGTACTAAAGGCTGCAGCACACCATGGCTCTGACCCCTTACATCCCTTGACCTGATACAGTGACTAGTTCTTGGGCCCCATCAGCCAGCCCGCCCCTCCTCCATGCCTCTCCCTCTCCTTCTGCACAACGTAAGGGTTGATAGACAGTAGGGAGTTTGCCAAAGCTTGGCCCAGGTTACTCTGGTAGTCTACAGCAAGATTCTAGAATTAGATAGTACCCAAAAGAACATATATTTTTGTTTTACTACTTACATTTATTAAAGTGTATCAGAAATATATAACTAGCCTATCAAATCAATTATTTCAAGGGCATGATTGCTTTGGACAAAGCCAGATTTATTGAAGCTTAAAAAAAAAGTGAGTGAAAGGTGAACATTAAATTAAGTCATCACACAGGTAGATCTCAGCTCAGACCAAGAATCCTAAAGAGCGTGGAGGAAGAGCTGAAGTTTGGGGGGCACAATCTAACTCATCACCAGGGCTCTTTTCTGCTTTAAACTCTGCATCTGGGCCTCCTCTCCCGGTTATAAGCAAAACAGCCGGCCCTGAACCTTGTAGGAGGGGCGAGGGAGTGAGCTGGTTTTCCCGAGGTGCGTACACACATAAAATGGCTCCAAGTGTTGGTCAGGGATCTGGTGAGCAATTCATAATGAGGAAAGAATTCAGGCAGGGGTCACAGAGTGGCTTTGGAAGTGGCTGCCGGCCGGCCGTGTGAGATAATTCCCCGAAGCCAGGCACGGCGCAGAGAGGAGGCCACGGCAAGGGCTTTGTA
The DNA here is from genome assembly GCF_009828535.3 of Hylobates moloch. Lineage (NCBI taxonomy): Eukaryota > Metazoa > Chordata > Mammalia > Primates > Hylobatidae > Hylobates > Hylobates moloch. The sequence continues at coordinate 73,688,929 of NW_026652278.1, forward strand.
CACCCGGCTAAAAATACCCCCGACAGCTTCTCCCTGTCACCCTGCCTGGGGGCCGTACAGGAAGGTGATGCTGTTCTGCTTTTCTTACTAAGAAGAGAAAGACAACACAAAGTCCCCAGTCCCGGAAGAAACAAAACTTATATTTATATATTTTTCAAAATCCCACTAGGAGGAATTGGCTTGCTGGTTGGAGTGCGGCTGGGCGGGGAAGACACAGCCAGCTCTGATAAATCAGGCATCCCAGGGTGTGCTTAAGTGACCCAAGAGGCCGCTGAGATTAGCTTGGCGGCAGGGACAGAGGTGGGAGGGGAGTGGATGGCTGTCTGCAGGCCGGCCTGCTCTCACACACGTCCCATCTCTCCCCCGTGTACCCAGGAGGAAGAGGAGGAGGCCCGTTGGCGTCGGACCAATGCTGCAAGGGGTGTGAGGAGAGGAGCTGCTGTTTTTCACTGAGCTGCCATACCCCGAAAGGTAACACCAGCCCCTGATGCCCAGGCCATACCATCACCTTTGCCTAAGCCTGGGCAGGGGCAAGCCCTAGCAGCCCAGAAATGCTGTGGCTGGACCAGAGCTGAGGGTTTTCAGCTGCTTCTCCCAGCCTTTCCTGGGCCTGGCTGCAGGACCTCTCTATAACTCCTTGTGTGGTGCTCATACTGCCAGAAAAGGCTTCTGGGTGTCAGTTTGTCTGTCTCCAAAATGGGGCACTGGGCTCAGGTCCTACACTTACCTCAGTTCTCAAGGATTCTGTGAGTCAGTTGTGTCTGATTTGATTGAGCCATCTTAGCAGCCTGGCTCAGTTGGAACTCTAGGGCTGTAGCCAGGGGTCCCAACCCTTGTGGATGTGGGATTCTAAGGCTACAAGGTCCACAGAGCCATGTGGGGCTTGAGAAAAGAGGATTTTCCAAAGCAGACCTGGCTGGAGATGTGCTTCACCGGGGATGTGGTTGTGGTCTCCTTCGTGGCAGCATTCAAAATTCCAAAGTTCTCCCTGTCAGCTCTGGGCAAGAATTATTATCTGCATTTTCATACCACGAGAACAAGGCACAGGGAAGTTAGTGGTGCCTGCCAGGGATCACACAGTGAGCTCTGGCCACGCCACAGCAGCTTGGCTTCATCCTATTTGCCATACCAGCTTCTATGCTTTTAGTTTGACCATACTGCACTCATCCTCTCAAGAGAAGTTCTGCTTTTGAGGCCAAGCAACCACTAGTCTGTATTGTGTGCCTGTGAGACCCATCCATCCATCCATCCGTCATCCATCCACTTACCTGTCCATCTCTCCATCCATCCCTCTTTCTTTTTGTCCTTTCACACTCATCCACCCATTCATCCCTCCACCACCTATCCATCCTTCCATCCACCTGCTTACCCACCCATTCCCCCCATCCGCCCATCTATTTACTCTTTAATTCACTCATCAAATATTCATGGACTCTCACACCAGGCCAGGCCTGCATTAAGGGCTGGGGTTTTTGTTTTTGTTTTTGTTTTTTTGAGGCAGGGTCTCATTCTGTCACCCAGGTTGGAGTGCAGTGCACGAACATGATTCACTGCAGCCTCAACCTCCCAGGCTCAAGTGATTCTCCCACCTCAGCCTCCCACGTAGCTGGGACTACAGGCATGCACAGCCACGCCCAGCTGATTTTTAAATTTTTGTGGAGACGGGGTCTCACTTCGTTGCCCAGGGGTGCCTCACAGAGCCAATTTAGTCCTGCCCTGAGAGGGTGTGGTGTGCAATGGAGTCCGACTCAGATCCCAGAGCCAGACTGAGTTCCATAAGGCAGTGCTCAAAGCCTATGTGGTGACCATGACGACACAGGGGAGGAGGGTGGGGGGATGTGGCTGATTCTGCAGGCAGACATTCGGGGAGGAGGAGGCGGCGTTGCTCATGCATTCATTCCCCAGGTGTTGACCGAGAAAGTCTGTCAGGAACTCTTTAAGTTTTGGAGATATAACAGGGAATAAAACAGACAAAACTCCTGCTCTTATGGCGCTTGTACTCTCATGAGGAGGCGTGGATGATAAATACCTAAAAAGTGAATGGATCAGGTGATGCTAAGTTTTAAGAAGGCGAATTTAGCCAGGTAGGAGCACAGAGTCTACAGTGTAGAGTACTCTTTCACAAGTCAAGGAAAGTTTTTTTTTTTTTGAGACAGGGTCTCACTCTGTCACTGTAACCTCGACCTCCCGAGCTGAAGTGATTCTCCCACCTCAGCCTCCTGAGTAGCTGGGACTACAGGCACACAGCACCATGTCTGGCTAACTTGTGTACTTTTAGTATAGATGGGGTTTTGCCATGTTGCCCAGGCTGGTCTTGAACTCCTGGACTTAAGTGATCCACCTCCCTCAGCCTCCCAAAGTTCTGGGATTACAGGTGTGAGCCACTCTGCCTGGCCCAAGAAAGGCTTCTGTTATGTTGGTCGTTTAAAAGATACCTGAATGCAGCCAGGGAGTCTGCAGGGGTGTACTTGACCTGTTCAAAGAAATGCAAGTAATCCAGTGTGGCTGGGAGGATGTCAGGATAGGAGGCGAAGTCAGAGAGATCATGGAGGACCCACTCCTGTACGCAGACAAGCGTGGAGCAGAGAGATAGCTGGGAAGCTGTTGCCCACATCCAGGTAGAGGTGATGGGAACAGGGACGAAGGGGTAGTGGAGGAAGAGGTGGGAAGCCATCAAAGGCTGAATATATTTCAGAGACCCAGCAGGCAGGCTCACTAGTGGATTAGAGGTGGAGGATTTAAAAAGACAGGGACAGTCAAGGAAGGCCCTTGGGTTTGGGACAGAAGCCAGTGGTAGAAGGGAGGTGGTTATTTGCTCAGCCAGGGACAATGGCCGGGGAGGGCTGCATGAAGCTGAGGAGTTCTGTTTCAGACACATTGAGTTTGAGATGCCTTTGAGACGTTCAAGTGGAAAGACTGAGTGGGCAGCTGGATATATGAGTCTGGAAGGCAGAGAGAGGTCCCGGACTAGAGATATAAATTTGGGAGTTGTCGTGGATTGATGGTGTTGCAAGTCGTGAGGCAGATGAGATCACTCGAGAGTGTGCGGCGCTTGAGAGGGTCAGGAGCCTGAGTGTGAGTCACGGGACACCCAGCCCTTTGGGGGAGTGAGAGTGGGGAAGGGGTCTGCGGAGGAGCTGGAGAAGGTGCAGCCAGGGAGGGGAACAGAAAGCAGGCTCTGAGTGGACAAGCAAGACTCTGCTGGGCAGTGCGTGGAAAGGACTCTGTATGCTGCAGTGGGAACAGCCTACACAAAGGCTGAGAGGCCTCAATAAACCAGCCATATTTGGAGAGGGCTGATGGAGAGGGAGGAGGGACCACACCGCCTTCCTGCCCACACTTTGGCCACACAGGGGCTAGGGGCTGTGGGCTAGCGCATGCCTGGGCCCTCCCTGTCACGCTGGCCGGCACTCCCTGACCCTGGCTGAGCGTCTTGCCCTGATGTCTGTCCACTTTCGCACTTTCTTCAGCTAGCACTACGGACCTCCCTCCTGCTTTCCGGGGCTCCTCCCCCTTGTCCAAAAACGCAGGGCTCCAGGTGGCAGGTCACGTGCTGCCCATGGGGGAGAGGCAGCTCCCTATTGAGCACCTGAGCATGGTGTGGATCCTTTATCCTAAAAGACGTGAACCTTCCCAGGCCACGAATGAGTGTCAGAGCGCCTGCTCCCAGTTAGGGGAGCTCTCTGTCTTTGGTGGGCAGTCATATACGTGCATGTCACTGTTGTGTCACGTCTCTGTCTCTCTCTTAGCCTCTACTGCAAACATCAGCAGTGCCCCCTCTAGGCCAGGCCCCGGGCTGGGTAGGATCCCAAGGAACAGGTGTGCTCCTGACCTTCCAGGAGCTCCCCACCGCTCCATCTCTCCCTTGGCACCTGAATGTACCTTTTTGGTGCTCACGAGCCTGAGCCTGACTTAGAATTCCAGCTTTGCCACCCACCAGAAGTATGTCTTGGGGCGCTGCAGCTGCCCTGTACTGCAGTTCACAGGATAGGGCACCCTGAGCCTCTGGAAACAGACCCAGGAGCTTCTGAGCTATCTCTCTGCTCTGGCTGAGGTTTGACCCCGGGCCCACTCACCCCTCCCTCCACAGCAGAGTTGTGGGTCTTGTCAGGTGCTCTCCTCCTTCAGCATGCAGCTCTAGTCCCACCTTCTCCAGGAAGCCTCCCTTGACCACTCTGAGGTCAACCAGTGTTTTCTAAGCACCTGTGTTGTGCCAAATGCAGGGCTCGAGTCAGGGTGTGCAGAGATGACAGTGGAGGGTTTCTACGCTGAGAACTGGCAGTCCAGATGGGGTGGTGGGGGGCCAGGTAAAGAACCCACACCTTCCAGCATAACAGTGAGCACTGCAGGTGCCCAGCAGAGAGAACGGCCTTGGCTTGGTCAGGAACGGCTGCACACAGTATAGCTGCCTGAACAAGGCCAGAGGCTGGGCAGGTGTGCAAGGTGTGATAGGAGCTGGGGGGTGGGAGTGGAGAGAAGAGTGTGTCCAGGCGAAGGAGCCGCGGGAGCACAGTCCAGCCCGTCTGCAGAGTGAGTGTGGTCTGACGTGGCCAGGACGTGAGAGGAGACTCGGGAGACTTTTCCAGGCTGAGAGTTGAATGGAGCCAGGCAGGGACTTGTGGACCTCCTCTCCCTCGGGAAAGTCAGGGGGAGATGCCCCTCCAACTCTGCATCAGGGACTAGGGCAGCAGCAGCAGCTGCTCTGATGATGCATGGCTCCGTGGCAGGGCAGTGGCAGGCTTCGGGTAATCTCATTAGTGTGCCCGGCAGAGGGGACGAGTAATCCCGTGCCTTTAGACTCACTTTTCTTTAAGCCTGTCCCTACCCATTCTCTCCCTAAATCCTTGTACTGCTTTGGTGACGTCAGGCGGGACTGGACTGGACTTACCTCCATTGAACTGATGGGTAAAACAGGGTTAGAGAGGAAAATTCTTGCATGATGCCATAGCTCACAAGGGGCAGGAATTGCATCCATCCGACTCCAGAACCCGTGCTCTTATAATCCTCTACTATCTCCCAGACTGTCTTAGACTATCCAAGCTTATAGACTGCCTCTCCACTGGCCTCATTTTGCAGGTGAGGAAACCGAGGCCCAGAGAAGGTAAGACACTTGCCTAGGGCCACGCAGCAAGTCAAGGACAGAACCGGCACCAGAAGCTCACCTGGCCTGTTTGTGTCCCCACCCCACCCCACAGGCAGGCACGGGGATCCCCCTGGTCCCTGCCCACTTCTGCCTGGAGCACCCACTGTGCTTGGTCTTCCTGCAGTCTTTGGCACCGGCTCCCGTAGAAGGCACCAAGTTCCTCATCAGAAGGCTCCATTGTGCCTATTGTTTAAATATAGATTACTAATGAAATGCCTTTTCATTGCCTTCCCAGTGAATAGTTTCCGTGTAAAGTTAATTTGCAGTGTTATGTAAATTCTGTTTAACTTCAATCAAGTTTCTAATTATGTTTTTACCGCAGTAATTCCCATTTGATTTGTCATCTCCTGTTAGGTATTCAATGTTCGGTGGGCGGGCTTGCTTTCCGTCTGCCCCTCGGTTTTCCAAGGCCCTGACCTCCTCTCTGCCGTGTGTCTGTCTCTGTGGCTCCTGGCTTCTTCATCCCCTTCGGCTTCTTGGTGGCTCATTTCCCACCTCCTCACCATCCCTCCATCTATCTCCTGCCCTCCTCCTTCCTTCTTTCTTCCTCTTGCCCAGCTGCACCTTCTTCCCCTTGTTTTCTTCTTCTCTGTCTCCCCTCCTCCCTCCTTCCTGCCCTCTTTCCCCCTCCCCGTCTGTATCTTCCTTCTCTGTATCTTCTTTCTGTATCTTCCTTCCTTCTCTCTATTCCGCTCATGCCTTGCCTCTCACTCTTCCTCCCTTTCTGTGTCTTTCTCCACTGCCAAGACTCTCTCCTGCCTCCTCTGCTCACCTTTCCATCCCAGTGCTCTTCCTCTCCTGAGGTCGTCTCTCTCTCCTCCTCTGTAGTAGAGCCTTTCCCGAAGCTGCATTCCGGAGTGCCCGTGACAGAGCCTTCGAGGTGTGCTGGGCTGGGGGCTGGGGCCACCAGAGGAGCCCTGTGCAGCCCTGAGATGGTGGGGTGGGGGATTGGTGAAGAACACAGAGTCTAGGGTTGGGGTCTCCGGGTTCAAATCCCACCCCACCCCTTGTTAACTTTGTGACCTTCAGGTTAGTTCACATTGATTTCTGTGCTCCATCTGTAAATGGGGTGATAATTTTACCTACCTCCACAGTAAAGCCCTTCCCGAGGCTGCATTCTGCAGCCCTGAGACAGTGGGGTGGGGGATTGGTGAAGAACACAGAGTCATGGAGTTACTGTGAGAAGTCAGTGAGATAACCTATGTGAAGGGCTTTAGTGGAGGGAGGGGCTTGGCCAGAATTAGCCTTTTTTCTTTCTTAAGAGACAAGGTCTTGCTCTGTCACCCAGGGCGGAGTGCAGTGGCTCACTGCAGCCTTGACCTCCCAGGCTCAACTGACCCTCCCACCTCAGCCTTCTGAATACCTGGGCCTGTCGATGCATTCCACCATGACTGGCTAATTTTTAAAATTTTTATTAGCGACAAGGTCTCACTATGTTGCCCAGGCTGGTCTCAAACTCCTGGGCTCAAGCAATCCTCCCACCCCAGCCTCTCAATGTGCTGGGATTATAGGTGTGAGCCGCCACACCCAGCCCAGGAATTAGCTTTTATTTGGGAACTCTTGGCCATGCCTTTCATTTTTTGCGGCCTTCCTGAGATGCATCTGCAGTGAGTTTCTGGAGTCCTGGGGCTCAGGTCTGAGGCCAGGGAAGGGTGGGAGCTGGCTGCAGACTCCCATAGAGCTGGCATTTCCCGCTCCCCACTCTCCACCCCTCAGTTTCTCCCCTAGAGCAGGGTCTCAGCTCTGCCTGTCAAGAGACGTGGCCTCCTTCTGTCTTAGTGGGCCCATCTCAGGCTGTGAGGACAAGTCTGCCACCCTGGGGTAGTAGCGGAGACATAGATCCCCAGTGCTGGAAAAGTCCTCAAGACTCTGGCCCACAGACCTTTCCCAAGCAACAGACCAAAAGCAGAGCCGCTCCTGCTGAGTTGGACTAGACACCCCCTTCTTCTACCCTCCCTCACCCCCTAGACGCCCCAAAGGCTATAATATACCATGGACTCCAGCTACAAAACCACTGGTCCAGGTGCAGCATGTTGGCAGCTCTGCCATTGATCACAGGGACTTCTCTCTGAGCCTCGGCTCCCCTCCTGTGTGGCTCCAACATTGGACTTTGGGATTCTCCCTGGGTTTGGGGATTGTCCCTGTAGTCAGGGAACGGCTGGGTGGCCACAGTTTCCCAGCAGACATCTGCCCTCTGGGTGGGGAGCGCGGAAGGAAAACACCAGACACAGGCAGGGCTGGGGCTGGGCGGGTGCTCTGCCCCCTCCCTCTGCTCCCGCTTCCTCCCCCACTCTGCTGGGCTTCCCACCCAGCAAGCCCCTGGCACATCCAGGAAGCAGAAAACAAGTGCTTGGGGAGGACATTCTTCTGGGTGAAGAAGGGCAGCCGGTCACTTGTCCTTCAGAGACACAGAAGCCTGGGCCACATGACCACCTGACCCGCAAGTGCCTGTGCGTGTGTGTAGTATACGTGTGTGTGTGTGTGTGTGTGTGTGTGTGTGTGTGTGTGTGTGTGTGGTGTGTGTGTGTGTGTGTGTGTGTGTGTGTGTGTGTGTGTGTGTGTGTATCCCTGTCCCTGGTCAAGGAAACCTTAGCCATCACGTGGCTGGTTTCTCTTGCTATTTGTCCAAGTAAGCAGTTCAGGCCAGCTGCAGCCAGGAGGCCATGACACAGAGCCAGGGAGAAGAGCCACATTGGTGTGGGTGGTGGCAGCGTGGATCGCCATGGGCATCAGGGAGCCCCTTGCTGGATCCTAGAGCTCTTGGGCCTCAGAATTTGGTATGGGGAGGCCTGGGCTGGGGAATGGCCTTGCTCTGATTCTCTGCCCTCCCTGGACCACTGACCTCCCTGCCCCAACCCACCTGTCAAGAAAAGGCACAGAGCTTGATAACAGAGAACGCTCCCAGCCCTAAATGGAGAGGGTGGGCACCTTCTGACCAGGGGGAGCCCAGAAAGACAGAGTCCTCACCAGAGAAAGGGGCACACATGGGCACAACCACTGTGTGTATGGCCCCTGGAGTGTGCTTTAGAGCCCTGGCCTCCGTGGCAGGAGTGTGGAAGCCAGGCCTCCCGTGTGCATCCATCAGGCCACTGAATTATTAGCACCTACTGTGTGCCAGGACCTGGGCTAGGCAGGGATAGGGGTTGTCAGAACACAGACCTTCTGGAAACTTCGTCAAACCCTCACCTCTGTGATATATTTTCTTCCCATTGGATGGAGTTACTGTGAGAAGTAACTTTCATTGCAAAACCCCTGTGATCTTGTCATGAGCTGGCCATTTCCCACCCCACTGCCATTCCAGGAGGATGCAACCCCTACATTGTTGCAGGGCTCAGGAAGAGCAGTGAGAGGCACCGCCGAGCCTCTCATGGACCAAGCAGGTGTTTCTAGCCAGGGAGAGTGTCCCCTTCCTCTAGGGAGGTGTGAACCAGACCCTGGGCTTCCAGAGCAAATGTGTGCATGTGGGCAGAACACAGAGGCCCTGGGCTCGGACACCTGGGGGCCTTCTCCTAGCCCACATGGGGAGCAGAGCACCAGGGGAAGTGGCAGCTGCAGAGTGGGGCCTCCCCAGGCCTTCATTGAGGTTTGTCAGCCTGAATACTGTGTCTTGCATAGATGACACCATCCCTGGGGGCCTGGAGGAGAGGAGGGCTGTGGTGGCTTTTTGGGGCCATGCTTCTGAGAGCCCACCTGCATTCATGTGTCTGTTTGTCCCCCTCCTCCCTGCTTCTTCCCTCTTTCCTTCCTTTGACAAACATTTCCTGGCAGCCAAGTCTGTACGGGGCCCGCACTCCACAAAAGATACATCCCTCACCCTGCATGATCACGGCCGAACTGGAATCCAGCAACATTCCAGGGCCAGGCCCAGGTGAGGCCTAGGAGAGAGCTGGCTCTTGGCTAAGGGGCAGGGCATGGCTGACCCCACAGGCTCTCCTGGGTTCTCAGGAAGCTTAGGCGTATTTCCCCAGGATAGGCCAACGGCAGAGCCCACCAGGTGCCTGAGACAAGGGGGTGTAGAGAGCCGGCATCAAGGCCACACAGAGCATCATCAGACCTTGTCTCTGTTGTGATGAGATCTAGGGTATTCAATCTGGAAGAGTCCCACAGGCTCGTGTGCTCAGGCTGTTCTAGGAAACGCCTATCCAGAAAAGGGGTGGAGCTGGGTGGCCAGGGCTGAGGGTGACGCAGGTCCGCCTCATGCCACCTACAACTGAATGTGGATTCTGGGCAGGGGTTTTTATAAAGCTGCTGGGTCAGCATCCCAGAATGCTGCCTAGGCCTGTATGTCCCCAGCCTCAGCTTGCGTATCTCTGGGGTCATGAGGCTTACTACTGCCATCCTGTAGCTCCTCCTGGGACATGGGGTCCTGGCCTCCCACCAGGCTGACGCTGACTTCTGTCTTCCACCCTGCTTGTCTTACGGCCACAGACTTTAGGCCCTTGACAGTTTCCGACTGAGTCCCTCCCAGGCTTTCCTCCCTGCAGGCAGAGCATCAAGCTGGGTTTGTACATGGCCCCGCCAGCGCCTGTTTGATTGGGGTAATCTGGACAAGTCATCAGTGTCCTGTGAAGGCAGCCAGGGTGTGGCTTAAGTCAGTTCCTGCCTAAGCTGGGCTGACCCACCTTCTCACCACTCAGGAGCTCCCGGAGCCAGGAGGGACTGCTGTGAGTTTGCCTTCATGAGGAGGCCCTTGGGCTGCCTTTGGTACAGGCAGGAGACCTGGATCCCTGCTCTGTCCCTGTCTCTGTCCCTTTCCCTGTCCCTGGGGTAATCTCGAGCAAGGCCGGGCCCCAGGCAGGCCCACACCCCCTCCCATCTCTGTTCCTCCCCAGCACTAAGCCGAGAGGCTTTTGTCCCTGGTGGGCCCTCGGCCAGCTGGAAGTCCTCCTTGCTCTCTGGCCTATTTGCTTTCTGAGTCCCTATGCCCTGGGAGAGCATGAATGGGCAGGAGAGGGGACTGGAGAGGGCCGAGGGCCTCTGTTCAGATCTCTGCCCCCATTGGGTAGGGCTGCCAACCTCTGCACTCCCACCATACCCCCAACCTGTGGACAGGCGAGCCTCCAGTTCCTGAGGCCACAGGGAATGGGCTGGATTCACCTGGAGGCCATGGGTAGCCTTGCAGCCCCTGGGCCAAGCTCCCCTCCCATCCAGACTCCTCCAGACACTTCAAGGGTTCAGGCATGCCAAGCCAGGGTGGGGTGAAGAAGGGGTCTTTCTCTAGGCGCTGTGCCTCTGGTTGACATCACGTTGTCCTCATGTGGGGCTGCATGGCCCCGTGGGGTGGCACACCTTCTGCAAGAGCTCGACCTCCAGGAAGTTCTGCATTCGAAGCCTGAACTTGGCCTTGCTTCACTCTTCCTCTCATCCTGGTCTCTTGGGCATGACTTCTCCCAGGGGACACTGCTGTTTGCTGAGTTGGAAAGGCAGGGATTCAATCAGGGGCCCCCGATCAGCTGTGTCTGAAGCGTGCCCTCCTGGGAAGAAAACCCAGCAGCACTTTTGTCGAGGCCTCACACTGGAAAATGAACGGTGGGAGGCCTAGAGGTAAGGGGCCAAAGGCCACTAAGCAGGCCAGCGGGGCCTGCCCACTCCAGCCCCCAGAAAACATTGGTGCGTCTGAGGAGGCTTCCTCAGCCCTCCCTCTCCCCTGGGCTGGGTGGGGCCAGTGGGACAGGAAGCCAGGGCGGGCCTGGAGGATGGGGCTCAGGGTGGCCTGGGCCTGAGCCAGGGATGAGGCGAAACCCAACCCTGGCCTGGCCCCGGGCCGCAGCCGTGCAGGTCACTAGGCCTCGGCGAGTGGCCACCCGCCCACCCAACAGGAAGCCCTGCCCAGACACCACCTTTGCCCCACCCCGTATTCTCTACGGCTGGCACTTCTCCTATTTCCCATGGGAGCCACTGCCAGGAATCGTGCCCTCTTGAGAAAGGAAGCCTGACCTCGGGCCGCCCTGCCTCTGGCCTGCGCTGACCCCCTCCCTGGGCCTCCCCGTGGTGGTAGCTCTGGGCCCACACCTATCTTCACCCCCCACACATGCTAATGACTTATCTCTTCTCAGACACAGCCTGTGACCCTTGGGGACCTAGCAGGAGAAACCTCACAGTGGGGCTAGGCCTGGGAGCCAGGAGGCTGGGGCTCTTGGTCTGGGATCCTCCACCAACCTGCTGGCACACCTGGGCAAGTCACTCAGCCACTCTGGGTCTCATCTGTAGAAAAACAGGGAGAGGCAGATGCTCTGCCCAGCAATGAGCATCTCATGGGATAAAGGGTTTGGGGTAGGTTGAATGTGTGCCCTGTGAAGGCAGCCAGGCTTGGAGGGTGATAACACAAAACCTCCTCATCCACCCCTGTCTGCCTGGAAAGGAGCCCCTTCTTCTCTCATCTCCCAGGAGCCGGGTGACGGAGCATGCCTCCAAGTCTCAGCTCTGCTCAGGGAGCTGCTCCAGAAGCAAGGATGGGGCTGTGCTGAGGGGCAGCCTCTCCCACCACCCTCCCAACCCTGTCCTCTTCCTCCCTCCTGGTGGGTGCTCTCTGACCCATGACCCACCTCCCCAAGCAAGCCCAAGCCCACCTCAGTATCAGCAGGGGTAGCAGCTTAGGGGATCAACTGTGTCTTAAAGGGGGCCAAGCAGAGGGGTCAGGGCACCACGCGGAAAGACCAGAGTCGTTGTGACATTGGATGGGTTAAGACAGATCCGGGGCCACCTCGAGCTCCTGGGCGAGCTGAAAGCTTGTCAGCAGCAGGGAAGACCAGGCACCACCCCTGCCATGGGGTGGCCACAGCTCAGACTCTGGTGGCCTTGGACACATTGCTGCTCTGAGCTTCAGTGTCTGTATCTGGCAAGTGGACCTTTTGGAGCCAGTGTCTTAGGGTGCGGTGAGAAGTCCTTAAGATTTGGGGACACAGTGCTGGGCCCCCTGCGGCCCTTCGCTTTGAATCAGCCTTTTCCCTGCGAAGGAAACGTTACAGGTCAGGATTAGGACTAGATTTCGTAGGCAGTGGGGAGCCACTTAAAGTTCTTAGAGGAGTAGTGAGTTCATGGGGAGAGGAACTGGCAGCAGAGAAGCTTGGCACAGTCATCCAGTGTTGGGGCCCTGATTCAAGAGGGGTCACGGGGCAAAGAAAGTTGGCCCAGGTGGGTGTCAGCACCAGCTGGGCTTGGGAGGCCTCAGTTTTCCTCCTGTAGCTGGGTACCTGTCCGCAAGGCTGGAGAGGCGCTGCTCGAAGCCAGCACTGAGGCTGGCACCACCACTCCTCCTTCTTCCTCTGGTGCCCCTGAATCCCACCGGCGTGGGGTTGTCTGGGTTTCCCTCTCAGGCCTGGGTGGGCCCCACTGCTCCTCCCTCCCTCCATGGCTTTCTAGCTCTGAATGGGAGTGGACTCCGGAGGCTGCAGTGGGCTGTGGGATGTGAGCCAGGGTGGGGGCATTGGCGGTGGGTGGAGTCACGGGCTGGGTGGCCATGAGTCAGGAATTGCTGGGCCTGTGTGTCATCTGGCTGCGTGCTGTGCTGGCTCCTCCCGCCTGTCTGCCTCATCTCACCCGTCGCCATCTGGGCCCCCTGGGCTGCTCCACCAGGTGATGGTGCTCTGCTCTGTTTATAAGAGATCAAAACATAGGATGGAGTAGTCAGGGGACCTGGCTCTAGGGCCCAGGCTCCCCCAACACCAAAGGTGACCTTGGGCAGGTCACCTTCCTCTGTGAGCCAATTTCCCCCATTGAAGAGTGGATATTAGGCTGGCCAAGGGATTTCAGCCACGGCCCCAGATGAGATCTGAGGCAGCTTTGAAAGATAGCCCAGCCCAGTACAGTGGCTCACACCTGTAATCCCAGCACTTTGGGAGGCTGAGGCAAGAGGATCACTTGAGCTCAGGAGTTTGAGACCAGCCTGGGCAACATGGCAAAACCCTGTCTCCACAAAAAATATAAGAAATTAGCTGGGTGTGGTGGTGGGCGCTTGCAGTCCCAGCTACTTGGAGGGTTGAGGTGGGAGGATCGCTTGAGCCCAGGAGGTCGAAGCTACAGTAATCAGAGATTACACCACTGCACTCCAGACTGGGTGACAAAGTGAGACTCTGTCTCGAAGAAAGAAAAGAAAGAAAAAAGATAACCCACCCCAAACAAGTTCAATCACATCTCCGGGGTGGGGCCTGCGGCCAGGCTTGAAAGCTCTAGTCTGGATGGCCTCCGACGGGCTGCTTACTCCACCCTCCTTGGATCCCCAGGCAGCACTGTGGGCTGGTCCATAGGTTCTGGAGCCCAGAGCCTGTGCTGAGTACAGCTCTACCACTTTCTAATACTGGGCAAGTAAATTCGTGCCTCTGAGCCTCTGTTTCCTCATCTGTGGGATGGGGCTAATATCACCCACCTTATAGAATCTGTACCAGCGTCAGCCACCATGTTCTTTGATCTAAGCCGGTTATGCATCACTGCTGCCTTCACTGCCCATTCATTCTTCCAGAAAATATTCGGGGGTTCCTAGACCTGCCAGCCTGGTACTGGGTGCTGTGGCAACAGGAAGAGGAAACCCACCATGGGGGTCCAGCCTTTTAGGCCTTTCCAGGCCCCCAGAGGATGGGTTCTGTCTGTTGATGGGCAGGTGAAGGGTGACTCCCCTGAAAATCTCACCGTGTCGCTGGACTGAGGGAACTCCTCTTTCCAAAAGAATGAGACCCCAGATTCAAGGGAGAAGAAGGGGCATCCTAGAACTTCCCTGACAGCCTCAGCTGGGAAGCCCCTGGGGAGGCCCTGAATGCCTTCTGGGGTGGGCCCTGGGCCATGCTCTGGGCAGATGCTGGCTCAAACAGGGCTGGTAGTAGAACAGAATAAGGACCCTCCTTGTAGTCCATCACTGGGCTGGACTGTGTCCTCCATCCCATGGTCCTCCTAGTAGCCCAGGGCACTGGCAGGCATTGTTCCTCCTGCTTGGCAGATAGAGAGACAGAGACTTCAAGGGATGGAGGAGGCACTTGCCCGGTCAAGGGCTGGATTTGAACCTCACTTCTGTATAAACAAAATCCCAGTGGGGAAAGTCGAGCTTCCCTGGGAATCTGCGCTGGTGGGACTAAAACGGATCAGCAAACCTGTCATCCCCATTCTTCCCTGGCCTTCCAGCAGGTCCCCTGCAGACCACCACTGGCTGTCCTTGCGGCAGAGAGCTGATGTTCCTGTAGATAGCAAGTGCTCCTGTTGGCTGGGCTCTGAAAGCCAGAGGTTGAACCATGCACTTGTCACCCATTAAACCTTCTCCCTCCTCATGACCCACTGAAGAAACTGAGGCAGAGAGAGGTGCAGGGACTTGGCTAAGGCCATGTGGCTTGTGAGCCGGCCAGGATTTCATCCAGGCCTGGGTGAGGTTAGAGCCCATGCCCAGACCCGCCACCGCCCGCTAGCAAGAACAGGACTTTCCTTTGTCCGGCATTTCACTTCAGACTGGCCTGGCCCACGTGTGGCCAGAATCCCAAAGGGATGCCTGTTTGGGAAGCGAGACCACCAGGGGGCTGGCGCCTGGCCCAGGAAGGGGGTCATTGAGAACACTCGGTGCTCAGTGGTTTGTGTGTGCCACCGACAGTGCCCGTGCCCTTCAGCCCCGCGACCTTCCTGTGCCAATCATGGGTATGATGTCAGTTCATCTAATCCTTGAGCTGCTGTTAGCCCCAGATGAGGAAACAGACTGGAGGGATAAGTGACTTTCTTGTGGGCCAGGATTGGACCCCCTGGGTCCTCAGTTGGACGTCCAACACCAGAATGGACCTGGGTTCCATTCCGGTCCACAAACCCCTTTTGGGTTTGTGTCCCCTTCTCTGTAGGGTGGCAGGCTTGCACTCAGAGCTTCCCAAGGACCTCCAAGGACTCTCCTGAGAGCCTCTGCCAGGCCCATTTAATGCTGCAGGGCATTTAGGATTGGGGGTCTCCCAGAGGTGGGATGGGGTGCCCTCTGGGGCAGCCCTCAGAAGCATAGGGCCAGGTGGTTGGCACCAAGCAGAGGGGCAGAGGCAAGAGGCAAAACTTCTAAGAGAGGCCACCAGCAGGAAATTCCACTTAGATCCCTGGCATTGGGAGTGGCAAGGGCCCAGGTGGGTGCCAGGGGACCCAGCTGGGTGCCCCTCTAAGCAAGACCTCGGTCCCTGGAAAAGGCATGGCTGTGCCCACCCTATGGGGCCTGATGAGTGGTGGGTGTGGAAGGGAGTACCTGGCACTGATTTTGCACCTGGAGGATGCTTGACACCTTGGGCTGCTCTTGTGGAAGAGGAGGTGAGGACCCTTTCCTGGGAGCAGGTGGTTCTATGAAGCCCAGCTGTGGGGGGCTATGAAGCCCAGCTGTGGGGGGCTATGAAGCCTCTCCTGAGTCGGTCTCGGACTCATCTTCCCAGATCCCTGGGTCTTTATCTCTGTGATAGGGGGTTCAGTGCCCCCATCCCAGGCAGGACCCCAAGTCTACACTGGGCAGCAACCCTGAGCCAGTGATAATAATGACTTATGGCCCCTGTTTACGGAGCGTTTCCTGTGCACGTGCATATATGGGCCTAATCTTGTTATGTCCTTCAACAACTCTGTGAGAGTAGTGACTCTTAGTATCCCCCATTTTACAGATGAGGAAACTGACCCAAGTTCCTAGCCCAGCATCACGCAGCTAAGTAAGTGTCAGAGCTGAGGCCTCTCTGATGCATCGGAACCCAGAGAGGCCACCATTCTATGCTGTGCCCTCATCCCTTGATTAAAGCAGAAATTGTTCATTTGGTGACTTGGGGAGAAGGGAGCCCCATCTCTCTTCCTCGGGTTTGAGTGGGCCACTTGTCAGAGCTCAAGGCCTCTTTGATTGCTTGGAGGTGTTGGCTGGGGCAGTCGGGACCGCTTTCCCCCTTCCTTTCCAAGTTCAGGGTCTGATGCAAACTCAAAGGAAAGGGAAGCCAGTCCGTGACTGGGCCTGAGTCATTTGTTTCTGAATCCTAGTTTGAATCCTAGTTCCCGTTTTTATCATAGTGTGATCTTGGCTGGGCCCTTCCCTCTCTCTGGTCTCAGTTTGTCTCTTTGTTCAAGTCTAGCACCAAGGGGCTAGGTTGGCAGGGGCTGGAGGCCAGACAAGCCACGCGTGTGCACCACCAGCCAGGGCACGGCTGAGGCAGGATGGGCAGAAGTCATTCCTGGGGCCTGGGCGATGCTGCATGAGCTCTTCCTCCAAGAGGAGGTGTCCCTCCAGCTTGGCCCTGAGAGCACAGTAGATCAGGACTGGACAGGGAGCAAGGCCTTGGAGAGGCCCCCAGGGATGTGTGCATGTGCCTCTGCCCCTCGAATGTAGCTGCGCCCTGCTCACTGATGCCCTCTGCAGCTCTCTCTTCGGCCCAAAGCTCTTCTCCTCCAAAGCCTCTTGGCCTTTGCCCAGGGAGAGGTACCCTCCTGCCTGAAAGACTGCCCAAGGGACGGTGGCCCTGACCCCCATTTTGCTTCCAGGCCAAACTGGGCAGGCCCGCCAGCACTCTGTGCACACGGCCCTAGTTATCTGAGGATTACCCGTCTCCTGTGTCTTCCGCACTGGCGTCACAGAGTGTGTGAGCACCCTGGGGAAGCGCAAAGGCTGGGCAAGTGCTGGCCTTTGGTGCCGTCCCCACCCCTCCCACCCCCACTCTTTACCTCTTCTCCTTCTTTTCCTTCTCTGCCGGATAGCAGGCATTGTCATCGGTTGTTTTTAAATAAAGAAATGAATGAATGAAATGAACAACTTCTAGAAGTCACTTTATAGCCCCGTTTTTAAAATGAGGAAACCAAGTCACAGGGATGTCAGGTGGGTGGGGAGGGTAGTTCAGAGACCCCCCCCCCCACTGCTTTTCCCCAGTTCTCACTCTTTGGGTCCCCACGGTGCCAGGTTGGGGACCCCAGGTTTGCATGGCATGTCCTCTGGCCACAGGAACTTCCCCCACACAGAGGTGTCCTGAGGGCCCAGCATCAGGTGCCAGCCACTACTTCCCACGATCTCAGCTTGCCAGGCCTGCACTTCTCTCACCTGGTGTTCCTGCCTTCCCAGCAGGTCAGCCCAGAGCTGCCTGTCCTCCCTTCCCTGGCCACTTTCGAGCCTTCCCCATGGGAGAGAGGAAGGTGAGGGAGCCGAGGGGCATGTGGCAAGGAGCGGAAAGCAGGCCCAGCAGGCAGGCTGGGCTTCCAGGGCTGGGCGTGGGAAGACAGTGCCTACTGTCTGCTGGAGGGCATCCCGGAGCCTCCTCATAGGAGGTGAAGATCAACAAGATGATTGAACCAAGCGTACCTTGGGACTCTCGGCCAGCCCTGCCCAGGACTTCCCGCAGACCCCAAACTACCAGCTTCCTAGATCCTCATTCATTTCTGTTCCTTGAGACCAACTGCAGTTACTGCTCTTCGGTGAAAAGATTGAGAGGATATGCAGTTCTCCCAGAGCACCAAGTCCCTGGGTTCAGCTCTGCTGTGCCTAGAATGAAGACTACCAGGTCCCTGCCCTTATGGGCCTCGAGGCTGAAGAGATAAACAGGCACCTAATTTTAATTATGCAAGCGAAAAGAAACACCAGCATGTCTGGAAGTTCAGGGAGGGTACCTATCCCTTGGAGGTGGCTCTCAGAGAAGGCAGCATGGAGGAGGTGGCTCTATGAGCATTGAAGGATGGATAGGGTTCCAAAAGACAGTGACGAGACATAGAGCTGCACAAGGTGGCATGTAGGGGACTGCGGCTCCTGTTCTGCCACTGTGTGATGCGTGGCCTTTGCTCTCTGCTGAGCAATTTTTTCCTCTGTAAAGTGGGACCTTACAGCTCCCTGGTGACAGGATTGTGCTGAGGATGGAGTGGTGGAGTGGGGCAGTGAGAGCTACCAGGGTTATTGAGGAAGGAGCCTGGCAGGTGGGAGAATGTACCACGTTTGAGCAGGTTGAATGGTTCTCTCTGCCGGCATAAGGGGTGTGTGTGTGTGTGTGTGTGTGTGTGTGGTCAGTTGGCAGCAAGTGTGAACAGCTGATGCCTAATGACAGGAGCTCTGAAGTGGCATTGGTGCCACAGAACCCTGGGGCAGTGTGACCCTCTCCCCTTGTTGTCCATGGGGAGGTCCTTGCTTCAGCCAATGTCCAGCTCAATGTCCAGAGCACCCTGGAGCCTCCCCTGGTGGGTGCATGGCTGGAGGGGTGATTTAGGGCTGCTTCATCCTTCTGGCCTGTGGGCCTTGGCCTGCACCCTGGCCCAGCCTGGGTCTGGCTCTTCCCTGTGTCTGGATCCCCACCCCCAGCTTGGTGAGGTCAGGGAACAGGTATGTCAGGAATGCAGGAGGCGGGGCAGCCAGCCCCATTTGGATAACCATGGGGTAAATATTTGCCTTGCTCCTGGAGGCAGTACTGGCCCGCCAGGGGAGGACAGGGGCCTGTCCCTGGGGTCATGTAAGGGGATGTGTGTGGCAGCGGGGTTCTCCAAGTTAGGGAATCAACTGTCACCCCAAGAGTCTGCTTGTTGCCTGACCAGCAGCTGTTTGGCGCATCTGTAAAATGAGGGTAGAACAGCTCAGGTGCCTGAGGGTCAGTGTAGCGGAAGCTGGTTCCGCCGGCTTGGCCAGGGGAGCGGCGGGTTGGACCAGATGTGGGTGGACACCCTTGTGACCTCCGTTCTGATCCCCACTTGGCCACTTATGACCTTGAGCAATTACCCTGATTTGGATGGGCACCGTGGGCTGAGCTCTTAACTCCTTGGTATCTGCATCTGCACACCCCATATCTTGTTAAGGCCTCACAGCTATCAGGGCCAAGGCACGTGTGTGGTCAGCAGCAAGCATGAGGAGCTGAGGCCTGGTGATGGAAGCCCTGAACTCCAGGTTGAGGGTGCCCTGGTGTAACCCCTGCCCAGCACAGCACCCAGGGCCATCTGCCCCCTCCCCCAGTGCAGCCTGGAGCCTTCTCTGGTGAGAGCCAATGGAGGGCGGTCGGCCCCTGCTTAGAGAGGAGCTGGGGGCTTAGGGAAGCCTAGTGACTTGCTCAAGGTCACCCAGCAAGTGTTCAAACCCAATTCTACCCACTCTTGCCCTAACCCTTGAGGCCGGGGCCAGCCCCAAGTGTGGATTCCCAAGCCTTAGCAGCTGTAGAGAGCAATTGGCTACTTAGCCGCAGCCTGGAGCCACCCCTGGTCCTAAATACCCCACATTTCGGGCACCTCTGCCCTCCAGGCATCCTGGATTGACCGGCCCTGCATCTCTTTGGGTCAGACTCAGCCCTGGGTCAATGTGACTGAGTGCCTCCACCCCAGCCCATACCCAGGTCCTCCCAGGGATCCCTGGAGGTGGGGCTGGGAAGGTAGATATGATTGGGGGGAACCCCTCTTAGTCCCAGGACAGTCCCTACCCCCAAGTGACATCTGCCTTGTCTGAGACTCAGCCTTGTCACTTTCCAGCTGAACACCTCTGGCAGCCCCATCCTTCTCAGTGTCATGTTCTGCAAAGCAGGGGTGGGTCCTGGCCTCTCCTCCCCCGGGGGGGTTCAGATGCACTGTGAGAGTGAGGGGTGTTTCAGGCTGCTGTCGGCACGCTGCCCTTTCTGGCCTCGCAGTGAGAAGCTGCCCTGTGGTCAGGGTCTCACACACCACAGAAGTGAGAGTGCTGTGCTGAGGGTGCCTGGGAGAGCTATCTGGGCATTGGGGTCCCTGCCTCGTGGGGAGATTGGGTGGGCCTCCACTGGCCTTGAGGCTCAGGCTGCACTCACTCCATGGCACCAAGGCCTTTCCACAAAAGAGCGCTCCCCTCCAGCCCCTTGTGGTTTATCCTTGCGGTCTGACCAGGCTGGGAGCAAACGGGGCTACACTTTGTCTCCTACCCTCTCTTCTCCCTGAACTCCCCAGGAGGCCAAGCCCACGCAGGCTGTGGGCCTCAGCTAAAGCACCAGCAGAGCTAGGGTGGGTGTGCACAGCATGGCACAGGCTTCTGGTTCCTGAGCCCCCCTTTCCCAGCATGAGGGGTGCCTGACGCCGTCTGGCCCTGAGCAGGGCTGCTGAGCAGCTCCCAGGGCTGGGCAGGGTTCAGGCTCTCCGGCTGGTTGCCGCATAGCGGGCAGACTGTGAGTGGGAATGGGCTGCTTACTCACATCCCAGCTGTGTTCCTGTGAGCTCCTTATTAGCTATGCGACCTCAGGAGGTTATAGAACCTCTTGGCCTCGTGTGGAAATGAGGGATGTCAGTGTCTACCTCACAGCGTTTCACTGAGTGCTAAAGGAAATATCCAGGGCACAATCCACAATATGGACTCAATACAGGGCGCCATCCTACTCCCTCTCTCTTTCCTAGCGGGGTTGTCCAACGCAGGCTCACTGTCCCCCAACCAGGGCCTGAGTTCAAATTCTAGCACCCCCACTTATGGCTGTGTGACCCTGGTTGGGTCCCTTCCCCACTCTGATCTCAGTTTGCCAGTTTGCCCCTTTGCACAAGCCCAACACCAAGGGGCTGGGATGGCTGGGGCAGTGAGGTACGTGCGTGCACCGTAAGCTGAGCACCCCTGAGACGCTGATGGCCTGATGCCATTTCTCGGGGCCTGGCCGATGCTCACTGGGCAGCGAGGCCTTTTCGGCTCTGGCTTCCGTCTCAGCTGCCAAGATAATTATTTTCTCTCTGTCAGCGGCTCTGCTGGCCAGCTTGCCTTTGGGAAAGGCCTAGCTGTGGGCGGTGGGTAGGCAGGAGGCCGACTCCAGTTCTGCCCCAGTCACTGACTCACTGCGTGACCCCAGATGAGGGCAAACGCTGCCTGTCTCTGGGCCTCAGTTTCCTCCTCAGTGAAAGGGAAGTATTGGGGTCAGTGGACCCCAAAACTGTTTGTATTTCCAAGGTAAGCAGAATTTGGGGGCTGCCAGAGCCAGAAGGTCAGGATGTAGAGCCACTTCCTCTCCCCATGGCTGGGGTGGGGACAGTGGGCCTGGCCCCAGCATCTTGGGGTGTAGGGTTCCAGCACTCATGGAGCCCAGCACCGGCCCCCACAGGGTCATCCATGCATCAGCTGACATGTGTGGAGAGCCGCTGGTGTCTGGCCCTCGCATGCAGTGCCTTATACAGTCTGCACAGCTCTCTGAGGGAGGCCTTCTTGTTATTTCTCTATCCCCTACCACAGTTGAGGAAACTGAGGTAGAGGGAGGCTTAAGAAATGTGTCCAAGTCACACACTTGGTATGAGGGCGAAGCCAAGATTTGAAGCAGATCCTTGTGATTACTGAGCCTGCCTCTGGATCACCAGACCTCTTTGCCTCTTATCGAGGCCCTGGGCACCATTTCTCCCTGGGAGCCCCTGCCTGTGCACAGTGAGGTGGAGTCCAGGCTGAGGCCCTTACCCCGCCCCTTGGCGTGTATGGAGGCCTATGCTTCACGTGATGTGGGCACCACCTCTCCCGCTGTGAGCCACCATCTTTGTTCTGAGAGGAGCTCGGCCCTGCAGTCAGGTTTCCTGGTTTTTAGAGGTGGGCACTCCGGTGCAGAGAGGCACATGATTGTTCACGGCCACGCATTGGGGCACCTTCACAGCCATAGCTTGAATTCAGGGTTCTGCACATCCCAGCCTCCAGCTGAGACCCCAGAGAAGCCCACCAGCCAGGCCTCTGGCTGTCATCCTCCCTCCTGCCCTCGGGGCTCTGTGGGCAGTGGGGGACATGTTGGTGGGCCGTTGAGGAGGTGGGCCAGCCGAGCCCCACCCAACAAGGATGGTCGTGTGCCCACACTCCCAGTGCACCAGCAGGCCCTGCACTTCTGCCTGCTGCCATCTCTGCCCCGAGCACCACCGTCTCTGGCCTGGACCCTGGAGCAGCGTCCCCACTGCTCTTCTGCCTCCTCCTATCCCTCCAAGCCCTTCTCCCTTCACAGCCATGGGGCTTCCTGAACTAGATAGAACTAGGGTCACGTCCCTCAGCTGCCCAGATGCTGCTGTGGCTCCTGCCCACCCTCTCTCTTACTGTCCCTGGCCCCTGGTCTCCACTCACAGCACCCCTCCCTTGCTCAGTGCATCTGCTACACCACGGACCCCAAATCCTCTACTGTGCCAGGCACTTTTCTCTATCTTGGAGTCTTCGCATATGCTATTCCCTCTGCCTGGAATGCTGTTTGCCGCATCTTGGCCTGCCTCTCCCTGGCTTGTCGCTCAACTTCACTTCTCCAGAGAGGCCACTTGGGACCTTGAGTCTCTGCTGTGTGGCTCCTGGACTCATTGTTTGTTTCTGGCAAGCACTGCTTTTACTTTTTACTTTTGTATTATTTGATTCTTTGCTCTCGTCTGAGTCTCCGCAAGGGTAGGGGTCACTATCACATCGGCATGCTTGCTAAATGTTTGTTGAATGAATGAGTGAATGTCAAGTGCCTTTGTCATCACGTCTCCTTGGATTCTCCCAGCGACCTTGAGACATACTTTGACCCCACTTTCACACATGAGGAAACTGAACCCCAGAGAGTCTGAGAGCATATCCGTAATCACATAACCAGTAACTGGCAGGTGTGGGGAGTCAGGGGCCTGTTTATGCCAGGGCACCCCATCATGTCCCTTCAGAGTCCTCCTCTGTCAGATGGGGATGATACGGTGGCACTGGGCAGTGGCCTCATGGTCAGTGCCCGGGCCTCTGCTGCGAGTAGACTCGCTAACCTCCCACTTTCATTGCAGCAGGATGGAGCTGGAGTGAGGTGGAGGGGCTGCGAGCTGCTGACCGGCGTGTGAGACACTGGTGGTTTGCAGATCACTGAGGTAGGTATGCCACGGGGCTGGCGGGAGGTGGCTGGGTCGGACGTAGGCGAGTCCTCATGAGGGCAGGTGCTAGCCACCAAATGGGCCATCCCTCTACCTGGCACCCAGGGACCTCTTGGCCTGACCTTTCTCTAGAGTGGCTGCTAGGGGTGGGGGCTGGAGGTCTGCCCGGGGAGAGGGGCAGGTCTGGCTACCTGGTCTTGGCACAGCAGCCCTTTCTGCACCACTCTAAACCCTGTGGAGTATGGGCAGCCCCACCAAAGGAGGCCCGGGTGAGCAGGAGCATGTCGGCTGAAATGGGTGCAGGGCTACCCACCCCTTCTGCCCACTCTCACAAACACACCAAGGTGGATACACTGGGCTCTGGGGTCAGACCACCTGAATTCAAATCCTGACTGGCACGCATGGTTACTCTCTGCCTCTGTTTACCCATCTCTCAAATGGGAATGAGATGGCGGCACCTGCTCCACTCTCGCAGTGAGGAGACTGCACACCTGGCACACAGCAAGGACTGGGGACATGTCAGCCCTTTTCCTCAAGGGTGCTGGGACCCACCTTTCTCTCCACACACCTCAGTTTCCACCACCCTGCTCCCCCTGAGGACCCACCAGTGCCAGGATGGATACGAACTGGACCCCCCGCCTGATAAGGGGGGCAGGGCACCTTGGGGAGCAACTGAGAGCAGCTGGGGCCAGCAGGTCCTGAGGTCGAGCCCAGCTCTGTCCCGTGCCCCAGCATTTCTCATCATGGGGTGGTATTTCAGGGTTGATCTCACTTGGCCCTGTGCCCGAGGGTGACCTGTGTAATCCCTGTTTACTTGGCAACTCTCAACCTAGAGATGAGAGGCTTCACAAAAATCCTTACTTGGGCCAGAGCCCTTTGTCCCAAGGCATCGTGGCGCTGGGGCAGCCCGGGAGAGGGGAGTCTTCGCCCTGGTGTGGAGCTGTCTTCTAACATCCCCTGCTGCCCTCAGCGTCCCTCCTGGAGCTTAGCACTTCCAGGGGCCTAGGGCAGGGCCAGGTGAGCCTCAGTCAAGCTCCGACATTGGAGAGCCAGGCTCCGTCTCCCTTCCCGCTGCAGGAAATCCCAGCTGTCTGCTGATCGGCTGCATGACCTTGGGCCAGTCCCTTTCCTTGTGTGAGAGCCAGCTTTCTCATCTGAAAATGAGGCTGATTATACTGACATTGCTGACAGGGCTGCTGTGAGGATGCTTAGAAGCCATGAATATTTTTAAATGTTATAGTCTCGTGAGCATCTGCTGTGTGTGTGCCAGGCACTATGCTCCTTTAATACTTCTTTCTCCCCACAAGAATCCCACGGGGAAGTTTGTCTAATTCATTCTCCAGAGGCTTGGCATGGTTAGGAAACCCACAGAGCCGTCAGTGCTGGAATGGGGATTTGAACTGAGGTCCATCAGGATTAACCAGTGCACAAGGCCTTAGAGGCCAGGGCCGGGGCCCCAGGACAAGCATGGGAGCTGCTTGGGGAAAGCCCCTCCATTTCTGCCCTGCAGCCTTTGCCCAGCCCGCCAAGTCTGCTGCTCTCTGGAGCCAGAGGGTGGCCCCCAGGCTAGTGGCCTGCCCCTCCCAATGGGGCCTGCCTGCAACTCGATAAGGCTAGGGGAACCCTCTGCTAATTGTCTGGTAACCTTTGAAATTCTCCTTCACGGTGGGTTCTCTTTTCGGATGTTTTTCAAGGTAATTCATTCCTTTTCCAGAAATTGCCAGTGGCGGAGCATTAGGCAGCTGGTAATTAATCATAGGAGCAGCTTCGAGTTGATTCTTTGAAAAAGAAAAAAAAAAATGAGGAAGAGAAAGCCTTGGTGGAAAAAGAAAAGAAAAGAAAACCACTCCAAGGCGAGGGTGGTAATCAATACCTTGGTGTCCTAGAAACGGCTGGGGGTGGGGACGGCGAACATGCGGCCTTCTCTCCTTCTTCCCAGGGCTGGCCCACTGTCAGCACCAACAGCGGCAGCGTGGGGGCTCCGCTCTTGACCATTGGCTCCCTGTATGGCTTTGAGAAGTTGCTGCCTTTCCCTGGACTCAGCTTTGCCACCTGTAAAATGGGTGAAGGACAGCTGTTAAACTAAAAAGAACATTGAATGAACCATTGTTCACTACCACGTCTTAGTCCCTGGCACAGAGCAGTGGCCCCATTGATATTCTGTTAATTGAATGAGTGAGTGATTGAGTGAGTGATTCTCATGGGTCCTAGCTAGCTGTCTTGAGTGAAGGAGGTGGTACTGGCTATAGGATATTGTGACTGTAGCTCTGTTATAATTCGGAGTGACAGTCAGAGTGATGGGCCAGTTCTGTCACTTTCCATGCTAATGATGAAAGGATAGTCTTGCTTGGTGAACTCCGGCCAGGAGACCTCGGGCCCCATGCTATCTCTTCAGCATCTTCCAGTTCAACTTTCCAAGAGTCTGAGCTATCTGGAGATTTTATGTTAAAAAGCTGCCTCCTGCAGAGGTGGTGAGTTCCTCGTCACTAAACTGTGTACAAGCTGGGGTTGCGGCTGTGTGGGCCACTTGGACAGGGGATTTTGGGGCTTGGAGCATCCCTGAGTCTGGGAGAGAGCATGAGACTCTCCAGGATGGTTACTGGGGAGGCTGCACTGATGGGGAGGAAGCCTGTTCCCTCCGGAGCCCCTTCCCAAAGGTCCCAGGGGAGGACTGGACGAGGATACAGGCGCCGAGGCATCATTGCCAGCTCCCCGCTGACTGGCCCCATTGCATGGACATAGGGGCACTGAGCAGGGTTGAGGGAAAGAGCCACACTCCTTACATCAGGGGGTGTCTAACAGGCTGTGGGTTGGGTAGGGGGGTGGGGAGGTATAGAAAGCCCTTGTCTGGGAGGTGGGGGCCTCAGACCTAGGTCTGATATGCTGGTCTGTCTGGTGTAACCTCAGCAGCTCCCTTTCCCTTTCTGGGATTTGGGCCACGATCCTTCAGGAGAGGGTAGCAGATGAGGAGTGTGTTCTCCAAGCCTTCCTCCCCTGCCCGGGTGAGCTCAGTTTGGGAGCCAGAGCTGGGCCTGACAAAGCCGGTTTCCTCTTAGCAGCTTCTCTCATTCTGGCCCTAATGTGGGACCGGGGTTCCTTGCCCAGAGACCCAGGATGACAGTGCACCCTAGCCTAAGTAGTGGCTCTGGGAGGCTCAGAGCTTCCAGAGGGAGGGAGGGAGGAGGGTGTGGGGCTGTGTGCTTGTGTGTAAGTGCATGTGTACTAGTGTGCGCCTGTGTATGGGTGTGATTGTTCAGCAGGACATGTGAGGCTGTATGAATATTCATGAGTATTCAAGGAAAGGGGAGACTCCTCCCTCCCGTGTGTGTCAGGATCTCCATGTGCACACTGGCTCCACATTCAGCTGGCCTGGGGGACCCTGACCACAGTGGAGCTGACTAAGGGGCAGTGTGGGGGCCAAGCATTCAGGCCCAAGAGTTCCAACCTGCCCTCCCACAGCTGGAGGTCTTGACAGCTCCCCGTGGTCACTGGAGGGCATGGATTTGGCGGCCATGCCTCCTGCCACAGACTTACACCCTGAGCCTCTGGCCTGAAGTCTCTGGGTGGGCCCAACCAGCTCCCCCTAGGCGGGCCTGGTCTGCTAGGGGGATCCTCTGTGAGCAGCCAAGCCTCACTTGGCACTAGTCATTTCTTTACTTCTTCCAGCCTTGGCCTCCAAGCCCCAGCTCAGCTGTGTGTGTGTGTGTGTGTGTGTCTGGGCTCTCCCTGCAGGGTGAGGCAGTGGGTCCATCTCTGCGTGTCTCTGTCCCATCTCCCCATGGCAGTCTGTCCTCATCTCTCCCTGCAGCTCTCTCCTGCCCAGTTTCCCTGTCTTCTTACATCCCAGAGGCTGCCTCCTCTGCCACACGCCTCCCTGTCCCTGCAGTGTATCCCACAGTCCCTGCACCTACTCACCTCTGCTCTCCTTCTCAGGGCCACTCCTTACCAGGCCTCCCAGCAGCATGGCTACACCATGCCACCATGTCACTGCTTCTTGTCATCCTCAGGGCTCTGCACAACAGAGGCCTCCCTACCTGCTGCCTTTGCCTAAATCTGGCTCCAGCCAACATGCCACTCCCTTCCACCCTGCTCTTTGGCGGGTCTGAGACAGCCCCACATTCCCAGCTGCTGGAGGCTGCACTCCGTGTGTGGCCAGGTGGTGGGGGCAGGTGCCATCCCTTCCCATGGCCCTGCCGTGCCGGCCACCTCCTGGCTCAGGAGTGCAGGCTGCTAGCCCACCCTGCAGCTGCCCTGTACCGTCCTGGGCATGTGGGTTGCTGGCCACCAGCTGGAGCAGGAAAATGAGAGGCGGCCTGTGCCCACTAACAAGGGATGGTTGGAAACCTGGCATCTCCCTCCAGCATTAATGAAATTCCTGCTATAATTAGAAGTGAGGTGTACAGGAGCTGGCTGCCTGGTGGGAGCATTTGTATCCTCATGAATAAATAAATTGTCCTCTCCTGAAGGGAGAGGAAGCTGGAAGGTGTAGGCCCAGAGGGTCTCAGTGGCCTGTGAGGTGCAGAGGCCCCACCACTCACCTGGACGCCCTCAGGAAGCTCCCTCGGTCCCCGGCCCTGGTCAGCCAGTCTTCCTGGAAGTGCCTGCTGCGTGCCCAGCCGACTCAGCCTGGCATTCGAAATCGCCGCCATCTGGCCCCAGCCTCCTTTCACAGCCACATCACAT
Source organism: Hylobates moloch (assembly GCF_009828535.3). Lineage (NCBI taxonomy): Eukaryota > Metazoa > Chordata > Mammalia > Primates > Hylobatidae > Hylobates > Hylobates moloch. The sequence goes on from NW_026652278.1 coordinate 73,716,455, forward strand.
GCTAGCCTTCTGCCAGCACCCTGGGCTGCAGCTCCACCGCGCCGCCCCCCGCCCCTGTTCTTCATCACACCTTCCCACTCTGTGCTCCAGCCTGAGTTTCTATGGGCTGCCTCATGACTCTATCCTCAGAAGCCTTCCTCAGGCCACACCTGTGCCTCCTAGAAGCCCCAGTAGCCTTCCCTGGACAGGCCTCCTAAATCCAGAGCCTTCCTTCGACACTCTTCATGCCGTTTAAAGTGCGCATCAGACTGCCCACCAGGCTGTTTTTCATTTTTCATTGATTACATATTGGGATGGTAATGTATTAGATTCACAGGGCAGATATTTTACATTCTTCATCATACTAAGTCTTTGAAATCCGGTCATTGCAGTCTCCACTGTTAGCTCTATTGCATGGTGCATGCTTGGAGAGCCCTGTTTCATCTTGCAGGTGAAGAAACTGAGGCCTGAGGAAGGAAATCCTGCAGGTGAGTTTGCAGAGCACAGGCTGTCTCTGTAGGCAAGGCCACTGCTGTCCTGCAGGACAAAATAAGGAACCGAGGCACAGGGCATTTGTCCTAAAGATATATCGAGGCAGGCAGGACCATGGCTAGAACCCAGGTGACTGAACCTGAAATGAATAGAGGAAAGGCGATGTGAGCGATTTCATTCCCCCCGCCCCACCCACAGTAGATTTCTGTGCTTGAGGCTGCCCTGTACTTCATGCCCAAACAGCCCCAGACCAAGCAGCTGTCACAGGCTGGGCCACATATTGGCCAGTCCTGCCCTTCATCCCTCCCAGCTTCCTGACAGTGAGCATACACCCTAGACAGAGCTAGGAGGGTGAGAGCCCTCGCTCCTCCCAGGAAAGGTCACCCCTGCCCTCCAGCCCCTCCCACATCAGCCAGCAGAGTCTGAATCTCAGAGGTGCACAAAGGTTGTGTCCTGCTAACCAGCCCAGCTCTCCAGCGAGTGGAGGATGCCTGCGGCAGGGATGGCTCCAAGGCTAGGAGGGAGAAGAGGGGATTTACTCCCCAGAGCCTGGCCCTGCCCCTGCTGGCCTAGAGAGTTCTCCCAAAGTGGGGTGTTTCTTAGGAGTCAGGCTGGCAGCAGAACAGCCCCTCCAGAGCCCTCCGCCCTCTGGAGCCGATTTTCCTGTTTGTTACCTGCAGGCACCCTCCGGCTGCACTTGGCTGTACGCTCCATTTACGATCTACCTCTTGTTTGGCTCTGCTCAGGCAGTGTGGCAGGGAGTCATGGAAGGTTCAGGTGCTCGTCTCCCTCCGCTGCAGACAGGGCTGGTGCCACTACCCAAAGCGGAGCTCCCCTGGGGGCCTACCTCCTCCCACCAGCAAGGGCTGCAGAGTTTGAGTGTACTGAGCCAAGAGCCCCCCTTTCTTTCCCCAGCCCATTCCCTCCTTCATCTGCACACAGGCACCCCATGGCCTTTTCTTGTCTCTGCTCCTCCAAGCCAGCCATCTGCTCTTTCCCCACTAGACCGTATACTCCTTGGAAGCTCAGGGCAGGCTGTGAACCATGTCCCCAGCACAGTCCCTGGCCACTTCTGTGTTGAAGGGCAGCTGAAAGCCACAGGCACCCAGCTGGTGCACCCTGAGCTTCCTCTGGGCATAGCAACAAGGTGATGTCTAGCATCCCAGTTGCTAATGTGCTTGTGGGCCGTGTTAAGAAGGATTCGGAGGCTGTGTGCAGACTCCACGAGAAATAATGCTGTGCATCGTGTGGCGCATGGTCGTGCTCTCAGCCCTGCTCCCTGGGTATCAGGTCTGCTTGATTGATGTCTCAGCTCTGGACTGTGGCCAGTGCAGGAGGAGGGAAGAGGCAGGGACCTCAGTGTGACCCCCACAGGTGACCGTCCACCCTGGCTGCTGGGTGAGCTGGGCCCCAGAGAACCTTCTAGAGCCCCCAGGGTGTTGACTGGTTAACGGAGAGCAGGAAATTTATGGTCGCTGAGCCTTTGGAAGCTTTTTGCTCACATCTGCCTCCCCCATTAAGTGCTTCTCACCCTTCTTCAGCTCCAGTTTGGGAAACAGCAAGCACATCTTGCCTCACGGCTGTTCTGGGACCCTCCACCGCTCCCGAGGCATCTTTAGGGACCTCTGTTGGAGCCTAGGGGAACACGTCTGCTTCATAACCTCTGTGGATTGCTCCCGTGGTGCCACTTCCATCTGGCCCACCCTCAGTTTGCCCTTGTCACCACCTGGTGCCCAGGTGCCCTTGTCACCACCTGGGGTTCCAGCCCCCTATGCTTCGTTGCCTCTGCCCCCAGCAATTCCCTCTCAGGTAGGAGTTCCCAGCTGCCTCCTGCCCGGCAGCTCCAGCATGGTCAAGGATTTAGCCAGGAGGACTTTGATGCACTAGAACCTATAAATAATCTGGAGCATTTTTATCTGTATATGGAAGAAATGCAACAGATTTCCTTGCATCCTGTAGCCAGCTTAGCCTGTCCACAGCCACAGCTCCAGAAAGGCTGATAAAGATCATCTCATCCCTAGTATTGACTCCCCCAGGTGCTGCCCAGACACCTCCATTGCTGGAGAAGTCACCACACAGTTTTGCTCACGTAAATTCAGTGTGATAGAGGATAAAGTGTGGCGTGTGGTCAAAAGTGTGTGGGTTTCAGGGACAGACGGTTCTGGGTTTAAATCTCTGTTCTGCCACCTATCAGCCAGGTGAGTCTGGACAAGTTTCTTTCATCTTCGACTCACCTGTTTCCTCATCTGTAAAGGGGTGCAGTGCACCCACCTGGCAGGATAAAATGCAGCAATAGCTACACAGCACCAGTCCTCTCTGTTAGCAGCAGACTGGTGCCCTTAGGGAGATACCTCCCACCCCTCAAACAGGAGCATCTGCTTGAAGTGGGCATTTGTTAGCTCTGGACCCAGACACTTCCCTCTCCAGAGACAGTGGACCCCCAGGTCCTCTCTTGAGCTTTCAAGTGGGAACTTCCAGGAGGATACTTTGAGATGGAGGCGCAGTGCTTCCCAGGCATGCTAGCACTCCCAGGCCACCTGGGACACCTGTTTAAATGCAGATCACCAGGCCCCTCTCCTGGAGTCTGATTCTGTAGATCTGGAGTTGGGCCTAGGCCTCCAATTTTTAAACAGATGCCCCCAGAAAATACCTGCGATCTGGCCTATCTGGGACACACTGGTGCCTGCAAAGGGGAGCTGGCCTAGAGACTTGAGCCAGTTCCTCTCTTGTGGCTCAGTTTTCACACTGATAAACCAGGGATTTAGATGACCTGGCAGGGATCTTCCTGCCCTTAAAACCTCATGAAAATCAGACAGACATTCCCTGATGTCCCCTCTACCAGGCTCCCTGGGGCAGATCTGTGGGTTTCCGCCCCATTCCTTCTAGCCACAGAGCATTTGGCTCAGCAGCCTTCTGCCAGCCTCAGAGCCCTAGGGATAGATAGAGAAGCTGTTCCCTGGGTGTCACATGCCATTTATTGGCCATTCCCTTGCCTTCCAGGAGGCCCTAACTCTGCAGGCATTAGCGGAGTCCACTCAGATCTGAGATCTTTTCTGTAAGCTGAGCTGGATCACTAACTGGTACCTACTGGGAGGTAGGTCAGGGGCCAGAGTGGGTGGGGGCAGTCCTGCAGCTCCTCTGAGGCATCTGGGAGCCTTATTAGTTAACACACATGAAAGCCTGCAGCATTGGAACTGCAGAATGACCCGACAGAGCCCTCTCTGTCTTGTTACAGATGAGGAGACTGAGGCCCGAAGTGGAACGTGCTTGCTAGGAGGATGTGAGCTCTGGGAGCTCCATGTGGCTCACAGTCTGGTCTCTGGGCCAACTCATGTGGCCCACCATGCCTCTCCTTGTGTGGTCCATCTAGGACGGGCAGCCCCACCAGGCTTAAGCCCTCAACTTAAGCTACTGAGTCCCTAGGAAAAGACAGTGCCATCTCAGGACAGGTCCGAGGGGCTGCCTGCTCCTGAACACTGGTCCCTTCTTGGACCCGCACTGTCAGCCTAAATCAACAACCCCCTCCCAGCCCATGGGTCCTGCCACCCCAGCCAGGGCAGCCCCCGTGGAAGCTTTCCAGGAATATCCACACACAGCGCGGTGAGCTCCAGAAATGGAAAGGCTCTCACACTCCCTGCTCCCTCTGGTTTTCCACTTACTGCTGCTCAGGGGAGTTAATAAGCAGAGGTGAAAAAGCTGGCCCTGTCCTAATGAGATCTCGTGTAAGGCAGCTGGGTCTGGGCTAATGCCAGAGAAGGAATTCTTCACTGCCGGGCCTTCACCCCACCGGGGATGAGGCCATGGCCTAGAACTTAGGGACTGGCCTGGGCTGTCGCTCAGAGGATGCCAGGGGCCAGAGCTTTGTCTCCTTCCTGAGCTGGGAGTCCCATTGGGTCCTTAGTTCACATGTGGTGCCTGGTACAGCACCCACCTTCAGGCCTCTGCACAAGTCAGCCCCTCTCCACTGCACTCTCCATCTGTACTCAGTAAGGCAGCAGTATTTAGTAAGCACCTACTATTTGTGTGGGTCTGTGCTCGGCTCTTCAGGAGACAAAGAAACAGACCTGTGCCAGCCCCAGGGGAGCTCACAGTCTAGGCCACTGTAGGCCACACGCAGGAAGAGAATTTTTGATGCACCGTGTCCACAGGGCAAGGGATGTGTTGAGATCAAAAGAGGAGTCCTTGGGGAGTGAGGGGCTATGGAAGGCTTCCTGGAGGAGGATGACTGTAATGGATTGACACTCAGAGCATTTCAAGAATTTCAGGTGGGGCTAGGGCTGGGGCAGGTGATAGTGTTTGTACCAGAGCATCACTGGGCACACACCTGGCCCTGTCCTGTGACAGGAAGGCCCAGCAAGGACGGAGCCATGCTATTGAGGCAGTCACAGGCTCAGACCTGGTACATCGTAGGCCATATCCCTATGAAGTGAATGACCAGCACAGAGCACTGCTTTTTAAGTGTAGGAATGTAGTAGGCACTCAATAAATGCTGACCAAATGGAGGGTACATCGCATACACTCAAGTATCCACAGAGCAACCAAGACCTCAGGTCAGGAAGCAGCAGGGACGAGGAGATACGGTGTGAGGCTCCTCTGGGGCAGGGGCAGGGCTCAGAGTAGCTCAGCCTCATTCGCTGGAACCCAGAGTAGTGGGTGCCTGCTGGGGGCATCCTTCAGAGCCACATGTCACCCTCCTAAGGGCACACTGTGACACCTGACCAAGCAGGAACATGGCGGGTGAGAACGCCTAGGGCCCAGCTGGGAGCCTCCCTGGGGCACATCTGTACCCAGTGTTTGGTGCATGCCCTAGACAGACCCACCCTCCCTAGAGCCTCTGGGACAGGAGGAAAATGAGCGCCTGTGGCATGTCTGTCACTGAAGGGCAGAGAACAGGCCAGCTACAAAGCCCTTAGATGGTCATGGTTATGATAATAGTAATAATGACAACAGTATCAGCAGCCAGGGCATCATTTATTTGATCCCAGTGACACCCTATAAGGTAGGGACCAGTATCATCTCCATTTTATGGATGAGGAAACTGAGGCAGAGGGAAGTCAGGAAAATAGACAAAGTCTCCAGGTGCAGAACTAGATAGGAACTTGGGTCCTTTGACCCTAAACTCCAGACTGGCCTTCGGTTGGCCTCTCACTCAACCTAAGGAGCATCCCATCCAACCCTCACTCCTGTCATATGGAGCATGAGGGCCACCGTTGCATCTTTTGACACAAAAGAGGAGGAGGACACAAACTCTCCAAAAAATCATTTTAAGTCTTCCATTACCAAACTTTACACAGGTCCTTCTTGTACCTTCCCAGCTCCATGGGAAAGATGAACAACCAGTGGCTGGATAATGGGCCCTTCCCCTGAATTGGTCCTTTGTAACGGAAGTAAATTTTCTGCCAGCCTTTGGTGCCCGGCAGTTTGATAATAGAGGTGTTTAAATGGTAATGACTGTGGGGCCAGCCAGGAGAGGAGGCAGTGAGTCAGATGGGGGATTCAACAGGAATTAAAGGCACTTAATCGCAGTACAATATGATTTTTCCAAATCTGCTGGCTCTGCACCAAGAATGAGCTGACCCTGGACACCCTGGGGCCTGGGCTGCTCAGGGCCTGCTTGGCTGTATCAGGGAGGGCTCTGGGCTGAGGAACTCCCGGGAGGTGGCACTGGCCTAGGGCAAGCTTGTCCAACCCGCGACCCATAGGCCACACGTGGCCCAGGACGACTTTGAATGTGGCCCAACACAAATTCGTAAACTTTCTTAAAACATGATGAGATTTTTTTGCGAACTTTTTTTTTTTTTTTTTTAGCTCATCAGCTGTTGTGAGTGTATTTTATGTGTGACCCAAGACAATTCTTCCAGTGTGGCCCAGGGAAGCCAAAAGATTGGATGTCCCTGGCCTAGAGGCTCTGAGAGCAGATTAGGACCAAAGAGTCCAAGGGCAGCCTAGTGTCCCTGTTGCTAGGAAGCCCCTTAGGCCACAGAGGACAGTGGACAGTGGGGCAGGGAGCCGGGGGGGGGGGGAGGGGGGTGGCTTCTCTAGGAGTGTAATGAAGAATTTTGAGAATATACCTTGATCAACAGACAGAGAGCAAGGGACCTGCCTAAGACTACCCAGCCAGGATTTAAGACCGAATCTTTGCTGTTAATCACTAAGTTATCCTGTAGAGTGTGTGTTATGTGTTGGGGGAATCTTAATGGTAGTTGTGTTAATTAGCACTTACCGCAGTTATTTTATATGTATTATCTAATTTAATCCTCATAGAAATCTGTTTCAAGTATGAGTAAACTGAAGAACAGAGACACTAAGTAATATGCTCGTGATCACACAGCCACTGGGAGGTAGGATTAGAATTTGAACCTGGCTCCAGCCTGGGCGACAGAGCGAGACTCCGTCTCAAAAAAAAAAAAAAAAAAAAAAAGAATTTGAACCTGGCTCCATCTAACTTTCAAGCCTGAACCCTCAGCCAGACCCAGGCACAGAGCATCTACCCCAAGGGACCAAGACCCCTGCCAACCAGAAAGATCAGGGAAGCTTCTTGGAGGGCATGTCAGAATTTGTTTCCGATGGAGCTGGTCTGTAAAATTCAGGTTCCCTGACCTCCCAAGGGCTCTTGCCCATCCTCAGATTGCATCATGGGGCCCACTTGCTGGGTTCTTGGAGGGCGAGGTGCATCGTGAGTGCATTCCTCAGATTCCACTGGGATTGCTGAAGCGGCCAGCACAGGTTGCACCCACCAGCTGTGGGGCAGGCCTGCCCATATTAGATTGCAGCTTGGAGCCCTTCTCAGCATCACCCAGGACAGTTCTCTCAGCCAGGGTGGGGTCAGCGTCAGGGACACCGGGGACACACAGCTCCCACTGGGAGGGGCACGGAAGGGCCGTGACCAACTGGACAGAAGAGAGTTAGTGAAGACAAAGGCACGCCAATCCCTGGACTCCCAGTTGTTGGCTCCAGAGGGATGAGTCGGAGAAGTGGCAGGTGGTGAGGCCCTGCCAGTAGATTGCACCTCCATTTGATGGGCAGTGGGGAGCCGGTGAAGGTTTTGATCTGTAGAATGACTGTGTGCCATTTCTCACTGAGCTTTCATAGAAACCTAGCATGTCAGAGGACAGAGACCAAACACGGTCAGGAGAGTGGCTCTGCTCCCCTGGGTGCTGGCAGGGAAGGGATGCTCATGTTGGGAATCCCTTTGTAGCTGAGATGTCCTTTTGCAAGTCTGGTCTTTAAAATCCAAGCCCAGTTGGTGTGGGGCATAGAAGAGCTCAAAGTGTTAATTTAGAAATGCGGCTGAGGTTGGGGGAGGAGTGCGCAGAAAACACGTGGCACACACAAGATGCAGGCTCAGTGTAAAACTCTGGATGCCAGAGGCTGGGGGATCCGAGGGTCCAACAGTCCCACTCCTTTTGGATGGGAGAAACTGAGGACATAAGGGGCTTTGCCCGAAGAGGCCCAGGCCATTGCAGAGGAGGGCGCAGCATCCCCAGGTGACACCTGCCCTCCAGCGGGGCTTTCCTCCTTCCACTGTGTGTCTTTGACCTTCCTCCCAGGCCTCTCTCTGAGCGTCAGCTGAGGCTGAGGGTTGGAGCCAGCTAGGAAAGAGAAGAGCCAATGTGTACCTTCCAGGTCACCTCACCAGGCTTTGCAGGTACAGAGCAAGGGGGTTCGCAAGGAGCCAGTGGGGACTCAGTGGCCTGTCTCAGACATTGATGTCATAGCACCCAGATAGGGAGGGAGACCGCTGGTGGCAGCAAGCCTTACCCTAATGCACAACCCAAAAGAAACCCAGAGCAGTCCGCCCAGGGTGGGGCAGCTGCCCCAAGGTGTCCTCTGTCCACCTGTTTCTGTCCCGCCGCCCTCACACTTCTCAGCGGCCACAGCTGCCCATCTGCCTCTTCCTCCAGCTCTGCCTCCTTCTGTGTGTGGGCCTCCTCTCATGATAAACCCTGCACTTCCCAGTGCTCCTTGCTCACCCATTTTTGTCTGTCTGGCACCGTGTCTCTCACTTGGGTTTGTCCTGCCCCGATCAGCTGGGTTGTACAACCCCAGAGGGCACCCTTCCCGCAGGAGGCCTCCTCTCTATCTCTGGGCTGGTCTGGGCTCTACCTTGGTGCTTGCTTGCTTCTGAGGACTTCTCTAGTCTGTGCGCTCTGTGTGTGTGTGTGTCTGTCTGTGTGTGTGTGTGTGTGTGTGTGCATGTGTACAGACCTGCATGTGTGTGTCCCTCCCCCTGGCCACCACACCCCTCACACCACTCATCTCTGCCCATCCTTGGGCTGGGCTCAGGTTCCTCCCCACTCCCCATGGGCCAGCCAGCAGGAAGGCAACCTGCAGCCAGAGTGTGGAGCCCACTCCTTGCAGGCAGCCCCGGCATTCCTGGCTGCAGCAGACCCTCCGGGCTTAGCCCACAGCACTCCTGGGAGCCGGTGTGAGCCTGGCCATCATCCAGCCTGGAGAGTGGCTCCTGTTTGAGAGCAGGAATGTCCTGGATGGGAAAAGGCAGAGAGGGGAGAGTTTGTGAATAAAACAAACAAACAAGGGATTATTTTCCCTGAAAATGTGCCCTTTGTCTAATGCTGGAGCTCAGGGAGTCCCAGAAAGTGAGAAACGGGGCATAGGGAGGGCACTGTGCATCCTGGGCTGGGGCTGGAGGACACAATGGAGGGAGGGGATGGGGCAGCCACACAGACCACACGTGTTCTGGAGGCCCAACGGGCCAGGATGACATTCCAGGGCCATTTCAACTCTCTCTCGAAATGTCATTAATATATGGCTAGTGGGGAGAGCTCCCAGCCTCTCCCAAACCCACTGTGTGAGCGGAATCCCCTCCAGCCACCACCGCTTAGTCATTTAGCAGACGTTTATTTAGCACCTATGATGGACCAGCGCTCTTCTGAGTATTTGGGATGCCTCTGAGCAAGAGACTGGGTGTCTGCGTCATGGAGTTGACAGTCTGGCAGGGGAGGAGAGAGGCATAGATCTTAGAGCTCCGAGGTCTTCCTGACAGTCCAACCCAGTCACCCTCCCGATCATACTGCTGGAATCCTGAGGCTCAGGGAGGTAGGGAGTCAGCCCTCCATCCTCCTGGTGCCAAGGCACAGCCCATTGGCATAACATTCGGTGCACACTGGCTGAATGAACACCCCTCTTGCAAGCATTGCTCAGTTTACCGGGAATTTCCCAGAAGCACCTGGGGATAGGAGGGGCTGGCAAGGACCTGCTTGATAGCAAGGCTTTTGGAGGTTGCAGGACCTGGACTGTGAGAGGTGTGCAGTGGAGGTGAGCTGCCATCACTGTCATCAGTGGGGAACGGGACAGTCCCCCTTTGCCAGGGGACCCCGTTAGGAATTTGCCAATCTGGGTTGAGGTCAGTCTTTCTTCACTAATAATCTGATGGCATTGGGAAGTCTCTTTTCTCTGTGGGCCTCAGTTTCCCCATCTACCCAGTAAGAAGGTAGGACTGGCTGATGTGAGCGCCAGGAGGCCAGGGATTGGAGTTTGTGGCAATGTGTCTCCGGTGCATCTGCTGCTGACAAAACCGTATAAACTGTACCGTGCACTGGGAATGAGGCCCCTCAGGGATCCCACAAGAGGCCCCCTGGGTCCTGGGACCCCACCCGGCCTGTCTCGGTTCCCAGCTGCAGCAGGGCCCGGGCTTGCTCTCCCCAGACAGCCGGGCCAGTGAAGCGTGGGCCTGCTCACAGCGCCTGGCAGGGACCTGTAAATTGAAAACATGATGTTTCCTGTTGGGGCTGGACTCAGTGTGGCCTTGGAAAGCTGGCCTCGCTCTCAGGAAGCCCTGCTCCCCACAGCACTGCCACAAAAACAGTGGAAAAGTGAAGTCTTTTCAAGTCTGTGTTTCCACTGTAAACAGGGGATAAAAGCTGGCCTCGCCTCCCGGAGCTGTTCAGGCCAGGCCCCTGGGCCCTGTCTTTGGAGGCACCTCAGTTGCCCCTCTGCCCCAGGCAGCACCCCTCTAACTGGAGAAGCCGCCCTGTGCCCCCAGTTGACAAAGGCTTACGGGTTTAGTTCAAGCACGCCCAGACCCATTAGTCCTCATATCCACCCTGCGAGGTGAGAAGGGCAGGGGGAGATCAGCAGAGCACAGAGAGGCATACGACTTGCCGAAACACACACCACCAAAGGAAGGCAGACCCAGACCCTGCCTCCTGCCCAGGATGTCCTCACAGGGCCTGCAGTCCCTGAGGAGGCTCTTGTGTGTGGCCCTGGGTGCCTAAGCACAGCTGCTGCCTAACCCAACATGAGCTTGACTTTGTCCTGTAAATGGAGAATCTCACACATTTAGTGGAAGTGACTTATTTTAAACTTTAATAATGTCCTTTTTTTCCTTATTGTAAAGTATATGCATGCTTGCCACAGACAGTCTGGAAGTCAGAAAAGTGAAGGAAGAAAAATAAAACTGCCCTGTAATCCTCCCACTCAGGGGTCATCCTGGTCATCATTCTAGTGTGTTTCTCTCTGGTCACCTTATAATTTTCTTTTCTTCTCTTTTGGACTTAAGTCATGAGGAGGCTTCAGGGCCATTCAATGCTGCTATTAGACATGATCCTTAATGGCCACATGGAGGGGCCTTAGGAGGGGCCGGGGCAGTATCCTCATCACAAGCAGCTTGCTGCTGGCTTGGGCTGGGTGTGATGGGGTGCTGCTGGGGACTCTGGGGAGATGCCCCCTACCCTGCAGCATAATTCATGGTGAGGGCAGCTTGGCCTGGACCCTCATGCTAGAAAGTCTTCCAGTGGCTCTGATTAACTGTGTGACTCTGGCCCACCTGTCCCATCTCCCCATCTGTGAACTGGGCAAATGGGCCCCATTCAAGTGCTCATGGCCGCCCTTCAGCCTGCTACCAAGTCACTGCTTGCTGACAACCTGCAGGTGTGGCCACGCAGTCCCTTACTCAGTTGGTCGTGAACAGGGTGCCTACTGTGTGTTGGTGAGTGATGCCTACCAGAGGCGCCATTCTCTCCACCATCGCCCCTCCTATGTTCCTGCCCCTTTTAACCTGCAAGCCCATCCAGCTCCCCTCCTCCCTGACCCCTCACCAGTTGGAGCTGGAGCCCAGCTGGGTGGGGGTGAAGGGGGTCCCAGGAGGAGCCATCTTCAGCCCCTTCTGCCCTGGTGACGTCCTTGGTGGCCCTGAGACAGCTTAATGGAAGATAGATTAAGGCTGTCTCCTCTTGTTGGGTTCATGTCTTCACTTTTCAAGCCCTGCTCTGAGTTCACGGCGGCATCCCTGCCCCACCCCTCCCCCACCCGCACTTCCTTCCCTCCTGCTGTAATCTGTCAGCCCAGCCAGAGAGAGGGCCACTGGTCTCCAAGGTGATTGAATTATTGTGGGGGAGACAGGCCAGGGTTTTCTGCGTGAGTGCTTTTGGCTTCCTGCCCTTGGAGAGGGGCTGGGGGAGGTGTATGGTGGCAACCATGGGCCATGGATCTCGCAGACAGCCCTGTTCTCCCAAGCCAGGGCCACATGGAGCCCTGCCCCCGCCCAGCTCAGCGCTGCTCTGCTCCCGCCCAGGTTCCACCTCCAGAGGAGTGGGCCCATCTCACCAGACCCTGGAGGAAGGAGAGGAGTCGGGCAGCTGTGACTGCTGACTCACACATGAAAATTTCTTAAACATCTGCTATCTCTGTGCTACAGGCCAGGGACCCAGGATGGAGAAGAAGAGGGATGCTAGCACATAAAACACTTACTGTATGTGCCAGCCCTCCAAGGGTAACTCCAAGAGTTACTGTTACTGGTAGCAACAGGTAAAAGTTACTGGCCTCAGTTTTATAGCTGAGAAGGGTGCCTGATATGAATTCCTTCTCCCACTCACCTGTGGACTCCTAGAGGACAGGGGCTCTGTCTGGATCCCTGGGGACTGCAGAAGGCCAGCCACTCAGATAGGACCTAGTTAGTGCCTGGTGAACTCAGTTCTACTACAGTAAGACCAGAGAGGTGAGGTAACTAGTATGAGGTCACACAGCCAGAAACAGAATCCCATTTTGCCTGGCTCTGCACCCCCACTTGGTCTCTGGGGCACTACGCCTCTTCCAGGCTGAGTGTTGGCAAAGAGGCCTGCCATCTAGCTAGCACTGCCCAGCTACATGCCCACTGTGGTGAGCTGAGAGAGAGCTGAGTGGCTGCAGGTCTCAGCCTCTTCCCACTGGTGTGCTTCAGTCTGCTGGTCAGGCCCCACGCACTGTCTCCCTGCAGTCTGCTTCTTCCCTGGGAAGGAGGGGCCAAGAGGGGAAAGCCCCTCTCTCTGTCCTGCTCTGCACTCCAGCTCATGGAAATGAAAAACACATTGGCTTCATTATCCCTGGATTGAATGAGCAGGGTTGCCATGGCAACAGCCATCTCAGGCCCGCAAGGGGGCAGAGGAGGGGCTGGCAAGGCTGAGGCAGGTGGGGACCAGGCAGTGGGTGAGCAGGCACTCCAGGCAGGCAGGCCGCAGGGACAACTGCCACGCGTGCCACCACCCTCTCTCGGAGGCCAGTGTCAGATCAGCATCCTGGGGCAGGCTGGGCCATGGCAGGCAGGCACCATCTTCCACTGACCTGCCCCTCATCCACTCGTTCTGTCTCCTGTCCACCTGTCCCCTTCCTGCAGGGTGCCGAGGGTGGAGACGGGCTGGTGCCCCACAGCACCATGAAGATGAAGGAGACAGGTGGAGAGAACAAGGGAAGAGGGAGCGGAAGGGAGCCAGGAGGGAGCATGGCCTGCTCCTGATCAGGGACAGCCCTCTGGGGGGCCTCTCGAGAGGCATGGAGTGAGGAAATGCCCCGAGGTGCCAGGCTGTGCACACCCAAGCACGCCCGTGACCAGGGCCATCCTAGTGACCCTGTCCCCCAGCATCACCCTCCTTAAAGAGGCTGGGTCCCCCAGTGTCTACTAGGACAGTATGAGTGATCGTGGCTATGGGGGTGACCACAGAGGGTCCTGGCCCAGTGTAGCCTGGGCCATCCCATGACCCTGACCCTGACCAGAGCTAGCTTCCCTGATACCAAAATGAACCCTCCTTTTTCCAGGGCCTAAGTGCCACCTGCCTCCTCTGTCCCATGGGCTGTCACCCCAGGGCTTGCATCTGAGGGTGACATCCCCCAGTAGGCCCTGCCGCCCCTTTGCAGTCTGGCCCAAAGGAAGTGGGCTGCACCCCTTCCTCCTCTGAGTTCCCCAGAGGCGTGGGAGCCTGAGCTGCCCCTCTGGAGTGGCCCCAAGCAAACACCACCACCTTCCTCTGAGCAGGCAGCCTCAGCCAGTCTCTCCATGTGACCCAGACGATGGGGCAGCTGACAGGGGCCCCTGCTCAGGGGGGATCAAGTGCCCACAAGAGACTTTCCTTTCAGACAGGGCCAGTCAGAGAAGCCCAGTGCTGACCCCAACTCCAGTTGCAACTTTGACTTCAGCCCCAGCTCAAGCCTGGTGTTTGGGGCCAGCACACCTGCACACGTTTCCAGCTGCTCTCCCATCCCCAGCTTCTGCTCCAGTTAGAATGCCCTCCCGCCATGGCCTGTGCCTCCCCAAATCCAGCCTCCTCCCACTGCTTTTTTCTGATGGGGAAACAGAGGCTGAGTGAAGGGAGGTGACTCATCAAGGCCACGAGGGAGTCAGGACAGCGTGGCTGTGTGTGGGATGTTCCTTTCCCAGGAGGCAGAGCCGTGGGTTCCCACTGAGACGTACGAGAGTCAGTGTGGCCCTGCATCCTGAGTCTCCCTGCTAGAGCAGGCTCAGGCAGGAGCAGGGAGCACCCGGGTTTCAGCCTCCTGATGGCCCTTCCCAGTGGGAAGGGGCCTGGGAGGAGGCTCAGGGGCTGACTTAGGTCGCCATTCTCTTCTCCAAGCCTTAGTAAATGGGGACGGTCCTGTGGCCCTGCCTACAAACGGGCTGCTTGCTTCTGAGGAGGCTGGAGTGAGCAGCTGGGCAGATGCAGTTGTGGTGTCACTGGTGCCGTTTGTAGCCTTGTCCTCCCGCCAAGTGGCGGTGGATTCTGAGGGGGAGACAGCACAGGCAGGAGCGACCCCAGCACCTCCTTGGGGCAGAGGCAACCCAGGGGCTTGAGCAGCCACCTGCCTGCCCACCAGCTGCAACCAGACCCCAGAGGCACATTCTCAAGGTTCCTAGGCCCTCTCAGGGAGCCGGGGTGAAGCCCAGGCATCATTGTGCTTGTAGCTCCCCAAACCCCAAACCGTGGGCAGTGCTCACCTTACTGTCCTCTAGGGCCTGGCTGTCCGGGTCACACCCCTTTATGACCCTCTCTGGGCCTCATCCTGCCTCAGGCCAGCCCTGGGACCTTCAGCCCATCCCTCCCTGCTCTTCTCTCTCATCCTTCCTCTACCCACAGCCCACAGTCCCCATGGCATTTGTCCCCATCATTGACCTCCCCTGACTTGGCGGCTGCGTGTCCCGGCCCGCCTCCCAGCCACCACCACCACAGCCACCGCCCGGCTCCCCACCAGCAGCTGAGGGCGGCTGCTGGACAAGGCTGTCATTTTCCCTGCTGGGGATTACAGGTTTGGGGCTGCGGGAGTCTGAACTGGAGGAGGAGGAGGAGCCAGGACTCACCCAGTGCCAAGCTGGAGAGAGACGAGAGACACCTCACAGGAAGGATGGGCTGGTGCCTGGCTCTGTTTGGGCTGGGATGGGGAATTCAGTCACCTGACATTACCAGAACTGTGTGTATATATGTGCGCATGCGTGGGTGCATGCGTGGGCACACCTCTCCTGAGGGGCAAGGGCTATCTCCTACTCATGCAATTTAATCCACTCAAGCTCATTTTTCAGATGAAAAAGACAAAACTCAGAAAGGGCAGGGGACTGGCCTAGGTCACACAGCAGTTTAGAGGAGAGCCAAGTCTGGGCTGCCTCCAGCTGCTGCCTGATGCACCCACCTCCTTCTTGCCCACCTCCAGGAGAAGGTGGGGGCCAGGAGTACCGACTGGGTGATTGCAGACCTCCAAGAGGGCCTGCTTCTCGAGAGAGCTCTGTGGGTGAGGTATGGGCTGCGTTTGGGGGGAGAGTGTGAGCTGGACTTAGAGTGCAGCAGCATTGGTTCTGGGTGTGCAGGAGCTAGGAATGTCTCCCAGGGGTCCACACCTATGAACACTGGGATGGGATTAAATACCAGCAAGGTGACCCCAGTGGACCCAAACCCCTCTGGGAGAAAGTGGGTAAGTGTATGTATGCCAGGGACAGGGCCTGAGAGCCCTAAGAGGCTTGAGGATTTGAAGAGGCCCAGGGTTGGAGAGAACACAGCGGAGTGGTTCCGAGCATAGCCTCTAGAATCAGACTGCCTGCCTTCTGAGGCCGAGCCCAGTCACTTGACTTCTCTGGGCCTTGTCTCCAGGGTCTCCATGGCGATTAAATGAAATAAATCTTGAACACTTAGTGCTGTCCGTGGTGTGTGCATGGTACGTATTCATTAGATGTGCACTCTTTTCCTTCTCCTCGGGTCTGTAGGTGTTTCAAGGCCCTGCCCTTCACCATCTGAGCAGTGAGGGCTGGAGTAGGGCAGTTAGTATGGTGGGTCAGCCAGGCAGGTCCTGGAACTGTACTTGATGAGGCTCCCCCTGGACTGGGTCACTAAGGAGCCAGCATTTCTGATAAGCAGTACCAAGTCCACCTAGGTTGGCACCCACTCCCAGGGGTGGACTGGCCAGACTGCCGGCAGCCAGAGGGACCTGTCAGAGCCAACCCTTGGCCCCTTTCAGGCCCCATGGAGCAGGGAGCATGAGGGAGCCGAGGCTGGGGGGAGGCCTGCCTGTTCTTGGGAATTCACGACGTGTCTGCCTGTCGCAAGTACCTTGATAAGGAAGATTTGTGGGTGAGATTTGCAATTCTGTTTTCTTGGAGGGTTATAAATCAGCTGCATGCACACCCGGGACGCAGCACAGGCCTGAGGCTCGTGCATGCACACACATACACACGCACACACCCATGTGCGCAGAGACACAGTCCAGGTCCTGCTTGATATTTCCCAGTTCTCTAGGTTGATGAGCTCTATGAAGGGAAAAACTTGGGCCCCCAAACTGCTGTCTGCCCTAACAGGGTCCCAGAACCATCCAGAATGAAGGATGCAAGGCTGGGAGATAGGGTATCCCCATGGTTGGAGAAAGAGTGTGTTATATGGGTTACGAGTGTGAGCTCTGAAGTCTGCCTGGTTGGGTTCAAACATTGGCACTGTGAGTTACTAGCAATGCCCTTGGCTGTGTTGCTTTCAAAGCTGTGTCTCAGTTTTCCCATCTGTGCAATGGAGCTAATTATAGCGTGTACTATGTAGGATGGTTGAAAGAATAAAACAGATCAATATTTGCAGAGTGCTTCAAGCAGGGCAGAGCACATAGTAAGAGTTCAGGAAGGCACGGCTGTTATCCTATCATCATCATCATCAGTTAAGGGTTGGGTTTTGGGGTCAGACCAGGGCTGGAATCCCAGCTGTGCCCCTTATTAGCTCTGTGAACTTGGACATACTCATGACACTGTCTTAGCCTCCAGTGCCTTCTCAATAAAAGGGACTATTCCTGTCTACTTCATAGGGTTGTTTAAAGGAGATGAAGGGTGCAATATCAGACCCTTAGGAAACGTCGGCCAGCGTTGCCTCTGCCTTGAGGTGGAATACTGGACAGGTGGCTCTGCTCCGTGGCCTGTCTTCCTGTGGGAGGACAGTGTGCAGAATGTTTAGAAGAAAAGGGGAGGTTCTGGGGAGGGGAGCAGAGGGGAGGATTCCAGGAACCTCTGTCTTCCTTCCACCATCAGGGACAGAAAGCGCTGGCCAGAGTGGCTCTCCCTGCCCCTGCCTCTCCTTCCACCCACCCCTCTCCCGATGTGCACACGCAGCATTGTGAGCTGTGAGCATGAGAACAGGCCTTGGAGTCTGGCAGGTGTGACTCACGGCTCTGCCATGCACTTACTGGGTGGCCTTGGGCAGGTCACTTAACCCCTCAATTCCCTCTATCGAGGGATAATTGTGCCTGCCCCACCTGGCAGCTGGAGAACAAATTAAATGAGATAATGTGTGTGGAGCACTTAGCACAGCTCCCAGAGGCGCCCTGATAAGTGCACTGCAAATGCAACCGCCAGCCCCCTCTCTGCCTCCTCTCCTCCCTCTGATCCTCACTCACCTCTCTCTGCCTTCCCACACCTGATCCATGGACTGTGTCTTTCCAGGCCAAACCTTTCAATCTTTCTCTCTAGGAAGATGGGCTCTGTGTCTAGGAGATGCCAATGGAGCCATGTGAGCGAGTGTGGATGGAAGGAGAGATGAGTTTAGAAATCCCAGCCTGCTCTTCTGATCCAGTTCCCCTGTGCCAGCCGCACAAGGGCCAAAGTGTGCTCTGCACGAAGCCTGGCCTTTGCTGATCCATTGCTGCCGGTCCCCGAGCCTTTACTGCCTCCTCAGGGTCCTCAGCTGCTGTCAGATGAAGGCTTGCTTCCAAGCTGTTCCTGGATTTTTACCTGCTCAGCCATAAAGCCCTGCAAAGTGATGAATCTGGGGATGAGTAGCTGCTTGCACAAGTGCAGGCAGGAGAGACGGGAACCAGTGCCCATATTTTTGCAGAGCCAACGTTTTTGTACCTCTCCTACCCACCTCACTGCCCAGGCGAGCAGGATGGTGAAGGCTTGGCTGTGGATAATTGTCGGGAGCATCCCAGGCCAAGCCTTGGTCTCCCATCAGAACTTTGGAGGCTGGACTCCTCTGTTGCCAGGGAAACCGGTGTGTTCCCAGGAAAGGAAACCACAGCACTTTAGCTGTTAAGACGCCCCCCTCCCCCCGAAATGAGTTCCCTCCAAAACGGATTCGCCCCAAAATTGTTGAGTCGGCAGCATCCTGCCTTCTCCCTGAGCCTGCTGAAATGATAGAAAATGCAATCTGCCCCTGACCTTGTGCTTTTCACCTCTTTTTAAAACATTCCACTGTAGCACAAGGACATGTTTTGTTTTTTCTTATTTATCCTCCTCCCATGCCAGCTGGGGCTCCAAGTCCTTCTCTCCAATTGTTGACTGGAGCCAGAAGGGAAAGGACTTCTACATCTTTTTTTTTTTTTCCTTGTTCAGCTGTCAGCAGAAATAAAACAAGCAGGTTTATATTTGGAAAGCAAAGGGTCTCAGCCACCAGATCGCTATGTCCGGGGTAGGTCAGCCTTTGTATCTTCTCCTCCCTCAACAACGGCTTGAAATTTGATCCACAGATTTGCAGAGTTGAGGGTGAAGGGAGGGTTTTTGAAGTAGGCCTGTCTTTACTCACTTTGACTTTTAAATGCCATTGGAGGATTGTGGATGAATCTTCAGTGGCTGACAACACTGGACCTTGGAAGAGATGGTTTTAGAAAAGAATACCCTGGAATAACCCCAGAGCAGTCAAGGTTTGGGCAGCATCTGGAGTGTGTCTGTCAATTCCTGTCCATCGTCTGCTCCCTGTACAGGGAGGTTGGAACTCTCACCTGGGTCAGGAGGTTTTGAGGCTATCTAAGGAGTAGCGAGGAGTCCCAGCCAGGCCCGATGACCCCAAGCGTTACTGTTAGGAGGCAAAACCAAACAGGAAAGAAGGAAGAGAGAAATGTGGCCAGTGTTCACTTTCGGGTCCCTGGATGTTTTTGAGGACACTGTAGAGGAGGGAAAGGGTGTGAAGAGACTGGGATCCAAATACCAGACACACACCCGCCACCCACGCCCTTTGGGCCTGGGTCTTCCCATCTGAACAACTGCCTGGCCCTGGATCCTGTCCAAGCCCTTCCATGGTCTGTCCCATGGTCTATGCTCTCGGGGTCACTTTGGGTGATCTGAGCAGTTAATTTTTTACCTCGAAGTGACTCTCTGTTCCGTAAGTAATTTTAAACAAATTCTCTTCCTGTCCTTGCACTTCCATGGGGGAAAAACATGACCCACCTGGGTTTTTCACCAGCCGCCACAGACTGGCGTGTCCCAGGCTGTGTGCCTGCTAGAAGCCCTGGGCAGGAAGGGGCTTGGTGGGGCCTCCAGTGTTTTTTAGCCCCATTTGGGATTTCCAGCGGGTCTTTCTTGTTGATTCCCGAAACCCTGTCAGATCTTGCTATTAGCATGAGGCTCTCAGAGTATAGAGTAAACTAATGAATTACAGCATGATTACACAGCACATAATTAACTTTGTAATTAATATGCAACTGCCACTTAAGCTAAAACACTGCTTATAGAGACGTACAGCAATGGTAAATCACAGGTCAGAAATAGCACTTTGGAATTTTCAAAAGAATGAGCGTGAGCAGGGAATCACTTAAGGCAGCAGGGTGAGTTAATTAAAAAGCAGATGAATGGTGAGAGTCCTGCTTCATTTCAATACCGTCTCCCTTAAGAAGGACCCCCGTGCCACCCGCCAGCCTGACTGGTCAAAGGGGCACTGAGCATGTGGTTTTATTTCCAAAATAAGACAGGCGTTCCCTGCCCACTGTCTTAACCATCTGCCCAGCCACACTGCCCCTACTGGAGGCCATGCCCCCTTGGCCCTTGGCACCTGGCTCCACCTCTCCTCCTCCAGGAAGCCTGTGGGATGATCCCCAGCCTGGCCTCTGCAGTCTAGCCCTCTGGTAGGCACTCCCAGCAGGTAGGTTAGTACTGCTTGTCTGCCTTCACCTGGATTTTAGGCTTCTGGAAATCAGTGATGTCATCTTACTCTTTTTGTTTAATCCTTTCTTCCCCAGCCTCCTGCAAGAGTGTTAAAGCTAGAAGATGCCTTAGGAATCATCTCACTCCGTCCCCACTTCATCAAGGCCATAGAGTCCAGGGTCTGAGCGCTGTAGTCACACCACAATATGGCCTGGGCCGAGCAGAAATTCCCTCTCCCATGCCTGGCTCTAGCCTGGTGGACGCTGCCAGTATAGCTGCGTGATTAGGCTGGAACCTTTGAAATGAGATAAACCCAAGTTCCAGTCCCAGCAACCTCACTGCCCAGCTGTGTGACCTTGGGCTAGTTGTGTAATGTCTCTGGGCCTCAGTTTCCTCTTCTGTGAAGTCTGAGCTGTGGTGTCCACTTTGCTGGGTTGGAGTGAGAATTCGATGGGATGATGTATGCGAAGGGGCCTGGTGCAGCGAGTGGGCTCCCAGAAAGCTCAGCACCCCAGCCATCCTCAGAGGTTTGGGGTGCAGGGAGAAAATGAGTGACATCTTGATCAGCCCCTTCCTTCTGGGGCTGAGGAAATGGGCACAGAGAGGTCAGCCATGTGTCCACAGTGCAGTACGCGTGCTGGCATGCTTGGGACCCCCAGACCAGGATCCTCCTGAGGAGACACCTTGTGTCCTGTGTCCCTCCCAGGCTGAGCACAGGCGGTACAGAGCTGACCCAGGGCAGTGCCTGGAGAATGAATGAACCCAAGGGCCTCCCCCCGGGCAGCCGGAACCCGCGCAGTCTGCCACTTAGCTTCCCTGTTCCCCAGCCCCAGAATAGTGTGGAGATAGCTTGGTTTTGTGGATAGCTACTGGGCTTTGAAATCTGATAGATCTGGGTTTGGATCTCAGCTTTGCCATCTTCTGATCTTAGGCAAGTTCCTTAGTTATTTTCAGCCTTAGTTTTCCCATCTTTAGATGGTGCCACTCATTCATTCTACCTTCGGCTATATTGTTATAAAGATAATTCACATAAAATACCAAATATGCTGCCTGAAGTACATAATGAAGGACATACCTATTGTTCTTGTTACTATTCAGAATTATGAATGGAGATGGCAGCGTGACTGCAGGAGGACCACCCACCTCTAGGGCCTCAGGTAGAGAGTCCTCCCTGCTACCTGGGCCACCTGGGCCTGCACACACCCTGGCTTCTGTGCCTCTGGCTGCAGTCATTGCTTGGGTGGGACAGGGGAGGGTCATCTTCGCCTCAGGCAGCTCATGTGACCTTCCTACTCTGGCCTTTGCCCTTCCAGGAAGTGTTCTGGGCCGCTCTTCCCACCCCAGAGCCAGTCTTGCTGGGGGAGGGAGCCCAGGGGGTCTTCAGGCAGGCTCATGGCTGGTTGGGTATATCCGAGGTGGCCATGGCTTTCATGAAGCTGGACATGATACTGGATTCAGAATCCAGGATTCAGATCTTTCTGTGGCTTCTCTTCGCACAGACACCTTTGTTTCTGGTCCCACCTTTGTGGCCAGAGCCCAGCTTGGAGCTAGGAATCTTCCTCCTGTCCCCCACCCCCCTAGTATCCCCTACCCCAGTCTTTTGCCTGGCCAGCTGGCCCTCCTTGCCTCTTCTGTGCCTCTCCTCCAGCCTCTCCACCCTTGGGCCACTCCCTTTAGGTCGGCATTTCTCAAAGCAAGTCCTGGGGAAAACTAGTTCTGTGGGATTTTAAAATGTGTTTAGTGAAAAAAGCATTTTTGCCATCCAGTAACATTGGGAAAAGCCAAATTTCGTAAGGCCCTTCCCGTGCGAGCGTGCTTTCGTGATCTCCCAGAGGAGGACAGAAGATGCAGCTTTCCCCAACTCATCTAACCGGGAATGCTTCGCTCAGGAGCACCTCCTGGGACCTGGTTTCCAAGAAACAGATCTGGGCAGAGCCATCTGGGGTGTCCCAGCCACCAGAGCACAGCTTTTCTCTGATCTCCTGTCTTTATTAGAGATGGTGCCCAGGCAGACTTCATCTGGGCATCCAGGCCACTGCTGGAGGAGCTCACTTGTCTGAAAGCTCCTACCCTAATTCATCCTTCCCTCTGGAACATTTGTGACTGTCCTTTGCCACTAGAATAGAGTCCCTCCAGCTCCTCAACCTGACATTCTGGCCAATGGCATGGGACCCCTGCCTCCCTCTCAGCTGCTGCCACCCACGACTTCTGAGGCGCCCTGTTGAGCTCATGGTGTAGTTCCCAGAGGGCCTGTGGAGTGGTGCTGCTTAACTCTCTCATGCAGGCACCCAGCTCTCTGGCTCCAGCTTCCTCCTGCCTCTGATGGAGCCGATAAGACCCACCAGGGCACTCTAGAGAGTGAATGTTCACCTGCTCAGGGCGAGGCTAAGTTTCCTAGTCACTAACCCAGTGAATCAGCACAGCAGCCTATGAAGTTGTACAATTATGGTTACTGTTGTTATTATTTATGGATGAGGGACCTGAGGTATACTGAGGCTAGCATTGTGCCCCAGGGCACAGAAGCCAGCAAGTGTCAGAGCCAGGATGTAAGCCCAGGCAGCCTGGTGCCCTTAACCACTAAGCTATACTGCCCATCTAAGATGGGGTGAAACATGGGTCAACTCGTGAGGTTATAACACCAAAGTGCTTTGTAAACTGTAGAGTGCTGTGCACATTAGACTTTCAAGTCACCAGGCAGCTTTGGAGCACCTAGCGTGATTTTTGTCTCTGTTGGCTTTCAGCAGGCAGCCAGGAAGCGTGTTTTTGGATTGCCTGTGGGGTGTCCAGCCTGTGCTTGGAGGGTTTCAGGAATGAGGGCCCTCTACTCTTGGGCCGAGGTGGCTCAGTCCCCTGAGTAGCCTCACACCCAGAGACTCCTCTAAATGAAGATCGGGCTAGACCCAGCTGACACATGCCCCTCCCGTGCCATGGGCTTTCTGGAGAGGAGAGCTTGATGGATTGCTGTGCCAGCCTCAGCCCAGCTCCCACCCCCGGGTCTAGGGATACTAGAAATCTCCACAGGGAGCTGTGGGGGCTGCCCAGGGCCTCTGCAGGGAGAACCATAGCTGCTTCCTAGTAAGAGCCAAGCCTCTGTTCCCATCACACTTGGCATGGGCACCCTGTCCTACCCCACCCCCACCCCCAAGGCGGCTTGGAGCTCCCCAGGGCAGGCCCGTTTGAGCTGTCTGTGGGCTGACCGCAGGCCTGGCCTGGGCAGGCATCAGCAGGGGTGGACTGGATGTGGTTGGGGCAGTTGGGGCTCCTGAGGCCTGGGTGTGGGCCCTGGCCCTGCCTCAGATCCACAGTGGGGCCTTCAAGGCTCTGCTCTAAGCTCCCTGCCCCAGACCTCCGTTTCGTTGTCTGTAAATGTTAGGATAGGCCTGTGCAGATCCCAGATCACTTCCAGATCTAAGCCATGAGGACTTTTCATTGTTTTTCCATCTACCACTTTTAGCTCAAATAAATGTCTGCCTTCTGATTCCTCTGTTTCCTCAATTTTTTGGTTTTTTTAGAAATTAAAAAACATATATATACTAACAGTGAAGAGCAGCTAACTAAAGGAGTACACGCATTGGCTCAGGAGGAGCAGCCGCTGCCCTGGGTCATTCACACCTCCCTGTGTGGCTAGGTAGAAATCACCTACCCACTCAGAGCCTCAACTTTCTCATCTGCAAACTGGAATAATACTTGTTTGCAGGCTACTGTGAGACTGTGATAAAAGGTTGCTTGAAATTGGCCCACCCATCCATAGAGGCTCTTAGCTTGAAAAGAACCTGGCTATGACTCTCAGTTTAGGGTAAAGAGCACAAAGTCAGGAAACGGGAAGTTTGCATGTGGATCTGCTTGGTGGCCTCAAGCTAAGCCCTCCCCTCTCTGGCCTCTGTTCACTGCCTTTTCAAAAATAGACCACCTAGAAGACTTCATCTCATGTATTGTGTACCAGGTGGTTAACAGTGGCTGTGCAGAAGTGTGTGTGGAGGACTGGCTGGGCATGCCTGGACTCACTGAGAAGAGTGCAGTGATTGATTAGCCATGCCTGCTATGGGTGCAGGAGGTGAAGGGTGGTATAGATGCCACCTCCACCTCTTGCATACCAGAGCATTACCATCCCTATGCCAGCTGGCCCTTAAGGGCTGATCTAGTTCTGTCTGACTCTTCCTGGGGGATGACATTGATCCTGCCCCTATTTGGAGCTCCTGCAGAATGCCAGGTGGGATTTGGAGCCTTGGGGAGCTGGGGGTAGGGAGGGGACAATGGAGAATACCTCCATTCCTGGAGCCAGGGTGTAGGAACATCTGCTAGGGATTTACAGCCTTCTAGAGGGCACCAGCTGGTGGTCAGGGGGTCCTTCCTCTGTCTACAGTCACATCCTTCCCTATATCCTCCAAGGGCCTTTGGGTAACTGTTCTCACACCTCTCTTCCCCACTTCATGGCATCTGAGCCTTTGGAGTCACAGACAAGAGCCTTGAGTCAGAGCCAGGACAGGGGCACTGCATGAGCACTGCTATCCTGGGAGAGGCTTGTGGCCTGGGCCCAGCACTGGACGGGCCTGTGACTCCCTATCTTCACCATCCTCAGCACTCCACAGCAGTGCTAGTCACCTTCCTCTCACTCAGGGAAGTTGGGGATGGGGAAGGCAGTATCTAGTTGAGGGAGGTCTGCCACATTCCCATGGAAAACATGATACAGAGAAACATGGGCTTTGTAATCAGACCTGGATTCAAATCCTGGCACTTGTCAGTAGTGTGACCCTAAGCAAGTCATTGGACCTCTCGGAGGCTCAGTTTCTTCATCTGTAGTAGCCTCTGTTTCTTCATCTGTAGTACTGTAATAATAATTGGAACAGCATGGTAGAGTTTTGAGGCTTAACTGATATGACATAGAGAACCTAGTGTTTAGCACATACAGGTTTGATAGTTGTTCAGTACCTCTTTCCACTCTGAGGAAACAAAGTGTAGGGGCGTGGCCTCCTTGGGAATGAGAGAAAGCCCAAGGAGGCTTCTCCAGAGCTGAATCCAACCCTCCTTTGCCTCTTGGGAAGAGAAGCTGTCAGAGAAAGTTCACTGTGAGGTCAGGGATTTGGAGTATGGCCAGAGGATGGCAGGAGGGTTTGGCCTCAAGGGCATAGCCTAAGCCCTCTAAAGTGTCATGTGCCCAGAAAGACAAGGCACACCAAATGCAGCTAGAATCCCAGCCCTGTGTGGGTTGGGTCAGTGGGCTGGCCCCTTTGTCAGGGTCACATCGCTGAGTGTTTCCCCAGGAAACTGTCACTTCTGAATTAACTTCTGTGTCCCAGGGAAGGTTGTTAGGCATAGCTGTGTGGGGCTGACTCTCATGAAGCCCCCACTCTGAAATGCCAAGGTTACATTATGTTATCCCACTAGCCAGCATTGACGATGGGTGTTCCCGTGAACAAGGATGGGTGTTGGGAGATTGGATCATGGAGAGAAGTGGGTCCACCCTTCCGGAAGCTTTGAGTGCCAAGCCAAAGCATCTGAACTCTGTGGCCAGGCAGTGTGGAGCCGTGTCAAGTCTTGGCACAGGAGCACTGCCCTGGTTGAGGAAGGAGGGGCTGAATTCTGAAGAGTTGTGGTCCGAATGCAGAATTTCACTTTTTGAAACACTGTCCCCTAAGTATTCATTTGCTCAGCTCCTCAACACAGTGGGGCAGGGAGGAGATGGACTTTCCTGCTTGACAGATGAGGATGCAGGCTCAGGAAGGTGAAATAGCCTCCCACAACCTCACAGCCAGGAGGTCTGGCTCTCAGGACCACTGCCTACCCAGGGGCCCCACCCTATGCAATGACTCAAGCTGGCCTGAGGGCCTGCTCCAGTTGTCCTGCTAAGAGCTGGAAGCAGCTGGCCCCGTGCAGCTGCCCGGAGCTGCCTCTTCCATCCCTCTCCCCATCTCGTCTCCTGTCTCTCTGCCCTTCTTTCTGACTTCCCTGAGATAGGGCACAAAGTTACTCTCCTACTGTCCTTGCTTCACCACCACCCTCTTCCTCGACATCCAGCCTGTGTGCCTGGTGCAGGCTACCGAGGATTGGGAATGCACGAGCCGCCTGCGACATGACCACAGGCAGCTTCCACACCTCTCTGAGCTTGTACTCATTACTTTTAAGGTGAGGAAGTCATCAGTCTACATGAGTGCTTGCCTAACCTTGGTCACTTTCATCCCATTCATATTGTGTTTAAAACAATTCTTTAATTCACTTAGGTCTACTATTGCTACCTAATTTAACTGCATCCTAAATAATAATATTCATGAACTTATCAGTCCAAAAACTTGACTATGAGAATGTAAAAGGTTTGTCCATGGACCTTCTAAAGTCATCCTTGACCCACCAGCAGTACATGTATCTCTCTTTGGGAACCCTCAACGGGGTAACCAGTGTCTCTCTGAGTCCTAGGATCTTCCGATTAGGGCTCGGTGATGGGTTTTTCACCTCTCACCACCCTGGGTCCCATGTACACCCAGCAATGGGCGTGCGTCCACCTGCCTGTTCACCCATCTAATGAGTACCTGCTGAGTACCGAGCCCTGGGCTAGACTAAGGGATCTGTAACTGGAAGACATTCCAGCTGATGGAGAGACAGATGCAAATGCCGCTAAGATGGGGGTGTGTGACAGGGACATGGAAGGGATAGGGATGGAAACCAAGAAAGAGCACGAGGCTGGGCGCGGTGGCTCACGCTTGTAATCCCAGCACTTTGGGAGGCCGAGGCAGGCGGATCACGAGGTCAGGAGATCGAGACCACGGTGAAACCCTGTCTCTACTAAAAATATAAAAAAAAAATCAGCCAGGCGTGGTGGCGGGCGCCTGTAGTCCCAGCTACTCAGAGAGGCTGAGGCAGGAGAATGGCGTGAACCCGGGAGGCGGAGCTTGCAGTGAGCCGAGATCGCGCCACTGCACTCCAGCCTGGGCGGCAGAGCGAGACTCCGCCTCAAAAAAAAAAAATAAAAAAAATAAAGAAAGAGCACGAAAGAGTGACAGTTGAGCCATACCCTGATGGATGGGAGGTGTCCACGCATTGCGGGCAGAGGGACAGTCACAGGCAAAGACATGGAGGTGCGATCTTGAGAGCACCGTCCAGGAGGCAGGGAGCAGCCCCACGTTGGAGACAAGGGGTGTGACTGAGAGTGGTGAGGGCTGGGGGCGAGGCCAAAAAGGATCCCGACTGATGCTGGCATGTGCAGGTTGGCAGGTCATTGCTGAGCCCAGGGCTCATGATGTTTGTCCCTCTGGGAGTCTAAGGCTGATGAAGGGGCTATCTGGGATGTCCTCTGGACCCCTAGGCTTTCCCTCCTGGCTGTGTCTTGGAACGCAGCCTCTGCTCTCAGGCTGTAGGCAGAGCCGCCCACTCCTGCCACTGGCACCGCTTGCCCCAGGGGACCTAAGCTGCAGATGTGCATGGTGATTGAATCATTTCTGCACACCACTGCTCACACAGCTCCCTGGGGACCCCCACTTGCCCGTGCAAGCTGTCATGAGATGTGTGTGCTCAAGTGCATCTGTGTTGGCATCCAGCATGTGCACATACCTGCTGTGAAGTATGCAAGGGGGCACGTGTGTATGTGCCTACGCACACACACGTATGCTGTGCAGACGCCTCTCTCTGGGTGCGTGTGCATCATGTGGACTGATGAACTAGTGAGGCCTCAAAGGTGGGAAATAAAACACTTGTGTTGGGACAGCTGACTGTTCGGTTGGCTGCCACCCTTGGGAGCTAGCTGCCTGTGGAGCTCCACATTTCTATGGGGCAGCTAGGAGCACCTCATCCCCATGTCCAGTGAGGAGCCCGCTGAGGGCCATTGCCTCCCCCAGCCGTTGAGACAGTTGAGATGCGTCTCTCCTTGCTGCCTTGGCATCCCAGAGATATCCAGGGCTCTACTTGGACCTGTGAGAGGGGCTCCAGCCCAGCTCTGCTCACGATGCCCTCCGTGTCCTCTTCCTCTCCCTACCTCCGCCTCCCACCCTGCCACATGAGGGCATGAGGAGGGTGTTCCCAGGCCTTTTCAGCTCTCAACGTTCTATCCTCCGAGCAGCCCTCTATGCATAATCGCCGCTAACTTTTCTTGAACTAGTCTTCTGCACCAGGCGCCGCCAAGAATAGACACCCTCGCTCTGTTGGGTGGTGAGAAGTGTAAATGGAAGCTTGGTCCTGAAAGACGTCCCACAGGAGTTGGGAAGACCGAGCTGACCCCATGTCACCATCCAAAAACTTCCATTTGCCCAACTAAGCCCAGCCAAGCGTAAGGTGCAAGCACAGAGCTGTGAAAGGGGCAGCGTCGTGGCCTTGGGCTGCCCTGGAGGAACAGCTCCCGGGGCTGCCAGGCCTTCAGCCGCCCCACAGCCCTGCCTTGGGACAGGCTTTGCAGCTTCAAAAGCAGGCATTCTCCTCTTGTGGGGATGGAGTTTTCTGAACAGCCGGAGCTCCTCACAGGGAATCCTAAGAGGCTGGTATTTGACAGGCTGCCAAAGGCTGGCCAGCCGGATCCTGTGCTTTGCAGACAGCAAAACGGAGGTCCAGCTCTCTGCCCTATTCACTCAGCAGAGCAGGGTCCTGATCCCCCATGCTGATTAGCTTTGCATGGCTCCTGGCTGCTCCACCAGGAGACATGGCTGGGGTCCTGAGCCAGGATGGGGATAGCCTGCTTGGTCCCACCCCCCATTCAGGGGCAGTAGAAAGGGCTGAGGCCACGGGTGCACCGGGGGCCAGGCCGACAGTGATCTGTTGGGCGGGAGCCCGGCCTCTCCGGCTCCAGAGCTGCAGCCACGGAGGATTTGTAGCGACTTGTAAAGGCTTAAAGGAGTCCAGGCGCCCAGAGGCGGAGGCAGCGGCCCAGCCGAGTGGCGCTCCTGTGGCGAAGGGCGACCTCTGCTGGCCACCAGGTGCGTGTCACCTCCCAAAGGTGGCCGGTGTGCAGGGAGCCCAGTGATGCAAGTGAGTGGATTTGGGCAGGTTGGGTGGAACAAGAAGGTCATCTCTTGGGGCCCAGTCACAGCCGGAGGTGGGGACTACCAGGAGGCTCTGACTGCCAGTCGTGGGGAGTGCAAAGAACAACACATTAACAGCTGGAAAGGTACAGGGTTTGAATCTCAGCCCAGCAGCTTTCCGGCTGTGTCACCTTGGGCAATTTTCTTCACCTCTCTGAGCCTTTTAAGGATGAAGAAAATTAGCACTGCATAGGGCCTGGCCTGGTGCCTGAACATAGCAGGTGTAGAGCAAATGGAAGATCCCAGCCTGCCCCTCAACAAGCTGCCTTTTGCATGCCTCCCTCAGCACACCCTTCCTCTCTTTATGCCTGAGATCCTTTGCTCTCTAGGCCTTTGACCCTTTTACTCCAGAGACTGGAGCCTCCATCTCCTCCATTCCTGGGGTTAGTAACCGCAGTTCTCCATCATTGACCTCAACAGTTTAAAAATGTCACCTCACCTGTAGGTGCCTCCATAATCCACTAGCCATTTGTTCTTTTATTGATTAAGAAACACAGGACACACCGCTGTCCCTGTTGTCTGTGATGTCCCTCCTGCCATCCATCTACCCACCCTTGGGTCTCACAGGTGTCGCAAGCCCAGACACTCACCCCTCGGTTCCTGTGAGCTGCAGCCCTGCCTGGGAGCAAAGCTCCCTGGGACCTGGACCCAGCCTGGTGCCCCTTGGCCTTGAACAAACCACTGATGGGCCCCAGGCTCCTCAGAATAAAACCAGCTGAGGCAGAGGGGGTAGATAGGGGACCTGAAAGCACCTTTGGCCCTTAATATTCCAGGAACCTTTCCGTCCAGAAGCCAGGTCAGTCCAGGCACCGGCCTCCAGGCAAGACTGCCTGTGACCCTGCATGGGGCCAGCCCGAAGGTGGACAGTCCCATCTCCCAGTTTGCTGTTTCCTTCTTAAAGCAGGACCTGGGCCCCCACTACGACTAAACAGAAAAGAACGGCCTCTGAGCCCCATGGTCGCCAGCTGGGTGGATCTAAGCTCCTGTGCCTGCCTGGGGCTTCCAGGCATTGTCATTCAACAAGCATTTATCAAGGCCCACCAGGCTCTGCCCCCGGACACAATGTCAGTAGAAAGTTCCTCCTGAGAGGTAGACCCTTATGAGGTCACTGAGTTGCCGCTCTGCAGCATCCTGTTCTGCAGATGGGGAAACCAAGGCCAGGAAACCAGAGAAGCCCACTCGAAGTCCATCCTGGCTGGGGACACCTGGGTGCTCACTGGAGTGAGGGAGAGGACAGAGCCTGGAAGCACACCTGGAACCTCCACAGTGCTCAGGTCTGGCCCCCCAGGTCACTTCGGTTTGTCAACAGCGCCCCCTGCTGGCTGCCTGGGCCACCAGTGGCCCTTTGTCCTGGTGGGCAGTGGCCTGCCGACAGCGGGATGAAGGCCTGCCAGGCATGAGGTTTCTTTGTACTTCTCTTCTATCTCCTCCAGCTAGGAGCTGAGCCAACCCAGGCCTTTGTGGGATGGGTCTCCCTGTCCTGGCTGGCTGTGAAAGTTGAATTCTCTATTGGAACCCTGGCTACCAGTGTTCACCCATGCCCCCATGTGGGACCCAGGCCTTCACCGCCGCATGGGTATCATATGGTGCCTGGGAGACCACCAGGGTACTTTGGCTCTGATGGGGCCTGGCACCAGGAACTGAGATGGCCTTGCTGAAGGTGGCACTGTCTTGCTCCTGCTCTGGGCTCTCTGTGTCCTTGTCTTCCCCACCATGGTTTGTCCCTGGCCCCAGGAGCCTTTGTCATGTGGATGCTGGCTGAGGGTCTGTGTGGGTAAACTCAGGAGGACAAATACAGCTCCCACTTGGGTGACCTACAGAAGTAGCAAGTGGAGCTGCCCTGATCACGCCCCTGCCAACCCAGACCATACACACACACGCACGCACACACACACACACACCCGTACCCTGTTCCCTCCCCAGGACTTGTTCAAGAGTGAAAATGTAAAGGAAAAGCCAGGATTCTAGAGCTGGCTCCTATCCAACAAGCTGTAACCTCCAAGCCTCAGTTTCTTCATCTGTAAAATGGGGATGTAACTACATTCTCTTGTCTGTGCTGTGCCTGGACCAGTACCTGACTCATAGGAGGAGCTCAGCACATGGTCATCTAGTAGGTAAATGTGGGCTTGGACCAAGAGTTCCTTGAACACAAGAAAATGATTTCATTTTAGTCTCTGCATGCCCAATCCATCTAGCCTAGGACCCTGCACAGTGTCGTTATTAAAAAGCATTTTGACCAGGTACGGTGGCTCACACCTGTAATCCCAGCACTTTGGGAGGCTGAGGTGGGTGGATCACGAGGTCAAGAGACCGAGACCATCCTGGCTAACATGGTGAAACCCCATCTCTTCTAAAAATACAAAAAACTAGCTGGACGTGGTGGTGGGCGCCTGTAGTCCCAGCTACTCCAGAGGCTGAGGCAGGAGAATGGCGTGAACCCAGGAGGCGGAGCTTGCAGTGAGTGGAGATCACACCACTGCACTCCAGCCTGGGCGACAGACTCTGTCTCAAAAACAAACAAACAAACAAACAAAAAAGCATTTCTTGGGAGAGCAGAAGCATGTACAGATGAGCAAGTGGAGACTAAAGATGTTTGAATGGATGAGTAGACAGGCGAACAGGCGGGCATTTGTTTTTATTATTGTTACTTATTTATTTTTAAAATTTTCTTTTTGGATGCTCCCTCACCCCCCTCCCCCTTCCCCAGGCAGGTATTTCGATAGATAAATGATGGGTGGAGAAATTGGGCGTCAGGGTGTGACATGTGTGATGGGTGGTGGGTGGGATGAATGGAGGGATGGTTGGCAGGGTGAGGGTGGAAGAAATAAATATGGGTACAACCCCCACTTTCCCCTTCCTGCTGTAGAGCTCCAGAAAGCACTTATCAAAAATACAGATTCCCAGATGACCCAGCAACTCCACTTCTGAGCATATGTTCTCTAGACTAATTCACACACGTGTGATGTGCCGATATGAATGGTTATTCCTGCAGCACTGCAATGATAAAAATTTGGAGCCGGGCGCAGTGGCTCACGCCTGTAATCCCAGCACTTTGGGAGGCCGAGGTGGGTGGATCGCCTGAGGCTCGAGACCAGCCTGGCCAGTATGGTGAAACCCCATCTCTATTAAAAATATAAAAATTAGCCAGGCGTGGTGGCAGGTGCCTGTAATCCTAGCTACTCGGGAAGCTAAGGCAGGAGAATCACTTGAACCTGGGAGGTGGAGGCTGCAGTGAGCCAAGATCACACCATTGCACTCCAGCCTGGGCAACAGAGTGAGACTCAGTCTCAAAAAAAACAAAAAATTGGAAAAAGCTTCAGGGTCCCTCGTTTCAGGCTGGAGTGTGAGCCCCCTAAGCAGAGGGGCCTTGTCTGAGGGTTCAAGCCTTAGAACAGCACCTGGCAGGGGGTCGATGGGCAGATGTTAGTTGGATAATGCTTCATCATACCTAGGAATACTGTGCGGCCGTTAAAAAATGAAAAGGTGGCCAGGCGCGGTGGCTCACACCCGTAATCTCAGCACTTTGGTAGGCCGAGGCAGGGGAATCACGAGATCAGGAGATCAAAACCATCCTGGCTAACACAGTGAAACCCCACCTCTACTAAAAATACAAAAAATTAGCCAGGCATAGTGGCAGCACCTGTGGCCCCAGCTACTCGGGATGCTGAGGCAGGAGAATCGCTTGAACCCGGGAGGCGGAGGTTACAGTGAGCCAAGATTGCGCCACTGCACTCCAACCTGGGTGACAGAGTGAAACTCCATCTCAAAAAAAAAAAAAAGAAAAATTCTTTGTGTCTTGATGTGGAATAAACTTTGAGATGTATCATTAAGAAGGGGGGAAAAGAAAGCAACGTCCAAATAATGTGTACAGAATGTTACTATTTTATGTTTTTAAAAATGTGGCAAGAAGTAGTGCGTGTAGATATTTGCTTCTAGATGAGACTCTCCAGAAGGGGGACTGATGGCACTGGTTCTCCTAGAAAGGGCACCAGGGGACTGGGGACGGGGCCTGGACCCAGGACTGGATACCTTTGTGGACTTTCTGATTTTTGAACCATGCAAATTAATTACCTTTTCAGACACACATGGAGCAATAATAATTGCAGCAAGAGCTACACATCCTTTAAAGCGATTGGAGGAGGAACAGGACTTTCTTCCAAAGGATGGGGCCAGGCAATGGTGTTGGTTCCCTCAACAAGCGTGTGTAGAAGGCAGACAGGCAGGCAGACACAACCTACACTTCCACCAGCTGCGAGGACTTGGCACATCTGGGGCCTCGGTTTCCTCATCTGTAAAATGGAGATGATCCTAGCCTTACAGAGTGTGTGTGAAAAGGAAAGGAGAGAATGCAGGTGTCCAGCACGTGAGAAGTCCTGGGTGACATGGCCAGAGATGAGGGGTCTTTAGTGGAGGGTGTGGCAGAGTAGCAGAGAAGGCTTAGGGCCCAGGTCTCCTGTCCAGCACCCTGGGTCTGACCCAAGTGTCTGCAGCCTGAACTGTCCACTGGGGGCAGGAGGGCAAATCGAGCTGGCAGCGGGCAGACTTCTGCCTTGGCCCAAGGACCTGGACCCCTAACAGTGGGTGGACTAGGGCTGTACAGTCCTTCCTCTCTCTACCTAGATCCCTGCCTTTGCTGTGTGGCCTCCCTGGAGCAGCCTGGGGACTCCCGGGGCTTGGGCCTTTTTCAAGCCGAAGGAGCTTCCTCCGCTTAGCTCTGTCATCCAGAGGGAAGTCCCATTCATGCTAATTGGCCCTGAGCACTCCCTTCTCCCGCACTTCAGGAAGGGTGAGCCTAGTGCCAAGCCATCCCTGCACCTGCACTGTCAGCCTTGCACAGTGGAAACTGCGGGCTGGCAGTCAGGAACCCTGGTTCCTGGTGTGGGCTCAGACACCGCTTGATGTGCCACCCTGGCTTTTCCCTTTCTGTCTCTCAGCCTCAGTTTCTTTATCTAGAAAATGGGTGTGGTGCTCATTCTTATCCTCCTTTTCCAGGAGGGCAAAGTGAAAAAAAAACAGAGTTGTGAGTGGTTTGTAAATTATGAACAACTCAAAGCCTGAGGGACTGGGGGAGGGCAGGTGCCACCTGAGATCTCCACTCAGAGCACATGTGCATGTGCACTGAAGGTCGTCATATGGGAAGGTCCCCCTGCATGCACATGTATGAACACACACACACACATACACATGCACACACACGTGGGCCAAGCCCTGAACCAGGAATCCAAGGGGAATTGCCACCCCCTCCACCACCCAAAACACACATGCACGTACAGAAATGTGTGCACCTGGCTGGGTGTGGTGGCTCACACCTGTAGTCCCAGCACTTTGGGAGGCTGATGTGGGCAGATCACCTGAGGTCAGGAGTTCGAGACCAGCCTGGCCAACATGATGAAACTCCGTCTCCACCAAAAATACAAAAATTAGCCAGGTGTGGTGGCGGACACCTGTAATCCCAGCTACTCAGGAGGCTGAGGCAGGAGAATCGCTTGAACTTGGGAGGCAGAGGTTGCAGTGAGCCGAGATCGTGCCACTGTACTCCAGCCTAGGTGACAAGAGCAAAACTCTCTCTCAAAAAAAAAGAAATATGTGCACCTGCATGTGCAGTTCCTTATCCCCTGGTGGGCATGCCTGCCCAGTGCTCACATGTGCCACACATGGAAAGCACCTGGAAGCATTTCCTGCCCTCAGCCCAGTGGGGTACCCCAGGTGCAGCCCCACAGGGCCCAGCAAAGGACTCTGGAACCTGCCAGTGTTGTGGCCAGAGGGCAGTTGGGAGGCTGCTCAAGGTTGGCAGGCCTGGCGTGATCCAGTGACACCCTCTCCTTTCTCTTCGCAGGCTGGACAACGTTCATGGCTCTCGGGTAGAACCTAGTGAAACGGCCAGAATGAATTCTATGGACAGGCACATCCAGCAGACCAATGACCGACTGCAGTGCATCAAGCAGGTGGGTGTGGGGCAAGGCACACTCCGAGGGCAGGGCAGATGGGGCGGGCAGAGCAGCAGGCCTGTGCTGCAGCAGCAGGGCATCTGGCGGGTGCTGGCTGGAGACGATGGCAGAGCCTCCTGACCACCTACCTATTGAGGCCATTATTGGCATGCTGGCACTGACCAGCCTAATGCTGGAATCACATGCCTGGGTTTCAGTGCCAATGCTGCCCTGTCCCTTTCCACACCCTTCCCAGCTGTGTGACGTTGGGCGAGTGTTGTGGCCTCTCCGGGCTCTGTTTATGTGTAAGGATGCAGTGATGCACCTGGCACTTCCATCTCTCTCCCACCACCTCCCTCCCTAGAACTAAGCTCCCTATCCCTTTGTTCTCAAAAAAAAAAAAAAAAAAAAAACAGGGGGGGGGTGAGAGCTCACGCCCGTAAACCCCCAAAACTCAGAGGGGGAGGGAGGAAAATTTTTTGTGGCGCCCCGGGGGAAAAAAAAAAAACCCCTCCCCAAAAAAAAAAAAAAAAAAAAACAAGGAAGGAGGGAGGGAGGGAGAGAGGGAAGGATGGAGGGAGGGAGGGAGAGAGGGAAAGATGGAGGGAGGGAGGGAGAGAAGGAAGGAAGGAAGGAAGGAAGGAAGGAAGGAAGGAAGGAAGGAAGGAAGGAAGGGAGAAAGAAAACAAAGCTGAGAAAATTTAAAAATATTTACTAATTTATTTAAAAATAAGAACCCATTATAGGCTGGACCCAGTGATTCACACCTGTAATCCCAGCACTTTGGGAGGCCAAGGGAGAAGGATCACTTGAAGCCAAGAATTTGAAACCAGCCTGGGCAACATAGGGAGACCCCATCTCTATTTTTTAAAAAAGAAAGAAAAAAGCCACAAGACAAGAGGTCCTAGGAAATCATATCATTTTACAGGAAAGGAAACAAGTACAGAGAGGGGAAGGGGGTATCCTGAGTCCACTCAGCACCTCTGGTGCTGGGAAGACCTAATTCCAGAGAGTGCCGTGGTCCCCACCCTGCTGAAGCTCACACCAAGCCCAAGAGGCAAGCTGCCCGGGAGTTCCTCTATTTGGACTGCCGGGAGGTGGGGAACCTTTCACAGGGGCGCCCCCAAGCGGTGGCCAGGAGTGACACACCCACCTGCTGGGCCCAGCTCCTACAGCCCAGGCTGGCAGCTTCCCTGCACAGACCCACAAACGTTATTCACTCCAGGAAGGACCAGGTACAGCGAGAGGGGCACGGGCTTTGGTGTCAGACGCCTTGGACCCAAGTCCTCATTCCTTTATGGACCCACGGTGGGATCTCAAGCTAGACCTCCATTTCTCTGAGCCTCAGTTTCCCCATGTGTCAAATGGGGCCTGCCTCATAGGATGCTATGAGGATGTTGCAGGTGATGCACGTAGCCCAGCCCTGGTGTGTAGTGGGTGATCAGCTAATGGCAGTGGCGGCCATTGTCCTCAGTATGTCAGTGACAGGGAAGGGAGTGCTGGGGCTCGGGCCCCTGGCCTGGGCCACCTTAGCAGGAAGCTCAGGCAACCAGCATGGGCTGCTGGCCCCCGGGCTTCAGCCAGGCAGAGCTCACAGCCCCCTACCCACCCAGCCTTCCCTCCCTGAGGGCCAGGACCCAGACAGAGCCTCCCCAAGGTGCCTGCCCAGTGGAACTGAGGCTGTTCCTCGAGAACGAGGGTTGTGTGTCCTCCTATTAGCATCGAGCAGAGCAGACTTGAAGTCCGGGCAGGGTCTGCAGAGAGGAAATTGAAGAAGGCTTGTTACAGATTTAACCCAGCCCGAATGGCTCTCCCAAACGGCAATTACGCGCCTCTGCTCACTGTGGTAGAATAGAAACCAGATGCCAGACTCCCTCCTCCCCCACACTCCCTCCTCCCACTCAGGGTTCTGCAGGGCTCTTTCCTAGCTTTACCTTTCATTCCGTTTCTTCCACCCTTGGCTCAGCTGGCAGTGGCCCCGCCCTCCAGTGGGATGCTCATGCCTCCTGTGCATGGGACCCTCTGCGTGGCAGGCACACCACTCCTGCCGAGACCTGCTCTCAGCCTCTTTCCTCTTGGCACCTAACTCCGTATCACCAGGGGTCAGGGTGCACCTGACTTCTTTGGCCCTCCCTGGGTCCATCTTGGGCAGATGCCCACCAGAAGCCCCTCACAGCATGGCACACAGCTCAGTCACCATTCCGTTGCTTACAAACTATGCAGCCTTAAGTTGCTGCTTCACTTCCCTTCATCTATAAAATGGGCATCATAATTAATGCACACTCAACCAGCACATGCCAGAGCCCGCACCACTCTCCCTCACCTGCCCCGGCATACACATGCGTGCACACGCACAGAGGGCTCTGCTTTTGAGCCAGGCAGTGGCGCATTTGTGAGTGTGCCCAGATGCCTCCTGGGCCATCCGGAGCTCCCTGCATGCTCCATGCCCCTCCTCCCACACCTCCGGTCAGACACAGCTCAGTGCTGACATCTGTCTGCTCCACAGCTGCCCTAGAAGTCAGCCTTGGCTGGCTGGGGACTGTTGATTCTCAGGCATCCTGAAACCTAATCAGAAGAGAAAGGCAAGCGTGTCTGCACGAGCTGAGATGACGGATGTGTTGGCTGTGCAGACTTCGGGCTGGTAGGGGCTGTGGTTCCCTCACCTCTCCACACAGCCTTCCCTTCCTGCCTTCACCTTGGTTGTAGCCTTTGCTGGCGTTCACCAACCCCCACCCTCTGCACCCTGCTGCCCATGTCCCCTCACAGCCTCTATCTCAGCTGCCATTGCCCCTTCTCAGCCTCTTGGTACTGGGAGAACCAGTGCTCTCTCTTTGCAACATGCCCTTCTCAGAGATCACTGGCACATCCAAGCTCCACGTGGAGAGCCCTGCAAATCAGCTCATTCCTGCTCAGCAGCTGCCCTGAACCCCAGGGGCCCTTCTGAGCATCTGTACCCCATCCCTGAGCTTGAACACTTCCTGGGCACCCAGCTGTCTCACCTACTCTCCTCTGTCTCTCTGGAGCTATGGGCCCAGTAGGAATACATCAGGTCTCCCACCAGGTTGAGCTCCTTGGGGGCAAAGGACATGCCATATTCATCTCAAAATCACAGAGTCTAGCATAGCATTCAGCTCAGAGTGGGGCCCAACTATTTTGGGTGGGCTGAGGAGAGGGGTGGACTGATAGATGGATACATAAGAGAATGAATAGATGGACATATGGGCAGATAGTTAGATGGGTGGGTGGGTGGACGTGTATAGATGATGAATGGATAAATGGATGAATGAACAGATAGGTGGGTGGCTGGATAAATTAACTTCTGGATGAATGGGTAGATAGGTAGATGAATGAAGGGATGGATGAGTGGTGGATAAAGTGGTGAATGGATGAATGGGTGGGTTGGCAAGCAGACAGATGGATGAATTGATTCATTTAGGATGGATGGATGGATGGATGGATGGATGGATGGATGGATGGATGGAGGATGGATACACGCATAGATGGATGAATGGATGAATCATTTGATTCACAGATGGACTGGTGGACAGATGGATTGATAAGATGAATTCATCATTTCAAGGCATTGGTGTGCCCTGTTCCTGCCCCAGCCGACTCAATGGCATTGGATATAGCCCAACTCTTCTGACGAATTATAGAGATGGGCAGGCTTTCTGGTGGGGGACAGAGTAACAGTGTCCAGTAACAGCCACAGTTAGGGAGACCTCTGCCTATGATTCAAATGTGTGCTCCCATCCCCAGCCCATCAACAGCTGGCCAAGCTCACCCTTGCCCTGCCCTGGCCCCTCCCTCCACCTCCCACTGGGGCTCATTCTGCAGTGGCCACGTTGCTGGCCCACACAGCAGGCTTACCATCCTTTGGACAGTTAACTGCTCCCCAATCATTTCCCATGGGGTTCAGCCTTGTGCCAGCCTTTGGGGTTCCAGAGGTGAACAGGAGGCTGTTTCTCCCCTCAGGAGGCTCACAAGAGAAACAGGGAAG
Source organism: Hylobates moloch (assembly GCF_009828535.3). NCBI lineage: Eukaryota > Metazoa > Chordata > Mammalia > Primates > Hylobatidae > Hylobates > Hylobates moloch. Next base: position 73,755,431 of record NW_026652278.1, read on the forward strand.
CATGGAGGGGCCCTGGCATCAATAGCAGTGGCAGTCTTCCCTGGGCTCCTGCTCTGTAATGAGTTCCTTGTCGTTTCTCAACTTTGCAGCAGCCCTGAATGCCATCACTACCCCGTTTCACAGATGAGGGGTCTGATGTGCAGCAACGTCTCCTGGGCTGCATGGCTCAGCAACTGAGATGGGGTTTGGACCATGTCTGTCCTGCTTATTTCACTAGATCACTTTGTCTCTCTGTGCACTTCAGTCACCTCATGGTTGAAATAGGTGACAAGGGCACAGAGAAGGGAGGGGGCTTGGCCAAGGCCAAAGAGCTGCACGGTAGCCAGCAGTGTATTCCCAGCACCTTGGGAGACCGTGGTAGGAAGACTGCTTGAGCTCAGGAGTTTAAGACCAGCCTGAGCAACATAGCAAGACGTCGTCTCTGTTAAAAAATAACAACAACAACAACAAAAAGTAGCCAGGCATGGTGGTGCACACCAGTAATCCAAGCTACTTGGGAAGCTGAAGTGGGAGAATCACTTGAGCCCAGGAGATTGAAGCTGCAGTGAGCTATGATCGCACCACTACACTCCAGCCTGGGTGACAGAATGAGACCCTGTCAAAAAAAAAAAAAAGCCAGCAAAGGGGACACTTGATGTTTTCTTCAGCAATGAAGTGTACCCACAGCCTACAGGCCACACAAGCTGTCTGGGGTGAGCTCTGAAGGCTGGTGAGATACTGAAGGCTGGGCACTCAGGTGCCAGAAGCAGACTGGGCCTCTGAGACGGACCTCAGAGGCTACCCCTGCACCCAGAGCCCCAGAGTGGGGTGCTGTGACCAGCTAGGGGCAGGCAGCTCTGAGGCAGCATGCAGTGGCTCCTGACCCTGCTAATTTGGTGTGACATCACTGAAATAAACAGAACAACTCGGTTAGCAGGGGTGGCTAGTGGGCAGGAATCAGCTGATTTGCATGGCTTTCCACGTGCAGCCTAGATACCACCTGTGGCCTCTGAGGGGCATGCTTTAGAGAAAGGGCACAGGAGGCAGAGGTGAGGACCCCCCGCTGCCCTCTCAAAGGGCTTGTTTCTCTATGTTGAAATTACTCCTGTCTCACACAATTCAAATGCAGGGAGCACTGCCTTTGCAGAAGGAGCCAGGCCTGAGAGCGACCACGTGCAGCTGTGCTTCCAGGAGAGCCTTTGGGAGACAGAGTCAGGGCCAAGGGCAGCCCCACGTGGGAGCGCCCCATGCGTCAGGCACTTTGCCAGGGGCTGTATAAGCCTCATCTTGTTTAAGCCTCACTGCGGCCCCGTGACGGAGGGCTTTGTTGCTGCTTGCCTGCCCTCTTTCTCTCCTACATCTCTTTCTCTCCCTTTACTTCCATGGCAGGAGGACATTCTCCTTCATTTCACTTTCCTCCACCCATTTTTAAATATCTTGCCTTGCATGAACCACATTGTAGCAACAGTCACGGAACCTTAAGCGAAAGAAATAAAACCCCACCACCAAGTCATGTTCTGTCATATCCCCATTTTACAGATGAGGCTACTGAGGCTCAGAGAGCTGAGGGGACCATCCTACGTCAGTGGTTGAAAGGGGGTGAAGGCAGAGTGTGGACTCCCATAGCTCCCCTGCCAATTCTGGGCCCTGTGGCTCCTAAGCCCCTCCCTGCCCTGGCTCTGGGGCAGGCTCATGCTGCAGGTCAAATGGAGGGACTGCCCTGGGTGGCTCCTGTTCTATTGTTTCTCCCAGCACCAAGGCAGTGGGACCTCAGGAGGTGCCATCATCTCTGCAGTGGTTCACACTCCTGCGCTGTGGACACCCTCCAGGGGTCCTTCAGGAGGAGACAGTCAGTTACAGCCAAATTGGGCCAGAGCCCCATCCCAGAATCTCACCTTTGCCCCTAATCTGCTCCTTGCCCCTAGCCACATCTTTTGTCTCCTGGACTCAGTACCCAACTCAGAGGGCCTGGGGAGACGGATAAGAGTGAAGGGGGGCATGGGAACCACCCCTTTGCTTTGCACCTCACCCACCCCACCAGCCCTGCAGCCTGGGCCTGAAGCAGAACCAGGAGGCCCAGCACCCTGGCACCAGAATTCAGTCTCCATCGACTCAGACCCTGCCTGGCAGGGCCCTGAGCTCAGGCTGACTTCCCCAACCATTCCAGCAGCCTCTGAGCAGATCCAGACAGGGCCCAGTAAGTCACACATAGCAGCCCCTAGTGTGAGGACAGTCCAGGCACGTGTGCTTCCTCCACCCTCCCAGCTGGCTGTGGCCTCCCCCAACCCATCACCTTATGTGGCTAGGACAGAGCAGGCTCCAAAGCCAGAGCTGGTGGGAGCCCAGTCCTGGGCTTTGATGGCGGCGGCTGGGCAGTCGGGGGTAGTCAGGAAGGAATCTCCAGGGCCAGCCTGTCCTGGATCAGGGAGGGAGAACTCCCAGAACCCTGCAGGGATCACCTTCTGCCACCCCCACCAGCATCCAGAAAGCACTCTGCTATTAGTCATCAGCCTTCTCTAGACCTTGGTTTTCCTGTCTTTGCAATGGGGCTACTAATCCACTGGGGTGGGGATGGGGGTGGAGGTGGAGGTGGGGGTGGGGTGGAGGTGGTGGGGGTGGAGTGGAGGTGGGGGTGGGGGTGGAGGTGGTGGAGGTCGGGGAGGTGGGGTGTAGTGGAGGTGGGGGTGGGGGGGCGGTGGGAGCAGGCATGCCAAGCACAGGCGGTGAAATCGAGCATGAGGAAACTCACTGATCCCAGCTACCCCTTTACCCCTTTCCATGAACCTCCTCCCCGGTGAGGCTGGGGTCTTCCCACCCCAGACCCCCACACGCTGCCTGTGCTACCCTCATTCTTGGAGCCTCAGCCGCCTCCTTTTCCTTTCCCACAGCACTTACAGAATCCTGCCAACTTCCACAATGCCGCCACGGAGCTGCTGGACTGGTGTGGAGACCCACGGGCCTTCCAGCGGCCCTTCGAGCAGAGCCTGATGGGCTGTTTGACGGTGAGTCTGCACCCTGTCTGCCTGCATTCCTGCCCAGGAAGGTCAGCCGAGTGCTAGCATGCCTGTCCAGGTTTCAGAGAGGTTGTCAGACATTGGGAGGTGACACCAGTGAGAGAGCTGGGTAAGACACTGGTGCTGGGGTGATGGCCCTATTTGGTGTGTCCCCCACGTGTACACCCCAGGGGACCTGGAGTTGATGAGGAGGCACAGTCCCTAGGGATTGTGTGGGTTCCCACACTTGATGAAAAAGACACAGGGCTCACTTTGCAGGTCACTGTTCCATCATAAGCACAGTAGAGAAACTCTCAAAGGGTTTTCAGCCATTTTTTATCCAGTCGTTCATTCATTCATTCACTTAGCAAACATGTATGGAGCTTCTTTTGTTGTCATCCATCCATTCAGGTAAGCATTGATTGAGCCCCTCTTATATCCATCCATCTAGCCAAATGAGCATTGATCTCTCATCGATCATATATGATCCCTCTGCTAAGTCCGGGGAAACTGAAGATGAATAAGGCTTCACCGAGCCTGGTGTCCTCTGTAGTGGAGGAGCCAGATGTGTAAAGAAGTGACTGAGAAAATCATGTCCACAGTGAAGGCAGCACAGAGAAGGGAATCCTGAACTGGCTGGGTGGCGGGGCAGGGCGTGGAAAACTGAGGAAAGGAGCCACCCTCCACGTGCAGGAGTCTGCCAAGCAGCAGAGGGGAGCAGGAGTGCTCGGGCACGAGCAGCAGAGGGGGCAGGAGTGCTCGGGCACGAGCAGCAGAGGGGGCAGGAGTGCTCGGGCACAAGCAGCAGAGGGGGCAGGAGTGCTCAGGGCACACGGAACAGCATCTGCAAAAGGCCACACGCCCGACAGAACCCAGAGAACAGGAACGGTCAAGGCTGTAAGCTGGGCAGAGGCCAGGTCCAGTTTGTGGTGTGATCGGCCAGGCTAAGGAGCTTGCCAGCCAACAGGGCCCCATGGAAGTCACTCGAAGCTTGGGAATGTCCCCAGCCATGTGGCCTGTGTCCATAAGTGTGATGACCAGGGAGGGCAGCTGCTCAGAAGGCCCTGAGTCCTCTTTGAAAGGAATGTGGGTAAACAGATGGCAGGTGAGCCCGCCTATCCCAAGGCTGGGAGAGGAGGGACCAGGAGGATGTCGGGCCAGGCGGGAACAGTGGGCATGGCCCACGGGCACCAGGCTTCCTGAAAAGCTGGAAGGAGACAAAAGGCCCACATGGCCTTGGCCTGGAGAGGAAGAAATAGCGGCAACACGGCTATGGTGACAAAGCATCTGTTCTGTGCATGGCGGGGAGCCGGCCCACAGAATACACCATCCCACCAAATCCCCTCAGTGAGCCTGGCCTGCAACCCTCCCCCACATTTTACAGATGAGGAAACTGAGACTTGTAACTGACTTCCCAAGGGCGCACAGCCTTAGAGGTGGGCCTGGGATTCCAGCCGAGGCCTGCCTGTCTCCAGAGGGGATGCCCTTGGCCATTAGGGATGCCAGACAGGGATGCAGCCAGGACCCTCCTGGGGCTGCTCTGCTTGTCAGAAGCCAGCACCATCTGGCTCCCTCAGGCCACCGGGCCAAATTGAGCAGCCACCTGCACTGCCCAGTCTTCCTCATCCTTCAGCCCGTGGACTCCCCTCTCCCTCCCCCCAGCCCCCTAATCCTCTTTGTGGGGATCTGGTTCTAGGCTAAGCCCTGTGGGCAGGGACAGATGTTGCCAGAGGCCCCCTCACTTCCACCCCAGCGGAGGATGGAGGAGGTGGGGACCTTGCATGACATGTGGCCAGCCAGGCTGCCACAGTCTCCAGCACATTGCCCCAAACCTGACCCTGTCTATCTAGGATGTGGGGACTCGAGACTGAATCAGAGAGTGGCCCTCGCCGGCCTGGATGAACCAGGAACTGGCTCTGCCTCAGTCCTCTTGTCCATGCATTCATTCATGAATATTCACTGGGCTCTTGTTGGGGGCCAGGACCTGTGCTGGGCCCCGGAGGGACCGTTGTCAAGGGGCTGGCCTGCCAGGGGGAGCCTGACATTTAACCCACAAAGGAGCAAACAGGGACACATGCCAGAGCTCTGGGAGAAGGGGCAAGGGCACAGGGCAGGAAATGTCTCCTGAGGAGTTGACCTCCTTGGGAGGATGAGAAAGCAGGGTGCTCCAGGCAGAGGGAACTGCTAATGCAAAGGCCCTGAGGCTTGCTGTGTTCATGAACAGAAAGAAGGCTCAGGTGGCTGGAGCCCAGGGAAGGGAGAAGCATGTGAGATGAGGCAGAGGAACAAGCTAATGCAGGGCCCACAGGCCAAGCGAGAAGAGTCTGGGCATTATTTGGAGGGCAGTGGGGAGCCCTTGAAGGGTTGTCAGCAGAAGAGTGACGGGCTATGATTTGTATGGGGGCAGGAGCTCTGAAGGGAGCATCTTTGGAGGGCAGGATGGAGGGATCATGGAGGGCTTCCTGGAGGAGGGAGCCCAGGGAGGGCCTCATGGGATCTGGCCGGACAGAGAGGAATCCATGGGAGGGGAGGCTGTGTAGACAGTGCCCACTCTCCTGGGCCTCTGCTCCCTGCTTCCAGTGTAAGGCATGCACCTGGTGGAATGGCCCCCACTCCTGCAGCCTGGCCACAGCTGCAGAGACCTGAGTCTAGCTTCCCTTAGAGCTCAGTAGAGCCAGCAGCTTGAAGGGGCTTGGTGGGGGGTAGTGGGGATTGCCACAAACGACACTTCAGTGCTCAGGGTATTTTCCCTAGGCATTGTCTCTTTGGATCCTTATAAAGACCCTTTGAGGTAGGCAGGGAGTCACCACTCCCATTTTACAAACAAGGCCACTGGGAGGGGGATCAGCTTACCCTAGTCCCAGGCTGGTTCCACAGACTCCCTGGGAGCCTCTGGGCACTGTTGCCAGTGCCCCATTCCCCAGGCATCCTCAGCCCCAGCCCTGCCCCATGGAGAAGAACAGGATGCGGGAGGTAGATCCCAGGGGACCTAGGTGGGGCAAGACAGCTGTCCCCTCCCCACACACAAGCACACACACCCTCCCTATCCAGGTGTCAGCCCGAGTCCTCCAGGTTGCCGCAATCCCCTGGGTGACCTCTGGAAGCAAACTCCAAATTCCTCTGGATCCGGCTTACTTTGAGGATATAAATTAAAAATCACTTAGCCCCGAGCAGCAAATGGACACATTTCTGTCATACTCGCTTCTAAGCAGCTCAGGCACAATTAAAGTGACCCCAGACCTGGCCCTGCCCTCCCGTCTGCTTCACATCTTGAGACTTAAGGATGCGGAAGCACAGGACCCCCAGGCCCTGCCCCAGGGGCCCGCACAAGCCCCGGGCCACCACTTCCTCATCAGAAGCAGGCCCTTCCTCCTCCAGTAGTCGGGCAGAGCAGCCCCTCTGGGCGCCCTCTCCCTCCCGTGAGCTTAGGGAACGGCAGAAGGCAGCGGAGACAGTGGGAGAGCAGGTCCAGGAGGAAAACAGGTTTCACATCAGCAGGCCTCTCCTTCATCTCCCCAACGAGGACGCCCTGCAGCTTCAGAGGAGGTCACAGTCAGAAAGACCTTTCGGGTCCCGCCCCCTGCCAGGAGTGGAGACCCCTTCTCCAGCATTCCCCAGACAGCCTGTCCTCCTGCTTTGTGGCCAGCAGGCTGGACGCTTTTCAAGACAACTCAGTTGCTTTGTGGGACTAATGTAATTCACCACGTGACCTTAAGCGAGTCACCCGTCTTCTTCTTTTTTTTTTTTTTTTAATTTTTTTTAAATTTTAGAGACAGTGTCTTGCTCTGTCGTCCAGGCTGGAATGCAGTGGCACAATCATTGCTCACTGCAGCCTTGACCTCCTGGGCTTAAGCGATCCTCCTGCCTCAGCCTCCTGGGTAACTGGGACTACAGGCGCCTGCCACCATGCCAGGCCAATTTTTAAAATTTTTTTCTTAAAGGTGGGGCCTTGCTGTGTTGTCCAGGATGGTCTCAAACTCCTGGGTTCAAATGATCCTCCCACCTCAGCCTCCTAAGTAGTTAGGTACCACAGGCCTACACCATCACACTAGACTAAAAAATTTTTTGCACAGATGGGGCTAGGCATGGTGGCTCATGCCTATAATCCCAAGCACACCTGAGGTCAGGAGTTCAAGCCCAGCCTAGCCAACATGGTGAAACCCTGTCTCTACTAAAAGTACAAAAGAAAATTAGCTGGTTGTGGTGGTGCACGCCCGTAATCCCAGCTACTCGGGTAGCTGAGGTAGGAGAATTCCTTGAACTCAGGAGGTGGAGTTTGCACTGAGTTGAAATCGTGCCACTGCACTCCAGCCTGGGCAACAGAGTGGGACTCTGTCTCAAAAAAAAAAAAAAAAAGAAAAAAAAATTTGTGTACAGATGAGATCTTGCTATGTTTGCCAGGCTGGTCTTGAACTCTTGGGTGTAACTGGTCTTGAACTCTTGGGTGTAAGCTGTCCTGCCTCAGCCTCCCAAAGTGCTGGGATTACAGGTGTGAGCCACCATACCCAGCCAAGTTCTCTGTCTTGTGTCTGGACTTTAGTTTGCCTGTCTGTGGCGTGAGGCTGGGTTCCCTGACCTATGAGGTCCCCTGGCTCCAGGGGCTAGGTGTCTGGCAGCCAGGATGACAGGGCAGCCTCAGGAGTGCTTCCCCCCTGCCACCCCCACCCCACCACCGTGGGTCAAGCAGCAGTGCCTGGACAGCCAACAGAGGGTCACAGCGCCCCAGCCACTCACACTGGCCTTTATGGGGAGGGGTCCTTGCACCCCATAGGACCTTCACAGAGAGCATCATGACCACTGGGGTTAGAACGGGCCTGTCTGAAAAACAAGCTGCACAGCTGAGCTCACGCTCCCACCACTGCCAGTCAGACCTTGCCTCACAGGACTTTCTGGGGGTCCTCAGGCTGGGCCAGAGAAACCCAGGGGATAGGAATGCATGAGGCACTCTGGGGTTACAGGATTTGATTCAGCTCACTCTGCCATACCTGTGCTCTGTGGCCTTGAGCAAGGTCCTGCCCTCTCTGGGCCTTGACTTCCTCATCAGTGAAAGGAGGCTATTGGAGCCAGTGACCCTTCTGAATGCTGGGGCACAGGGGACTTGGTGACAAGCAGAGACTCCCTGCTCCTCCACCCACCCGGTTGGCCCTTGCAGCCGCCATACAGCACCAAGCCCCTCTAGCTCAAGTTAGCTAGTATTTTTTTCCTTTTTAACTAGAGCAACAGGATTAGCCAGTATTGGCCAAACATGGGGACTTTTGCCTTCCTGCCCTGAACCCAGGGCCTGAGAGTCCTCAGTGCAGGTTGGAAGTTATGGTGTTAACTCTTTGTGGACTGAGAAAGAAGTCTTAGCACGGAACGAGCCCAGAGTTTTCAGCTAGACTGCCTGGATCACATCCTGTCTCTGTCACTGACCAGCTTTGAGGTGTTGTTCAACCTCTTTCCTCATCTGTAAATCAGAGATAATAATAATAATACCTACCTCGTGGGGCTGCTGGAAGAATTTGCACTTTGTTGCATACAAAGCACCTATGTACGTGGGAGCCAGCATTTTCATTGCAGCACTTGTAAGCATCAGTGTTTCCCATTGACAGCAGCCTCACTACTGCACCAGTCAAAACAGGCCGTTCCGTGCTCATAGGCATCCACCTGAGGTTCTACAAAGAGGGAGGGCACCAGAGTCCACATATGAGCTGCAGTGGTCCCTCCAGCCAAGAACCTTCCTCCTCACTCTCTGGAGGAGAGTCTGCCTGCAGACTTGAAATATTCAACAGGCCATAAAGAGTTAGGGACCTTGGTTTTTCTATGTAGACAGTGAGACTTATGGTGAGGATGTCCCAGAGACTGGGACATGTAGAGGGGCAAACAGAGCCCGTGGGAAAGAGGCCTAAGGAGTGTGGAAGACTTCTGTGCCAGGGGCCTCTGTTTGCGGCAGAGACACTGAGCAAACATCCTAACCTAACAACATCCTTTTTCCTCCCAACCTGGCTCAAACATTAGCCCTGCACAGAGGGGTGCAGGGAGGGCCACAGTCCCATTCCAAGAGTCACTGGTGATCCTGGGAAGGGAAATTCATTGGCTCCTCCCTGATTTAGCACGGGACATTCTCTGAGTCTCCAGTGTTGTTTTAAATTGGCCTAGGTAAGTGGTGTTCCCACCCCTTTTAGCCCCAGAGCCCCTTTCACAAATCCCTGAGATTTAAGGCAGGCGTGGGGAATGATTCTGTTGGATCTAGGGGCCAGGCCAAACCCCATGGCAGTCTGAGGCCCCTCCAGGCACCTCTGGAGCAGGTGGTTCCTGGGGGCTTGGCAGCGGAGTCCCCCCTTTTTCAGAAGTACCAGCCTACCGCATCTGGGTGCTCTCCCTACTCAGCCATAGCCACCCCAGCTGCTTTCTAAATGACTCCATTTTCCAAGGTCCTTCCTTCTTAATAAAGAAAACTAATTTTGCTGCTGTTAATGAGGAAGGCGGGTGTGAGGGAGCAGATCTGGGAGTTGTGGGACAGCTGGGAATGGGTGGGGACAGAGTGAAGCCAGAGAGGCACGAGCTTGCAAAGCCATCCAAGGGTCCCCTGGAGTGCCCCGTCCCACACTGCCCCCCAGGGGACCGATGGCCCTCCCAGTCTGCCGCCTCTCACCCTGCCAGTTCCTACTTCTGAGATTTATAAGGAGATGGGTGGGACCTTCAGGCTCCAAACACACCATTGCTGTTATGGAAGCCCCCCATCTGCTGGGGCTTGAGGCTAGAGATAGACCCCAGGCTGATCGTGGGAGTCCTGTAGTTTCTAGCTAAGGTTGAGGGGACTGCAGGGTGCTTGGCATGGAGCAGCATTACAATGCCTGCCCCATCCCGGAACCCTTAGTCGATTAAGCAGCTCTGACCTGAAGCCCTATGGGAAGCAGGTTGTTCTAAATCACTGCTTTTTTTTTTGAAAAGGAGTCTTGCTGTTCTGCCCAGGCTGGAGTGCAGTGGTGCGATCTAGGCCCACTGCAACTTCCCCATCCCAGGTTCAAGCGATTCTCCTGCCTCAGCCTCCAGAATTGCTGGGATTATAGGCGCCCGCCACCACACCTGGCTAATTTTTGTATTTTTAGGAGAGACGGGGTTTCACCATGTTGCCCAAGCTGGTCTCGAACTCTTGACCTCAAGTGATCCACCCACCTCAGCCTCCCAAAGTGCTGGGATTATAGGTGTGAGCCACCGCACCTGGCCTAAATCACTGCTTTAGATGAGGCGCATGCTGACTCGGAGGGGCAGGGCTGGGCCTAAGAGTCTGCATTTGTAACAGGCTCCCCTGTGAAGGTGATAGCCCTGGAGTAGGAGGGGCAGTGAGCCCTCCCCAGCAGTGGGTGCAGGAGCTCAGTGAGGGGTGGGGGAGTTCCTGAGGGCCCAGGGCATGGAAGGGAGATGGAAGAGCCACACAGATGGAGCAGAGACCCTTAGGGCCCACCCTAAGGATGGTGGTACAGGATCCCCAGCCGACTTCTAGAATGTGGTCGAATCTGAGCCCTTGGAAGCGGCGGGGCCTATGGGTTTGGTGTCGGGCCCATCGTCAGCCTGGGAAACCCGTAAGGACGGGGCCAGGATCCCAGGGCCTGGCATGGAAGAGGTGTTCATCAGTATTTGCTGAGCGACTGAAGAAGGCACGATGGACCCCCGGCTCTGCCTGATGGTGGGGGACTGCCTTAGCTTGCCCACCTCACCCACTTCACCTGCAAAACGGGCATATCCATTGGCTCTGGGCTCCATGACTCACCTGCCCTCCTCCCCTCTTCTGTCAGGTGGTCAGTCGGGTGGCAGCCCAGCAAGGCTTTGACCTGGACCTCGGCTACAGACTGCTGGCTGTGTGTGCTGCAAACCGAGACAAGTTCACCCCGAAGTCTGCCGGTAGGTGTCCGTGGGGGACTCCGCGATGTCATCGGGAGGTGGGGAGGGGAACTGACTATAAACCAGGCCTGTTTGCTGCCCCTGCCTTCTGGTGCCTCCATTTGTCTAGGTGTAGTGTGAATCCCTGAGGAAGAGCAACTCATCCACCAGGCTCTGGGACCCACAGTTGGGGCTGTCCCTGTGCCTCTCCCAGGGAGTATACTTGCCTCAGGGGTACTGCAGGGCCAGAGAGGCTCCCGAGGCACACCAAACCCAGCAGTAGGCACTGTGCTACAGGCAGGACCAGCATCAGCTCACTCCATCACCACAGTGACCCCTTGGCATAAGCACTGTGAGCTCCCCATTTTACAGATGAGGAAACTGAGGCTCACGAACACTGAGGAGATTTCCCAAGGCCACACAGCTAGAAGGCAGCAGAGCAGGTATTTAAGCCTAGGCCTATACTTCAGAGTCAGCATTCTTAACCTTTATACTCCACTACATTCATTCATTCCCCAAAAATTGTTTAAAACGAAACACAAAATTCGAAACAAAATGAATCAGTACACTCAGGGTTCCGTATTGCAACTTTGTCATCACCTGCGGTCTCCTGACCCTGCAGTAAGCAGGGGCCATGGAGAGTGCCAAGCAGCATTCTGTCTGGGAGGGCTTTGAGCACTTTAAAGATACAGTTTTATTTTACATTTCTCACTATCCTCATAACCTTGCTTAGGCCACAGGCACCCTGCTAGCTTTAAGCCAGACAGACCTGTCACTTGCTAAGTGTGTGGTCTCTGAGCCTCAGCTGATCTTTCTGGGAAGGCAGGAATGATAAGGAGACCCCTGACTTCAGGGGTCATTGTAAGTGCTAGAAATACATAAAGTGCCTAGCACCGTGTCTGGATATTGTTAATATTCCTTATGGAGTCAGGACAAGCAGTTGAAAAAGAAAAAAAGAAGCAGTTATTTCCTTTGTATAACAATAAAACGGACGTTTTCACTGAATTCATCAGTCAGTTCTGTGGAGTGTATATAGACACAGCCTTCATGAAAACATTGTAAGGACATCTCACAATGTGTTTCCATAAATCTGCTCAATTTATAATCTCTTGCGTGCGAGTCTGCGCCTCTTACCATGTATGTTTCCAGTCTGCACACATGGATGGCGCTGCACACATAGATGTATGGTGGCCTCATTAGCCAGTAGCTGCTCTGAGACCCTGGACATGTCCGCCTGCATTGGGATATTGCTATCGTATTGAACTGCTTGCCAGAAAATGGTCTTGGAATCTCACAAGGGACATCTATTCCTGATGGAGTGTGCAGTTTTAATAATGACTTAAGTCAATACAATGTTGACGGTAGAAATGACTTATCAAAGACACGTACCTTTTAAGTGCCCGTTCTGTGCAGGCACCCGGCAAGGGCTGAATTTACAAGGGCAACTAAACAGAAAGGATCCTGCCTAAAGAAACTTACAGTCCAGAGCAGGGGCCACCAAGTTTTTTTCCATCAAGGGCCAGACAGGGGCTTTTGGGGGCTCTGTGAAAGCTGCCATAGATAGTACATAGAGGAGTGGGGTTGGCTGGTTCCACAAAAACTTTATTGATGAAAACAAGTGCTGTGTGCAGTGGCTCACACCTGTAATCCCAGCACTTTGGGAGGCTCAGGCAGGTGGATCACTTGAGTTCAGTAGTTCGAGACCAGCCTGGGTAACATGGCGAAACCCCGTATCTACAAAAAAATACAAAAATTAGCCAGGCATGCACCACCATGTCCCAGCTGTTTGGGAGGCTGGGATGGGAGGATCACTTGAGCCTGGGAGGTGGAGGTTGCAGTGAGTCAAGATCGAGCCACTGCATTCCAGCCTGGGTGATAGAGTAAGACCCTGTCTCAAAACAACAACAACAACCAAGAAACAACAACAAAAAAACCTAGTGATTAACTATACTTCTTGACCCCTAGTCTAGAGGGAGAGGAAAACATTGATCAAATAGAGGGGTGTGTGTGTGTGTGTGTGTGTGTGTGTGTGTGTGTGTGTGTGTGTCTGTGTAAGCTCAAGCTGTGATAAGTGCCTTGAAGGAAAAGTGAAGGATGGCAAGGGGGTGTTGTTGAGGGCAGACCACTCTGGGGTTGTAGCAGTCTCCCCTGAGACCCGAAGGTTGAGTATGTGAAGAAAAAGAGAGAGTGTCTTTGCAGTTAAGGGGACAGCCTGTGCAAAGGTGTTGAGGTAGAAGGGGAGCATGCACAGCTTTTTGTCAGAACTAAGAGAAAGGCAGTGATTCTGGAGCCCAGAGGCAGGGGGTACATGGCAAAGGCGAGGCTGGAGAGGTAAGCAGCAGCAGAAACGTTCAGGGCCTGTCTTGGAGGTCACAGTCTTTGTCCTGAGAGTAATGGGGACATGGCTAAATGCTCATTTTGTGACGACAGCTCGAGCTATAAAAGAACAGATTGCACAGGGGGTGGGAGGAGGTGGAGGCCCCCCTGGATGTAGGTGGCCAGTTGACAGATCACTGGGGATGTCAGGGTGAGGATGATGGTGGCTGGATCAGGAAGACAAGAGTGGAATGGAGACAGAGGGATATTTAAGAGGCAAAACTATGCCATAGAGGGAGAAGGAGACCTGGAGAATGGGCTGTCCCAGGAGCCCAGTGCCTCCCCAGAGGAGCAGGAGAGACTCAGGTCTCTGTGCAGCCCCTCGACAAAGGGTCACTGAAACCCCTGCCCTGCTGGCACGTGCTAGGTGTTCTCGTATGTTTTGTGGTGGTGCCGAGCTTTGTGAGACACAGAATACTATCTACATTTATGGATGAAGAAATGGAAGCTCAGAGAGGTCCTATGACTTCCCTAAGGTCATCCAACTCATAAGTGATAGGCTGGAACCTGAACTAGCCTCCTGGCTGCAGGTCCAGGGCTCTGCCTGCCCCATCACAGCAGGCCTGGGCAGCCCTCCATTTCCTTTGGAGAGAGCCCTTCATGCTGCTCAGGGGTCTCCAGCAAGGCCTCTGAGTGGCATTCCCAGCATCACTTCTTCGCTTGAAACAGGGATTTGTTCTTTCCTCCATCTGCACCCCTGCTTGAACACAGCCTTTGTAATTTAGAAAGCCCTTTCCCATGCATTGTGTCTGTGAACTCACGTGACACTCTGACACTACACAGGCTCCCAGGAGATGAATTCTCAGTGTACCCATTCTGCAGCTGAGAACACTGAGGCACAGCTGTGCCTGTGGCTTGGCCATCCTCAAATTTCCTTATTAGGAGTCAAACCCTTGTCAGTGCCCACAGCCATGTCAAGGCCACCCATCCAGATATATGGGCTCTCGGGATCCCAGCCACCCCCTGCTTGCCCCATCTTCTGGAAAGGAAATAGGGCCAATTGAGGGGGCAGCCTCTACCTGGTGGTTTTATTTGAGGGGTGAAGGGCCTGCCAGGAGCAGGCTGGGCCATAAGAGGGGTGGAGGCCGTGGGGAGCAGAGCTGGGACCCCAAGTCCCACACATGGCACCGGCGCCAGGCCTCCTCTTGGCCACCTCTCCGGGCTGTGGCCTCGTCTGTGAAGAGAGCTGATTTGCCCACCTCATGGGCTGCCTGTGAGGATGCAGTGGGACCCCCAAATCATGGGAGTGAGGAAAGGGCCCAGCTAATACCTGACTCACACTGGGGGCCAAGTAAGTATGACCCTCCAGCCTTCCTCCTCCGCTTCCATGTGTCTGTCTCTTAGCCGATGTGGTTCCCAGCCTCTCTAAGGCCCTTTCTGTGGCAGCGAGCCTGTTTCCCACTGTCCTGTCTCCCCTCGGCTCTGTGGGTGTGGGTGACCTGCAGTGACCCTGCCCCTGGGCACAGCCCCGGTGTGCCTGTGTGGGGATGGCCACTCCCACCTGCCCAGCCCACTCCCAGGGAGGCCTCTGCAGTTCCAGAACTCGCTCCAGCCCCCAAGCCCCTTCAGCCAGTCTGGGCCACCTGTCCGCCCTCCTGCCTTTCCACACCTGTCTGACGTGCCTATGCAGTTCTGCCCTCCCAGGGCTCCCCGCTCCTTTCTTTCTTTGGTCTCGGGTGTCTGTAGGTCTGTCTTTGTGCAGCAGCCCCTGTCCATCTCTAGCTTCCCATGGCTTTCTCTGCCTTCCTGGGTTTCTCTGGGTCTCAGACTTTCTCCTTCTGTACGTCTGTGTGTATGGTGTGTGTGTGGCTGTGTATGTTTGTGTTGGGGAGAGTATGTGGCTTTGTATGTGGGTGTGTGCCTGTGTACATGTGCATGTCTCTGTGTGTGTCTGCATGGCTGTGTACATGTGTGTATCTGTGCATGCTGGGTGTGGCTGTGTACATGTACATGGCTGTGTCCATGGTGTAGGTATGTCTATGACGTATATGTACCTGTGTGCGTCTCTGTGTCTGCATGGTTGTGTACATGTATGTATCTGCATGGTGTTTGTGCATGGCTGTGTATATGTACATGCCTATCTGTGTCTGCATGCATGTTATCTGTGCGTGGGTGCATGCCTGTGTGTGTCGCCCTGGCGCTGCATCCCCCTCTGTCTCCCTTGTTAGGAGGCCAGGCCAGCCAAGGAGGGCCAGGATGAGATCATGCAGTGAGTGAGCTTGGAGCGGGGCTTTGTCAGGAGAGCTGGCGGTGAGCCGGCCGTGGTGCAGGAGCACGTGTGTGCATGTGCGTGCATGCATGCGTGTGTGTGTGTGTGTGCATGCGTGTGTCCTGGGAGAGTGCGCAGGAGGCAAGCACAGGCAGTCACTGCAGCAGCCGCCAGGCAGGCGGCTCCACGCGGCCCTGGACGCCCAGCCCCCAGCTCTTTGTTCTGGCGCAGCCTTTAGCCTGGGAGCGGAGCGCGCTCACAGGAGCACGTGCGCGGGTGGGATCCTCCTCCTCACCAGGCCCCCTCCCTCCTCAGTACAGAAGGTCACCTGCCTGGCCCGGCATCCTGACGCTCCCTTGATTCTCCCCAGGCCGGGCCTTAGCATTGCCCCACCCCCACCTTCCATGCCAGCCCGAGGGGACTTTGGCGGGCAGCGCTGAAATGTCAGCCTCCTCAGCACCGAGCAGTCCCACGCCTGCTGGCAACGTGGGCACCAAGCACCAGGCAGTCGCCATGTCGAGGTCCCCAAGAGCTTTCTGCCTGTCTCAGCTCCTGTCCATGCTTGAAGAAAGCCATATGGCCTCAGCTGACCCGTGAGCAGCCAGTCACTGTTGAAATAATCGAATAGGGAATGCCGGAGCCCAGGGCCCAGAGAAGGGGAGGACCCACCCCAAGTCCTAGCGAGGCAGGGCCAGAGTCCAGAAGAGAGCCCGAATGCCTGCTGCCTTCTCGCGCCCTTCCTGTCTGCCTGAGGCTGGCCTCACAGCTGTGGGCTCCCACCCTCATGCTGTTGGCAGAGTCAAAACGCAGAGAGAGCAGCAGGTCCAGGAGGCCTTGGAGCTTCCGCAGGATGTCCTGAGACAGGTCGTCAGAACTCAGGAGAGTGGTGAGAACTGGAAGAACTGCCACCACTGAGGAAGAGGCCAGCTTCCCTTAGGGATGAGTGGCTGGTGGCTGTCAATCAGAACACACAGACTGGCTGCTCATGGGCCAGATGTGGCCCACAGACACCTGAGGTTGGACCACTCAGTGTTTTTTTTAATGCATACAAGTTGCCAGCATTCACTGTTAAGGAAATTTGTACAACAGAGTCAAATGCCTGGCTTCCTTTGAGTGAGAATCTTGGACCCGCGTCCTCACAGCTGACTGGGACTGACTGGGTGGTGGTGGCTAACCTCTGGGACAGGCGCTGTGCCCTCCCCATCCCTCTCTATTGTCTCACACCCATGGCCTTCCCGACTGTTGGAAATCAGCCCTGTGGACATGAGTGTTTCTGACCTCTGTTCCAAGGACACCCTCCCATCGCAAGGCAGCAGCCCGAGTCCTGGGTCCCACGCAGAGTGGATCGCTTACGTTTTGTCCACAAACATCTCCTCAGCCTGGTTTCCCTGATGTTTTGACAGTCCCCAGAGGAACTGACAGCCATGGGAAATGTCAGCAGATCACAGGAGGGGGGCTGAGACATGCCCTGGGCCCCTGGCCAGCCTGGGAGGTAAAGAATCAGGAATGCAAAGGGGTTCCTGTCTCACCCTCCCTGTCTGTGGCCTGTGGTCCATGGAGAGAGTGCTTGGGAGAGGCTGGGTACTTCACTGGAGCTCTCGATCCCAGGGAGCTTCTATAACAACTTGTGCAGCAGCCCCGGGGCTCAGAGAAAGACCCTGACCCCAAGGGCCCTGGAGAGTGCCCCAGCCTTCAGATTGTTGGGAGAGGCACAGGCGTCAGAGGCCAGCCAAGTTATTTCTACCTCTTCTGCTCAGGACACCTTAAGCCAGGTCATAAACCACTGTTTCAACTTCTGTCTTTGAAAGCAAGCCCTCTTGCTCTCACCTGGGTGAATGGTGGACTCTCAGACCCCGTGGTGGTGGGGACATTCCTGGTCTCTTTTGGTGGCTTGACTCCGATCTCCCCCTCACGCCTCCCTTGTGGCTGCTCTCCACCCCTTTCTGCCTCTGCCCACCCCAGAACATGCAGCCGCCTTCCCGTTACTGGGAGGACAAATGGCCTTATTCAGGGACACCCTGCCAGAGCTGTCTCTCTAAGACAAAGCTGTGCACAGCTCTGCGTAAAAAACAGCTCGCGGCCGCCCAGTGAGCAGGCAGGATTGGTGGGTGCAAATTGCAGGGGATTTGTTACCAGCTGCCGGTGCCCCAGAGACAGCAGGCAGGTGGGCCCTTGCCCTTGAAATGCCAGCTGCCTGGCAGGCTGGGGCACCTTTTCAAGGCTGGGACAGACTTCCTCCTGGACACGGCCCCCCACCCCCACATCCAAGCTCAGCAAAGCTGGGATGTTGGGGAAGGATTCGGCTTCCTTCCTCCTGCTGGGCTGTCTCCACCACCCCGGTCAGGTGCCCCTAGAAAGAGCTCTGGATTTCATCACCCGGCCTCTCGGAACTGACTCATGGTCAGATCTGTTTAGTGGACGAAACCTGTTCACACGCTCACCTCCCTCTGTTTCAGTGCCGTAGGAAAGGCAACTGGCACTCTTATCAGCATGCCCATTAATAGAGGAGGAAACTGAGGCTCTGAGAGAAGACACAGACCCAGGTCACATGGCTTCTGGTGCTGGAAGCAGGACTGATTTCCAGGACGGTCAGATCTGGAGCACAGGGAACCACCTCCCTCTGAATGACCCTGGGTGAACTGGTGGGTGGCCTGGCCTGGGCCAGGGGCCCTGGCCTCTGTCCCTTCCCCCACCTCCCTGAGGGATGAGGCCTGAGATCCGGTGGCCTCACTGTGCTCTTGGAGAAAAGCGATGGTTTATGGACACAGTGTTCCCAGGCCAAGGAATTGGGGGGGAGGGGCAGCTGTGATGGTCCCTGGGGTTCCAGGAATGAGCAGTGGGGAGGGACTCTGCCATGCCCAGAATGAGAAAGGGCAGATGTGGAAACAACTTCCAGGCTATTTCTACAGCCATTAAAACGAGGTCTCCAAAGAATGATGACTATGTGGGAATGCTTACGTGTAATATTAACTTTCTAGAAGGATAACAAAGTGCTAGACTTAGTACGATCCCAGCCAGGTGCAAAAACAAAACGTACATGTATTTAGGCACAGACACCGGAAGAGAATATACCAAAATGTCAACTTACAAGTAATGGCTCTATCTGGATGGGGCCAGAGGGTGATTCTTTTCTTTGTTTCCCACATTTTCTTCTTTCTGTTTTTAAGCAGAAGCAGCAGCAGTCACGGGTTTCTTCAGAGTTTGGTTGGAGTTGGCAGGGGCAGAGTGAGAAGGAGAGCCGGCAGCTCCTGGCTGGCTCGCAGTTTTCCTAGCGCAGCCCTCTCTGGTTCCCCGAGAGCTCCAGGGGACAGACCTCTCATCTGGGGGATTAGCTCATCACTGGCCCCCCTGCCCACAGAGCGGGGGTGTACACAAGGACACCCTGGGCCGAGCCAGTGGGTACCTGCTTTCCAGGCCTGTCCAAAATGAGAGGGGAGCCTGGAGGATGGGACCCTAAGAAGGGCCTGCTTCTGTCACCAGGGCCCTCAGCAGCCCACCCCCTATGCCACCCCACGGCCACCTGATTGGGACAGGGGATCTGCACAGTGGGTAGGAGTAGGGATTAACGAGGTCTGTAGTAGGGGAAGGCCAGGCTGCTGCAGGCATTGCAACTAGATGATGTGTGTCTGAGTGTGGGTTCCCACAGGCAGAGCCTGCGGTGAGGATTCCAGTGCAAGTTGTTCCTTCAGGAGGATCCCAGAAAGCACTGATCGAGAAGTGGAGGAAATGAGATGGGGAAGGGAAGGAAGTCAGTGAAAAGAGTGGTTAGGAAGCACGTAACCTGCTGTGGACACCTGGGGCTCAGTCCTGCTGGGAGTGCTGGCAGCTAGAATGTGCCCCTTACCCACCTGAGAGGCGAGGAGGAGGAGGCATTTCTCCACCATCTCTCCACCATTATTGGGCAAGTTCAGCTTGAGGTCAGGGAGCAGGTGGATGAACCCTTGGCACTCGAGTTAGCAGAAAATGCCCAGGCAGAGTCCCGGTGGATGCAGTAAGCAGAGGCTGTGTAGAAGAGGCACCCACAGTGCCTGCAACAAGATGCTTTCCAGACTCAGTCACTGGCATCACACCCTCATCATCTCTGCTGCATTTCAGTACTGCTTGTATTAAGATTGAGTTCTTAATATTTCTTAAAGAAATTTTATATTGCTTCCTTAAATGGCAGATCAGTCTCCCTTACCACATTCAGAAACTGCCAAAATAAAGACAATAGAAACCATACCTTGTCTCCTAGTTTAGCTACAGGTGACTGCTCAATGATGGAGGGTGAGCCAGTTCTCTGCTAGTTAAAAAGGGAGGTGATGGCCGGGTGCAGTGGCTCACCCCTGTAATCCTAGCACTTTGGGAGGCTCAGGTGGGAGGATGACTTGAGCCCAGGAGTTTGAGACTAGCCTGGGCATCATAGTGAGACACCTCTACAAAAAAAATTTTTTAATTAAAAAAAAAGGGGAGGTGAAGGGTGAAGGAGTTTAGGAAAGGCTTAAAGACCAGTGAGCACCAAACTACTGAGGCTGTCTTGTTAGAAACAACAGCATCCCAAAGATGGAAAGATAGCTGAGGTTGCAGTGGTTCTCCCACTGGGACCTGTGACTACCTAAGCAACCTGGGGGGCCATATCACCTAGACCACACTTGAGGGTGCCCTAGTTAAGAAGTGCAGCTCTGAAGGAGGCTCCGGGGCCTGGGGTAGGCTGTGCCCTGCCCAGCAGCCATCTCATCCTCAGTCTGTCCATCTACACCATTTCTCTGCCTTCACGGCTGCAGGAAGAATGATGAGGCAGTGGGTGTGAGAGTGCCTCTTAAAATAAAAAATACTAAACTGGAATTTTAAGGGTGAGGGATGATAAGCTTCTTGTGCCAGGCCCACCCCATGCTAAGCACAGGGTCTACAAACACATACACATGCAATACACACAGTCCCTTCTCTGCTGGTTTGAGATAAGTGAATGCTCCCATTCTGTGGGTGGGAGATGGCAGTAACCATGCAGGCCACACAGCCCTTCACCTTCCCTTCCATGTCCAACCCTATGACTCCTCCAGATGAGCTTGTTCCCGTTTTAAGGGAAAAGTGGAGGCTCTGAGGGGTGGGGAGGTGGTCTCGGCAAGGGCAGAAGTGGGACCAGAGCTCTGGCCAGGCCATCCCTGCATCTCTGCAGGTCACCAGGGACTCAGTGGTGCTCCCGAGGAGCTGGAACAGCTTCTCTGGAGATGCAGGGCCACAGGTATCACCATGCCTGCCTTCCCGAGCCTTCCTGCATCTGCCTCTAGCCACCCTACCCACAGGTGCACCCAGGACAGAGGTCCTGCCAAAACAACCCCCATCAGCACTGCCCCAGGTTGCCCTGAGGATGCCATGGCTGCCCAAGGAGTTAATAAAGCCATTGGCAGCAATTAATTCTGTAGAGGAAAGAGCCAGGTAAGAGGATTAAGGAAGCCAGAGCTTTGGTTTTAAGATGGAGCTTAGCATTCTCGCCCCCAGAGGAGAGATTTCAGGGGATTCGAGGGTGTGAGAGTGAAATGGAGCAGGGCCTCGGCAGAAGGCAGGCAGGCTGGTTGTGGAACGTTTTAACCAAGTGTTGCAAGTCACAGCCTTGTAAATACCTTGTAAATACCAAAGTATGTACCTTCAGGGTTAGACAGACAGATAGGCATTAATGATGGTATGGTTATCATCAGTTTTGCCTCTTTAGACATGCAGAGCCAGGACAGGTCGGGGAAGGGCATCTGGAATAGGAAAAGATCTGATTCCTAGCCCCTTTCAGTCATGATGCAACCGACATTAAGTTCTGCATTTTCTCTGTAACAGGCACTGCCTTGAGTATCCATGAACTCACTTATCCCACATGGTGATCCCAGGTACTCATATCTACCCCATTTTACAGATGAGGAAACTGAGATTTAGATAAATTAAATAATTTGACGAGGGCTTTCTAGCCAAAAAGAGCCAGAATTGTGATTCAAACACAAATATTCAACCCCAAAGCCACCAGCTGCCCCTGCTCTCCAGGAACAGGTTAAAATGAAGTCCTGAGAAAGACACAGTAATGATTTGAGAGCTGCCAAAGATCACCTGAACTGCTTGCAAGTGGAGGCCTTAAGTGTTTGACAATGATTTGTCCTTGCTGGTAGGTTAAACACTCTCCCATCTTTGGGCTCATTCAACACTCAGGGTCCCATGGATGATGAATAGCAGAGAGCCTGGGTCAGCCCCAATTTCAAATATTTTTTCCAGAAGCCATTCAGCTGTTTCATAGAGAAGGGTGGTCATTAAAAAGCATGGATTCTGGAGCAGCCTGTCTGGGTGTGAATCCCACCCAGCCCCCTAATCACCAGTTCTGAGACCTTGGAAGAGTCAGTTAACTCCTTTGTGCCATGGTTCTCTTGTTTGACAAAAGGGGATTATAATAATGCCTACATCATAGGCTTTAAGTGAGTTAAGGTCTATACAGTGCTTGGAACAGGGCCAGGTGTATAGGACATGCTGTGTATGTGTGAGAAATTTTATTCCAGCGTGTTGGCATTCATGCTCTCTGAAATGCCTCTCATACCTGGAGGTAGCACAAAACCTAGTGTTATAAAAATATGGAACCCTTAAGTGTAGGTAGGGCCAAGGTAAATGCCAGTCACGCCACCTCCAAGGGTGTGGAGATGAGTGAGACCCTGTTAACTAAGGTGGGGTAAATGGGGTCTCCAAGACAGCAGAGGTTTAAATGGGGTTAAGAATGCATCCCCCCTTTCCTCAAAAAAGAATCTGAGCCACTGTGCAGGAGGCAGGCAGCCCTGCAGAAGGGGAAAGTAGAGAGCTGGCAGAGGGAGGCTGGACAGGGCCCACAGCACCCTGTCCGTGCCCTGGGCAAGGGATGTTTGAAGGCCTCTGTCTCACCATTCCCGTCCTGTCTGTGCCCTGGGTGAGGGAAACCTCGAGGGCTTCTGTCTCGCCAAGTCTTCCCAGCAGCCCAGCTCAAAATTATTCAAAGATTGGTAGGAGGAAGAGAAAGTAACATTTAAAGTACCATTTATTGAGCTACTGCTTCATGCCATGCATTGCTTCTGGGTATTTTATGATCCTCATGAGACTCCAACCCATTCTATAGATTAGGAAACTGACGCTCAAAGAGATTTATTCACTTGTCCAACCCTTTGTATAGCAAGGCAAGGGATGAGTGAAGACATAGCTCTGAGTGGATGGATGTGTGGGCCCTTGAGTCTGAAGAGAAGAAGGAAGAATCAAGAGATTGGGGGAGGAGGGGTGTGGACCTGGGCCTGCCCCAACTCCAAATATGGTGCTCCTTCTCCTCCTCCGTGGTTGTGCCTTCTTCTCTTCCTCCTTCCCTGGGATCAGACTCATTGTGAATGTGCCTCTTGCCTGTTCCCAGGGCCCATCTGGCACACACGGGCAGGGAGGAAGGCTCAGGCCAACAGACCCCTGCCTTCTTGCCCCTGTGAGCTGCCCAGGTCAGCATGCATGGCAGAGCAAGGGCTCGGAGGTGGGGGTTCAGGCCCTGGAAATGGGTTTCTGCCTGCAGGCCCCTAGCCCTTCCTTGCCTCCACCATTTCAGTGGTCCCTGAGTCAGGGCCAACTAGCTTCTGGTATGGGGCTAGTCTCAGGCTATGTAGAGCCCAGTGCTGGAAACCAGAATTGGGGGTAGCCTAGGGCAGGGACCCGAGCTTGGGCTTCAAGATCAGGCTGACGTGGGCCTGGTTTAGCTCTGCAACTTCCATGCTATATGTATCCCCGGCCTCATCTCCCAGCCTCTCATGAAATGATAGGTACCAAGTATGTAGCATAAACTGTCATCTCATGAGGGCTCTGCATGTAATAGTTCTGATTATTTTGAAGTCCTGCTTTACAGTCCAGGCTCTGAGACCTACTTGCTATGTGACTGTATGCAAATCACTCTCTCCTCTGAGCTTGGGGTCCCACAGATCTGGAATCCATCTCTCCTGGCTGGAGCAGCAGCAATTCTGTTTCCATGGTAACCCAGCTGTCTCTCCAGGGACCATCTGGATCTCCTCACCCTGACAAGGTGCGGCCCAGGCAACCAGGTGTTTGTGTTTTGCAGTGGAAGCTCTGCAGGGTGGTAATTCCCCTCACTAGGGACAGGGCAGTGGCCAGGCAGATGGCTGGAGGGAAGCAGAGCCTCCTTGCCGGCTGCCTGGGCTGTTCTGGGCCCAGAGAGACACAGAACCCAGAGCTCGGGAAGTCTGGCCATGGCTTTCCTTGAAGAGTTATTAACAGATGCTTCATTATATTCCTAGGAAACCTTCCTGGCTTGTTGAGGCTGGCCAGGTGAGAAACACTGCCTGGGGCTGGACTCCTGTAGGGAATTCCAGAGGACCCAGTCTCACCTGTTTGGGATGAAGAGACACTATTGTCTCTGCAGGAAACAGGAATTACTGGGGGGAAACATTAGCAGTCTGCCTTTCAAACAGGCACATAATTATAATGACGGCAGAAACTCAGTGCACAGGATAAGCTAAATTCACCCCTTCAACGTAAGCTCATGGGTAGCTATTATGTGCAGACTCTGTGATCCGTACTTAGGGAACCCTGTACTCCCAAGGGAGCTCACAGACCCAGACTGGCAGGGACATGCTTAGGAAAAGATGGTGCCAACAGACCACAACACAGAACCATGTTGTGGGGTGGGGAAGCAGAGAGGCAGGACCAGCCACTTCCAGCAGGAAGTTTCCAACCTGGACTGGGTTGGGACAGTGAGGGGATAGTCATCTGCCATCAGTTTACATAGGTGAGCCCCTTGACTTAAAACAGCCCGCAACGGGGATCCCCTGTGCTTCTTTTCCAGATGAGGAAACTGGGGCTCAGAGAGGTTAAGTCCCTTGCCCAGGGTCACACAGCTAGGGAGGGACTGAGCCAGGATCAGAACTGGCTCGTTGCACCCTGTGTGGGGACGCTGCCCTCCTCCGTGGGTTGCCCTGGGAGGCTCCGGCTGAGCAAAACAGTTCTCTGCCTCTGTCCTTTTGGCTCTTTCTCTCTCTCCCCGCCCCCCTTTCTCCTTCCTCTCTTTCAATCTCCCCGTCTCCTTTCTCCTCCTCTCCCTCTGTCCCCCATTTCCTTTGTCTCTCCCCTTTCCCCTTGGGACCACTGCTCCATGCACCACAGGTCCTGCTGCTGGGCTCTGCCGGGGTCATCTGCAGCGTCTGCTCTAGGTGGCCGGCTGTCTGCTCACAGGCTGCTGCCCTGCTCCAGCCCTGGGCCACGCCCCCAGAAATGCCTGCTGTTGTTTAGCTCTGCCCCCTCCTGAGGACCCTCAGCCAAGGAAGTGACATCATTGCATACATTCCCATTTCCTCCAGGCTCCGTGTGGTCTTGAGCCCACTCTCAGATGTGTGCCCCAGATGTTTAGAATCACTTCCTCCCAATTAAGCGTCTGCCGGGAGGCGAGGGGCCCGCCTGTGTGCAGGGCCCATGTCTGTTCAAAAGGGTCTCAGAAGAGAGAAAATGGGAACTCCTCCCTGCACAGACGGCGGGAAAGTGGTTCGCTGTTGAGCTCCCTGGGGAAGCTGGGAAGCCAGCGCTCTGAAGCACGCTGGATGCGGTGGAGGTGGTGCCTGTGCTTGATTGTCTGCCCGTGTGGAAGCTCGACGATGCTCAGGTGTCCCAGTGGTCTCCAGGGAGAGATTTGAGTGTCATACCCTGGAGACAGGGCCTCTGTGCCTGGTTCTCCTCCCTCTCCAAATGGAAAGAGAACTGTGGGAGGAGAAAAAAGAGAAGAAAGACACCGCGCCTCTAAAGAAGGAGGGCACAGGTGCCAAGGTGGCCCCATAGGTCAAGGCCCAGGGTGTGGACCCCTCCTCCGAGGGCACTCATGCCCTGCTTGGGCTAGGCTAGGTTTTAGGGTTCCGGTCCTGTGCCTCCTCCTGGGGTTCCTTTGCTCTGTGTCAGAGTCACACGTCCACACAGCTAGGCAGATGACACAAAGGTGGCATCTCACTGAAGATACAGAAGTGATCGGGGGCACCAGAGTGCCTAGCCCCACCAAGGGGACAGCTGCTACACAGGGGCCACCTGAGGCGACACACACCCAGAACTGCCAGCACTTGTGATTCCGCAAGAAGCTTGGGGTTCTTTGTTTTTGTTATTGTTTTTGTTTTTATTTTGAAATGGAGTTTCACTCTTGTCGTCCAGGCTGGAGTGCAGTGGTGCGATCTCAGCTCGCTGCAACCTCTGCCTCCCAGGTTCAAGCGATTCTCTTGCTTCAGCCTCCCCGACAGCTGGGACTGCAGGCAACCACCACCATGGCTAATGTTTGTATTTTTAGTAGAGATGGGGTTTCACTGTGTTGACCAGGCTGGTCTTGAACTCCTGAACTCAGGTGATCTGCCCGCCTCAGCCTCCCAAAGTGCTGGGATTACAGGTGTGAGCCACCATGCCTGGCCTAGGAAGCCTGGTGGGGTTTTTTTTTGGTTTGTTTTTTGGTTTTTTGTTTTTTTGTTTTGAGACGGAGTCTCACTCTGTCACCCATGCTGGAGTGCAGTGGCACGATCTTGGCTCACTGCAACCTCCGCCTCCCGTGTTCAAGTAATTCTCCTATCTCCGCCTCCCAAGTAGCTGGAATTACAAGCACACATCACCACGCCTGGCTAAAATACAATTTTTAGTGGAGATGGGGTTTCACAAAGTTGACCAGGCTGGTCTCAAACTCCTGACCTCAGGTGATCCACCTGCCTCAGTCTCCCAAAGTGCTGGGATTATAGGCGTGAGCCACCATGCCCGGTCATGCCTGGTGTTTTTAATGCTATTCACCACTCCTGTGCAGCTAGTCCAGTGAGGCTGAGGCTGGCTGTTGGGTGGCCAGTGGAGGCATTGGGCTGAAATCATTTGAGGAACAATGGACCCATGACTGATGAGAGGAGGGTCAGTTTTTGGAGAATCTAGTGGAGGTTGGCCACCTTGAGTTTGCCTCCTGCTCTCCTGCTTTAGAGCTGTGTGACTTTAAGGAACTGACTTAACCTCTCTGATCCTCAGCTATTGCATCAGGAAATGGGGCTAACTGTAACCCTTGCCTGGTGCTGTTTGCGTTGAGGATTAAATGGGAGGATATAAGGGAAAACTGTGCCCTGCATGTAGTGAAAACTCAGTGTCTTATTTGCTACATCCCAATGTAGCAAATAAGACTGAGACAGAATAGGTGAGTGGGTGGTACCCCTGCACCCCTCAAAAAATCACTTATGGGAGGAAGATGGCTGGTATGGGAAGGAGAATACTGTGTGTTGGACAGGAAAGGGGAAGCAGGAGGACAGTGTATTTTTGGAGGTCACAAGGTACATAATAATTCATAGGTATACATAATAAGTATTGGTAGTTGTGTTACATTATCATTACTGTTCCTCTCTGACATGAATGTCAGAGTGTAGAGGGCTTTGAGGATCAACTAGCCCAAGCCCCAGTTTAATCTGAGAAGAGACTGGCACAGGGTGGGGGAAGCAATCTTCCCGGCATCCCTCATCGTACCAGGGGTGAGGCTGGCATTACTCCTGCTATTATTGCCACCATCCCTTTATGTGAAACCCTAACATCCTACTACTACTGCCAATCAATTAAGGAGTTACCATGTTTTAGACGCTGGGCAAAATACTGCATGCACATCCTCTCCTTTCAGCTTTACGAAAATATTAAGGTGTAGGTGCGGAAGGAATGTGAGCTAAACCCCCTCCTGCTTCTTCTGACTTGGTGTCCCTGTGCAAGGTGTGCCACTTTGAGCCTCCATTTCCTCATCTGTGGAATGGGAACAGCACCACCTGCTCCTGGGGTTCCAAGCATCCAAGGGGCTAAGTGATAGGAAGTACTGATGCCCAGTACTGGTTCCATGAATGCCTGGGGAATCTGGAGGCTGCCTCTTGGTTCCTGGCTTCCAGCCACTCCCCCGACACCAAGGCCTCTGTCAGTACTGGTTGTTCCTCAGTGCAATTAGGTAATTAGGCCAAATTCAATTACACACCACACTCCCAGGTTTGTCTGGGGCCCAAGGGGGGGTGTGGGCTCCCCTTGTTGAGGGGGAGCAGCAGAAGCACTGGCTTGGTTCCCAGGGCTGGGCCTTCCCACTGTGCCTCCCAGAATACTGCCTGCTTCCTAAATCGCAGCTGGGGAGACTGAGGCAGGGAACAGGCAGCATTGCTTGGCCCCTGCCTTAGTCTGTTCGGGCTGCTATAGCAAAATGCCTTGGACTAGGTAACTTATAAACAATAGCAATTGATCACTCCCCGTTGCGGAGGCAAGATCAGGCTCTGGCAGATTTGATGTCCAGTGAGGGCACGCTCCCCGTAGATGGCACCTTCTGGCTGTGTCCTCACATGGCACAAGGTGCAAAGAGCACCCTCAAGCCTCTTTCATAAGGCACTGGTCCCATTCATGAAGGTGTATTCCTGATGACCTAATCCTCTCCCAAAGGCCCCAGCTCTTCGTACCATCTCAATGGATTCGATTTCAACACGTTAACTTAGAGAGGCACAAACACTCAGACCACAGCAACCCCAAACCGTAGCATCCCGAAGGCTAAGATCACCAGGCCTGATTTTTTTCCCCTCCTGGAGAGCTTCACCCCAGACTGCTGGCCCGAAGCTCACCTTCCCTTTCAAATTCATCAGCAGGGGCCTAGCTCCTCATCCCCTGGAAAAGCCAAAAGATTGGTAGGGAGCTGGGGGGGGGGCGCTCAGCTTCCCTCTGCCACCCCTGGATTTGCAGCAGTTTCCCCTCCAAGCTGCAGGCTGGCACCCAGCTGCTGCCCAACACTTTGATCGGCATATGGATCTTTTGGGAGAGCAGGGGCTCCAGTGAAGTTGGGCAAACCAGAGTGTATATATGTCTTTACGGGTCTTGCCAGGGGAGTCAGGCGAAAGCAACCCAGGCTGAGGGCAGCAAGATGGCCCTCCTGGAGACCAGGCATGACACTTCTAGGGACCACATCATCTGAGGCCTTGAATGCCAATCTAAGAAGCTTGAATTTGATCTTGACACCCCTGGGGAGCGAAGGAACGTTTTAGACAAGGGATGATGTGGTCAGATTTGCCTTAGCAGGTAGAGGAGGGACCTGGGTGCTAGAGGCAGAGAACATAGTTTGGAGGCTGGTGCAGTTGCCAGGACACCAGTCTGCTGGGGTGGAAGTGTGCCGTGTGGAGGGAAAGAAGCAGAGGTGACTCCCCAGCAATGCCTCATGCCCACGCCCTTCCCTGGGCCTCGGAAGCTCAGGTGGTGACATGGCTGTTTTATGCTTGACTCTTGACTTACCAGTTCTGAGGATGGTACACAGCACCTTTCCCAGGAAAAAGGTCTTAACTTTGGATTTCATTCTGAAATGAAAGTGGTTTTATGGAATTTTTCTTGTTAAGTACAAAGATAATACATACTATGTGTAGGACAATCAAGGAATACAGAAAATTATAAAGAAAGTAAAGCTGACATCCCACCACTGTGGAATAACTTGGTGAATATCCATTAGTCATGCAAGAATATCCATTAGTCATTAACATACTTAATAGATAAACGTACTTAACAGATAAACCGCAAATAAATACAGGAGAATGGAACCATAGAGGGCCTGCCACCTTGGAACCAGCGTCTTTGCCTTGACAAAATGATGTGTGTTGTAGACCTCTTGCCTGGCCCACCTGTCAGCCTACTCTGGCCTTTACAGGAGTCAGTTCAATAATGACATTTCTTCTTGGAGCCTACCCAGTCAGACTTGGGGAGGCCAGTGCCCCCGGCAGCAGAGAGAGGTATGGCATCTACACTAGATGTCTTCACTGGGGGAGAGGGGATTAGGGTCCAGAGAGGGACAGTGACCTGCACCTGGTCACACAGCAAGCTCCCAAGCCCCTTTCTGGGTAGCATCTGTCTCAACTGGGGACTTGGCCTCCTGGGCCAAGGAGCACGCAGTTCTGTGAGCTCAGCTCTGCAGGCCCTGATTTCAACATCAGGCCTCCCACTCCTTGCCCTGCCCTGGTGACCACCTTTGGATTTCCCCCAGACATTCCTATGCAGCCTGTCAGCTCATGTCCAGAGTCCCTAGAGGTGGGAGACACCTGGGACCACACTGGGGAATGAAGGAAACCGCCAGCTCCCCTCGTCTGCCACCGACCAGGAACGAGGGGCTGGAAGGGAGCAGGCACCCAGAGAACCTCCTCTCACACAGGGTGGTGAAAGGAAGGCAGGAAGGCTGTACTGGGTGATGAAGGACTCCTGGCAAACTTTCATGGGCTTGGGAGTTTCCTAAAACTGCGCAATTGCTGCTGCCCAGAGCACACGAAGGTGCTGGGGCTTGCTTCTCAACCACCTCCTCTCCTTTTACCTCTCCTAGCGCCCCACAGCAGGCCTCAGAAGCCATAAGCCCACCAGTACAGGGTCTCTTCTGCAATTCTCCATCCTCAGCTCATATGCCTCAAGTGACAGGCTGCTCCCTGCTACTCCCTGGCAGCCCTGACTATCAGAAATTCCTTCCTTCTTTGAGGCCAAATCAGGTTCACCCACCCATCTTCAGGATGCATGTGACTCCCACAGTAGGTGAGAGAAAGAGCCGACAAGTCCAGGTCTAGCCCCGACCTCCCTGTGAGCAGGAGGTACCGAGTAGGATGGACCCATCCCATCAGAATCCCACACTGTGCTGGGAAAAAGAGGCAACTGATGGGCAAGAGTCCTTTCGAAGAGCATATCTGCCTAGCACTTTGCAGTTTGCAGGGCATGCCCTGGACGCTACAGTTGGCAGGAATACAGTACCAAGATAGACAGCTTGGGGCCGTGGAACAAGCCAGGAGTCTGGGGTTCTAGTCCTGGCTCTACAACTAATTTGCCATGTGACTGGAGGCAGTCCCTGCCTCATCTTTGAACCTCAGTTTCCTCATTTGAAGAGGGAAACAAGGGCCACTTTACTCTGATGTCGATTGAGCTGCCTTGATTCCAAATGGATAAGTAGAGGCTCTGTCAAGAAGGGGGCTGAAAGGAATAGGCCACACATGGTTTCCAGGCACGATGGGTCCGATGGTGGCTGGGACACCTGGTATAGCAGCCCTGCCTGGTCCTGCAGCCTGGGCCAGAGTGTGTGAGTGGCCCCAAGTCTTTTCCCAAAGTGAGCCTCAATTTCTTCCTCTGCAAAGTGGAAGCTTTGTGCTCAGCTGCCTTGTGAGCCTTTGTCTGGGAAACATCAGGAACGGAATTTGGCTGCTCCAGCCCAGACAGGGAGGTGTGCTGCACAGCCAGGCAGGCAGACAGACAGTCCAGCAGGAAGGCAAATTGCATTTCCAACTGCAGGGAGCTTATGTCAGTCCAACCCTGGGGCCATCCGGAAGCCCCCATCAAAGCTGTGTCCTGGGAGAAGCAATGAAACCCTAGGACTGCTGAGGCAAGGACATTCGAGCTGCCTTTGCCGTCTCTTCCCTTCAAAGGCGACTCCAGAAATCAATGTTGGAAGAGATTCATTAGAGACCTGGGTGGCGCGCTCCCCACCACCTCCGGCAGCCCCTTTGTTAACCAGCCTGAGTTTCCTGTCTGAACAGGCTGCCTGCCCCTGAGAAACAACCCAGGTTCTAGGAAGCAGGTCGGAGACCTAGGCTCCGGGCAGGGCAGCAGGGCCACCACACACCCTTAGAGGCTGTGATTGTTCATTGTGCATTCAATCATTTCTTGGTTCACTCATTCATTCAGGCAGCTGGTCCTTGTTTCATTCATACAGCTAATATTTATCAAGCATCTGCCTGGCATATTTTAGATACTGTCAATATAACACATCCAAAACAGACAAAAGTCCCAGTTGACATGGAGCTTGCCTTTTAGTGAGGGAGACAGCATTAAACAAGGTAAATAATTGAAATACACCAGCCAACAATGCCAAGGAGAAAGCCACGTCAGGAGACTCACAGGCATGTCAGCGCGGGCTGAGTTGTGGTCAGTGTGGTGGCGGGGGCTTCCCTGTCAAGGGGTCCCCCGAGGGAAAGCCTGCAGGAGGCAGCCATGTGGGGATGGAGCCGGGGCCACCTGGAGAAGAGCATTCCTGGCAGAACCCCTGGAGGTGCATCGGGTGCATTCACAGCTAGAAGGGCAGTGAGGCTGGACCAGAGTAAGCCGAGGGGGACTGGAGGGAAATGAGGTCAGAGAGATGACGGAGGCTGGAGGCTGGGTCACGCGGGGGCTCAGCCACAGGGACTTGCATTTTATACCAACGGAGCCAGAGCAACATGAGGAAGGGTTTTAAGCAGAAGAATGCTTTGTGACTTGGGTTTTAAAGGATCCTCCGTTTTAGTTTGCTAAGGCTGTCATAACAAAGTGCCACACAGCCGGTGGCTTACACAATAGCGATTCACTGTCTCACAGTTCTGGAGACCTAAAAGCCCAGAGGAAGGTGTCAGTAGGGCCAAGGTCCCTCAGAAGGCTCTAGGGAAGGATCTTCTCCAGGGTTCTCTCCTCGCTTCTGGTAGTTTCTTGGCTTGTGGCAGCATAACTTCAGTCTTCACGTGGCATTGTCCCTGTGTGTCTCTGTGTCTAAACTTCTTTTTATAAGGACACTAGTTCTGATGGATTAGGGCCCACCCTAATGACCTCATCTTAATGTGGTCATCTGCAAAGGCCCTACTTCCTTCCAAATAAAGTCACATTCACAGGTTCTGGGGGTTAGGAGTTCAACATTTTTTGTGGGGACACAGTTCACTCCCTAACACCATGGCTTCTCAATTGGTCTTTCCTAGGACCTGGTGTTAGGTGGCCTCGCCCTTGTTTTACAAAGGAGGAGGTCGAGGCTCTGAAAGCCTAACAGCTCGTCAGGGCCACCAGCTGGTCAGAACTTGTTTCCCGAGCCTCAGCCTCCAAATCCAGGCTCCTCCCTTCCCTCCGCAGCGGCTCAGTTAGCCAGGAGAGCATGGCCAGTTCCTTCCTGTCTCCGCCCCAGCCCTGGGGGCAGCCCCAGGCCCTACCAGCTCCCCCCTCGCCCCCTCCCCTCTTGGCAGCCTGGGGCTGAGCAGGTAGCTGAGCAGCCTCCTCTGAATGATCATTTTGTGTCTGGTTCATGTGCCCCCTCCCCTCAGAATCCTCTCTTCTCCTCCAGCCTGACAGGATGCTTTCCTGGAACCCCAGTAACCTTGCCCTTGTAGAACTTCTCGGAGGTACTGAGTGGAGGTGTGGGGTACGGGCTGGTATTGTTTTCAAAATGAAACCATTATAGGATTTGGGTGGAAGCCAAATGCAGACTTCTGGGAATGCAGCCTGGGTCCAGGATGAGTGGCCCTGCTGGAGGATACGCCCAGGAAGGGGAGCGGGGTGCAGTGGCAGGAGGCTAAGAGGCATGGAGGCCTCGCTGTGCATCGTGTCTCTGTCCCCCACTCAGGTGGAGCCCCAGCAAACTCGAAATGTCACATGAATGCTTACAAATCCATAGATGCTAAACTCTAAAAAGAAACACAATGGGGCCGGGCGCGGTGGCTCACGCTTGTAATCCCAGCACTTTGGGAGGCCGAGGCGGGCGGATCACGAGGTCAGGAGATCGAGACCACGGTGAAACCCCGTCTCTACCAAAAATACAAAAAATTAGCCGGGCGTGGTGGCGGGCGCCTGTAGTCCCAGCTACTCGGAGAGGCTGAGGCAGGAGAATGGCGTGAGCCCGGGAGGCGGAGGTTGCAGTGAGCCGAGATCGCGCCACTGCACTCCAGCCTGGGCGACAGAGCAAGACTCCGTCTCAAAAAAAAAAAAAAAAAAAAAGAAACACAATGAAGCAAGAAATATTTCAGTATTTGTAATATGGTATGAGGGAAAGAATACAAAACAGAGTTGGGGGCATGAGCTCTCATCACAGCTCTAATTGACTGTGTGACCTGGAGGTCACCTTCCTTCTCTGGATCCTAGAGTCCCACCTTGGGAATATGTGATGGTTATCAGTGCATACTTTTGAACTGGATTGCCAAGTCATTTAAACCCTTGGGCAAGTTGTCTAAACCTCCCTGCGCCTCTGTTTTAGTTTCTGTACAGTGAAAATAGCCCCTGTCAGAAAGGTCTGGTGGTGAGGATTGTTAATACTTGGAAAATGCCTGGAAGTGTGCCTGCCAACCAGCAAGCTCTCAGTAACCATGAGCTGCATATTACACCAGGAGAGCAGAGGCCAGGATCCTGCTTGGGCCCTTAGCTCTGTGACCCCGTGTGTGGACACAGGAAGGGTTCTGAGGTCTGGTGGGGATGCCTGCATTGGCCAGGAGCTCAACCCCAACTGTCCCTTTCATCTTAAAGACTAAGTGAAGACTTGAGGAGGTTGACCAGGACGAGGGAGGAAAGGGAGTGGGGACAAAGAGAACAGTGTCATAAAGACACATGAGAGTTTGTGCCCTGACCCCTCGGAGGTTGGCAGAAGCCCCAGGAAGGGGTCTCTGGAGGCAGAGCCCCTGAGTTGTCTCATGCCCAGGGCTGCTGTTTGAGCCTTCCTTGGGCAACTGACCTGGCTGTGTGACAGCTGCTCCATGCCAGGTCCCCGGTATGTGTGCATCCATTTGTTGAATGCCCACTCTGTGCCCTGCAGTCCCACGTGTCCTGAGAAGGACCAGGGATGTAAAGGTGGATGGCCCAGGCAGCTCCCCGGGCCTGAGCTCATACCTGTCGTTCTCACGTGGACACGTGGCTGGGGCCTCCTTGTCCATCTCACCCTCCCTCTGAGTGCCTACGCCCGCATGGGTGACATCTCCGAGTCATAGGATCCTTGCTCAGCCCTGCTGAATCAGCAGACCCTGCCTGAAGAAGAGCTCTGTGGCTCAGAACCCAGCACCCAGCAGAGCCGTCCCTGGCTTCATTGTTCTCCCTCTAAGCGGTCAGGGGGAGCCTGGCTTTTGTATGCTGGTCTTTCCTTGCTAGTGGCCTCTCAGCCCCCAGGCCTCGCCCTATACAAAGACTTATACAGGAGGTGACCCAGCCCAGAACCACTTTGACCCCTGGGTGACCTACATCCTAGGTGGCTTGACTCTTTTTACTGGGTAATGCTGGGACAGGATCCAGGAGGCCCATCCCTCTGTGGGTAAACAGGGGAGCCCTGGAGAAGGACCCTGTCTGTGCCCCCAGCTTGACTGGAAGGGTCCCCACCCGCCCCCACCCCAACCCCACCCAGTTGGTCTTGCAGAGGCAGGCTCCCCATGGCAGGCTCCTCCAGCTGGGTAAAGCATCCTCCCTCCCCTTGCTCTCCCGAGCAAGCCACCACCGCCTTCCCGACTGCAGCGCCGTGATTTATCGGCGGCTCCTCCTCGCCAGGGCCCACGGCAGGAGGAGTTCAAACACCCGCGAGAAAAGCCACCCGCTATTGATCCCCGCGTCAGGCCTCCCGAGCGCAGGCAGGCATTCATCAAGGAGCCGCAGCTCAGGGGCTGCAGATCGCCCTTTCTTCTTCCTTTCTTCTCTCTCCCAAGTCATTCCCCCGGGGCTATGCCCCCCTTGCCGAGGTCACTCAGAGAGCTCACCGAGTGCCTGTGAGATGAGGTGGAGAGCGCCTTTGTCTGTGGCCTCTTTGCTGTAGATCCTTATCAAGGGGGTGGAGCGGGCTGCTTTGGGCCCCAGGCTTTTGAGCAAATCTTTGGAAGTTGGAGAAGTGGAGTTGGAACTCGGAACAAGTGGAGAAAGCCCTCTGAAGCAGAGACTGGTTGGAGTGCCCGTATTTCTGTAGACCCGAGGCGTGTAACTAGAAAGAGTTTGCAGACCAAGTGGGCCAGAGAGAGCCTTGAAATTAGCATCTGAAAACCCCAGCTTTGGCCTGGAGGCCTCCCGTGCAGTCTGGTGAATGGATGCTTGAAAACAATTTGTTTTCCTAATTACGTAAATCTAGTGAAGAGTATTTATTTATTTATTTATTTATTTATTTATTAGTTTTTTTTTTTTGCTAACCTGGGGAAAGTCTAAAACCTCTGGTCTCCAGCCCGAGGAGCGTATATTAATTCTCTTCTCCAGCCCCACCCTATGACTTCCCAGAGTGGGTCCCTGGGAGAACAGGGAGATGGGGTAGGGAGACTGGCAGGTTGTCTTTATTAAAGTTTCCTGGGCAATGCCACCAGGTCTGTGTCCCTCTGGTATAAACCTCTGCTCAATTCCAGTCCAAATTCTGGCTCAACCTACCAAAGTGGTTTTGCTGAACTCAGCTTCTGGGGCTGGCAACATGGTACCAACACATATAGGATATTTCAAAAATGAATTTGGAAGTCCCAAACATGCAGGTCTTTGGTGGCTCAGAAAGCACTAAGGATCAGATTAGAATAGTGAACTGTCATTGCACAGAATCGGGAAGGGGGTGTGTTCTGGTTATTTCAGATAGTGGCTCTTTGGATTCTGGATAACGGAGGTCCAAGCGCTGACATTATTAAAAACCAGATTAACAGTAGAAACCAGATCTTAGGTACATCCATCTCAGTGTTCTCTTGGAACACGTGAGCCATATTGTCCCACCCCATCTGTTTTCTGGGTGTCATTTGCTGAGCAGTGGGCTTTAGAGTAGGTCAGTCATCTGGAGGATCTGCAGGATCTTCACTAGACCCCTGCCTGCGGTGCTGCTTGGGAGGGCAGGGCC
Source organism: Hylobates moloch (assembly GCF_009828535.3). NCBI lineage: Eukaryota > Metazoa > Chordata > Mammalia > Primates > Hylobatidae > Hylobates > Hylobates moloch. Next base: position 73,791,381 of record NW_026652278.1, read on the forward strand.
CCAGTGAATGTCTCAGTGAGTAAATGACTGTCCCCAAAGAAGCCATAATAACCCACGAGGAGATGAGATGGAGGTGAGAATAAGCAGAGCCTGGAATTTGTGCAAAGCTGAAGGGAAGTCCTTCCCCTGGCTGCCCTGGGGTTGGTCTGCCAGTAAGGGGATGCCAAGTAATTTCTCTTGCAGGAAGCTAGTTCATGTCCAAAAGGCTCAAGTTATGAAGTACGAATTAATCCATTTAACCAGCTCCTCAGAGGGAAAGCCCATGACAACTGCATTTCCAAATGCCATCCTGAAAGAGATATTTCAAGTGGCAGTGGGTGGGATTAGAGCCTGCTAACGATTTATGTCAAACAAGGAGCAAGAACATAATTTCTAGATAAGTGATTTGTCCCAGCCACTTCCAGGGCCGGCAGGAAGGTTTAGGGGCCAGCCAGAGGCTGGGGCTGAGAAGAGGGGATGGAGTCAGGAGATGCCACCTCAAAGGCCAGTGAACCTGGTCAGCTCCCAGTGTTGGCCAGAGCAGCAGGGCACGGCAGTCCAATACAGAGGAGATTTTAAAGACAGTCATGGCTGCCCTTCTCTGGGGATGAATGATGGGGCCTCACTTACCTTCCTAAGTGTTTGGGGCAGTTAGGTCACCACACAAGCAACTTTCACAGGCAGGTGGGTGGGGCTGGGGGAGGGAGCTATAAAATACAGTTTCTCCCGAGGGGGTAATGATGACAGGGAGTGCCCACGAAAGAGGGAGGGCGAAGATCTCTGGAGGTGGGACAGCAGGTGGGCTCCCAGGGGTGTCTAAGGGGCAGAGGGGTGGGGGGTGAGCAAGCGCTCAAAGCCCGGAGCCCTTGCGACAGACTGGCTGGAAGGAAGAGGCCTCGGCCACCACAGGATGCAATGTCAGGAAGGCAGCAGCTCCCGGGGCGGGGCAGGGCCGCGCGCTGCCGCCCCCGGCTTCCCTCCTGCCGCCAGCTCCTGGTCACAGGAACTCCCCGAAGTCGGGGAGCGGGAGCGTACGTGCGCATGTTCACCCTGTCCTGGGGCCCTCGCTTGGGGGAATCCCGGGGGTCCCAGGGCACCCAGGGTCAGGGAAGTAAGATGCCGGGCCGCCTACCTTCTCCACCCCGTAGCCCGTTCCGAAAACCCTTTAAACCGAGATTTAATCTGGATGCCCAGCCCCGCCCTCCCCTCCCCTCCCCTCCCCCCGGCCGAGGCCCCCTCCAGTTCAGCTCCCCCCTCCACCCCCTCCCCGCCGTGGACCCTCATTAGCATGCCCACTTGGGAGGATTCGCTGGGGGGCGGGAGACACCCGAAGTCATCCACCGCCAGCGCCTTCCCGGCGGCCTCCTCGGGCGACAGCGCTCCGGGAGCCCCACTCGCACAAGTGTTGCTTCCAATTAATTGCCTAGGCGGGGGAAGGAAAGAGGCCTGGTCGCCGCCCCCGCCCGGAGGCTGGAGCGCTGCTCGTCGGGTCGTGCGTTCGCTCGGCAGCGGCGTGCACCAGCACCACCCCTGCGTGCAAGTTTGAAATGTGAGCTGCCTCCGATTCATACTCGCTCGCGCTCCCTCGCAGCGAAGTGGCTGGGCTGACGGTCTGCGCGCGCGAGTGAGTGCGGGCGGCGGGCTGGGGGGCGGGGGTGCGGACGGCGAGGCTCGCGGGGCGGGGAGGGCGCGCGCGAGCCGGGGCTCCCTGGAGACGCCAAGGCAGGTCTGCTCGCCTTTCATCTTCCTCCCGCGCTCCTCCTCCTCCTCCCTCCCCTCCCCCCGCCGCGGCTGGCCTGGCCCCCCCGGAGCCCCCAGCCCCACGCGGGCACACGCAGGGTGGGTGGTCACGCCCGCAGGGTCCGCGAGCGCGGCGCAGAGCGCCGGCCGTGGGAAGTTTCTCCGGCGCGCCCCGTGCGCCCCCGCCCCCCGCGCGCCCCCGGCCCATCCCCGTCCCTGGAGGGCTGTCGCTTGCGCCCGGGCGCGCGGCTGGCTGCCTCCTCGGCGGCGGCGGCGGCGGCCCCATTAGCGGAGCCTCCGCCTGTGATTGGCTTCGCCCGGGAAGCTGGAGACGGGCGATGAATTATTGATGTGTGCGGTGCGGTAGCCGGACGGCGGCGGCGGTGGCGGGCAGCAGCGAGCGGGAGCGCGGGAGCCGGAGCGCCCTCGGAGCGGGCAGCGCGGAGCGAGCGGGCGCCGGACCCGCCCGGGCCCCCGCGCCGCCACCGCCGCCGGGGCGCGGAGCGGGAATGCAGGCGGCGCCCGCTGCCTGCGCGCAGCCTTTGTTCGGCGCTGGCTGAATCCTACCCGGAGTCGCTCGCCGCGGCCGCCGCCGGCCGGGCCCCCAGCCCCCGAGGGCGCCAGGGCGGGATCGCGACCGGTGCAACTTCTAGGTAAGTGCAGGGCCGGAGGGGTCGGCGCCTGGGCGCCCACGGGCCGGGCCCTGGGCTCCCTCCGGGCGCGGGGGTGAGTGTGCGTGCCTGTGTGTGACAGAGGAGGGCCGGTGCATTGTGGGTAGCGCCGTGTGCAGCATGGTGTCAGCCCCAGGCTTGGCCGCGAGAGTGGCACCGGCGTGCACCGGGCCTGTTTTGTGTGCCCACAGACGGGGCCTTCATTTCTCTTTGGGGCCAGGGGGCAGAGTGCGCCCCCACCCAGGTCCCTGAAGGTGAAGTGTTGGCTCTCCAGCAGACATTTTACGAGGCTCTGTGCTCAGTCGGCTCACGCTGCAAAAATAAGAATTGGCCAGGATGCCTTCGGAGGCAGCGCCTGAGGGTCCTCGACTTCAAGCTGCTCCTTTGTCAGAATGCAGCCCTGATGCCTCCAGCGCCTAGAGACCCCACGGGCACTGGTGATGCCACCATTGCGGCAGGGTGCCCTTCGCAAAGGTGGTGGGTGCAGAATAGACCTCTGACAAGTGTTTGTTGGCAAGCTGGCTAGAGGAGAGAGGTGGATTTGCACCAGAGGGCAGGAAGCAGCCTTTCAGGAGATGCCTGGTTGTGAGGACCTTGTACAAGACCTTGGAGAGAGAGCCCCTTGATAGGGGCTAAGAGGCGGCTGCCTGGGGTCCTGAGCATGTGGTTTTGGTATTGGTGTCTCAGAAGCCAAGCCATGGTGCGGTGGGCACCAGATAGGTACCAGTTCCTGGGTCCAGAAGCCCTCTGGGGGGAAACTAGGAGAGGTCAGCTGGCACTTCTTTAGATGGGTTTCAGGAGACTGTCATTCCTACAGTGGGGACCCAGTCCCTTCGCCCTTGACCATCAGGCCAGACTGCCAGATGAGTGCTGAGCAGGGCTGATGGCTCTTCCAGCAGGAAGGCTTTGTGTGGCAGGTGGCATGGCGTTGGTGCCAGTGTGCTTCTCATTGGCCCATCTTTGAGAGTGGCCACAGAAATTGGGCTGAGGAGAGAAATCAGGCTGAGAGTCAGAAATCTGGCTGAGGAGTGAGTTGGGGTGAAAAGGCCATGCCATCCTGAAATCAGGGTGACCCCAGATGTTACGTGGAGGCGCCGGCTCCCCCAGTTATGGGGCTCTGGGTCTGAAGCTTATCTCCCATCTGCTATGGAGGAAAGGCCCTGTCCCAGGGGTTGGGCGGAAGGGTGACTCTTGGGGTCCATGTGGCTCCTAACAAGCCTTTCCCCTTTTTTGTGTATAAGCCAGGCAGTGACTACCCTCCAGCTAGCTGGATTCAAGTCCCCTTCTGAGCTATTTTTACCCTGAACTTCCTTAGTGAGAAACCACCAAACGGCGATGCTTTGGTGAGAATCTAGGTCTTTACCGGAAGCGCAGCCTGCACAGAGTTTACACCTCGCTTCATAAGGCTGCCTCCACTGCCCTGCACAGCCCTCCCCTGGCTCAGAGCCCCTGCGCCTCTCTCATGCCTCTTGATTCTCATCACAGCCTGTGCACTCAGGGACTTGTGAGCCCCAGTTTCAGATGGGAAAACTGATGTGCCCGAGATCATCCAGTTGGGGATGTAGGAGGCCAGGCTTGGCTCCAATAAGAGCAAGACCTTGACTGCCAGTGGACTCCCTGAAGGCAGGGACCACGTGTTTCTCATCACCGTATGCCCCAGTGCCAACTGTGGTGCCTGGCGGATGGTGGGTGCCCAGTGGTTGCTGGATGATGATGGCACGAGTGGAAGGCTGGTTGGGTGTATTTTCCCCATTGGAGTTGGGGTGGGGGGGGCAGAGGAATTGAAAGAGCACTTCCAGATCTCAGTCTGCATTGGTTGAGCACCCAGTCCATGCAGTCCCTGGGAACTCTGAGATGAGTCCCTAGTCTGGAGTCAGGCAGCTAGAGGGAGAAAGGTGCTTCCACAGAGGTTCTGCGGAAGTCCTGCCCGGGGCTTCCTGAATGTTGCCCCAGGGAGTAAGGAGTGATTGAGCTGGGTCTAAGATGACGCCATTCAGTACAGTAGCCACTGGCCACATGTGGCTGTTTGTGAATTTCAATTAATTAAAGGGATGAGTTCAGCTTATCCTTGGCACTAACCACACTTCAAGCACTCAGTAGCCACCAAAGGCTGGTAGCTGCCCTGTTGGGCAGCTCAGACTCTAGAACATGTCCACCACAACAGGAAGCTCCATGGACGACAGACAGTGCTGGCCAGGAGGATACACTTAAGACAGAGGGGCAGTGAGGACACTAGCTCAGAGCCCACGAGTGTAACAGTGCAGGTGAGTCTATTAGATAAAGAGACCTCCTGTTTCCCTAGCATTTGTTTTGTGGCAGCCTGCTGCGGGGAAGGAGTAGACCAGCCAGGCGTTCCCATTTAACACCGGAGAAAACTGAGGTTCACTTTTGCCCAAGGTCATCCAGCAAGAGGGAGGCATGAGTCCCAGGTCGCCAACCCCTCGACCAGCACTCTGTCATCCAGCAGAGGTCAGCCAGGGGGCACGAGTGGGCAGCGGTCCCAGGAGCAGCCTCAGACCTCCCTGAGGGACAGTCTTGGTGCCGGTAGGCGTCAGTCCCTGTGAAGTCATCCATCGATCGGGCGGGAGCGCCAGCTCAGCCTCGGGTCCTCAGGAACAGAGAGTTCTGTGCTGGCAGAGCTGGAAGGAGCGGGCGCGAGGCTCTCTGGGCAAGGGAGGTGTTTACCTTGAGCGATGCGGCATGGGTCCCTCGGGAGAGGCTGGCTCCTCCATGGGGAAGGAACTCCTCAGTGGGGCCTGTGGCTGGGATCCTTAGCACCACCTCAGAGAGAGGGGTACAGGCCGGAGCCCAGCAGGGAGAAGGATTTCGGGACCTTTGACTGGTACAGAGTGCACCTCACCCTTGCTCTTGCCCCGCCATGCCGTGTCATGGAGCATCTGCTGGGCCTCACTCGCCCTCCTTCCCTAAGCCTTGGCTGCAGGAGGAAACTCTCCCAGGGCCTGGCAGAGCAGCAGCTGCCTCATGAGGGAGGCTGCTCAGGGAAAAACAAGGCTCCCACCCTCGAAGCACTTCCAGCTTCCCAGGGAGCTCCCTGGCCAGACACCACAGGCAGGGAAGGAAGGCCAGCCCACTGGCCAGAGGGCCGAAGGGACTTCCTGCCTCAAGGTCACATGGCAGGAGAGGCCGTGGATAGAGCCAATGCCCTCTCCCAGCCCACTGCAAATCCCATTCTCCCAGTGGGAACGTGTGGTTTATGATTTCATTGTGCCTGCTGCCTGGTTTCCTGCTCCAGCCCTGAGGTGAGGGTTAGCTTCCTGTGGCCTTGTCCCTGGGTCCTGAGGTGCCCACTCCCCCAGCAGCAGGCCTCGCTGCCGCCTCCAGCTCCCATGGCCCTGACCTGACTGAAGTGGGAGGTCTGAAAATGCGGTAGCTTTCTGCAGGGACCCCCACACACCGGAAAGAGGGTTCTTCAAGGCCCATCAGGGCAGCTTGAGGGATGTGAGGACCTTTGGTGACACTCTCAGGTTTCCAGTCCTCTAGAGGGAGAAAATGGTCAGGGGCGGGGCACTGATGAGGCCTTTCCGGGGAGCCCTTCCAGGACCCATAGTGAGTCCCTCGAGGGAAGCTCACAGTGTCCTTGTTCCCCAGGATCTGATGGGCTGTGTGCCCTTCCAAACGGATGCACAGAGCTGGGAGCTACCCCCATCACCCAGAGTACTGGGCGTGAGGACCCCTGGGTGGGCCAGCCAGGCAGTCTGCTGCCCCCCTGCCTGGCCGGGCTCAGGAAGTATGACCCGTTTCCTCCCTCTCCGTAGCCCCAGCCGTGGCCCTGACTTCTCTTTAGAGCCACCCTGGGGCTTCTCAAGCCGCCGAGACCCTGCTGGTTTCCCCAAACTGCTCCCACCCCCCCGTAGGGTGAGGCCAGGCCTTAGAAGTGCCTGGCCTGGGGCAGTGGTGCTGCTTTGTGCGTATTGGGTGAATGGAGAACAGGGGATTTAGCCAGGACACTCGCATTTTCTGAGACTGAGGCTCCCAAACCACCCTGGAGAGTTGTTGGGTCTGAGGGGAGGCCCGGCCCCTGTGATTTGGCTTGTAAAGCTCCCCAGATAATTCTGATGCTATTGGTAGAATCATGGCTCCCAACACTAGCCCTGAAGTGATTGTATCTGTAGTCTGGTGCCAAATTAGTGTGTGACCTTTGGCAAGTCACTTCCCCTCTGGGGGCCTGAGTGTCTCGTCTCTGCCTCATCTTTATCTCATCTCTAAAAGGTAGACTCCACTCCAGGGCCTCAATACCAGCCCTGTGCCAGAGAGGTGGGGAGAGAGGAAAGTGAGAAAGAAGCTTGGGCCATGTCTTTGGGTGCCACCACCCACACCTGGGGGTGCAGTGGGAAATATTAGGGTGCAGCACGGCAAGAGAGAATTAAATGAACAGAGGCCTATGCTCTACACCCCAAGGGCTGTAGAAGGAAGAGGGGAAAATGGTAACTGAAACACTTCCCAGGTAGAACTTGATTTTGGAAATGGGCAGAATGAGAAAGGACTGTTGGGTGGGAGGACTAGTAGCTGCGAAGGCTTGGAAACCAGGAGAGGTATGACGCTTGATGAGAAAGGAGGATGTCCCTCCAGATGACATGGGGGAGGTTAGCGGGAGCTCGAGGAGAGGTTGAGTGAGGCTGCTGCAACACCTTCAGGGCAGTGGGGAGCGATCAAAGGCTTTGGAGCCTCAGAGGCACTGGGACTCCTCCTGCTTCTAGGAGCAGGGCTGCTGCGGAGTAGCAGGCAGGAATCGGGCATAGAAGTTGGGAGCAGTGCGAGGTCGGTGTCCTGCTGTGGGAATGTCCCTGCCCCTGCTGACGCAATGGAAAGCCTCGTCTTGTTTCAGGGTTCCTGTTTTGTGGTTGCCCATGGTGGGGGGCGAGGGCAGCCAGCTCTGCCTTCTGAGGAGCTCCGGGAACTGGATGGAGCTTGTCCAGACCTCCCCACAGCAGCCCTCTGCTCTCCTGGAAAAGAGAGGCAGTCCTGTTTGTGGAGTCTCTCCCTAGTCCCTCAGGTGATTCTAGCCAGGCCCAGGAGGCTTTAAATCAATGTGTACATTTCCCTGGGGCTGGGACTGGAGTGGATGGGTGCCAGCGGGTAGCCTCTGGGCTTGCAGAGTTGGTCTCCCACCCTCCCAGGGCTCCAGTGTTGAATCCCTGCTCCCTGGGTCAGAGCCTGAGGCACTAGTGATTTACCAGCTCCCTGTCTGCCTCCCAAGAGCTTATGATCTGACGGGCAGCTTCACTGTGCGCAGAAGATTTAGCAAGGTCTGGTTCAACCCCTGTGTGTGGGAGGCAGGACTGTGAAAAAATGGGGGGCATGTTTCAGAGAGGAAGGAGAAAGGAAGCCCAAGGAGCCCTTTTTCCTGCCTCTCACTTCTGCTGCTTCCAGGCCCAGCTCTAATGCCATGGCCCAGGAAGCTTTCCCTGGTTCCCCACACCTAGCGCCCAGGGCCTCTGTCTCCTTGAGGTCCTTAGCTCCTGTGCACATCCAGGATCCAGCGCTGTGCATCAGTAGCTTCCTGTCATCCCTTGCCCACCTGGGTGTCAGCCCACTACACTGACTTGAAGGACAGGCGGTTCTTGACTTGCATCCACGCTGGGTGCTGTGTCAATGTCTGTCAGATGGCCCAGAGCATAAGGACATGGCAGCCCTGGTCACCCAGGCAGGAATTGAAAGGCTCGAGGTCTTGGCCCAGCTCTGGCTCCCCAAGTTGTCTGTGTGATGTGAGGGGTGCCTGCCTTTCTTGGGGTCCCTGCTTGTAAGGAGCAGCGTGGGATTGACTGTGCTGTCCAGTATAGCAGCCACACATACATTTGAATGTACATTAGTAAAATTAAATTAAGTTTTCAGTTCCTCAGTCACAATAGTCACATTTCACCGGCTAGTGGCTACCAGATTGGACAGTGCAGTGGTGGAATGTTCCCATCATGGTAGAAAGATCTGTTGGCAGTGCTGTGCCTGAAGTGGTCACTCTGTGGCCCGAGGGCCTACCCTGTTGGCAGCTCTGGTGACTGCTCCTCTCCCTTCCCCCCCTGATGCACGAGGGACCTCCCTGCCCAACTACCCGGGGCTCTTAAAATGGGGCCACCCGGTGTCCTTCCCAAGACAGTGTCAGAGAGTAATTATGAAACCCACATCTGTCATTTACCAGGTGACTTTGGGTAAGTCACTAAGGTTCTCTGAGCCTCTGTTTCCTGATCAGTGCAGTAGAGCTACCTGTCCCTGCCTGGCAGGGTTGCAGTGGGGAGTAAATGAGATGGGGCTAAAAGGCGCTTAGGTTGGTGTCTGGCCCATAGTAACTTCTCAGTAGCTGGCAGCTTTCATCACTGTCAGGTGGATTCATCCCCTCGCAGCATGGGCTTAGTTCCCAAACTGGCTGGGCATTAGGTTCCCCTCAAGTTCCTGAGCCTGAGACTGGGTTCTCTCCACCAGCTCCACCACCAGCCTCCTTCTGTCTGAGCCTCAGTTTTCTCATCTGTACAGTACTCCTGCCTGTCCTCGCCCTGTGTTGCAGCTGGAGACCTTGCTGTGCCCTGTGGAGGGTGGTGCCATCTGGGGGCTTATCCCTGCCTCCGGCATGGCCACTGTAACAGGAGAGCCTGAGAAGGTCAGGGGACAGAGGGGTACAAGTGTGCTTGCCACTTGTCTGTCCCAGAGAGAAGCTGCAGGGCTGTCCCTCCCGCAGCCATCGGGGAGGTCCTAGTGTGTGTCAGCTCTGGAGGAAGTGAACGTGGCCGGCACCCACATGCCCACTTTCATTTCCCTCTTGGGGAATGAGCGGTGAGAATCTGCACCCTGGACTTCTGAAGCCCGCCAGTGATTTGCACAAGGACTTCTTCCTTGAGGTCCACCCATAGTTTGCCAGGGTCTGTGAGCCCCTGCATTTCTGGGCAGAGGGTCTGTGAGTCGAGCCATGTTGAGGTGGCCCTTGAGGTCCAGCCATCCTAGTGAGAGTGGGCTCAGAATAAGGACTGTGAGTCCAGCTTTGGCTTCCAGGTGCCCAAAGGGTGCCTGGAGAACCCCTTGCTGAGAGGAAATTCTGGGAGCTGGGGAAGGATCCCAGGAGCCAGCACACGGCTTCCTGTCAAACCCTAGGCCCTGACACCCGCGGTGTCTTTGATGTCGGGATGGGTACTGGGAGACAGAACAGCCTTCAGGCCGGAAGACCATCCTGGGGAAAAGACCACGCGCACGAAGAAGGCACAGGAAGCTTGGGGGCCAAAAGGGGAGGGGCTTGCTGGGGACTTGTGGCCATCAGAGAGATCGAGGAGGTGAAGACTGGGCACTGCACTGAAGTGGGGGTTTCCAGGTGGGGATGGGATGGCCCTCCTGTGGCTCCCCACTGTTAGGAGCAAGAGGCCCTCACCCCACAAAGGTCCCCTCCTGAGCTTGCTCCCTACATCTGTCCCCCTCCTCTCCTGTCTTCTCCACACACTGGGACCTCTCACCCTGTCTAAGCCTCAGTTTCCTCATCTGTAGAACCAGAGACTAGTACTCATTCCCTAGGGCTGTGGGAGGATTAAAGAGCTCATTCCAGCCAGCACTTTGAGCACAGTTCTGGGATCTCATCGCCCCTGAGTAAACATGAGCTACCCTTCCTGCTCTGCGTGGTTCTCCTCATGTTTGTGGGAGGCGTGTTCCTCTGGGTCACTTGTCCTCCTGCTTCCCAGCTTCAGGGCCTCTTAATTGTCCATTGCAACCCAGCCTATCCAGACACTCCCCCAACCCCTCACCCCATGCATCTGTTGGGGGTACCTTTTCTCCAGCACGAGCCCTGAACTAGTAGAACATGCAGAATGCCCATCTTCTCCAAGAGCCTGAGACATCTTGGAGCAAATAGTCCCCCTGCCTCCAGCCAGGGCCCTAGGGCTCTTGGCCAGAAGCTCAGGGCTCACTCAGTGTTTGCTGAGCAAAGGCTTGTGTCTTCCCTGCAGAGAGTGGGGACAGCTTGTGTAACTCTCAGGTATGTCTTCATTTGATTTGCCAGCAACAGGCTCAGAAAGTTACTGGGCAGTCCTGGGATGCCCTGGAAAAAGGACAGAAGCCATTGTCCCAGGGGGTCAGGGCAGCAGCACCCAAAACAGAGAAACGCCCCATCCCCACCTTACTAGAACCATGGCAGCCTCAACCACTGGGTCCTTAGTGGCTTCTCGGAGGTCACTCGGGCAGTGGGAGGGACAGGGGAGGGAGTAAGGGCCGAGCACTTGGCTTCCACTGTAAGCTCAGGCTCTGGCTTCTTCTGTCCAGGCCAACTTTGGCCCTTGAAATGGAGGCAGGTCCTCCACCCTCCCTGAACCCTGCTTTTCCTTCGACTGCTGCTGCCCAAGAGCACCCGTAGACAGCAGGTGGGCCTCAGGAGGCAGGCTCCTACAGGCCCCTGTACCCACCCAGCCAATGTATCCACCCGGCCTAGAATTAAGCCTTCCCAGCATCAGGCCTACCAGGGGCCCATAATCCTCTCAGAGCTTTACGTGGTGGTGTACCTGCTCGGAGAAACACATTTAGTGACCTGGATAAGATCTTTCTCCTCAGGTGACAGCCTTTGGGATGGAGATTTCTCCCCTGGGGTTTCTTCCCAGGTGTGACTTTCCTGGTCATCTCCTCCTCTCTCCCAGGAGTGTGTAGTCCACCACACCCTCACCATGGTACCCCCTGGGCTCTTACCTAAATAGAAACCAGCCTCTGAAATGACCTGGCCGAGACTCACTTCCCTGGACATCTCCCCAGTCTTGGGCACCTGCTACTTGAAGCCTTGCTTTCACCCCACCCAAGTGATCTTGTGCTTGAGATGTCCTTCTGCCACCCAGCAGCATACTCAGTTACCACTTCTGCAAAACGGGGACACCCTCACCCACAGGCCTGTTATAGCTACAGGAGTCACCGTGTAGGCTGCCCACTGAGTGTGTGAGTGTGTGCAGGCATCTGCTGGGGACCCTGGATGCACGCCTCTCTGCCCGTGCCCTTACTAACAGATGCACCTTTGACCATTACCAGGCACACTGCACTGTCACTACAGCACTTAGTGCAGCCCTTGGTATGTGCAGGAATGTCGCATTTCTTCAAGTTCATGACTATGACTATAGCTCGCTCAAGTTTGTATGGTGAGCATCCAGATAGGCAACATATACCTGTAATATATTTTGGAATGAGTGAATGAACAAAAGAAGAGCTGGGTTCTCTCTGGTCCAGGCACTGTGGGGAAGGTGAAAAAAGACACATCCCCTGCCCTCTGGGAGCTTCAAGTCCCAGAATTAAGATGACAGGGCTGGAAGGCAGTGGGTGTGCAGGGCCGGACATGCATCTGGGTGAGAAGTAGGGCTAAGCCTGTTGCAGAGATTATGTGTTGATGAAGAGAAATATAAGATAGAACATTTGCAAATGTTGCCTGGGTTTTGCATCTTTGTGCATATATCAGATAAACATGCAGTTGAACATGCATGTGTCCACGAGGACGTGTGGGGGTCGTTTGCAAGTTGAATGGCTGTTGGATATAGGGTAGTGTACTTGTGAGTTTGTGCAGGCTTACAAACACACTGGGTGTTGGGAGCGTGTCTGTGACATGGGGGCACATGGGGAACTGGGTGTGTAAATGTGTTGACACATTCCAATCCTTTTGGGGCATACAGGTACCTGCACTGTCCCTCCCTGCCGTGCTGGGCTGTCTTGGATTGTCTTGGGCATTTCTAGAGTGCTTCAGAGTCCAGAAAAGCCTTCCACGTATGCAGTGGCTCCTCCCCACCCAGCAAGGGGTGGGAACTGAGGGTCAGGGAGTGTGGGGGGCTGGCGGGTAGAGGTGCGGCCTGAACTCTGGCCTTCTACCTTCCAACTCCAAGGCTTCAGTGTCCACCAGGGGACTGGCAAGGTCCTGTATCCACTTCCCTGGCAGTGCCCTGGGGAATTTGGGATCCAGACACAGGAGGCTCACTTAGATCCAGGAGTTTGTGAGAGGCCCCTGAGGAAAGGAAGGATGACTATGACTCCAAAGATATCCATCCACTCAGTGTCCATCATGCCCTGTGTGGGTGCACAGGCCTGCACACATGGCCCCACACGCAGGCACACACACACATACACTCATGCACACGCTGACACGCACACTCACACACACACTCATGCACACACTCACTCATAGGCACCCCACCCTTGGGGTTTTCCTCTCCGTTCAGAAAACTTAATTGTAGCTTAAATTTTCATTTTCAGCCAACTTTGTTTTTAATGTTGAGTAGCTATCACTTGTTTGTATATACTTCAGAAACAAAATCCCTGGGGGAGAAGGAGGCTATTTTCTTAAGCTGAATCCTAGAACTCCAATTAGGAGTGATTGTTCCACTTCTAAGGTTTTCCAGCCGCTTCCTAGCAAGCCCTGCTGAGCCCCTAATTAGGCAGCCTGGGGCGCCCCTGTTCAGGGCCCAGCACATCTCAGGGTGGCCTGTTTGAGGGCCAGTCTCAGGGAAGTTCAGAGCCAGAACCCCAAGTGGACCTGCAGGGTACTGGGGATGGTCCTCTCTGTTCAGGGAGTGGACTGAGGTCATTGCCCGCCATCCCAGGGCCCTGGCTGCCTTTGGGGACATCAGTGCAGGGCACAGAAGCAGCGTCAGGGTGCCCTGGGTTTAGGGAAGCCCCATAAGCCGGGCTGGACGGCCCTTGGCCCAGGCAGGGTCCCGTGGGGAGGCTGCCAAGTGCTGCTCTTGCTCTAACTGGGGATCCACTCATGATGGGGCCTGGCCCGCTGGTCTCTATTCACTGCTAAGCAAACTAAAGCTCACAAAAGTACCACAGGAATTAGAGCCAGGGCCACCCCTCAGGCAGGTCTGGGTGACCAAGTCGTGCCTTGCAGTCAGCGTGATATTCCATGCCATGGGTCCCTTTTGGGTGGGGGATGGCCTTCCTGGGGTGACGCAAAACTGAGAAATTTGAAGGGCAGTTTAGACGGGTGGGGGCGTTGGTGGGTGAGGGTGCCAGGCAATGCAGGGAGAGCCGACCGAGTGAGGGACCTCGGCCTTGTTGGCTTTCAAAACCAAACACCTGATACCTTTCACTGCAGTCGTGATTTTCAGCACATTGCCGGATGGCCCCCATCCACTCCACTCTTGCTAGGGAAGAAGGGCGTGTGGTTGAAGAAACAAACCTCTTGCAGCCTCAAGGTCTGTCTGAGCTGCCCACGACAGCTGGTGCCTACTCGCGCCCCGCAGGGCTGTGGGCCTCCAGCCTGGGCTGGCTGGGTCCTCTGGTGCCGCAGATGCCTGTGGCCGCCCTGGGAGACGTTGCCCTCCACCCAGCCCAAGCGGATTCCCTGTGGCCTTGGGGAGATTCGGGTTTCTGCCTGCCAGGTGGGCAGCTCCCCTCATTCCCCACAGCAGCCACTGAGCTCACGACACTGCCCTGCTCCTGCCACCTGAGCCCCCAGGTGCCATCTGCCACCCTGTTTCCAGGCGGCAGGTAGGCAGCCTCAGGGCAGGGGAGAGGAGAAGGCAGGCAAATCCCAGATGGGGAAGGCCGGGCTCTAGCCCTGAGGGGCAGGCAGTGCCTGGCCTGCCACCTGGCACCTGGGTTGCCCCCACCCTTCTTCGGGAATGGGTGTGAGCAGGTCTGCTGAAGCGTGGTATGAGTAGGTAAGGGGGTCCCCCTAGCATATCTCTAGCTTAGTTTCTCTGCAGGTGTGAGGAGTGGAGTCCGTCTGGGCAACTCTGTGTGTATCTGCATTCCTAACCATCTCTGTCTTGAGCCCGGGCATTCCCCAGCATCCCTGCCCGCTCCCCTCTTATTCCTCTGTGCCTCTCCAAGTGTACCTTCCATGTCTCTCGGGGTCTCTGTGTTCCTGCCTGTCTCTGTCTCTGCATTCTGAGCTCATGAGGGTGCCTTTGCTGTAAGAGCCACCTCCCCCCCCCCCACCCCCCACATTGAGTTATTCTACTTAATTTCATTTTCCCGGGGCTCCAACTCACAGAAATAAACCCTCCCTCCCCACCCCTGCACTTTTTCGATTTAACAAGCCTGCTGGAAAACAATAGTGATTTCCGCATCGATCATAAACAGAAGTGATTACCATACAATTACAGCCTGAACCATCAGCCTGGATGCAATCACAGAGCCGCATTGTAAATCGGAAGACAATTGCCTGCAGAATTACCCCCAAATTGGTTTAAGTGGCAACAAAGGAGTGTTGGCATTTTGGTATTTTGGAAAGGGATGGGGGGAATGCGGGTGTCCTAGTGGTAGAGAGTCCCCACTGGGAGCCCCCTAGGGCCCCTTCCTTGGCATTGAGGAGGCTCTTGCTGAGGAGAGCTGCCTGCCACCTTCCTCTACCCCATGATTTTCCCTTCAATTACTGCTCCCTGCCCATCTTGGCACAGCTTGTCATAAACTCATTTATACTAATGTGTGAGTGGCTAAGTGTGCCTTCGAACTTGGCCGGCAGAGAGGGGTGAATCTGATGGAGGGAATTCTGGGGGGCCTCCTCAGCTCCCCAGTATCCCCCTTTCTCCACTCTGATCTCACCTGTGGCTCTTCCATGTCACCCCACCCCTCTATGCTCCTGGCCTGGCACCCACCCCACAATAGCCTTCCCCACCATCTCCCAGCTCTCGGTGGACTCTGGCCAGCATCTCCCACATCCCATCCAGGGCAGCCCCCTCCCTCCTGCAGCTGCAGTGCGTGCCCTGCATCCTTCCCAGCCATCCAGGCCAGCTAGAGGCCACAGTCCAAGCCAGGTGGGCTAGGGCGGCCACTCCAGGGAGGGAGCCTGCTGGTGCCCCTGCAGCACATACTGAGGGGATCACAGGTGGGTCTGCTCCTTTCCAGCCTGTGGTTTCACAAGAAGTGCCCTGCCAGCAGGACCCCTCTGAGTGTCTGAAGACTGGACCCTTAAGCTCCAGCTGTTTCCACAGGGGGCATGTCTTGCTCTGGGAGGTGATTTCTCTCCAGGGTCAGGCTGCTCTGAAGTTACCAGGAAAGCCTGCCCACCCACTGACACAGTCAGATCCCCTCACAGGCGTCCATATCCAGGTCATAAGTGCTTTGGCATGCCCCATCTGATCCTCGCAGAAAGGTTTGTGCATGCTTGTGATTTTGCTCTAGTTTTTCCATTAAGAAAATAAAAAAGAGGTGGGGATACCTGAGGGGTGACATGGCTTGCTCCAGGTGACACAGCCCATCAGTGAAGAGTGGAGTCTTCAGGCTTCTATGTGAGTGCTTGTTCCTAGATGCTGTCTACAGCCTCCCCAGACCCACGTGAGACAGACTGGGGTCTCACCTTGTCGCTGACCTGCCTTGAGACCTCAGACAACACCAATAATTAAAGCAAGCCCGAGTGAGCACATGCTCCATCCTCACCTGTTTATTCACATGTCAGCTCCGCTCATCCCACTGCAGCCCTGTAAGAGGATGGGCTGGTCCCTAGTGAGGGGACTGAGGACCAGTGTGGGGACCGGGCTCCCCCAGAGCCTTCAGATTCCTGGTGACAACAGCTGGTCTGCCCCCTGTCTGCCAGCCTCTGAGCCTCTGCTAATGCACCCTGGAAGGCAGGAGAAGCCGGATGACCCTGAGCTCTTTTGCACCTGGTGCCACTGAGGGCCTCAGTTGTGCTGTCCTGGTTGCTCTGCAAAAGCCTTAGGACTAGAGTTGGTGTATCTGGAACCAGAAACTCTGTTGGCTGCCCCAGCTCTACCCTGAGTCAGGGGACCATCGGTGTTGCCCTGGGCTTGGCCTGCGGGGCTGGGGCGGGTCAGGCTATGGGGTGACCCTGTGCCTGGCATTGGGAGGTGCTAACATTGGGAGGTGACTGATGTGGAAGAGAAGCCAGGCCTCACAGACCATGGTGATGTTCAGGGAAGAAGCTGCTGGTCTTTGCCTGCCAGGCAGACCTGCCCTCCCCAGGCCCCATCCTGGAGCCTTTGCTCTTGCTGTCCATCTCGTGGGGAGCCAGGTGTCCAGTGGAAAGACGGGGTTCCAAGCCACAGAGACCTGGACTCAGGTTCTATCCCTGCCACTTTATGGTTTGCACTGTCTTTAACTCTGAGCTGTGTTATGAGACCACAAAGGTGATTGCTGTTGAGTCTAGGGCTCTTCAGACAATAGCCCTACATCCTTGGCCTCAGAACCCAGAGGGAAGGGACCTCGCTTTTGTTGAGCATTTGTCATGTGCCAGGCTTTGTCCTGGGCATTTTAAGAATGGCCTGCTTACTCTTCACAACAACCCCAAGAAGGTAGCCAGAAACTGGATTTGCAGAGCCCAGCGTGGGAGCCAGTATCCCCATGTGCTAATTGGAGCTTAAATTTAATGAAATGAAGTTAAATGGGCCGGGCACGGTGGCTCATGCCTGAAATCCCAGCACTTTGGGAGGCTGAGACAGGAGGGTTGCCTGAGCCCAAGAGTTCGAGATCAGCTTGGGCAACATGGCGAGGACTCATCTCTACTAAGAATCAAAAAAAATTAGCCAGGGGTGGTGATGCACGCCTGTAGTCCCAGCTACTCAGGAAGCTGTAGTCCCAGCTACTGAGACAGTGGGATAGCTTGAGCCCAGGAGGTCGAGGCTGCAGTGAACCATGTTTGCAGCACTGCACTCCAGCCTGGGTGGATAGAGCCAAATCCTGTCTTAAAAAAAAAAAAAAAGAAAAAGAAAAAAAGAAAATAGTTAAATGGAATTTAAACTCAACTCCTCAGTTGCACTGGCCACACATCAAGTGTGCAGTAGCACATGTGGCCCCTGCCTCCTGTTACGGGCAGCACAAATCAACATTTCCAGTACTGCAGAAATTCTGTTGGCCAGCACTGTACTGTGTTATCCCATTTCATAGGTGTGAAGTTGAGGATGGTTGGTGATTGTCATGCGTAGGGTCTCAGTTGGATGAGGCAAAGTGGGACATAAACCTGTGCCCATCAGTGCAACATAGCTTTCAGCACCAACATTCTAGGCTCTCCAAGCCCAGCCCAGATAGCTCCCCTTTCATGAGCCTTCCATGAGTCTAAAGGCCATGGACTGTTTTCTCTGCACCCTGGTGCTGAGCCCAAGGCCTGCCCCAGGTCGGGCACTTTGGGGTGAGTATTTGGAGTGGGTGATGGAAGGAATGACTGACTGAACGTGGTCTGCTGAAACTGGGGCGAACTCACTCCCCTCCTGATAGAGCTAATGTGGGGAGGGCAGAGCCAGCTGCTGAGGAGTGATGGATGGCCCCTCTCCCAAGATAAATGTGGCAGTCAAGGTAATCGGATTGTGTGTGACGGTCTAATTTGTAGGCAAGGGGAGGAAGCGCCCAGCCATGCCTCGCCCCAGCCACCCGTATTAGTTTAATCAAATGCCCAGTATCTAAATGACTGGGCCCAAGTGATGGATGATGTGAGCTTTGTTAAATGCTGTTGCCCTGTCGAGCCAAACTTCCCAAGGCCCTGCCCAGCTCCTGGACTCTTTAATTTGTTTTTTCTTGCTTGGTTATCTCTGCGTGGGGCAGGGAAGGGGGGCTAGAGCTCTTCTGTCTGTCTTAAAGCCTCTGGTTTTTCATGGAGGAGAAGAGAGAGGAGGCCAGACCTAGGGGAGGAGTGGGAGGGAGTCACCTTCTGCCTCTTCTGAGAAGCCTTCCTGGATCGCTGCACAGTCTTGAGGAGTCCGACTCCCCAGAACCCTTCAACAGGGCTTCATCGTGCACTGTGTGGCTTCTTCCCTTCCATGCGGACTCACCCTCACCCTGTGCTTCTCATTCCATTAATGGGGTATTCTGGGATGCAGGACATCCTTCCGTAGGAAAATTTATCAAGTTTCCCTAATGCTTAGTGCATGTTTATGTTTCTTGAGTATTTTCCCCAAACCCCAGATCATGAAGATATTCTCTATCACCTTTTTTTTTTTTTTTTTTTTTTTTGAGGCAGTGTCTCGCTCAGTTGCCCAGGCTGGAGGGCAGTGATGCAATCTCAGCTCACTGCAATTTCTGCCTCCCAGGTTCAAGTGATTCTCCTGCCTCAGCCTCCCCAGTAGCTGGGATTACAGGCTCACACCACACCCTGCTAATTTTGTATTTTTAGTAGAGACAGGGTTTCGCCATGTTGGCCAAGCTGGTCTCAAAGTCCTGACCTCAAGTGATCTGCCTGCTTTGGCCTCCAAAAGTGCTGGGATTACAGGTGTAAGCCACCGTGCCCAGCCTTTCCTCTGTCACCTTCTAGACAGTATGTTGTTTTGCTCCCCCTCTCTCCACTCCCCTCGACTTTTTGTTGGTCTGTGGTGTGAGGTAAGGGTCACGTTTCTGGTCTGGTCATTCTGAGCTCTGAGCGTCTGCTGTGTGCCCCAGACTAGGCTGGGTCCTAGGAAGAGACAAAAGATGAAAGAGGCACAGGTGTGACAGTGAGTTTGAGTTCAAAACAGCATGCATATTCTGCCAGGTTTTGTGTACCTGCAGTGCCCTGCCTTCCATCAGTGTTTTGTCACCTGTGTGCCAGGCATTGTTCTAGGCACTGGGGATGTGCTGGCGAATGTAGCACATGGGAACCCTAGCCCTGGTAGAGCTTTTGTTCCAGCGTGGAGGGAGGGGAATCAGGACTTTAAAAGCAGGTGGTGATAGGTGCTCTGAAGAACTATGAGGCAGGGGAGGAAAAATAGAGGGAGTCGGTGGTGGAGAGGTATGACAGTTCATAAACGGGGAGGTCAGGGAAACTCTGGCTGCATGAGGATGAGGAGGTGAGTGAATCACGTGGCTGTCCAGGACGAGAACCTTCCAGGCAGAGGTGGCAAAGTCTCTGGTAGGTGCCAAGGATAGAATAACCCTGGAAGGAAAAAAAGCCACCAGTAGTGGTTCCCCTTTGGAAGGAACGGCAACAGGGAGGCGTCAAGGAGACTGTTTTTCAATGCACGCCTTTTATTCGACTTCTGTATATTTCTAATCACGTGCCCATATTACTTCTTCAAAATAGCATTTCAAAGTTAAGAAATGGAATGGTGAGGTGGAATCATCGGATGTAATGGGAAAACTGGGTTTGGAGGCTGGGGAAACGTTAGCTTTATAAGGAGAATGGATTTGTGTAGTACTTATGTAAATGAAAAGTAATTGTATTAATTAAAACTAAATAGATCCCACTCTGCTGTTTTCACTGGTTGTCCTTGAGCAGGTTTTCTTAACCTCTCTGAACACTAGTTTCCTCCTATCAAATCAGGGTAGCTGTCTCCACAGGATTGTCAGGAAAATGAACAGAGAAAGGAGACGTGTCTCGTTTCTGCCTAGCCTGCAGTTGACCTTCCTGAGGACACGTCCCTGCATGACCTGGCTCTCTTCAGGGCAGAGAGAGACTGTATCCCTGTCTTCAGATTGTCCAGGGGTTCGAGACCCCAGGAAGGCCCAGACTGTGCACTCCGGCTCCCCCAGGGGTAGTTGGGTGTGCTCCAGACCCCCAGGCTGAGCGTCATGAAAGACCCCGTGGCCCCGCCGGGTGGTCGGGTTTCTGACCCAGCCGGCCCCTCAGAGGCCCGTCCAGTTCGCGCTTGTCCAACTGGTGCGCACTCAGCTCAGGCCAGCTGGTCACCCAGCTCCAATGCCCCTCCCTACCCGGTGTTTCCTTCCCTCTCCCTACGTGCCGTGTTAATTTTTCATGGCCTCCATCAGAGGCAGAAGGCAGAGAGCTGTTTTCTGCAGGGAGAGAGCAGGCGCTGGAGGGGGAGGAGGGAGAGAGCTGCGTGCTGATTAAACACTGCAGAGGCCTAAACAAATGACGGCTCCCTCCCCCAGCTGCTCTGGAAGAGAAACAGGGAGCCTGGCCTGAACTGTAGATAGCCCAGGCTGCTGTCTGTCCCTCGCCTACCTGGGGCTGCTTCCTAGAGCCAGCAGTGAGGCAGAGCCTGCAGGACCTAATTCAGTTCTTACAGCCACTCTTTGAAGCAGGCTCCAAGGCAGAAGGCTGAGGGACACCAGCAAGTGGTGTTGCTGAGAAATGCCGGGCAGGGGACAACAGTGCCCTCTCAGAGTAAAGGCTTTAATTAGACCACACATGCAAAGTGCTCAGAACAGTGCCTGGTCTGAATCAAGTTCTCCATCCATAGCCACTGTCAAGGTTACCTTGTTACACGCCTTTAGAGCACCGAGGTGAGATAGGTTTGTGCATGCAGGCAAAGAAACCGAGGTGCACACGCCTGCCAAGATCACATAGTTCATAACTAGTAGATAAAGCCAGGGCTCCATGTGTCTGACTCCCTTGTAAGACTCCTTTCTCCTGTCTCATAGGCCAGGGAGAGAGAGTTCAGGGTCAAATCTCCAGAGCTTTGAATGCAAAGGTCAGGGGAGGTCCACAGCAGTATCAGCGAACGTTTGCCAAGCACATGCTTCTGCTGGCCCTAAGAACTTGCTTATGTCCTGAACCCAAAAGGGGAGAGAAAAGAATGGTTCTCCCCATCTTGTTCATGGAGTAACCGAGCACGTGCATCTTGCAGGCACTGAGCTCATCCCCTGGTCTCGAGCAGTGGTTCTCAAAGTGGGGTCCCCAGGTCAGCAGCATCAGCAGCACCTGAGAACTGGCTAGAAATGTATTCGTTGGCTCCACCCCAGACCCACTGAATCAGAAACTCCACTGCGGGTGGAGCCCAACATGCTTGTGTTTTAACAAGCCTTCCAGATTATTCTAATGCATGGGCAAGATTGAGAACCCCTGGCCTGGAGATCCGGGCTGCAGTGAATCATTCAGCCCTGCTCTGGGACCGCACCATCCAGACATCACCCCAGGTGTGTTACACTGAGTAACAGGTGCAGCCAGGAAGCACCAGATGTAAATGGCATTCTTATAAACCATTCTGATTTTCATTGCAACAAGGCAACTGGATATTTAAAGAAACCTCACAGAGAACCATTTCATCAGGTAAAGGATCTTCTACAAAAAGAGAAATTTTCTCATTTCCTCCCTCCCCTCAGTGTTCTATAAATTCAGTCCCTATCTCAGGTTGTCTTGAACGGCGTGTGCTTGTGCACGACTAAAACTGGTAGCTGGCATGCTAAAAGAGTGACATGTATTCTCCAGAATGCACAGGGACCTCTGCAGCTAGGAAGGAGGGCCCAGAGCAATGAACGGAGACCAGTCCGGTGTTTGGGCAGCCAGTGGGCATCCACTGGGCAATCTGCTGGGGACTTGGAGAGGTTTAGTAACAGCCAGGCATATGTGATTTCCAGGGCTGTCAAGCCTCCATACTCTGGGTTTCTCGGAAAAGGAGTGGAACGACCGATTAGGAAGTCAAGATGTGTAGAAACATGAAATGTGCCAGCCGTCAGCTGCTTCTGCTGGATGAAAGGATAAGAGGGAAAACCCTACAACAGGTTTTGGGTTGAGAGCCCATCTGAAGGTTGTCATCTCCCATAGCACAGGGTCAGAAGGGAGCGCATTAAGTACCACTGCATGCGCCGGCGCAGTGGCGCAGTGACAGAGATGGTGCCATGCGCTCCTGAGCTTACAACACGTGTTTCCAGAGTGGTCACAGCTGGTGTGGAGCCTGGCCTCGTGGCTTTGGTCTTTGCTGGGTTTAGACTTCAGGTGCACTAGCTCAGAGTTAGAGGAAGGAATCGCCTTCTGAGTTTCTTGCATCAGGAACCTGAGAGTCTTGGCAATTAACCAAGTCAGGCACCGTAAGCAGGGAAGGGTGGGGTGGAGTTGGGGGTGCAAATGGTTGGAGGCGAGATGGTAGAGTCTGGTCAGCAGAATCACCTAGCAAAGCGCAGCCCACCCCAGTCCCTCTCCTGCCCCTTGTTACCGTGGCACACGTCTCCTGAGTCACTCTTCAGGTCTGGGAAGCTTTGTGGGTGTTTTCTTTGTAAGAAACAGTGATGCCCTAGGCTCACCACCTCCCCAAGGCTTAGTGTCAGCACTGGGCCCCCAGGACAGAGCCCGTACTCTGGTTTCATGAGCCCAGGCTGGGTGGAATGAAGCCACTTGAGGGGTCCTGGGGGTTGTCACTGGCAGAAAAAACCAAGGGCTTGGAATTGGACACTAAGGGTTGAGGTCAAATCAAATCGAGGGAGTACACGACAAGGTCTCTTGGTGCTCAAACTCATGGTCTCTTGCCATCTGTGAAGTCCGGAGAGCCATGATGTGTAGACCCCAGGGTCTTTTTGACCCTAGGAAGGGCCCAGCCTCACTCCAACCACTTCTTCTTATGCTGGGTGGGAGAGGACACAGTTAAACTGCCTGCACCCAGCTGGGAAGGGTAAGGAGGGGACCTCCTCAGAAAAGTAAATTATGCAGGGAAGAAATTGATTCCCATAACCCCTCCTTACCCTTCCATCTCCCTGAGAGCCAGCAACGGGCAGTGATGTTTAGCCCTGAGGAAAAATTACATGCGGAATGGAAAGCACACGCTCAGGGTGGCTCCTGCTGGAATGAGAGCTGGAGTGCAGGCTCCATGGTTCCTGGGCATGCGGGTGTGGCTCAGTTCTCACCTTGCAGATGGAGTGGGAGTGTTGACCCGGGCCACCCTGGGGACTGCCTCCTCACCTCCCTGCGTGGGCTGACCTTGTCACCTAGCCTCTTGAGCTTGCCTCTGTCCTGCCCAGAGGTCCTTGGAGCAAAATGGAGGTCGAGAGGCATTTGGCACTCACACCTCACCATGGACACTGGTGCATTCTTGGGTACCTCTTGGCCTCAATCTATTGCTGGGGGAGGGAGGACTGAGGCCCATTGCTGGGGCCCTGAATGCAGGGACTGTAACCACCCACCCCCTCCTCAGGGCACCTCTCCCCTCTCCAGCATGCTTGCTTTGCTATTAGTGCTACCTAATTTGCTACTGAGGTGGTCTAGAGCTCCTCCGCCATTGCCCTGCCGCCAGCAAATTTTTATCCCTAGGGTAAGATGACAGAGGCCAGCCTTGGCCCTGGCCTGCCACATACTCAGGTGTGCACAGAGGCAGAGTATCTAGTTTCTCCAAGATAGGGGCTGTGACCTGGGACTACCCCACCTCTGGGGGGCTTGTGAGGGTCTGAGGAACGAGGAAGTGTGAGCCAGCCCCTCATAAGGGCACAGTACATGGTGACAGCTCCTGTGAGCTGTTCTCAGCTAAAAGTGCATGGTAGGACTAAGGGGGCACTTTGCAGAAGCGTTTATTGGGGTACCCCCAAAAAGAAAGGGGCATTCCCTTTCTGTGGACAATACCCTCTTGAGCTTGTTTTGGGGTGTCTTTGATGGCCCCTGAGTTAGAGATGATAGTGTGAGGTGGCAGGGAATTTTCTGGGCTGGGGTTTTAGTCTGGCGTCTTATCCTGGGTCCATGCATCCTGCCCAGCCTCCACTGGGTGAGGCATGGCCAAACCGGTTTGGGAAACAGCGCTGACAAAACTAGCCCTGACGGCTCTGAGGTTCCCTGGAGTTCAGTTCCCAGGGTGAGTTCACACGCCTCGAGGCTCCCAGTTCCCAGCTTCTGCCAACCCAGGCAGCCCTTGGGGAGAGGGGGCGGGCGTGTGTGAGGAGTGTTCCTAGAGGGAGGGACAGGCTGTAAGCCCCCTCTCAGGCCAGACTGGACCACAGGACCTGAGAAGTCAGGACCTGCCCAGCACAGGGAAGCAGGTAGGGCAGGGTGAGCTGGGCCGGGAGCCTGCGTGCACATCCCAGGCCACCTGCACCACCCAACTAGCCAGTCCTCCCTATGCACAGGGCTTCAGCGTGTGTGGGGACCGGGGGTGGGGGTGGCGGAGATGGATAGGGTCATTCACAGCCCAAGCACCAGCAGACAACTCCTCCTTTTTTTTTTTTTTTTTTTTTTTGCCTTTCTTACCCACAAGTGATGGTGATAGAGGTGCAGGGAGCAGAACATGGGAATGATCTAGAAAACTCAGGAGAAGCTGAAACTCAGTTCACCTTGCTACTGATGGTGCTGAGCTGAAACTCAGTTCACCTTGCTACTGATACCATCAGTCTGCAGGAGAGTGAGATTTTCCCCCAAGGAAAACTTCTCTGATTTAGGTTCCAGGGGTCAGCTGTCAGGGTCACCAGAGTCCAACTCACAATGCCCCAGAAGTGATGTTTTCTATAACCAAGGAGAAGGCCCAGCCCCTCAGCAGCCCCAGCAGCTGAGACCACAGTGTGCTCCCCACCCATCCACTCTCCTAGGACCCTGTCACCCCCAGAGTCCTGCACACATTGGCTGTTTGACCTCAGCGAATCCACTCTACTCTCTGGGCTTCGGCCTTGATCAACGGAGCAGCCCAACAGGGTGAGCTCTCTGGAGCCCCTTCCATCTGTAATCCCTGCTAGCGGCGTGGAGAGGCAGTCCACCCCAAGTGTGCAGACAGAGCTCACCCCATAGCACCTGCAGGATTGAGAAGAAGTCATGCTCTGGCAAGGTCGAGACTGGCCTGCACCCTGAGAAACGTGACCCCGTTTGGAGGCCAGGGCTGATTCAGGGGGCCACAGACTTCAGAGAGCAGTGCCCACCCCCTGTCTTTTACATGTGGCCCAGAGAGGGGAGGAAGTTGCCCACAGTCACACAGGAGGTTCAAGAAGCTGGGGTTGGCACCAAGTCTTAGGAGTGGGAGGCGCAGGGCTGTCTCCTGGGGATATGCCTGCTCTCAGATGTGATGTCACAGAATTATGGGCATGAAAGTGGGGCCTTCGTGTACCAGCAGTGGGCGGGGCCATCGTCCTGTGAGGTGACTGTTTGAATCACCCCTTCTTGGGCCTGGATTTCCCCTTTGTAAAATACAGGTAGTGTAATCCTTGACAGGGTCCTAATTGGGTCTTGGGAGGTTTGAATGAAGCAGGAAGAACCACACAGCTGGGAGAACCAAAAGGTTGTCTGTGTGCTCCCACGGCCCCGTTAGATCCCCGTCATCCACAGCAGGGTGAGTCGGGCCAGAAGGGGTGCCCCATCTTACAGAAGCACACACGTGGCCCTGAGGCTGCACTGATGGTGCGGTGGTCTCGGTAGAGCCAACCCTGGCCTCCTGGGGCCCAGCAGTCACTGCCCCCGGTCCGAGGACTGTGAGTCTCTGTGGTCATGTGCTTCCTGTGCTATTTCCTCCTGGGAGGAGATGACCCAAGAGAGCTGGCAGGGAGGAGGCCCCTTTTCCTATTTCTGGGGCACCCAGCAGTGGTGGGTCTACAGGCAGGAAGTCCGGCCCCAGAGCCCCAGCCTCCAGCCAGGCAGAGTAACAATTCTGTGGCTAGTTCTGTTCTCAGGGCTCATGAGTCAGACCACTCATTCCTGCTTTGAGCAAAGCAGCCAGAGTAGGAATCCCAGTTCCTGCCCACCTCCTACCTCCTTCTGGACACAGTGGGATGGGGCTGAGGAGGGGCTTGCGCTATGCCTACCGCCCAGGCCTCCTATTGTGGAGAGGACAGCTGCAAAGTCCCCCCAGCCCCTGTACTCACACGCTCCGGAGGAGGAAGGGGTCTGCCTAGACCAGCCTCCTGGCACTGCTGGGCCGGAGAGCAGAGTCAGAAGCGAGTGGCTGTAAGAGTGGCTCTGTGAGGGCCTAGGGTGTCTGGATGTGGGCACAGTTGGGTGCTAGGGGAGCACCCAGTCCAGTAGGGGAGGGGACACTGTCTGCCCCAGGGAGCACCCAGTGTGAAGGGGTGGTGGGAGGCTGGACACTCCTGAGCATCTGTATGATCTTCTTGGAGATGGGTGAAAGAAATTGTATTTTATTTGAGCAATTTTCTACGGTACTTAGGTGGAGAAATGGGGCACCCTCTCCATCCCAAGGGAACATGTATACTACAACAACAGTGCTAACAGTTTATTCCCATGTAATGCTTTCTACATGCCTGGTATTGTACCAACATTCTATGTGTAGTAACTTATTTAATCCTCTTGGTAATTTAGGTGGTATGTGCTACTTATTATCCCCATTTTGCAGAAGGGAAAACCAAAGCACAGAGAGCTAAAGTAACTTACCCAGGATCACACAGCTGCTATGTGGCTGAGCTGGGATTTGAACCCAGGCGGCCTGGCTCCAGAGCTTGTGTTCTTGGTCACTCTGCCTCCTGGAGGCAGGAGACAGCATATTACTGCTTTTGGTTTCCAGGTGGGACTCTGGTGTGAGATGAGCCGTCTCTCACTTGTGTTGACAAAGGGGCCCTTCCTTCACCTCATGGTTCCTCACATCAAGCCAGTGAGCAGGAGAGGTTCCTCTTAGTGTCTGTCCATTTTAGAGATTCGATGAGGAGTCCAGGCCTATGTTGACTCAAACCCCTGTGTCTGCTGCACTCTCCCGCCCCTCCCAAGCCCTCACCACCCCTTCTTTTCTGTACATGGCTGTAGAACTCAGGGTCCCAGGGATATTCAGGAGACCCTACTGCCTTGAACTCCCAGGCTTCCCTGGTCCCAGGAACCTGTGTTTGGGAGCTGAAAGAGGAGGATCAGAGGGTAGGGGAGCACAGCCTGGGCCCAGGAGCAGAAGGAGCAGCACCATCTCCAGGGAGGCCTGGGTGAGATGCTGGGAACATCTCACTAACATGAACAGCAGTGCCAGCCCCTGAGCAGAGGATGACCAGGGCTGTGGCTGGCCCCCATGCTGTATGAACTGTTGCTGCTGTGAACTGCTTACCTCCTGTTCCCCGTGACTGGGGTTGGCTGTGCATGTCATGAAACAGGTGTCATGTGACTCAGTTGTAGATTTTATTTGAGGACAGCAGCAGTCTCTGGACACATTCCTGATGAGATTCCTTTCAGAACCCTGTTTCTGAAGCTGGTTTCCTGCCCCCAGGAATGGGGAGCTGCTGGTGGGTTTAAAGGCCGCCGAATGCCTGGTCACAGATACTGCTCCGATTGTCCGGGTCTCAGTGTCTGTCCTTCCTTCCCAGTCGTCTCAGCATATTGGGTTATTTCTAGCTGTGATTCATATCAGTGTGTTAGTCATCTGTTGGCTGCATACCATGTGCTAAACGCCGTGCTGGGTGCCAGGGTTGTAGAACTGAAGCCCCCGAATCCATTCATGGCCCCAGGGGCTCATACTGTTGCTACGGAGCAGCACAGCATTCCCCTGGGTAGCCTGGCCCACGATTCGTGTCTGCATCCATCAAGCAACTGCCATCTACCAGGCCCTGTGCAGCCTCTGGGGATACAGATTGGAAAGAGGTGATCAGAATGCATGGATGGCAGAAGTCCTCTGACCGCCTTGCAGAGGGCAGGTTGGCAGGAGGCAGGTTTGGAGATGGAGATGAATGACAGGATGCTGTTGTCATAATTCAGAGGAGAACCGGCAGGGCTGCAGAAGGTGATTGGATTGGAGCAGGCAAGGAGCAAAGGGAACAGACTGCAAAGATCATCAGGATATGGTGACCAGCGGGTGGGACACGGAGGGGCCCGTCTTCCTGAGGCAGTTTGAGGTGCTCCCTGGGATTCTAGTGGATGTGGGAGCAGGAACCTGCGACATGTCAGAGGGGAAAGAGTGTGAGGACCAGTGTGGGGGCCTGGCTCTCCTGTCCCTGACTCAACAGGCAAGCCCCTGCAGCTCCCATGCCCAGCCTCCCCCGCTGTGGAGTGGCACCACTCTCACTGCTGCTGCCACTTCAGAGGGTCTTGTGTGGCATTTTGTAAGCTCATGGGATGGAAGCATCTGAAAATGTATCATTCATATTTTTATTGGAATCATGAATCCCACTTGCCACCTGCCAGGGCAGTGTTTGAGGATGAGAGGGCCCTGCTTCAAGATGCTGCCACCACTGCTTCGCAGGCCTCTTCCTGGGCCCCTCTGAGTGCTGCCGCATCCCTGGGGGTCCCCTGGGTCTCAGAAGCACCCCTCCCAACACCTCCGCACAACACACAGACAGACACACACACACACACACACACACACACACACACAGACACACACACACTTCCTCTGTTCTCCAGCAGCCTTTTAGCTGCTAAGATGCTCTTTGATACTTAGGCCTTTGTTTCATTTTGCATGTGGCTTCCCCAGGCTGCAATGTGTTCGATGACTCTCCCGCCCAGCCGTACATCCAGGCTTCTGTTCCCTCCTCCAGATGGCCTTTCATCCCTCCCAGCCTCCCCCTGCACCCCACTGCTGCTGTCATCCATTCCTGACTGCCAGATCTTACCGGGAGCAAGCATCCCAGGCCTCTCACTGTCCGCACCTCCCCTTGCCTGGCTCCATCAGGAGCGCCTCTTTCCCTATGGCTGCTGTGGCTGCCTCTGCTTTCTTGCTCCTTTTCAAGCCAAGTGCAGCCTGGCGAGGAGGAAGCCTTTCCCAGGTGCCCAAGTGAGCGTACCTGCTCCCCGTGACACCCGACCCGATCAATGCTAACAAAGGCTGGTCACTTGGCCTGTCTGGACAGTACATGTAGCTCCACCCTCCTCACCTGGCACTCAGGCAATTCCTGAACTAGGGCTGCACTCCTCTGCCTCTCACCTCCTCATTTGGTCAGCCAGTCCTGGGCCTCTGTGCTACTGGGAGCTACAGGTACAGGGGCAAATACAGGGCCTGTCACTGCCCCTGGGGAGGGCATGCCTGAGCAAGCCAGGACCAGCTGCCCCAGCATCCCCACTCAGGCCTGCCTCACCCGACATCTGGTTTCATTTTTTCCCCCTAAAGGACAGACAATATGGGGGCTGCTGGCTACAGGGGAGTCGCTGGAAAGGTCTTGGGGAAGCAGATGTTGGGAAGCTGGCTCTTCCTCAATGCCCTCCTGCCTGGTCCCCTCCTGATCCTCAGAGCCAGTGCTTGTTCACTCCCATTTCTGTTTCAGATGAGTGACCACAGGGTGACTGGCTAGTGTTGGTGCTGCCTTCACCATAGCATCCTTGGGTGCAGCTGGTGCAGGGCCCTTGGACATATCTACTGGGTCCCATTTATAGAAGATACCACTCCTGGTCGCACACAGCACTATTTTATATGCCACTAAGAAGGAAGAATGTGCTGCCGATCACACTATGGCACGGCGCCACTGGAGGACGCATGCTGCTTGTCAGTGATCTCAGTTAAGTCACGGCTGGTGTGGAGTGGGAACCCTCGTGTCCCCGTGGCTTCCTGGAGAAGCTACAAAGACTAGCGCAGGCAACAGGAGCATGAGGTCAACTGTCCCTTCTGCTGAGGTCAACTCTCCCTCCTGCTGGCCCCTCAGGGCTGCTGCTTCCCTGAGGATGTGGCAGTGACTATCTGGATCTTATCTACTAAAAGCCAGGGCTCTAGAGGGGGTCAAGGGGGAGGCTGGGCCTGGGTCTTGGGCTGTTCTGGATCCTGGGGAACTGTCCCCGCTACCCCCACAAAAGATGGCCACTATTGAGGGTCTGCCGTGGGAGTCCCATGGGGTGTCCTAGGGAAAGAAGAAGTAATGCCTTCCCTCCAGGGCCACCGGCACCTTGCCACCAGCTGAAGCAGAGGCACAGCTGCCTCCAAATGGGGAATTGATTTTTGCTTCCTGTGTCTCAGAGCAGGACACTCGATGTCCTCATTCTACCCCTAGGCGGCTCGGAAGGAGGCAGGGGGAAGGGGCCCTGTGCAACATGTGTGCTAAATGAGCACACAGACCTGCTCATCTGCTCAGGGCCCCCGCCATCTCCATGAACTTCTGGAGCTTTGTGCCTGCCCAGGCCCTTTGTCTCGCCCTCTGCTGTGTGATCAGAAGCAGAGATGCAAGGTCCCAGGACCATCCTGCTGGTCTCTTCTCTACTGACTGAGGCAGAAACGCCGATCGTGGTATAATGAGCACATGCAGAGATTTGTGTGCCTGGCTCCCCTGTGCTTCATGGAGGTAACACAGTCCCATCTGTATGGCTACCCTAGGAGATGAGGAAACTGAGGTGCAGGAAGGTTAAGTCACTTGCTCAAGGGTGTCACACAGTAACAGACAACTGGGATCAGGTCTTGTGGGTTGGTTTCAGGCTATGCCTCAGCAGCCTTCCCAGTGTTCTAGGATGCAGAGGTGGGTATGGGGTTGCAGGGTTGGTGAGGGTCCTTGGCCCTCTGCCCATCCTGCACACTTACTGGCTTCTACTTGGATATCACTGGGGTTGGTTGGCAACACTAATTTACACCCCATATCCAATGAAGCAGGGAGCTCCTGCTAAACGCATTTTATAGATGGGAAACTGGAGGAAGCACCATTAGAGATGAGCCTTAAAGAAGTGCAAGTTCTGTAAGGAAAGAGGCATGAAATTGCAGGGTGTCTTGTGGGGCTGGCACATAGAGAGGTGGGCCTGGAGCCTGCTGGGCAGAGGGGGCTTACAAATAAGAGACCACCTCCTGTCTGGAAGGCTCTTTCTTGCCTGCTACAAGCAGAGCACACACGGCGCTGAGAGGTTCTTCGTGCTAACTACATGCCAGACGCTTTTAAACACTTTGTAGGAGTTAGTGTCATTCAATAGCACAATAAGGCTGGGCTCAGTGGCTCATGCCTGTAATCCCAGTACTTTGGGAGGCCGAGGTGGGTGGATCACTTGAGGCCGGGAGTTCGAAACTAGCCTGGCCAACATGGCAAAACTCCATCTCTACCAAAAATATGTATACACACACACACAAAATTAGCCAGGTGTGATGGTGCACAACTGTAGTCCCAGCTACTCGGGATGCTGAGGCACAAGAATCGCTTGAACCCAGGAGGCAGATGTTGCAGTGAGCCAAGATCGCTCCACTGCACTCCAGCCTGGATGACAGAACAAGACTGTCTCAAAAAAAAGGGAAAAAAAGTAGCACAATAACCCTAAAGAGTAAACATTAACATTTGGCAGATAAACTGAAGCCCAGAGAGGTTGTGTCATTTGCCTAAGTTCACGTAGCTGTGAAGGGAATGAGGTTTTGAGTCGAATCCAGACTTTCAGAGTCCCTTACCCTGAACCACAGGGTGGTAGCTGCCTGCTGAGGTCAGGAGAGATGAGCGCCAAGGCTTCCTCCCAGCCTGCGGAGGTTTGCACGTCATCTTAAGTGGTTTGGACTCAGCAGTGGGGGCCGTGTGCGGTTTCAGCAGGGGTGCTAGCCTCGCCTGCTTCACCGCAGTACCGCCAGCACACAGAAGGTGCTCAGCAGCCGGTTGTTGAATGAACGGTTGGGTGAGTGATAGAACACCTTGGTGCTACTATAGGTTAGAATGGATCGAGGTGAGGGAGTCTGGTCACAAGGATGCAGTTTGCAGAGGTGAGGGGAGCTCAGTGGGTTCACTTCAGACGGGTTAGGTGGTGCGTGCTTATACGTTTTACACTGAGACGTTTGAGGAGTGCTTGGAAACCTGGATTAAGGCTCAGCATTGGCAGTTGGAGTCTTGGGGTGATTCCCTGCTGCTGTCCCAGCCCCAGCTATGGTCACTATGAGGTGAGGTGGAAGGCCCCAAGGTCCTCGGCACCAGCCCCTGGACAGGCTGGAGAGGATGACAGGGGATGGGGCTTGGTGAGGAGCCTGAGAGCCCAGTTTCTGGGGTGCCTGTACCCAGCTCAGCACCTGATTGATAAGAACCTGCTGCCTTGCATGATGGGGAAGAGGGGATTTGTTTAGGGGTCAGAAGCACTGCATTTGCAGGTGGTTGTGCCTCTATTTCTCCTCCCCCAAAGAAGGCTGTTACCCATCAGAGATCTTGCTGGAGGAGAGGGGGCAGTGGGTACTGCCATAGCTGTTCTGTCAGCATGGCTGACAGGGGGTAGTCCCATGGGCCTCTGTGGCCAGCTCCTCAGGCTCCTTCCTGACCCTAACCCCCTTTCTATGGCTGAATCTCTGCTCCCAAAAGCCCCTCCTGCTTCTTGGTTTCTTTTTTATTTCTTTCTTTCTTTTTTGGAGGGGAATGGAGTCTTGCTCTGTTGCCCAGGCTGGAGGGCAGTGATGCGATCTCAGATCACTGCAGCCTCCACCTCCCGAGTTCAAGCAATTCTTTTGCTCAGCCTCCCGAGTAGCTGAGGTTAGAGGCGCCAGCTACCACGCCTGGCTAATTTTTGTATTTTTAGTAGAGACAGCGTTTCATTGTATTGGCCAGGTTAGTCTCGAACTCTTGACCTCAAGTGATCTGCCCACCTCAGCCTCCCAAAGTGCTGTGATTACAGGTGTGAGCCATCACGCCCAGCCCCTGCTTCTTGGTTTCTGACAGGCAGAAGGCCTCCCCATGTTGACACCCCAGATTGGAAGGGGCCCAAAAAGTTTGCACGGTGGAGCTAAAATTCCTCTCCACGCCCCTTGGCAGGCTTTGGAGTATCTCACTGCCAATTGCTTAGCCCCTTGGAGGGTGGCCGTGGGTCTAATGGCATTCATTGACAGCTGTGCAAGTGATGTGTACATGGGCCTCCTGCTGTGGGAACACCAGGCAGGAGGCCAATCGTCACCCGTCTGTGGGAGAGAGGCAGTCACATGTACTGGCCAAGGCTGTCCTGGGCCCAAGCGAACTGCATTTTATGAAAGGGGAAAGGGACATTGGGTCCTAGCTGTCATTTTAATTTGAAAATTGGGGACCTCTGTGTGAAAAGGGGCCTTTGGGGCCAGCTCTCTTACCACTGATAAGTAGGGCCCACAGGACAAGGGACAGGTTGGCCATGTTGGTTGCCCAGGCAGTAGAAGGCAGTCTTGACCCTGCCTGCAGCACAGAGGGGCTCAGGTCAGGACTGACACTGCCCTCCCATTGCCTGGTATGCTCTGCGCACACCACACCAGGTCCTCCCGTCTCTCCCACTCACCCTGGGACTGTTTTCGCCATCCTAGCAAGTGCACATACCAAAGGCACGCAGGTCAAAGAGGCATGCAGGCCAGCCCCGCCTAATTAGAGCAGACAAACTTCCCAGTCCAGACGTGTGAGTGACGGCCAAGATCCAGGCGCACCCAGACACCCGCCCAGCTGGTGTCACTCTGTCTGTCCTTGCGTAATCCCCTGCCTGCCTCTGTCTGTCCCTGTCAGCCCTCCTGGTTCTCTCGACAGTGCCCAGACTCTCTTTTTGGCTGCGAATTCCCGGGTGTTGTCATTAACCCACGTTTGCCTCAGAACAACTTGTGTTCGTTTGCACCATAAGGAGAAGACGCACAACATCCACCGCCCTGCGTGGGGCTGCCAGCGTGGCCTCTGTGCTCACCAGCCTCAGGGGTGAGGGGTGGTGACTCCCCATCCCCCCACCACCTCTTGGTTGTAGAAAGTGGCCTTTGTGGCTGGCTGATCCACATATCACGCCTGTTTGCAGCATGCCAGACTGTACAACAAGGCCCTGTCACGCAGCCAGCCTGCCTTTATTCCCTTTATGGAAACCACTCCACTAGGGGCAGGAGGACAAGGGCTGTCCTTGGCTGAGCAGGGGGTGGCCCGTGACATTGGAGGAAAGCCCTGATTCCCCTGTGGTGCCTCCGCCCCCTGCATTGCAGGCCAGCCCCCAGGAGGAGCGAGGGCTGGGAGGGGTGGGGCAGGCAGCAGGCGGCACCATCTGTGGCCGTCCTTTGTGCTGGCAGTGGAGTGATCCCTCCGTCACTGCGATCCAGCGGGCCTCGTGCTTGGCATGCAAATGAGTTTCCAGATGCCCAGTGCCCCCGCACAAGAGGCGGTACCTAGGGGCCTGGGAGAAGGATGGAGTGGGCTGGAGGCTCGTTTTTGTCTGTCCTGGCCTCCCTGAATAGGCTGCCTCTCCAGCTGCAGCAGATGTGTGCTGGACACCCACATAGGGGTGTTTGTTGGTTTCTGGGCAGACACACATGCCAGAGAAGAGTGTCTCTTCTCTCATACTGTCCTCCTTTTGAGGGTGGTGGCAAGGTGACCCCACGGAGGGGGGCAGGATACATCTTTTAAGACTTAGCTCATCCACCAAGCCCCCTCCTGGAGAGAGAAACAGGGACGCTCTTGGGAACCACAGCCCCTGCTTGCCTTCTTGGTTGGGCATCTTTGTGTACCACACAAGCCGAGCAGATGGAGCAAGCAGCCCTGGTGACTTCTTGGGGCTTTGGGCTGATGGGAACCGTGTCCAGGATCTGGGCAGCTTGGGATGGCAGCCTGCCCAGCCACTCCCAGTCATTGTGCATATGGGTGTCTTCCACCAGTGCCGGCCGAATGTGGTGGTGTACAAGAGGCCTGAGGGGTTCCTTATTGAGTCAGAGGGGCTGGGGAGCCGCGAACACCTAGGATTTTGCCTTCTGAAGGCTTTCACCTCCTCCCCACCTTCTGGTCCAGCCTCAGGCTCTACCACCAGGGCATGGGGCCAGGGGCAGGAGCACTGTCTCTGTCCCTGCCGTCTCTGGCTGTGGTTACTGTGAGTAGCTTTGCTTGACTGGGCCCCCGTCTACTCATCTGTAGAATGAGGATAATAATAGCTAATGATGTCCTAGATGGTCAAGAAAAAAAAGGATGCAGAAGCACGTTGTGCAGCATCCAGATGGGAGACCCTTGAAATGTGGAGTCGGCTTTGCACCCGGCCGAGTGGCTGAGCAGTTATGATTCAAAATATGCCTGGCCACTCTTGCCCATCGACTACTTCCATAACGCTCAGGTCACTCCCAGCAGGAGTAGGACATCAGCTGAGGTGTGGCCACCGTTTGTCCAGCATTCCACAGACCCAGGAGGCCCCCGTCTGTCCCTCCCTGCAGCCTGGGAGGAAGGCAGGGCACGAGGCATTACTCCTTTTTACCTCTAAGCAAACTGAGGCCCAGAGAGTCTGTGGGCGCCTGGAGTCAAACAGCAAGATGGTGACTGAGCGCAGCCAGTTCCCCCAGCCCTCAGCTTCCTCATGTACTTCAGGAGGACAGGCCAGCTGAGACAGGCTGGACAGCCCAGGCTGAGGCACGCTGGCCTGGGGGGCGCTTTTGGCTCCTGTGGCCACATGGGGACAGTGAACAGTGAAAGAAAATGGCAGTTTTCCCCAGTCCCCAGTTCATGTGGGGCTCTCTCATCCTGGATGTGGATGGCTGCTCCGTGCTCCTGCCTTGGGCACCCCTGGCTGCCTCCAGCTTGGCCCCCGACCACCCTGGCCACCCTCTTCTCTGGACATCCTTTGTCTTTCTAGGCATTTGTGCCCAGCAGAGCAGGGACCAACCGTGGGTGTGACCAGAAGGTGTGTGCTAGGGGGCCAGTTTCTGGGCAGGAGTTTCAGGGACAGCCCTGCAGACACTCCTAGGTTGTCAGCAGATTCCAAGATTTTGTTCAAACCTTGTAATGTTTGAGCCCACCCATGGGGAGAAGCCACGCTTTGCCTCTGATCGAAGTGTGAGGAGGTGAGCTTCCCTCCCTGAGGGATCTGGGGTGGCAGGCAGCTGCTAAGCTAGCCCTGACTCAAGGTCTGTTAGGCCCCCTCACTCCTCCAGTTTCCACTTGGCACCATCTCTGCCACCCTTCCTTCCCATCATCCTGACTCTCCCCCTCTTTGCTGCCTCGGACGACTACTTCCCGCACGCGGGCCATTCTGACCGCCTCTTCATGACAGAAGCTTTTGTATCCTCCTTCAAGGGTGTCAGTCCCATCTTACAGTTGAGAATACTGAGGCCTCCCAAGAAGGCTGAGTAAGTCTTCTGGTGTCACACGAATCCGGGAGCAAAACCCGCATGGATAGCACCCAGTCTGGGGAGGGTTGGGGAGGGGTCTTGGTGTGGCAGGGTGTGATGAACAAGCACCCACTGACCATCCTGTCCTTCCTGCAGCCCTGTTGTCCTCCTGGTGCGAAGAGCTCGGCCGCCTGCTGCTGCTCCGACATCAGAAGAGCCGCCAGAGCGATCCCCCTGGGAAACTCCCCATGCAGCCCCCCCTCAGCTCCATGAGCTCCATGAAACCCACTCTGTCACACAGGTAAGTGGGTGGGTGCCATGGGGGCAGGCGCTGAGCAGACACCCCTCTGGTCTCAGATCTCCTTGGACATGTCCCTGGGGTGGGGGCCTCTGCGCAACCATGAGGATGTTGCATTTTCTAAGGTGCAGTTGTTTTTTCACATCTTCATGAGTGAGCCCTGTTTCTCCCTCTCAAACAGTTTGAAAGCACTGAGTTTGTCACTTTGGTGGAGGCTGTTTTTCTTCAGGTTCTAGGCTTCTGGCAGAACGTTAGAAATTCTGAGCTCAGCACCTTCCCTCTTTCTTGACCAGGGTATTGGGCAAACCCAGAGAAACCAGGGGCTGACAGGGATCTCAGGAAGGCCACGGGGCTGGTGGTTCCAGCCAAGAAGGGGACAGAGCCAGCCCAGGCCGGCCACCCTGGAGCGAAGTAAGACTGGGCTGGGTCCACCAGAAACCCAGGGTCACAGGCAGGCATGGGCTTGCTGGAGGCCGACAGCACCAAGAAATTGTCCAGTCCACCTGCGCCAGCCTCAGAAGGAGCACGTGGCCAGGACTGTCAATTCCCCCAGTTAATTATCTTTGGAGTCCCTTGCTGAGCTGGGGATGCTCTCTCTGAGCGCTCTGCAGGCTGACCCTGCAACAACAGGGCCTGTCATGCTGTCTGCTCTCCCCTGTGTGTGTCCCCGCTAATGATCAGGAGGGGCATTTGCAGTCAGAGCTCGGCTCTCATTATCCAGCCTGACTGAGGGACCCGCAGCCCAGAGCATACTGCAGGCAGACCTGGGTCGCACCATCGAGGCGCTGCTGGGAGCTCCGGTGTCAGCCACGCTTTATAAATCGAATTAGAGGCTTGTTGACTTTCTGAGCTGGGAAGGACCTTAGTGCTCATCATGTCCAGTGCCCTCCCTGGGCCTGATTGCCCCTGACATGTGGTTGCCTGCCTTGGTCATAAGCCCTTTGTACCATCGCAAGCCTGCCACCACCCGAGGGCACTGCCTCCTCAGACCCTGGGTCTGGCTGCTGAGCAGCTCCAAGCCTCTCTTCTGTAGCAGTGTTCCTTAGTGCATTTACACAGGGTAATTTTTCTTTATTATTATTTTTTTATTTTTATTTTTTTATTTTTTTAGACAAGATCTGGTTCTGTCACCAAGGCTGTAGTGCAGTGGCGCAATCTCGGCTTACTGCAACCTCCGCCCCCGGGCTCAAGTGATCCTCCCACCTCAGCCTT
This sequence comes from Hylobates moloch, assembly GCF_009828535.3. NCBI lineage: Eukaryota > Metazoa > Chordata > Mammalia > Primates > Hylobatidae > Hylobates > Hylobates moloch. Next base: position 73,828,598 of record NW_026652278.1, read on the forward strand.
CCAAGTAGCTGGGACCACAGGCATTCACCACCACCCATGGCTAATTTTTTGTATTTTTGTAGAGATGACATTGCCCAGGCTGGTCTCGAACTCCTAAGCTCAAGCAATCTGCCTGCCTCAGCTTCCCAAAGTGCTGGGATTATAGGCATGAGCCACCATGCCAGCCTATTATTATTTTTAAAAGACAGGGTCTCACCCTGTTGGACAAGCTGGAATGCAGTGGTACTATCATAGCTCACTGCAGCCTCAACCTCTTTGGCTCAAGCGATTCTCCCACCTCAGTATCCTGAGTAGCTGGAAGCATAGCCATGCACCACTACACTTGGCTATTTCTTTATAGTTTTGTGGAGATAGGGTCTCGCTATGTTGCCCAGGCTGGTTTCGAACTCCTGGGCTCAAACAGTCCTACCACCTTGACCTCCCAACGTGCTGGGATTACAGGCATGCACCACTGTACCTTTCTGACACAGGGTTAATTTTTCATGGTGCAGGACTTTGCAGGGCATTTGGCATCTTGGTCCCTACCCGCTCTCTTTTTTTTTTTTTTTTTTAATGCCCACACTTGGTTAATCCCACCCACCCCGTTCTTCTGATGACTGCCCTCTTCCCCTAAGCATTATCACAATAAAAGTACCCTCCCACATTTGAGGGGAGTCTCACCTTTGGTTAAGGACCGCTGCTCTAAAAAGACAAAACCTGCCTCCACCTCCCTCTGTGTACCCTTTGCTAAAAACCACAGTTTGTCTTCATCTGAACCAAGCCACTGAGTACAGGCTGCAGCTGCATTTCACTTAAGCAGCATACCTTGCAGTTGCTCTCGGGAAGCTTTACCTTATTAATTCTAGCCCAGCCATCCATCCCTCCAGAATCATCCTCCTCTCATCATCCCATGTGTCATGACCTTCCCAAGCTTCTCTCCTCCAAGTTATTTTAGTAAAGTTGTTGCTGATGGTGGGCCAGAGTCCTGCAGCTCCCCACTAGGGACCAGCCTCAGACCTGCTTGACCGTGATTGTTCAGGTCACAGAGTGCCACAAATCTGGATCTCGGCCAGCCCTTTGCCAGCTGAGTTGAGCTAAGGCATGAGATTGTTCAGTCCCGAGGTTAAACAGAGATGAGGTATTTCTGTGCTTGAGGAGCAGCCTCGAGCTAGTTGGGGAAATAAGACTTATTGGGGCCACATTGGAATCTGGCAGAGCAGGGCAGGGCTAGGGTTCACTGACAGGCAGACTGGGCTTTGGGATTCAGATGGAGGAAGACGGACAGGGCTGACTGTCAGGAGGCTGCCCAGAGGATGGGAGTCTTGAACTTGAAGGACTTGGGCTGGGAGGGGTAGGAGCATTCTATGAATTCAAGCTGGCTTTCCCAAGAAATGTTATGGGCCGAAGAGCTACTCGCCGGCACCCAGTGCCCTGCTGCCTCCACCACCATGGCCTCAGCAATCTGTAAGTCCAGCAGAATGACCTAGAATGCAAAGCCAGTGGTCTGAGAGCTTGAAGACCAGGCTGGCACTTACTCTTTGGGCCATAAGTGGTCTGTCGGAGAAAGGAAAGCCATGTGGGCTGGAAGACTCGCTGAGTACTGGTGGCTAACCAGTCGGTTCCGTGGAGCGAGGCTTCCTCGTGGGAGCACAGGGAGGTGGAGGGCCTGCTAGACAATATCCCACACTTTGAATGGTAGAACTGGAAGGAAAACTGGGGCCAGAGTAGGAAAGTGACTTGCCCCAGAACACACAGCCAGTAAAGGGCAGAGGAAGATATTGAACAGCGCACAGGGCTCTGCTGTTTAGCTGGTCCTTCAGGGTCAACGAGGTGGTATCTAGTTGTTAACCCGATTTGGAGGGTCTTTTTGGAAGAGGGTCATCTGTTCTGATCCACAGCTCACCTTTTTCCCATTTTATAGCCCGTGTTCCTTCTCCAAGCCCCAGGCTATTCTGAGGACACGTTGTGGTTGAGCAATTGAAAGTTACAGTCTTTCCTTGCAACCTTTATGAATTTCACAAAGGATAAATCCCTCATTTCCAGGGAAACTGCAACGGGATCCATCACCTCGTAAGTCCTCAATGCAATTTCCCAAACAAGACGGAAAGAAAATGGAAAAGAAAGCTGAGCGCTTTCACAATTAGCAAACTGTTTTAGTCCGTCATCCTCCATAACTTTATTGAATGGCTTGGAGGCAGGAAGCTCTTTTTGCCTTTTCATTAAGGAGACATTGAGCTGGAGGTGAGCTTGGGTGAGCTGGGACAGTTCAGATTTGATGCCCGCAGGTATCTGGCTGTTTGAAGGCTCTGGGTCCTTGCCTGAAGGCTCTGAGGACAAACAAATGGGAGAGGATGAGGGAGCCTGGACACTTACAGCCCCGCCCTGCCCCGAGGGATGGCAGACGCCTAGAGGGTCCCTGGTGACTGTCATATTTGGAGAGCTCGGGTGTCACAATCATGTCTGCTGCAGGCTGCAGAGCTTTAGCACTGCGGCATGAGGCTGTGAGTCAGGCCCTGAGTTCTTCCACACAAATGCTGTGCCTCCCAGCAAGACCCTTGACCTCTTGGCCTTGTGGTTCCCTGCTGATGGGGGACATGGTGCCGCATGAGCAGGATGTCAGGAAAGGGTCAGGCTGCCATAGCCCTGCAGCTATTTCTAGGGGTAAGGGTGGTGACGAGGAATACTAATTATCCTCAGTTTGTGGACGTCTGTAGGCTCACTCCCTGTTTTGTCCTCATCACTGGCTGCAGTGGGGCTGCCGTCTATATTCACAGATACCCAGGATACTATACAAGAGAAGGCAGCCAGAGAGGCCTGGCAAGGTCCAGGACCAGTGCCTGGGCAAGTAGGACACCTTCCAAGTCCCTGCAGTGACCTGGACTTGAAGCCAGTGAAGTCTTTCTACCTCCTGCTTCCAGATTTTTAATGAGTGGTTAAAAAAGCCATTTGTGATTAGCACATTGTCCTTATGCAGATCAGTGTTGCAAAGGTAATTAAAGGCCTAATAAATCTTGTTTATGCTGTTAATTTGATTACAGTCAAAACTCACTAGGGCTGGGGAAGCCTCCAAGATTGAGAGGTGCCATCCTCCTTCTTATAGGTGTGGGATTTGTGAACCCCAATGGAGAGGCTTCTGGGCGGGAGGATCCCTGGCATCCCCTGAGTATAGCAGGTGGGGGAACAGGCCCTGGAGCCGGGCTGCTGGGCCTTGAGTTTCAGCTGGGCCATATTCTAGCTGGGTAACTGGCCGGTTACTTACCCTCCTTGTGCCTAGGTTTCCTCATCTGTAGAAGGGGAGTAACAAAGTGGCAGGAGTGGTGTGCTTGTTGCCAAGCCTGGCACACTGGGAGCCCATGGACCAGTCATTATTCCCCTGATCCTCAGCCAGGTGCCATCAAATTCTTAGGTGCTTATTCATGGCCAAACAAGAAAGAAGGGGGCAATCAAAACCAGCCACATCACACCATCTCCACAGCTGTCATTTTTAGCTCGTTTTTGCATAGCTTCACCAAAGCTCAGTTTATGTTAGGCCTTTCTTGCCCCCAAGAACATTTTAAAAACAAAAAAAACAAGGAAAGGGGAGAATTGAAAGACCCATAAATCCCTGCACCATCAGTTCCAGATGGCCAAGATGCAAGGAATTTTTTCCCTTCCTCCTTCCTACTGAAAAATTTTTAACACCCTCTAATATGCAGTTAGCTGCACAAGTTCCTCTCTAAGTTTCACCGCAGGGAGGGAAGGAAGTAGGCCCCAGTAATCGTGATGATGGAGAACACTGTTAATGGTTCCCCTAAATTAAAGAGGGTGGGAGCTTCAGCTCCTCACTGGCTTGGCATTTCATTAGCAGTAACACTACAGCCTTGCACGGAGACGGGACCAATATGGCTGGATCAGGGAAATTAATTAGGGTCTGACAATACCCTTAATGGGAATTGGTTATTTCTCCCAAATAAAGCAGCTATTACAAGTGCAAGGGAAGAAATAACTCAGCCCTCCCGCCGCGTTCCTTCATGAATGTGTGTGTAGATGCTGCCATAGCGGGTGCACAGGAGCCAGGAATCATCACTGCCTTATCCCAGGCCTTGCTCATTTTCTCACATTCAGCAAAACCTCGATCAGTGCCCGTGGAGCTGGCACAGACATGTAAACTGTCTACTGTGACTGCGGTGCAGAGAGCTCTATAAAATACGTGAAAAAAGTGCTGAGGGAATAGAGGAAAGTGTCCTTGGTTCTGCTTAGGAGAGTCCTTAAAGGGAGTATGCAGGCTGGGCTTTGAAGTATGGATAGAAGTTTGCTGGCTGGTGAAGGGAAGGCAGAAGAAAAATGAAGAAAGTCTCAGAGGCTTGAGAAACATTTTTTCTAGTTGACAGGTAGGAATGAAAACGGCTTCCTCCCATTGGTAGCATATTTGAAAAATTCCTAGGCCACTTTGATTGTATCCTGAAGTAAACAGGGGTAGCTATACTATGGCTGGTTGGAGGACTGGAGAGAAAGGTGTAAGTACAGTTGAGCAGGGTCTTTCTACCAGGTTCTGTGCTAAACTTTACTTTTTTCTCACGTTTCCTAGGAAAGTGTTAGTCCCACTTTACAGATGAGAAAGTTGAAGCTGATGGAAAGTAACATGTCCAAGGCCACAGAACGCTTCAGTGGCAGAGCCAGGTTTTGACCCCAAAGACTGTAACTCCAGAGCCCACATAGGGAACCTCTCTCCTGTTGGGCTTCCCTCGGTCGGTTGAATATTAACCTCAAAAGGGGGTCCCTGAATCTTTGCCAACACGGCCAGTCCAAGCTAAAGCAGATGATTTAGTGTATAAAGAAATTCTTTCCTGGAAGACTATTTGGGTTTTCTCTGCAGCTGGCCTTTGAGGCCCATCTTTACATCTCCACTGTCCCTTCATGCTAGGCGACTTCCCCAAGAACCCCCAGGAAGATGCAGCCCTTCTTGGAATTCTTGTGGCTTCTAGGTGGCCTCTGCAGTGTGCTCCCTTGCCTCGTGGCCATCTCCGGACAGGAAGCGTTGCCTTGCTGGATCCTAAATTCCTAAGACAGTGGTGAGCCTGATACGGTCTGGTGACCCGGCGGCCTCGCCCTTGACTGGCTGTGCTACCTCTGTGAGCCCCAGCTTCTAAGATGGACATCTATTGGGCCCACTTAATGGGGCACTGAATGAGTTCTTAGGTGAAGGGCACTTCGCAAAATTCCTTGCATCTAGGAGTCACTCAGTAAATCAGAACAACAGTAACAGCGGCAGCCAGCAGTTTCAGGGTGTCCAAGGTGTGCGGGACTCTGGGCCTCATACATATTAGGCACTTACACTTAACCCTCACGGCAGGCTTCGAAGGGAGGGGCTGAATCAACCCCATTTCACAGATGAGGTTGCTGAGGCATACAGAGAGTGAGCAGTGGTTTCATCGCTTCCCTCTGTGTCCTCCTCTCACTTCCTGGGCCCCAGTGGCCATGTGGCCACAGACACACTGTGTAGGTGGTCGGTCATCAGGCTTAACGAAATGGACATATTCATTTTCAGCATCCCTCCAAGGGTGAGTCCAGAGAGGTGGTTTCTCCCTGGCACATTTTTTTGTTTAGCAAAGGCTTCCTGAGCCCTATTGGTGTGTGAAGACATCATGCTTGGCTCAGGGAGCCCAAGAAATCAGTGACAGCTCCTGAGGCAGAAGGGAGAAGGCAGAGGGTTCTCACTCTTGCCAGGAATTCAAAGAGCCGGTGGAGTTCAGTACCTTGTGCAAGGGCTTCCCGGAGGAGGTGGCCTTTGGAAGAGCCTGGAAAGGATGAATGGCATTTTCAAGGTGGGATGGAACTTGCCAGCCTGAGAAGAGGCACAGAGGCCCCTGTATTAGGGAGCACTTGGCAAATTGAACCGTTGCTGCTGACATTGCAGATGGCTTCTGGCCTTGGTGCTTCTGTGGGTGGAGCAGGGTTGTTGGGGCAGTTTTGGCTGGACAGGACTGTGGCTGGGAGCAGCTTGTGGTGTGATACCGGGCAGGCCATGCTGGATTAGGGTTGTACAGAGTGGGGCAGAATTATTAAAAAATGCCAGGCACCTGTGACCAGGCGAAGCACGTCTGCAGGTTAAACTGTGCTCGTCGGAGAGAAGGGCTCTCAGGCACCCTCCAGACCCTCCTCCCATCCCAGCCAGGCCCTGCCTTTCTGGTAGCAGCCCAGGGGTCTGGTTGGTCCTTCATCCTTGGGCACAGGGACCAGGCATTCCCCCGGTGGTGGTATCTTGAGTCTAGGCAGTGGCGTCACATCAGCAGGGCTGCTGGGGGGGGGCCTGCGGGGGTGAGAGCCTTCTCTGCGACAGCAGGAGCCCGTCTCCCCCAGAATGAGATGAGTCACGGTCCTGTCGGTGCGGCTGCCACTTCTGCTTCTGCAGCAGGTGCGTGTGGAGGCAAGCTAGTCCTGAGACCGCCCCACACGCTGTGCCTGTCTCTTCCCCAGTGCACGGGCAGCATGCCAGCAGGGCCTCGCGTGTGTGTACGGACCTGTCCTCCATACGCCTGTGTGCATCTTTGCTCTGGGGCGGCAAACCTTCCAGCCAGGCAGTGGGATGCCCGGTTTGGGAACGTTGGTTAGCTTTGCTTCTCACCAAGTTTGGGGCAGAGGGGACAAAACAGGAAGGAGCTGGTTTCCGCCCACAAGGCTCACCCACGGAGCTGCGGGGCAGTTGGGAGCTTGTTCATGGGCCTGTGTAGCGTCCCGGGCTGAGGTGATGAGGCAGCAGTTGCCCACTCCCTGGCCACAGGCAGGGCCCTGTCGGCCCCTGGGGCCTCCCATGGGGGTTCACTTCCTGAGCCTGGCCAGGCATGTTCTCAAAGGACAGGAACCTCGGTCTGAAGGCCATCAGCCTGGAGGGTTGGTGGGAACTTGTGGGGCAGAAGTTCTGGGGAGAGAAGCCACTCAGGCTTGGGTTTTGTTCAGTTGTAGGGGACCCTCTGGTCATCCAGCACACCTAGGAAATGGGCCTTGAGGATAGCAGGTGTCCAGGGGATCTCCTCTTTGTTTTGTAAAAGCGTGACCTGTAGAGCCTGCCTGTGAGACTCCGGTGTGCCAGTCTGGAACCAGGTGGTGCACCGGGTCCCCAGTGACTTCCCTGGGAGACAGAGTCTGTTCCAGCCCAGCCTTCCTGAGGAGCAGGCTCATGGCTACTTTCCTGTGTTTCTCTGCACTGCCCACTCCCTCTGGGCTCCCAGTCTGCAATCCGCCACCTGGAGAGCAGAGTCTGTCACCATCTGTCACCTTTGGCCCAAGCATCTGGATCTCCAACAAGCCACTACCCATCATCGTGCCTGGCCAACTGAGTGCCCTGAGTATAGCTCCTCTACTCCAAATGCGAGTCCTGCAGTTTCCCCAGAAATCACGAGCAGCGCTCAGTTGGGAAAGCCCTTTGACTGCATTCTCCTCTTTGAGCCACACCAGATTTAGGCTGCTGAAACTACGTTCAAACCTATTTGACCGAGATCCACGATAAATACACATACAACACCTTGACCCAAGGTGCACATGTATTTGTGTATAAAACCAAGACAGAAGCTCAAGGACTAATATTCATCTTTATTGTGTGCTCACACTCCATCACTTTCTAGTTGATTCTTTTTTCTCCCCTGCTGATTGGATGTCATCACCTGCTCAGATTCTGTGACCCACAGTTGGAAAACACGGAGTAGAGTGGAGGTATCATCTGATGCCCATTTTACAGATGAGAAATTTGAATGCAGAAACTTGCACCAGGGTCCTAAGCACAAAAGTCTCTGCCGTCACAGAGCTGTTCTAGAGGCAGACAGACAATAATCAAATAAATATATAATTAGGACAGTGGTGGAGTCCTATGAAAAAAATTCTAATGCCAGGGTGAGGGGGCAGACAGTGTTGGGTAGGAGCTGCTCTTTTATATGAGGAGGGCGGGGGAGGCCCCTCCAGCGACCCCAGACAGGAAGAAAGCAAGGGGCTGGCCAGGCTGAGAATCTAGGGGAGAGGGTATCCCGGCAGGGGAGGGGCAAGTATGAGCAGACAGTGGTGTGGTCCTGCCCTCCAGGCTGGTCGCCTCTGTGGGAGCCCGTCGGACTTGACCAGCATTGCCAAGAGCTCAGCTGGGCAAGGCACAGATCACAAGACTTGGCTGCCCTGATCTCCGCTGCCTGCGGGTCATGCAGCCCTCCGCCTCCCTCTGGGAAATCCTCACCTCTGGGCTGGGCTCCTTGCATCCCCAGAGGTGCCTCCCCAGCACCTCCAACCCCATTTGTCCTGGCTGCTAGGGTTAGACTGGCCACTCAGCTAGGGTACAAGTCTCCCAGGTGTGACTGAGAACCTTTGCCATTTGCTGTCTCCTGTGACTAAGACAGACACAAGCCAGACAGAGGCATGAGGCTCTTTCCTGTTGCCCGGCCCTTCACCCAATTTCCTTCCCCCAACACACATACACACACACACACACCCTGTGTGCTCTGGGTAGAGGCAGTGCCACAGCTGTGGGCGCTTTGCTTTTCTGCTCCTCCTGGTTCCACATCTAGAATTTTGTGACTTGGTGAGGGGGTGGTGCCAAAGAGCCAGTGCCGGCTCTCGTGGGAGAGGCAGCTTCATCCCCGGCCTCCTGGGGGCTGGCACCCTGGCAGGTCTTCATGCCCTGCCCCTTTGCTGGGATTTGCTGGCCTCACTCTTGTGCACCCCAGCGGTCGGTAGGAAGCATCACTGGACACTCACTGTAGGCCTAAGCACAAGAGGTGGGGCTGAAGGCTAACTCCTTGCTTCTGATATGTGAGAGCTCCTTGGGGAGATGTCCACAAAAACGTGGTGGGTACTGCTGGACCTGGTGAGGGGAGCAGGGGAAATATGGTCCTGGTTGGTAGAGAGGAGGCAGTGTTTAGGGGCAGGGGCAGCTCCACAAGAGGACGGAGCCAAAGCGGGGTGAGGGAATAGTGGGGTCCACCAGAGGAGTAAGTCATTCTTAAGTGTGAGTTTGGACTCTGCCTTATAAACACTGGCAGCCACCAAAGGTCTTTGATTGTGCCAGGCATCTTAGGTGTTTGAGGGAGATTAGCTCGGGGGAAATGTACACGAGAGATCGGGGTGGGGGCAGGAGAGAGTGTGCAGCAGGTAGGCCTGTACTCACATTGCTGGGGGTTGGGAAGGAAGGGTGCCAGAAGAAAGCCTGCATTCCCATGGCCTAGGCAGCCAGGCTGCTGTGAAGGGCTGGAAGGTAGAGGGAAGAGCTGACACCCTCAGACACGGACCCTTCCAGCCTGCACTGAGAAGGGACCGAGCAGTTCCAAGGGTAAGGTGGTTTGGGGGAGCCCAAGCTCTTCCTAAAGGGCGACGTGGAGTCAGAGCCTGGGTGAAGGAGGAACTCAGATTGGGCCTCAGGTCACACCACTTCATCAGTTGCATGACCTGTGGACTCGGGGATACAGGGAGACACACAGCCGTGGAAGTAGCTCTCTGCAGTGATCAGGGGAAAGGTGGCCACTTCTGAACAGCCCGTCACCATGGAGGGCACACTGTTGTGCACGGGGCACTGAGACAGGCCTGGGGGATCCAGTACCGACTCAGATGGGGGTTACCTCGGACTGACTGGGAGCTGCAGTCACTTGGTGGGGTGATGGGCATGGCCTGTCTTGAGTCTGTGCCTGCCAGGCCCTGAAGATCTCCCTCTGTCTCCCTCTGCAGTGATGGGTCGTTCCCCTATGACTCTGTCCCTTGGCAGCAGAACACCAACCAGCCTCCCGGCTCCCTCTCCGTGGTCACCACGGTTTGGGGAGTAACCAACACATCCCAGAGCCAGGTAAGAGCCTATACTGCCCTCAGCCACAGCTCCTTCTAGGCGGGAGTGTCCCTTGACCCCTGGAGCCATACCAGCCCTCTTTGCCCTCCCAGGCCCTGCCCTGCTGGGAAGACCAGCTTCCAGGGCACACCCAGCTGTGGACACATCTCCACCCCTGGCAGGCTCTGTACCCGCCTCAGGAGGGCAGCCTCTATGGACTGTCCCCATCCTAAGGCCTTTCTGGAGGAATGGCATTCATCTGATAGACAGCAAGGGATTCTTCCCTAGCCCATTTGCTCTGGTAAACAGGAGAACTTCCTCTGTGTTATTGGCTCAGGACTCCAAGGTCTAAGGTCTCTGACCCTGGATGTACAGCCTAAGTTGGATTTCATCAAAATATTGTGCCTTGGACTTCTGACAACTCCCTACTCCCCATTGCCCTAGTCAAACCCGCCTCCCTCTCATTCCTTCCTCTTTCTTCCACTCCTCCTCTGCCCAGTCAGGGGGTCTCCCACTTATCTGACCTCTGCCAGCCTTGGCTGTGGCTACATGGAAGGCTCAGGGCTACTTGTCACCCTGGAGGGAGCCACTGGGCTGACCGGTTGTCGCCTGCTCCTACTGCGCTCCAGAGCTAGCAGGGTGGGTTCCTCTTGGCCCTCACAGAGCAGCAGCCAGGGCCCTTGGGGCCCCTGTGTGACGAGACGCTGGCATCCAGGCTCGTTTGTGGGGCAGTAGGCTGCATGGCCAGGGCTCTCCCCACGGGCACCTGATACAAGAGCAGCCTCTCCTCCCTTCGTCGGGCTGCCCAGCCCCTGGAGACCGCTTGAGCTTGCTTTGTGGGGCTTGGTCATGCCCTCAGCTTGTTCCGTCACAAGGCTGACGTTCTCATCCTCCACGCCACCTGCCGCCCAGGCCCGCCCCTTATCACCGGTACACGGAATAGTCCATCCACCCTCCATTTTTCTCCTCCTCCCTGTTGTCCTGCCTCCACTTTGTTCTTTCTCTCTTTGCCCTCTTCATTTATCCCTCTTCCTCTCCACACTACCTGGGGTAGCACCTTAGGTGACAACTGCTTCTCTGCCCACAGGTCCTTGGGAACCCTATGGCCAATGCCAACAACCCCATGAATCCAGGCGGCAACCCCATGGCGTCGGGCATGACCACCAGCAACCCCGGCCTCAACTCCCCGCAGTTTGCGGGGCAGCAGCAGCAGTTCTCAGCCAAGGCTGGCCCTGCTCAGCCCTACATCCAGCAGAGCATGTATGGCCGGCCCAACTACCCCGGCAGCGGGGGCTTTGGGGCCAGGTGAGCAGGGCTGACCTGTGGCAGAAGCCATGGACGCTGCCCATCTCCCTCCTTCCAGCGGGGAGGGACTCACTTAAATGCCAGCTCCACGCTTTCTGCCCTGAGAAGTTATCCTCTGTTGTTACATGAGTTGAAGGGGCTGTCATCCCTGGCTCCCAGGGCTGGCCTGCAGATAAGGCGCTGCAGCAGCTGGGCTGTGTTCTGACAGTCGTCAGGCTTATAGAAATAGAGGGGTGACATTCTTACTCCTCAAAACCTCAAAACAACCCTTCTCTGAATTGTGTCTTTAATAAATAGGAAGATATTGAGAAAATCTGGATTGGGAAAGTCGAAGAGCAGGTATAGATGGGGTCCAGTTGCCCAAAGACAGTGAAGCAGTCTGGGAAAATCTGCTCTGCCTTGCTGATTGGTGAAAGCAGAACTATGCAGAGACTGCGAGTCCCTTGGCTCGGAAGAAAAGGGCAGGGACTCCCAGGATACGGAGCTCTGGGGAGGGGTGTGAGGCGAGCAGAGGTACCCATTCTCCTCTTTCCACCCCGCCCTGCCTAAGACCCCCACCTTGGCCTCAGCCCTCACCAGCCCTGGCTGGGTTTCTGGCCTGGGGTTGACACAGCAGTATGACCTGGTGGTTAAACACAGGGGTCAGAAACACCTGCAGCCGCAGCCGCAGCTCCGCCATCAATGCTGCAGGGCCTTGGGCAAGTTGCTCAGGTTCTCTGAGACTCAGTGTCCTTCAGAAGATGGGCTCACCAGGGCCCCGACAGCATGCAGTGAGGGTGCAGGCACCTCCGAGGGCTCCAGGAGCACAGCAGCCTGGTTGTTGCCAAGTGGCACAAATGAATGGCTGCCAATCCCAAGAGGCCCCATCCCCTCTAGGTTCTGGGTACAGCTCCATCCTCTCCCTTCCAGCCCACAGCCTGCCCTCGGTTCCCCTCAGATGCAGGCAGTACCTAACTCTTCCACCCTTCTCTCCCTGCAGTTACCCTGGGGGTCCTAATGCCCCTGCAGGCATGGGCATCCCTCCGCACACCAGGCCGCCTGCTGACTTCACTCAACCCGCGGCAGCTGCCGCAGCAGCGGCAGTGGCAGCAGCGGCAGCCACAGCTACGGCCACAGCCACGGCCACTGTGGCAGCCCTGCAGGAGACACAGAACAAGGATATAAACCAATATGGACCGGTAAGGGTTCCCACTAATCCTGGTCCAGCCTTGCCTAGCCAGCTAGGCAAACAGCCCTGGGAAACCAGAGTTGGGGTGTCGGTGCTTATGGGGCCATGTGTGCTGGGGGAGCTGACTGCATTAGGGTGCATTTGGGCTTTCATGGAAGCATGTGGAGGTCTGCGTGTTTAGAATGGGGCATGTCTAGAATGGGGCGTGTCAGTGTGCTTGGGTTTGGTGGGGTGTCTGGGTGCTGGTGTTTGTTCTGTGTGTGTTGGTGGCTCGTGTACAACTGCATATGGGGAAAAGGTTCTACATGGCTCTCTGGGCCCCCAACTCACCAAAGAGTGGGCTCAATGTCTAAAAATAGTCTTGCGACTGGTCTGTCTCCTGGATTGCCCCTGAGACCAGTGCCCTCCTAGTCACCCTATCCGTGGGTCTGCGCAGGCCCCAGTGCTGCTCCCTGACCTTCTGATGGATGGATTGGGGGATGAGGAGAGGGGGAGCCCCCATAGGAATGCAGAACAGGAGGCGAGGTGGTGGGAACTGCAGGGCAGAGGGGCAGAAGTGGAAGCTGGGCTGAGGCCAACTTTGTGGATGGAGGGTGTGCCTCCAATGGCCCAGGACCAAGGGCAGGGCCAGGGCTTCCAGGAAAAGGGCTGCAGTCTCACTCGGGCTCCTGCCTCCACCCTCATCTACCTCCACCCTCCCATGCCCCTCCCTGTCCCTGCACACTTTCTTGGTTTTCTGCCTGCCTCCCTCCCTGGAAATGCTGCCTGTGCATTGGAGTGACCACCCCACCCCACGCCACCCCATCCCCTAACACCCCTGAGCTGCATCTCTCCTGTGCGGCTGCAGAGGGCAGCAGTGAGCCTGGGTGGATCCTGCTCCCCTGGGGCCTGGTTGGTCACCAGTCACTGCCGCACAGGACGGTGCCCCCTCCCCACTCCTCCACCTCCCCAACCCTTCCCTCCCTGCACTTTCAATGCATGTGGCATTTTATTCTTTTTTTTTTTTTCTTCTCCCGTTGAAGGTCTGTTCCTCTTTCCAGATGGGTCCCACCCAGGCGTATAACAGCCAATTCATGAACCAACCCGGGCCACGGGGGCCTGCCTCCATGGGGGGCAGCATGAACCCCGCGAGCATGGCGGCTGGCATGACGCCCTCGGGGATGAGCGGCCCTCCCATGGGCATGAACCAGCCCCGGCCGCCCGGCATCAGCCCCTTTGGCACGCACGGGCAGCGGATGCCCCAGCAGACCTACCCGGGCCCCCGGCCCCAGTCCCTTCCTATTCAGAACATAAAGAGGCCATACCCTGGAGAGGTGAGTGCAGCAGTGGGAGGCTGGGAGGTGGGAGCTGGGACACCTGGGCTTGAAGACATGGGCCGTGGGTATGGCTTTGGAAGGGGTGTGGCTTGGACTCCAGCACACTTGGACAAAGAGGCAGGGGCTTAGGGGTCAGGTGCTGCTGGGTTTGAGACCTGGTTCTGCTGTTTCCCAACTGAAAGACCTCAAGCCAGTTGCCCTGCCTCCTAGGGCTGCTTGAGGGACTTGAGGAGATGTCCGTGAAGTGCTTGGCCCTGGGCTGGCATGTGCCACCACTCAGCAAGCAGCAGTTCCTCTTACTGTAGTGACTCTTGTCTTGGCTCAGCCACTAACTGGGTGACCTGGGTTTAGTTCCTCCTGCCCACATGAGAGCTTCCCCACCTCCTCTCCAAGAAAGAGAGCTGAGACAAAATGCCTCCAGTCTATAAGGGCCGACCCGTCGGGGAAGTGACTGGAAGGCAGAGAGCGTGTTTCCAGTCTATAAGGACTGACCCGTTGGGGAAGTGACTGGAAGGCAGGCAGCATGTTTCTTAGCTCTTGTTTCCATCCACACTTGGTCACTGTATAGGAAGTGGCACTGCCTCTTGGGCTGCACAGCCAGCTCAGCCAAGGTGTTGGGGAAGATTTAGGGAAGTAAAACTCACACCTCCTGCCCTCTGGGAAGTGAGGTGTTAGCAGGAAAGAAAAGTTTTGAGCAGAGACTCACCAGGGAATGAAGCATAGCAGACTGCACAGAACTCAATATGAGTCAGAGAAGGCAGGCTTCCTGGAGGGGGTGTCACAAGTGAATCCTCAGAAAACGATGCTGGCAGCAGCTGGCCCATCTGGGTACTCAGGTAAGGATTTAGTTTACCTGCAGAAGACGTAGGGACGTGGCTCCGCAGATGCCCCACGTGAAGCCTGCCCTGGTTGCTCCCCACGACCAAGCCCCTTTTTGAGCAGGGTGTGCCCAGCTCTCTGCCTGCCTCCCTCCCAGCTTGCATGCCCACTCTCAGAGCAGTTTTCTCCTCCTAGCTCCTCTCAGCACTGTGGCCTTCACCTTCGGCTCACAGCAGCTTTAGATCCCAAAGACCTTAAGTTCCTTGAAGATCTGCACATTTCCCCTCAGTATCCACCTTAGGATGGGCTGAGAGGCTTGGCAACAAGTGGAGGTATCCTGAGTTCAGGAGGGGAGAGAGAGAGAGAGAGAGGTCAGGGGCTTCCTCATGCATCCAAGAGGCTGGATCAAGCCCCAACCCTCCACCTGGTGGACACTAGTTCAGGGAGGGGCCAGAGAAGGACCATTGGCTTCTGGGTCCTGAGTTTGGCGGAGCCTCAAGCTATTGGCACCTCTCCTGGCACCTAGGCCTCATGCAGTTTCTAGGCCTTTTCTCAGCCACCCTGTGCTCAAAATCCCAGTGTCCCACTGGCTGTGCTGGGGGTGCATCTGTTAGCCCACGCCAAAGGAGGTAATCTTGGACGAGGCTTCAGCGGAATTCCTGGTCGTTGGTGTCACCCCTGCACCTGCACCTGTGCCATGCTTATGGCTCTTGCCTGCCTGAAGAGAGCACACCAAAGGCTCTCCATATTTTTACTAAATTAATCATCCTTTTCATAGAATGCTGCTGCTACCCAGCTACAGCACTGGGTGATCACAGCCTATGCAGCCTGGTCCTGTCTGGGAAGACTGGCCTTCCTTCCCCTTGCCATGGCTTGCTCATACAGTATTTGAATTGTTGGAACCTTAGGACAGGGGTTGGGTCATCTGGTCCCACAGAGGACTCTCTTCTCTAGCTTGGTGGGCAGGTAGGCACCAGCTACGTCTTCTACACCTCCTGTGGTGGGTGCCTCTCTGTCACCCAGAGCAGCCACCATGTTGCAACAACGTGAGTTGTAGATTCTTCCACACTGACACTCTCTGACATTTATCCCCAAGTCCATCATTCGTTTGTTGAGCAAGTATTAAGGGCATTTTGCCAGGCACTGGGGCACAGCCACCTACAGGACCTCTGGGCAAGAGAGACACTCAGATGGGGAAGAAGAAACCACTGACTCACAGGATGTCATGTGGCCGTGAGGGTCACCTGATTTTCCAGACAGGGAAGGTGGCTGGAGGGTGGTGCTCTCTCCTCTTCTCTAAATTGTCTCTCCCGGGAGAAGTTGTCTTGTTCCTTCACCAACCTGGCTCTCCCACCTCCTGCACAGGTGGCAGGTTGTCGATGGTCCAGAACTGAACACTAGGTGTGTGTTCTGCTCTGAGGGGAGTACGAGGACAATGCCACCCAGGTTCAGCCTCGGAATGCAGGGGCACAGGGGGCTCCTATCTGGAAGTGCATCCTGTTGACTGTGTTCCTCTGTCACATTGGGGCACACATTGGGGAGCACAGCCCTAACCCAGGCGCCAGGAGAGACGCAAAGGGGGAGTTAGAATCAGACCCCTCATAATGGTGTGAGCAAGAGGCTCTGAAAGTGTCCCTGGAGTTCAGGGGGCACATGTGCTCCAGGAAGAACGGCCTCAAGGGGAGGTGGCCTGTGATCTGGACAGGCAGAACAAAATGCCCCTGGATGTCAGGACGAGAAGGGGCCCAAAGCATCATCTGGTTTTGTGGGTGGGAAACAACAGGGGCAAATGAGGAGAGGTGGGCCCCATCCCGGTGTTCAGGTGACCTGGCATGTGACGTTGGCAACATTGAACGTGTTTCCCGTCTCCTTTCTCTCCCACCACAGCCCAACTATGGAAACCAGCAATATGGACCAAACAGCCAGTTCCCCACCCAGCCGGGCCAGTACCCAGCCCCCAACCCCCCGAGGCCACTCACCTCCCCCAACTACCCAGGACAGAGGATGCCCAGTCAGCCGAGCTCCGGGCAGTACCCGCCCCCCACGGTCAACATGGGGCAGTATTACAAGGTGAGTCCCAGCCTCGCCACCACCCACGGGGCCCCTTCCCTGCTAACCACCTCACACCCCTAACTCCACCGGGATCACTCTGACCCTGCGTGTGTTTGCCCCAAGGACAGCGAGGGGTGGATGATTTCTGAACGTCCCCATGTGTTCAGGGTGAACTTCGGTGGCCAGAATATCAGAGTGGCTTTTCTCAGTTCCTATTCTCACTGGTCTCAGATGATGGTTTTTTTTTCTCCTTTTCTTATTCACGGCACTCACAAAATAATAAAGGAAATATATTTTATTAAAAAAACACACACCCCCTGTATATATTAACATTTCATTCTGAACTTTGTCTCTCTATGTGCAGGTGGGCACTAATATGTTATAAAATTGTTATTACAGCTATAACTTTGAATCTGTACCTTTTACTTAACATGACATAATAAGGATGATACTTACTGCTACTAAAGCCCCTGGGGTTTTTACTTTTAATGGCTGCCTAATATTCTGCTGAGATCACCATATCATATTTTATTATTCCTTCTGTTAGGTATTTGGGTTGCTTCTGATTTTTCAGTTTAGAAATAATACTATGATGAGTATCTTCAGGCATATAGCCTTTCCTTTCCTTAGGATTATTTTCTCGGGAGTAAAGAAGACACTTTACTATTTCACATTTATTTGCCAAAAATCATGCTAATTTATTATGGCCATCCACCGAACAGGTTTACCATTTTTGCTCCAACTTCAGCATACTAGGTGTTGCTATTTTTGTAACTTCTGTTAAATTAATAGCTAGTGACAGAGAGAGGCAAAACACCGTCCCTGAGGTGTAGCTGTCCCGCCCTGCTCACTCCATAGCCCAGCAGTGGATGGGCCCCTGTAGCATCCCCGTGCTCCTGGCAGATTTTACTGTCCGGAGGGAGAGCGGGCTTCTGATGGCTTTTCTGCCCCCCACTCAGTGTTGTTTATCTTGTTTTAATAGCCAGAACAGTTTAATGGACAAAATAACACGTTCTCCGGAAGCAGCTACAGTAACTACAGCCAAGGGAATGTCAACAGGGTATGTTCCAATTTAATTTACAAATTCTAAGCCACAGGCAGTTGTTGCCTCTAAAGGTTCTCACTGTTCCTGCTCCAGCCTCTCTGGACGTTCAGAGGGGCCTATGGGTGGGGTGCACTCCCTGGTCCCCTGTCCTGGGGACAGAGATGCTCAGGACTGAGAATCCACGGCTCCAGGTGGGGTGAGCCCCAGGGTAAAGTGTCAGCCTGGCTAGTCTTGAAAACAAGGAGTGGGAGAGGGGCTCCTGGGGAATACCTGGGCCCCAGATTCTGCAGGCCCCGACTCCACCTGGGGACCCTGATGGAGTAGGCATAGAGGGTGTGTCCTTGAGTCGTGATGTGGGATGCCCACCTGCTCGGGTGACAGGAGGCCTGGGCTTCATTCCCGCTGTCCTGTCCTCCAAGGGTTGTGCTGAGCAAGTCCCCAGCCCTGAGCCTCTGTGTCCCCATTTGTCACATGGATGAGCAAGGGTCTCCACATGCACCTGACACAGGAGCTCAGTGGTGAGACCCAGATGAAGGGTGGGGAGGCCCTTCCCAGGGCTGTCTTCTGAGCACGACAGAGATCTGTGAGAGAGAAGGGTTTCCCTGTGGGAGGCTGTCCTCCCAAGGGGCATGGCCCCAGGCCCCTGGGATGAGTGTGGTGTATGTCCGTAGCCATGGCCCCTTCTGTCTCCATAATCCCATTACCTACATGTGTCTTCTCTTTCCCTCCAGCCTCCCAGGCCGGTTCCTGTGGCAAATTACCCCCACTCGCCTGTTCCAGGGAACCCCACACCCCCCATGACCCCTGGGAGCAGCATCCCTCCATACCTGTCCCCCAGCCAAGACGTCAAACCACCCTTCCCACCTGACATCAAGCCAAATATGAGCGCTCTGCCGCCACCCCCAGGTGAGGGCCCTCCCTCGCTCTGTTGGGCAACTCCACTTGGGCCCCCAGTGGGCTGGGAGCAGGGGGCTTAGCAGTCAGGCTGCCTGGGGAGTGGGCATGCAGAAAGGGCAGAGACTTGAGAGCAGGTGAGATACCCAGGGGCACATTCAAGGTGGGGTGGGCTGCTCACAGACAGCCCTTGTCACTGCTGCCTGCGCGCCTGGAGGCTGGGAGGAAAATCTATACCCAGCCGTGGAAGGAGGCAAGGAGGCCGGGGGGAAGAAGAGGGGTTGAGTAGCTGGGGTGGGGCCGTGTAGAATCGAAGAAGCCATGACTCACTGGTGTGCCCTTGGACTGGCTATGTCTCTGGCCCTGTTTACACACCCCTGCCTTCCTCTGAGCGTGCAGACCAGGGTGAGCAAGTCCCACCCACAGCCCCGGAACCCATGGTGGCTGGGGCTTGTGGCTCACCCACCTCCTCTCCTCGCCCCAGCCAACCACAATGACGAGCTGCGGCTCACATTCCCCGTGCGGGATGGCGTGGTGCTGGAGCCCTTCCGCCTGGAGCACAACCTGGCTGTCAGCAACCATGTGTTCCACCTGCGGCCCACGGTCCACCAGACGCTGATGTGGAGGTGCGTGTCAGGGCAGGGGCGCCAGCCCAGGCGGGATGAAGGAGGTCCCCTGGGATGGCTTCCTTGGGCCCGAGTGGGGCCCTGGGCAGGTGGTAGCAGCATCTTCTGACACCTTCACGTGTTCAGCATCATTGACTGGGCCCTGTCCTGCGGTTGTCATGGGAAGTCTGCAGGTGCATAGGTAGATGAGCAGTCAAGGTGTCATGGCCCAAGGGCAGGGAGCAGCTGTCACTCACCCCAGAGGAAAAGGTGGCTGGCTCAGACCTAGGCTGGGAAGCTGTGTATCCCATCTGAGACCATGAGCTGACAAGAGGGAATGCAGTCAAGAATTCAAGTGTGACTCATGTGGCCAGAGCCAGGAATGCAGAGATGAGGCTGGTGCAGGGGCCAGGCTTGGGTCAGGCAGGCCCCATCTATTGCAAGGGGCTGACCATTGGGCAGGGCTGTTGCTCAGACACTTAGGCACGTGCTGGAGCGCAAGGTCCGAAGGTTCCCTGCTGAGCCAGGCCCATGCTCAGCACCTTCCACATGTGACCTACTTTGATCTTGGAAATGGGCAACACTTTCCCTTTTGACAGAGGAGGAAGCTGAGGCCAGAGAAGTGAATTGGCTTGTGTGAGTTCTCACAGCTAGCCAGGGGTGGAGCTGAGACTTGGGCCCAGGTCTGCAGGATGCCAGAACCAACCCTGGGGGTCTCCACCCTTCAGTCCTTCATCCTCAGTCAAGACTCACACTGTCTCACTGTGCTTGTGACTCAGACCCCCTTGACTGCCCAGTGAGCATCTCCAGGGCAAGAGCTGAGTCTGTGCCTGGCATGTGCACACACACCCCTGCTGTTTTCTTGACCATGCTGAGCAGGCTGGGTGAGGTGGCCACAGATAGCTGGTGTGGGCATTGAGAACACAGGAGCTGCAACGCTCAGGCAGGAGGACAGAGGCCCCTGGCACGGGACAAACCACTGTGCTGCCTGCCTGCACCCTGCTCACCCATGCTCCTTACTTGGGAGTGTCCTGGCCTGGGAGGCCTCCTCCTCCTGGCTTGGTTGTCACGCATACGTGGTCACTGCTGGTTCCCGACACTCCTCAGTGCTGTGTCCTGGGGGGCCTCCTTGGGGAGTGCTCAGAACCAGAAATGGCCGTGGCCTGGGAGGACAGCTCCCAGCAGGTCTAGAGATGGGCTTGGCTGGCCTCACAGCAGGTCTTGTCAAATGAGTGCCTGTTCCTTTGCCCCTCTATCTCTGTCCTGGGATCCAGGAGTTGATCCCTACAGCGAGGACAGTCCAGGGAGATGGGAGCTAGAGCTGTGGGGTGTGACGGGAATGATTGGTGTGCGGGGGTCTTGAGGGCAGTTTGGGTGTAGAGGGAGTATCCAGAATGGGAGAGAACTCAGGCTGGGGGAACCATTGGGGTCAGGGATGGGGTCCTGAGGGTCTCGGAGGTTGTGGTGTGTTTAGAGGTATGTGACCTGGCTTGGGGTCACAGAGGCCATGGACAGCTCCCTGGCAGAGCTGCCCTGAGCACCCCCATTCCCCACGTAGGTCTGACCTGGAGCTGCAGTTCAAGTGCTACCACCACGAGGACCGGCAGATGAACACCAACTGGCCCGCCTCGGTGCAGGTCAGCGTGAACGCCACGCCCCTCACCATTGAGCGCGGCGACAACAAGACCTCCCACAAGCCCCTGCACCTGAAGCACGTGTGCCAGCCGGGCCGCAACACCATCCAGATCACCGTCACGGCCTGCTGCTGCGTGAGTGTGGTGGGCCAGGGGCAGCGGTGACACGGGCAGGCCCTGTTTCACGGCGTGGAAGTGTGGAATACCCTGCCCCCCTCTGGTCCTCAGCCTTGTCCCTGGGTCACCACCCCCTGTGCCCACAGCCACCAAAGATACAGTGTCCCCTTACCTGTGCCCAGGGCCTGTTCAATAACCTTCAAACTGTTGGGCCTTCAAAGCCACTGTGCCCTGGCTTCAGACGTGGCTTCTTCCCCTGGCCACTTGGCCTCCGTCTATTCTCCACACATGCTTCCGATTCACCCCTCCTGGCCCCTCCTCCCTACCCTTCATTCATTGGTGCAGTTCTGTGTTCCTCAAAGCCATGTCCTGCTTGCCTTATTCACTAGCAGTTGTCATTGTCAGCACCTTTTCCCCCAGACCCAACTCCCCCAAACCTGGAGTTAACACATTCCCTTCTTTCCCAACCCTTTTGTCTTAGAGTCACGTATGGGGGTCCTTCCAACCTGTGACTTGTTACCTAGGACCAGCTCTCAGCCACCCTCATGTCCCCTAAAGATCAGGGCCCAACACACAGGGCTTGCTCAGGCCCCAGTGGAAGTAAATTGCCTGCCCCACTCCACTGGCCTCTCTGTGGAGGCATGGAGAAGGAAACACTCTGATCCACCCTTGTGAGCTTAGGGGCATGGAGGCTACACAGAGATAGGGGTCATAGACCTGGGCAGCACATCCCATTCTGGCTGGGGAATGTGATGTGCTATGTGAGGCTGCACAACTGTCAGAGTGAGGCGGCTGATGGGTGGATGTTTGGGATGTGCAGTTCTGGAAGGCTTCCTGGAGGAGTGAATCGAGGGATGAGCACCCTGGCAGGAAGGGCTAAGGACACATGATGGGAAGGCAGTGGTAGGGGAGGTTAGGAAGCAAAGTGGGACCCAGGCCTAAAGCCTTGTGTCCTATAACCTCATCCAGGGAGTATTTTAGTGTCAAAGTCCACCTTGTCGATCTGCAGCAGAGGCAGCCTTTCCGGAGTAGTGCTCAGGCTCACAAGTCCCAGGACACACCCTGGGGGAGCCTCCTAGGCCGGCTGTGGGATCTTGGGTGCAGTCTAGGGCTGCTGAGGCTGCAGGCAGGGCGGGGTATGGGGACAGTGCACAGGAACTGAGTGCTCTCTCCCCGCAGTCCCACCTCTTCGTGCTGCAGCTGGTACACCGGCCCTCCGTCCGCTCTGTGCTGCAAGGACTCCTCAAGAAGCGCCTCCTGCCCGCAGAGCACTGTATCACGAAAAGTGAGTCAGGGTGGGGACGGGGGTGAGGGCCAGACTCCATCCCCGCCTGAGTTTGGGACTGAGAAGCAGTCACCATTCACCTGGAACTGACCTTTGCCTCCGTGCATGTCACCACCGGGCCTGGAGTGTCCCTGAGCACGCCCCATCCTGAGGCTCATGCCCTCCTCCTGGGGCTATTCTCATGAGCAGAGAAGCTGGGTGCCATAAGGGCTGGTGGGAGTTCTGGGACCTGCCTTGTGTGGAAGAGCTGGCAGTCCAGCTTGGGAGCCAGAACAGGCATACCTGCAATAGCAGCACAGGACATGAGGCAGATTAAAACAAAATGTCAGGAAGCAGGCTTCCTGGAGGAGGTGATGACCTAGGCCAGGCCTTTAAAAGATGAGAGGATTTAGAGAAGAGGAGATCTTCATCAGGCAGAAGGCATGGAGGGTGGATTCCAGATTGGCCTCCCTACTTCAACAGCTCATGCTTTTTGTTTTGTTTTGTTTTGTTTTGTTTTTTGAGAGGGAATGTCGCTCTGTTACCCAGGCTGGAGTGCAGTGGCATGATCTCGGCTCACTGCAAGCTCCGCCTCCCAGGTTCACGCCATTCTCCTGCCTCAGCCTCCCGAGTAGCTGGGACTACAGGCGCCCACCACCATGCCCGGCTAATTGTTTGTGTTTTAGTAGAGACAGGGTTTCACCATGTTAGCTAGGATGGTCTCAATCTCCTGACGTCATGATCCACCCACCTCGGCTTCCCAAAGTGCTGGGATTACAGGCGCGAGCCACCGCACCCAGCCACGCCCAGCTAATTTTTTTATATTTTTAGTAGAAACAGGGTTTCACCCTGTTAGCCAGGATGGTCTCTGTCTCCTGACCTCGCGATCCGCCCACCTCGGCCTCCCAAAGTGCTGGAATTACAGGCGTGAGCCACCACACCTGGCCAGCTCATGCTTAAACTCAGGAGAGGACTGGGCACCATGGCTCATGCCTGTAATTCTAGCACTTTGGGAGGCCGAGGTGGGAGTCCAGGAATTCAAGACTAGCCTGGCCACATAGTGAGAGCCTGTCTAATTAAAAATTAGCCAGGCATGGTGGCTTGTGCCTGTGGTCCCAGCTGCTCAGAAGGCTGAGGTGGGAGAATTCATTTGAGCTGGGGAGGTCGAGGCTGCAGTGAGCCATGATCAAGCCACCACACTCCAGCCTGGGTGACACAGCCAGACACTGCCAAAAAAAAAAAAATTGGGATGGAGGGACTTGGCTTGGAGTCCCCTTTGAAGGAGACTCCGGGTGTGGACTCAGGGGCCCTGTGCAAGAGGTACAGGGCCACTCTTCACATTGCTGCCCTGAGCCCTGGGATTCCAGCAGGCAGCTGTCCGTTTCCATTTCCACATGTGCAGAGTGAAGTGCAGGAGTGCCTGAGGGGGCTTTTCACTGACCCAGTAAATCAGAGGAGTGCCATAATGACTTTCCATGAGCTTTGCAGACATCCCCCTTCCTCACGAAGGCAGAGCCTGCTCTGCAGAGATAGGGGAACTGCCACAGCCACCTCCTCGGGCACACACACACCACACGTGTCCCACATGGAGACAGCAGCCTGGGCACCCAGCCCTATGACTGCCACACTATGGGCCCTCTCAGTGTTTGGTGTGGGCTGGGAGGAGGACCAGGACTGCCTTGCCATCCTCACCTGTCTGTGCCTCCTGCCCCGCAGTCAAGCGGAATTTCAGCAGCGTGGCTGCCTCCTCGGGCAACACGACCCTCAACGGGGAGGATGGGGTGGAGCAGACGGCCATCAAGGTGTCTCTGAAGTGCCCCATCACATTCCGGCGCATCCAGCTGCCTGCTCGAGGACACGATTGCAAGCATGTCCAGGTGAGCGGCCCCAGAAAGCACAGCTTCAGCAAGCCACCTAGACTCTGGCTGGGATGGTGAGGGGTAGGCAGACGGGCAACAGGGCCTGTCCAAACACTGTCCTGAAGGACGTCATGGAGATCAGCAGCTGGCATCACTCATTAATTTCAGCCATCATTTATCTTTGAGCATCTTTTCTGTGTGCTTAAGGCCAAAGGGGCTACAGAAATGGGTTTGGACAGCCCCTGCCCTGGCAGATGGCAGATGCCAGCTGGAAGTCCCACACACATGGCAGGGCTGATTGGGGGCCCAAGAGCAGGGACACCACTGTCCAGTTCATGCCTCCGTCCAGGGCCTTGCATCTGGCCAGTGTTCAGGAAGTAGCCCTGGCGTGAGTGGCAGTCCCAGTCTGAGCAGGCAGTGACAGAGCAATGAGTGAACATGGGCAGCCCAGCCTGGAAGAACAAGGAGCCGTCCTCTGGAACCTGGGTGTGGTGGGCATGCAGAAGGGGCCCAGGGCTGTCACCTGCAGCTGGTCCTGAGGGTGCAGTGGGACAGGAGCTTCCCCTCCTCCCTCCCAAAGAATGCTGTGGGCAAGAGGATGCTCTGGTCACTTTATCTGTCTGATACGGATCGATGAACTTGATCAGACTTGTCTTCGGTGCCTGGGCTGGGCTGAAGGGGCTACCCCTGGCCTCTTTGAAAGGGGCTATTACAGGGCAAAAAACAGTGAGAGTCAGCTGGGGTGGGGACCAGGAAGGCTTTAGGCACAGGGTCATTTGGGGCATGGGAGGTGGTGTGAGGGATGCTGGGGTGGACTGCATAAGGGATGCATAAGGACTCTGCGTGGTAGAAAGGTAGCATTGCTTTCACTCCACCCAGCCCCAGCCCTGGGTTTCTCCCACAGCCTATCTTTCTCTCTGGTGGGGTAGTTATTCCAAGGGTCTTTGAGGCACATCTAGGCAGTTTCTGACAGTCCTGGTCTCACCTGTGTCTGTCTGTCTGTCTGTCTGTCTGTCTGCAGTGCTTTGATCTGGAGTCATACCTGCAGCTGAATTGCGAGAGAGGGACCTGGAGGTGTCCTGTGTGCAAGTGAGTGATGCCCACCCCGGTGGGGGCTTCCCCCATCCCCCAACCACAGAGGGGAGGGGCCAGCTACCCCCAACCTCCACCTGCCCTAAAAGCAAACCAGAACCCAAACATGGCCAGAGGGGCTCAGGTTATGGGGGCTCCAGGTGGTCCCTTGGTATCACGCGGTCAGAGTCCCCCTCTCTTGTGCCTCCAGTAGTAACCAGAAGCAAGGGTGGGACCCCACTGACACTGAGGTGGATGGGCTGTGCCCCCACCTCCTTGGGTCCTGGAGCAGAGGCCAAGCTCCCCGTCTCCTTTTCCAGTAAAACCGCTCTGCTGGAGGGCCTGGAGGTGGATCAGTACATGTGGGGAATCCTGAATGCCATCCAACAGTAAGTGGGGCCCCAGCAAGGGGCAGGGGGTGGGAGGGGACGAGGCCTGGATTAGAGCAAGGTGAGCAGGTGGATAGCCCTGACACAGCCCTCCCCTCCCAGGCCAGCAGACCGTGACCCACATCCCCCACCTCTCTGTCCCTTACCCTTGGGGGCCACTGGATCTGGGGACAAATGAACTTCCCAGAAAGCATGAAAGCCAGCCACAGCAGGAGGCTGACAGTGCCCCGCCCCGACCCTCCACCTGCCGCTCCCCACGAGGGAGCCCTTGAGGCCAGCTGCCCTGTGCCCAGCCACTTGCTTTTCTAGCCTCAGTCTCCCCATATGTCAAACATATATAGAGAAATCCCTGCCAGGCTTCCGCCTTGTCCATAGTGTGGTGAGAGTGGGGGCAGGGGCCTCAACAAGGTCACCTTGGTGTCTGTCCAAGTTGGAGGTGCTTTTATGCCCAAAGCCAGGCACCCCAGAGCCTCAGCTCTGCCACCCTTCCTCCCCCAGCTCCGAGTTTGAAGAGGTCACCATCGATCCCACGTGCAGCTGGCGACCAGTGCCCATCAAGTCGGACTTACACATCAAGGACGACCCTGATGGCATCCCCTCCAAGCGGTTCAAGACCATGAGTCCCAGCCAGATGATCATGCCTAATGTCATGGAGATGATTGCAGCCCTGGGCCCCGGCCCATCCCCCTACCCCCTCCCACCTCCCCCGGGGGGCACCAACTCCAACGACTACAGCAGCCAAGGTGGGTGATGCCAGGCAGGGAGGAAGGGAGAAGGAGGGCAGCCCCAAATCCCTGCAGGGGCACAGAGTTTCTGTGCTGATGGTGGCAGGGGTCAGGGGTGTGGTTGAAGAGAGAGAAGTAACACATCCCCCAATAAACAATTCCCAGTTTGCTAGACTTGAGGGTACATGGGCCTAGCCCAGGGGCTTCAGAGCCTGCCCTGGTGGGAGATATGACTGCTGCCTCTTCCCAGCCAATCTCCTCTGGGGCTGCTGGCAGCACACACCCACCCCGAGTTCTTGGCCTTACGCCCTCCCCTGTTTTTTCCGTGATATCTACATTTCCCTGCAACTTTCCCGCCCTCCTAGGGACAGAGTCCAGGTTCCTGGAGCCTCGGCCTTTGACCACCAAGGTCACCCACTGGCCCTTATGCTCCCGGCTGCCCAGACCAAGTTTTACCCCTACTGCCACTGATTCCTGGAAAATACCCCCCACTGGGTGGTAGCTGCCCCTGGGATCCCTGATCTTAGGTCCCCATGAGAGGCCCAGTGAGGTTAGGCCACCTAGCCAAACTCCCACAGTGTGCCAAGGGCCAAGCCTGCCAGCCTGCTGATCCTCTGTCCCTTGCCATCTCCACATGGTGGAGGGCACAGTGACCAGGGAGGCGGAACAGCTGGCTTCTGCGGGTGTCATCCTGAGTCTGCTGCAGCTTTCTTTGTGGGCTTGGCAGAACATGCACCCACTCTGGACCTGGGGCTTGCTGTGTATGAAAAGGGCCCCCATTGGGGAGTAGCTCAGCAGGTCTGCTATAGGCTCAGGCCGTGTCCCCCACTCCCCACAGGAGCCTGGCCTGCCCCCTTTCTCCCACTCTGCCCCCTCCTCCATAGCAGTAAGGGCAGCACATCCCCTGGGGTACCACAGACCATGGGACAGGGCTGCATGGCTGCTCTATCTTACAGCCCAGAAGCCTCAGGCTGCCATGACCGACTGCAGCCTCGCAAGAGGAAAAGGAGTTGGCTTGTATTTTTACACACTCTCTGTTCCCTGGGGGTGGCCACTATCCCTCTGGATGACCCCCTCCCCTCCCCATCTCATCCCTTCCTAGGCAACAACTACCAAGGCCATGGCAATTTTGACTTCCCCCACGGGAACCCTGGAGGGACATCCATGAATGACTTCATGCACGGGCCCCCCCAGCTCTCCCACCCCCCGGACATGCCCAACAACATGGCCGCCCTCGAGAAACCCCTCAGCCACCCCATGCAGGAAACTGTGAGTACCTCCTCCTCACCCCATCCTCTTCCCCAGCCTTTGGGGTTTTGATGCCTTGGGATCTGGATACCCTGTTCCCTCCCAGGCAAGGCAGAGGATGAAGAATTGGGTGTGTGGGCTCAGAAGGGAATAGGAGGAGTCTGACTGAGGCTAGGTCGTGGCCTGTCAGTGTCCTTAGACTTGGCCGTTTTACCTAGGATTTCGGATTCTCTGGAGATGGGGGAAGCTTCATGCTCTTCCCCAAACACTCACCACCCCATGCATACACACACACACGTGCATGCACTCGCCACTACCCAGCACACGCCATCAGCCCTCTCCTTCTCCCACTTGCACACTCTTACACTCACCTAACACGGTTCCAGCCACCTCGACTTTTGTCCCAAACCCAGGCACTTATTCTCCAAGGATCTGAATTCAGGGTATTACCACCTCCAACAAAAGAAATGCTAGGAAGTCTGATTATCTGAAGAGCATTCACTTCTCGTTCTGTTTCACACTTATTGACATATGCCCTGTGTGGCTGAGGATGTCCCTGGTGGGGTAAAGTGTCCTGTGCTGTCCACAGGCCCTCCCTTCCTGTGGCCCCAGTGGGAGTGGCAGGAGGCCCTTCTGTCCCCTGGAGTCCTCATCCAGTGAGTGCCACATGGTTCCACTCATTTTAACAAGTGTTTTCTGAGCTGTGCTCTGCGCAGGCCATCTGACAGGTGTAAGCAAGACAGACAGGCCTTGTGCTAATGGAGCAAAACTCCTGGCAGTGCGTGGGTACAGGAAGAACAGTTGGGGTTTGGAGAAACTGAAGCCTCCAGTGGCTGAAGTGGTGTGTCTGAGGTCTCAGTCATTCTGGGCTCTCATCTTGGGGAGGAGGGGCCATCGCCGAGCACGTGGCTGTGGGTCCTGGGCCACACCAGCCAGGGAGAGGGCCCGGGGTCCTGCCAGTGTCTGGCAGTGGGCTTGGGTGGCCTGCACAGGAAGGAGCCTCTGGATTATACTGCCTTCCACACACCTGACATGGAATTGCCTCAGGACTCTAGGTGAGGGAGCAGCAACTTTCCCTCAGGACCCCAGGAGTCCAAATCGGAAATAGATGCTTTGTAGAGCTTTGGCCAAGTTTTTCAAAGTTACTCTCTGCCCCATGGGGCTTGTGATTTCTGGGGGCTTCTTTCCTGGGCCCTGAGGGCATCCCACACCCAGAAGACACCAAAATCACACCCCCCGACACACACACATCCTGCGCCCTCACAGTTCCTAACACTGGAATATGGAGTGGGAATGCCGTCTATTTCCCCTTGACAACCAAGCTTTCTCCTGCCTTCTGTGAGCCCCGCTGCCTACATTCTGTGTGGCGGGATCTGAGCCTGTGAGTTGACCTCAGAGCTCCTTAAGATGCTCTCTAGATGGTCCTGTCCTCCATTTCTGAGCTTTCACTAGAGGGCAAGCAGACCTGGAAGTGCAGATGTGCCAGGCCGGTGGAGCTGGGCAGTCACAGGTAAACTTCTACCACACCTGCCCAGGTGGAGGCAGCCACACCCCCAGCTGAACCCAAGGCTGGGAGGCACTGCCATGCCCACAGAGACTGGCCAGAGCGCTCCAACCAGATGCCGCTGCCCCCACAGACTGCCCATACTTGGTGGCAGGTTGACAGGTGTGTCAGCAGTGCTCCAACAGCATCTGCCCCTCCACGCCGGAGACATTCCAGCCAGATACGAAGACGAGGGGCACAGTTGCCTCTGAAGATCCAGGGACTGTCTGTCTTGAGCTGGGCTGCACAGCTGGAGTGTGGAGCCCCTCCCCGCTCTCCCAGGGTGGGCACTGAGGGCGTCAACAGGAGTGGGAGCCCCAAGCTGGCCTCTCACTGACCATGGGTGGTGGCCCATTCCTCCAGCCTCTTGTATGTGTCTCATAAACGGGTCTCCCAAGGTCTCCAGCACCACGGTTGCGAGGTCATCTCATTCTTGGGGCTTGGACTGGAAGGGCACTGTGCTCCCTAAGGCCACATGGGGTTGGGGCCCTGCACCCTGAGAAGGGGCCACCTGGACCGTGGGCAGAGACCGACCCATAGCAAGGCCTGGGAAGCAGTTTTAGGAGAAACAGGAAGAGGAAGTTGGGGATGGGCAAAGACCGAGGATGGTGTGGCTGCAAATTCTAAATGCACACAGGAAGAACATGTCAGTGTGTTCTGTGTGGCCGCCCCAGGATGGGGCAGGGTGAGGGGACGAAAAGACCAAGGAAGCATGTGCCGGGCTGCTGTTCCAGTGGAGCACCTGGAGCATCCGTGAGCCCCCCTCACTGGCAGAGCGAAAGTGGGGCTGGGGGCTGTCAGGGATGCTTGCAGTGGGATCAGGGCTTGGTCTGCGAGGATTCCCCGGCCTTTCACTTTGAAGGAGGGTCTGCTTGGGACAGCAAACAGGCTAGCAGGGGAATGCTCACATCTCACCCACCCGCCCACAGACAGCCCAGTTTTCAGTGCACGTGCCCACAGGAGGGTGCGAGTCCTCTAGTTCATCTGTTAGAGAGGCACCGCCAGCCTCACCCTCAGCAAGACACCTACCATTGGTGAACCGTCACTCAGTCTCCTTGTCCTTGGAGTCCCGGAGGTGCCTGCCTCCCTCACAACCCTGTGTTTTTGAGGGCTGGTGCTGACCAAGTGGGATGTCTAGGAAAGGGTCTGGCAGGGTGGGAAGATGCCCCTGGCTGGCCAGGTGCCCACCCAGCCCTGCTTCTCTGACAGCCAAATTCCACGCGGGCTGCAGGGCTTGTTCCAAGGCCCCAGCTGCTCCACACTTCGGGCTGGCAGAAGGCGAAGGGCACTTCGTGCCCAGCATCACCCCTGCCCAGGGCCCACTTGGGAGGTGCAGACCCAGTCCTGAGCCGCACGCCCCCCCAATGCTGTCTGTCTGTGTCTGCTCTCTGCCGCCCAGCTTGGGGTCTGCACCACGCTGCGGCAGCTGCCCTCCTGCCTCCCGCTCCCCGGAACATGCCCATTCTGCTTTTCCATCCTGCCCTTGCTGTTGTTCGTTGTCTGGGCGGGGAGGTGGAGGGGCCTGGGGGAGCCCAGGCCCAGCTCCCCGTGTCTGTGCTTGTGTCGAAGCCCTCCCCACCTCCTGGGGCTCCACGTGGCCCGAGAGGTCCCCGCCATCCCCCTGCAGCCTCCCCGATGGGCGGTTTTGGGGGAGAAATTTTTCTTTGTTTCTCTGCCCAGAAACAACGTTCAGCCTCGTACCGGGTGGCCACGTTTCGGGGGTTGTGACTTCCCTGGTTGTGTTGGGTTTCATTTTCTCCAGGCATCGTTGCCGTGCCTCCTCACCTCACCTCTCTTCTCTCCCGCTCTCTCCTCCTCCACAGATGCCACACGCTGGCAGCTCTGACCAGCCCCACCCCTCCATACAACAAGGTTTGCACGTACCACACCCCAGCAGCCAGTCAGGGCCTCCATTACATCACAGTGGGGCTCCTCCTCCTCCTCCTTCCCAGCCTCCCCGGCAGCCGCCACAGGCCGCTCCCAGCAGCCATCCACACAGCGACCTGACCTTTAACCCCTCCTCAGCCTTAGAGGGTCAGGCCGGAGCGCAGGGAGCGTCCGACATGCCGGAGCCTTCGCTGGATGTAAGTTGGGGTCGCCACTCGCCTTGGCCTGGGGCTAGGCCTGGCGCCGGGACCTGCCCGAAAGAAGGGGTGGGTGTGAGGGCTCGAGGCCCCGAGGGGAGGAGGTGGGTGGGCGGTGGGAGGGCTTCAGCCAGACCTGGCTCCAGACCAGGAAGCCCCATGATGGGGAAGTGTCACCACTGAGGGTCCCCACCCTTCTGGCTCCTGTCCCCCAGTCCCTTGGCCATAGCCCTGAACCCCAGCCCTGACCCACCTTCTGACCCAAGCCCTGCAGGGTCCCTCGCGCAGCATAGGAGGGTCCCTGCCTTCCCCTGATGGTGAGCTTGCGGTGTCTGTGTCTGCCTCTGGCCCGGGCAGGGAGGGCTGGAGGGAGAGGCCGTCTGTCTGCCTCGCTGGTGTGTGTCTGTCTCCGGTTTTCTTGTCCGCGTGTTGTCCATGCCCTGCTTCCGCTTGCTCCATCGCTCACTCCGAGAGGCCCCCATGTGGGTGACAGAAGGTGGGGGCAGAGAGGCAGCCTTGGGTCACAGCCAGGGGCTGCAGGCCAGCATGGACAGCAGAGGTGCCAGGGCTCCTACCCTGAGGTCTGGAAGATGGTGGGGGTCACCCTGGATGATGGGGCTGGGCTGCTGGACGGGGCTGGTGGGATGGGACCAAGCACCGGCCCCGCCCATGCCTACCACAGAGCTGGTGCCAGACTCCGGGAGGAGGCTGTTCTTCACCCCCAGCCCTGCTCTGTCAGCCTCTGCCCCAGCACCATCAGAGGAGCTCTGTGCTAGCTAGGACTCACTCACTGTGCAGCCATCTCAGGTCCTTGCCCAGTGTTCCCCCTCAGACCAGGCCAGTGGGGCTGCTTTTAGATGCATAAGGCTCCCCATGTGACAGACTCCAAGGATATCTCAGTAGAGGGTAGGGACAGTCTGCAGCCCCTCCGGGGCCACAGGGAAGGATGGCTGCCAGCCAGCCACAGGCTCACCAAGGAGTGACGAGCCCTTGAGAGAGGGATGGTGGGTAGGGGGGTGCAGGAACCACTTGCCTTCCCGCCTTCCCACCAGCCCACCTCCTTGTGCTTACACGTGAAGCATGTGATTTCAGCTGGGAGGCCCAAGTGACCTGCCATGGGGCCTTCCCAGC
Source organism: Hylobates moloch (assembly GCF_009828535.3). Lineage (NCBI taxonomy): Eukaryota > Metazoa > Chordata > Mammalia > Primates > Hylobatidae > Hylobates > Hylobates moloch. The sequence goes on from NW_026652278.1 coordinate 73,860,618, forward strand.
TTAGGGCTGAAGTCCATGCCTGAAAAGGGTCAGCCCTGCTCAGGCCTTAGCTGGTGGGCTGCGGGTCCCGATCCCGAGGCTTGAAATGAGCATGGGGGTGCCCCACACTCGGTGCAGTGGCCGGGGTGTGTGTGGGGATACCTGGCAGGCCCAGGCCCAAGGCTGTTCTCTTCCCCTTTTTTTGGCTAGGGTCCTGAGAGGCAGGCGGAGGGGGACGGGCCAGGGCGCCCCTGCATTCCTCACCCGGGGCGTGCCTCTCAGGCACACTTCATCTGAACTTCGTTACTCCTTCTTTTCCAGCTCCTTCCCGAACTCACAAATCCTGACGAGCTCCTGTCTTATCTGGACCCCCCCGACCTGCCGAGCAATAGTAACGATGACCTCCTGTCTCTATTTGAGAACAACTGAGGGCCACCCGGTCGGGGCCATCCCTTCACACTCTGCGTCCTACCCCACCTACCCAACACACTTTTCCACCTGGGAGCCTGTGCCCTCAGACCGCCCCGCACCAGAGCCACGGGCTGTGGGGCGGGGAGCCCTCCCCCGCTGCAGCCCTCTCAGAACAGAGGGGTAGGGAGGGTGCGCCGGGAAGGCTGTGTGGGTCTGGAGCCCACGTCCCGCCTGCACACCCTGGACTTGGGCCCATGCCCAGCGCAGGCCTGAAGACCACCCTCCCGAGAGGAACCAGCCCGGTAAGAGGGCACACGCCGATGCGGCTTCCCGGTCCCTCCGCGTGTGCCGATTCCAGATGACCTTCCAGTGTCCCCAAGGTTCTTCCATCTTCTAGACTGTAACCCTGCCTCCCTGCTTTCTGGTCCAGAGCCTCCCTCCAGTGACTGTGGAGCCTGAGAAGGCCCCCGGGCCCCAGCATGGGCCCCGAGCCTTGGAGGAGCACTGGCAGTTGGTGGCAGTGAGACCAGCCCGCCCACCACCACCCACCACAGAAAAGCACAAACCTCTAGGAAAGACAACGTCTCTCGGGGGCCAGGGGTCATCGGTTTGACCCCTGACCTGTAAGCCAAGATACCCCGTAAACACACTCTCAGAAAGCAGAGAAAAAGGACAAGATTCTGTGTTTGAGAGGGGGTCTGCCATTCCTGCTTGGGGACTGGTGGGAAAGAGGGCCAGGACATCTTCTGAGCCAGGACGTCTCTGAGGCTCCACCTCCAAGCTCAGACAGGGCCCAGGCTTGGGGAACAGAGAGAGCAGGTGTGCACCCAACCAAAGTGATTGTGCCCTTGGTTGGGGGGGCGCGGGCATACAACCTATCAGAATCAAACAGGAGCGGCAACTTCTAACTTTGCTCCAAGCCACTCTCTTTTTAAACAGCAACAATTTAAAGCTATGAAGTCACCTGGAGAAAAAGAACGTTGCGCTTGGACAGCAAGCAAACCATTTCTCTCCGTCTGTTCTGTTTTTCTCCTAGTCCCTCTTCTGCCACCTCTCCAAGACTTCCTTGGGACACCCACTTCCCTCTGTGTCCTAGTTCTCTTTGTCCAATCAGATGGCAAGGGCCGTGCGTGGAAAGGCCGGGGAGGTGCAGAAACCGGAGCCCAGGGCAATGGTGTCTGTCCAGCCCCTCCCTCTGTCCCTGTGCTCCAAGCTGCCCCCGGCTGCAGCCCAGGCCATGGCCATGTGCACCAGTATGTACCTGCAGGCATGGGGGGGAGGGGGGCGTGTGCCCCAGACACTGCCCTTGGCTGCCAGCCTCCCCTGCCTGCACTCCTCCACCATCACAATCTCACCCCACACTCCTGCTCACTCAAGCAAAAGCAGCCTCTGGCCTTCCCTCCACCGCTTTGCTCCATCTGGCTTACCATTCTCCAGGGCCTCCTGGGGAGCCTGTCCTGTGTTCACTTTGTTTCAGGCTGGTCTGTGCCCCGTGAGCCACATGGCCTAGGGTAGTGCCAGGTTGTCCCGTCACTGGGGTCCCGTCTGTAAATTCTTTACGCCCTTCCTAGCTGCTGCCTGGGGCCCTTTCCTGCTCTCCCGTCCGCTGTGGGTGGTCCCCAGCACTCCTCTGTGGGTTTTACCGGAAAGGTGGCCCCAGCTGTTGACTTCCAGTCACTGTCCCAGACGGCACAAGGTTTTCTGTAGGAAAGCTGCCATTGCCCCAGCCCCTTTTTTTCCTTTGTCCCGTTGTCGTCGAGGTTTTTTCAAATAGCGTGTTGTTCAGTATGCAAATCAATTATTTTAAGAATCGCTTTTGTAAATATCTTTGTGAATATTTTAGTATCGTCTTTGATAATATTCAGCATTTTCATGACCTGGTTATAGCCTTTGCTGGTGTTTTTAAAATACCTAGACTCAATGACAAAGACCGAGTCTTCTTTTTTTTTTAAACAAAAACAAACAAAGCAACCAGGGCTATTTGTACAGTTGAAGGGGCGAACAGAATGGGCGGCTGTGCTGGGAGTTGGAAGACCGGGCAGCCGGCTATTTAGAGCCATCCCTCAGTCAGCTGGCAGGGACAAGCCAACGCCAGGTAGCATATGGCCACCCTTGCCCAGTGTCTGTGGCCTGGCAAGTGGCCACGCCCTGTGTCAGACCATCTGGAAATTAAGCTCCAGACAGACTTACAGATGCCTTCCTTAGGAGTTCTTGCTTCTTGCCTTGATACTTTGCCCCAGAAAGGCCTGGGATTCATTCTGGTTCTTATCAGGGTGTGTCCACACTCTGCTCACAGGTGGATCCACAGCTTTCCAGTGCAGAGAGTCGAGATGCTCCCTGCAGCCCAGGCCCCGGGCACCTCCTGCAACTATCCCTGGGCTCAGCACCTGAGGCGGATTTCCTGGGTCCCCTCTCCAGCAAGCCTCCACCAGCAAGCTCGGCCCAGAGCTTCCCTTCCGGCCGGCTCTGAACCATGCGTGGTGCCTACAGCCTGCAGTCTGGAGACAAGCTCTTCCGGAGTGCTCTGGGAGCCAGGCCAGGGTGTGAGGGAGGTGCAGAGGCACCTGGGGCGGGAGCAAGCCCCAGGTTGTGACAGGTGCAGGTAGACAACGCCCATAAGCAGAGATGGTCCTGAACTCTGGAGAGATCCTTCCCTGATCCTTTCGGACGACTACTCGGAGCCATAAGTAACCTCAGCAAAAACGAGGCCTCTGCAAGCCACTTTTCCATGCCAAGCATCCACCTGGCCCATAGGCATGTTTCTGCCGCCACTCTGCAAGATGGACAGGGAGCCAGCAGGCAGGCGGAAAGGGCCAAGTACAGGCAATCACCCCCATCTTCTTGGTTTGAAGCTTTATCCATGTATCATGTTCCCTGTAGCCATTTTATTTTTTAAGAAACTGCTAATACTTTCTCCCTAATGGAAGCCCTGACCCCCCAGAGAGCTACAGGTCTGCTCCCGACGGGCCTTGGGCCTGACCCGTCCACACAGGGCCATGTCAACAGCAGCGACTCAAGGGACGTGTGTACATATGTAAATGAGAAATAGAGACGTGTCAACAGATGCATTCATTTCTCTTGGAATGTGTATTGTTTTTATTTTGCGAAACAAAACAAAAAAAGCTTGGAACTCCATCACATGGAAAAACTAGATCCTGTTGGTTATAGCATTTGTGAGTTCTCCACGTCTGTCTCTCTCGCTCATGTAATATACTCTGACCCTGAGTGGAAAGGGGTTTTTGTTCTGTTTTTATTTTACCTACATGTACTATTTAGCTTCAGTGTACTAGTCCTGCCACCTGTGTATTTTTAGGGTGCTATGGAAATAATGAAAAGAAACGGGGATTTCAGAAGAAAATTGTAACCAAATTCATACTTTGTATAATTTTTGATATCATGATCACAGGTGATTCACACGTACACACATAAACACACCCACCAGTGCAGCCTGAAGTAACTCCCACAGAAACCATCATCGTCTTTGTACATCGTATGTACAATGCAATCATTTCATACTTTAAACTGGTCAAAAAACTAATTGTGATTTCTAGTCTTGCAAAGCTGTATGTAGTTAGATGATGTGACAACCTCTAATATTTATCTAATAAATATGTATTCAGATGAAACCTGTATATTAGGTGTTCATGTGGTTATTTTGTATTTAAAGATCAAATTATTTGACTATTGCTAGACATTTCTATACTCTGTTGTAACACTGAGGTATCTCATTTGCCCATGTTAATTTTTTTCTAAATAAATTGACAAAAATGAAGGTTTGGCGAATTAGCTATTTTGTGGATGTTAAGGAGTGGTTTGGGTGTTTTTGCTTTTGTTTTAAACCACACCCCCCACCCTGTTACCCTCTGCACACACAAAAAAGAAAGGCAGGTGGTTTGGGTATTGAGTTGGAAGAACCCCTGTCCGTGGGGGTCCCTGGAACCAGTCCCTGATGGGGCAAGTGCAGTGTGTGGCTGGATGGTTGGGGGAGTTGGGGTGGCTGAATGGGGCCAGGTGGCTGCAGGGTGCTAGGGGCCCCTGTGGCATGTGACTCAGAGTGTCCAACAGTGTCCCATCTTTGATGGTCTCTTGTGGATTATGCTGGGTTTAAGTAGCAGGAACCTATTCGTATTAAGCCACAGAGGGTGCTGTTCAGAGCACACAGGAGTGTGGCTTCAATGGAGAGTGAGTGTTCACTGCAGCCATGCTCCCTGCTGGTATCTCAGCATCCCTGGCCTCCACCTCTCGGTACACCTGCCCCTCCCCTCCTAGGGAAGCTTGGGTTTTCCCTCCTCCGTGAGCATGCTTTACATGGGGTGCTGTCTCACGATGGCCCCTGCCCAGGCCATGGTTCTAACCATCCTTCCAGCCTCGGCACCAACACAAGCTGACAGCACTTCATGTGTCTCCAATTGAAGTTTTAGGAACATGCATCTGACAGCGGTGTGGGGGAGGCTGCAGGGTGCTGCCTGTAGGGGACTTGGTGCCTAGAAGCCCCCTGCTCCTGGCGCCTCTCCAAAGTGGCTGGAGTTTCTCCTTTTGGAGGGAGGTGGAAGGTGAGGAGGAGAAAAGATTTACATTAAATAATGGAACACCCACCGGCCACCTTCTGCCATCATCGCCAGGACAGGCTGACTCTTTCTCTGAACAGACACCCCTCCAAGAGGAGGGTGGTTAGTTAGCTTGAGGGAGAGCTTCCCGAAGGAGACATGCCCAGCTCTCTGTGCCTTAGAGTAAGTAGTGTGGTGGAGCTGGACCAGCACTTTAATAAAACAAATGAGAATACAGTAGAAAATATCAGGAGTGTGCCCTACAAAGTAAAGGGTAGCATTGTATCAAGAAAGTTTTGTTGCATGTGTGTGTGTGTGTGTGTGTGTGTGTGTGTGTGTGTGTGTGTGTGTGTCTGCTGAGTCATGATGTTATTATTTGTGGGTTGTGGTTGAAAACAAAAAGTTTGAATGCCATTGACTTAAAGGCAGGAAGTGGGCAGGGGAGCAGGGAGAGGGAGGAAGGGCAATGTGCTCCCCTAACTTCATGATAATAAGCAAACCTTCCTGGCATTTCAGCTGGAGACTCTGAACCTGGGATACAGGCCTGTGGCTGCCCCACAAGGCTGCATGGAGACTGGCAGGCCCCATCTCAGCTAACTCCTCCCCAGATGGGTGACTTCCTTCTGTGAGCCTAACCCTGGGACCAGAAACATCCACCTAAAAAGCCCAGCGGGGGGCCTGGCTTGGGACAGTTCAGAGCTCAGCCTTCCAGCATGTGGGGCCACACACTGTGGATCATCTTACGTCTCTTCTTCCTCTAGCCCACTGCAAAAAGTCTCCACCCTGAATCCACTGACTGTCTACTGTCTTCATGTAAGGCCATGGGGTGCTATTGGGGAAAGTCACTCAGCCCCACCGGTTGATGCCAGGACACATTGGGGTCTCCAGCCTCACTGAGTGCTAAGGGCACCCAATGTTTAATGGCCCCCCATTTCCCTTGTCCTCTGCTCCAGCCTCCTGCTAACCACGCCAACCTCACTCTAAGCAGGCTACCCTACCCTCACCCAGCTCCCCACTGTCCCTGCTGCTACCCACAAACCTATCTCCATCCACCCTGGCCATATCTTTTTCCACCCAGGCCCAGAGGATGTGGTGTCCCTTCCCCAGTTGGGGCCACCCCTCCCCCAGCCCCTGACACCATCACCCCCTTCTCTTCTACAAGGAGTCTCATTCTATCAGCCCGCTAATCCTCCCCATACCTCTGCCTCCCGCCTCCCCGGGTTTAGTGGCCCAGGCTCTGGCATCGCAAGGTTCGGCTTGGTCTGGGCTCCACCCCTTGATGGCCAGTCTCTGCTCCTTCCCACGCAGGCTTCTCAGCCACAAAGCTGCCGGTGCTCACTCTTTTTCTCTGTCACCCTTCATATGCCTGGTTCATGCCCCACCAGTTCTCTGACACTTCTCCTGCAAGCTCACCGATGACCACTTGGTTGCTGATCCACGCTGCTTTCTGAGACTGGACCTCACAGCTGCACTTGACAGTTGCCGTTTCTTCCTTGAAGCTCTCTTCTCTTGGTGCTATGGTTTGAATGCTTGTCCCCACCCCCACAACTCATGGTGAAACTTAATCCCCGGTGTAACAGTACTAAGAGGTAGGCCCTTGGGTCATAAGGGCTCTGCCTTCATGAATGGATTGATGGATTAATGAGTCGGTGGATTCATGGGTTATCATGGGAGTAGGTCTGTTATAAAAGCCAACTTGGCACACTCTTGCCCTCCTCACCACATGATGCCTTCTGCCATGCTACGATGCACCATGAGGCCCTCAGCAGATGCAGCCACCCAATCTTGAACTTCCCAGCCTCCAGAAGCATGAGCTAAATAAACCGCTTTTCTTTATAAATTACTCAGTCTCTAGTATTCTGTTAGAGCAACAGAAAAGAGAGGAAGACACTTGAATCCATGACAATTTCCTCTTTCATCTGTTTAGTTCTCCTGACATCCCTCTGGTTGTGCCTTCCTTGTCTTCTCCACAGGTTCCTATGGTAACTAGGTACTTGTGGTGCTTCATCAGGATCTTCTTCACCGACTGGCCCACCCATCCTGCCACTGCTATGGGTGTTGGCTGCCAACAGCCTAGAACGTGCCCCTTTATCAGAGAATTTCCCTCAGCACACAGAAACCTCCATGCCTGACAGGTTACCTGCTCCCTATCCCCACACATGCACCCCTACCAGGCAGCCCACAGCCAAAATTGACTGACACAAGTAATAAAAGACCTCTTTGCTGGGGCATGATCAGTGCTCTCAAATCCTCCCTGTGGGTCAGGTCAGGGCTAGATTTTACCTGAGGCCACATGCTAACTCCACTCTCTCCCCTTCCTTGTTCTGCCTGCCTCCCTCATAGGCTTCTCCCAAGATCACTCCCTCAATAAATCATGGAACCTGCATGCCTGTCCTAGGCTCTGCTCCTAACCAGATGGAAGACAGTGGGTGCTGGGAGTGGGTCTGGGAGGCAGGCTCTGAGGTTAGGATGCTGGAGAGGTACCACTGACCAGATGACAATGAGGACCCACCACTAGTGACAGGAATTGGGTAGCAGTGTGCACCTGTGGTGAATGGGGATGGGACACAGGTGAAGGAGCTACACAGCTGCAGCAATGTATCTGGCATCTGACAGATATGGGCAAAGAATAACTATTAAGACTATGGACTTGCTAAATGTGGCTATTGCTAAATGTCACCAATGCATTGAAGAAAGGAAATTACAGTTACAGATATCTTTTTTTTTTTTTTTTTTTTTTTGAGACGGAGTCTTGCTCTGTCACCCAGGCTGGAGTGCAGTGGCGCAATCTCGGCTCACTGCAAGCTCTGCCTCCCGGGTTCACGCCATTCTCCTGCCTCAGCCTCTCCTAGTAGTTGGGACCACAGGCGCCCGCTACCATGCCCGGCTAATTTTTTTGTGTATTTTTAGTAGAGACGGGGTTTCACCGTGGTCTCGATCTCCTGACCTCGTGATCCGCCCGCCTCGGCCTCCCAAAGTGCTGGGATTACAAGCGTGAGCCACAGTTACAGATATCTTAATTGACAATTTAGAGTGTGAGCATCAGAGGAAACCTCTTGGCAGGAAGCATTGGAAAGCGCCTACCTTCTGCAGCCAGAGGGCAGATGCAGTGACAATCAGGCAGAGGACTAATTGGAAAAGCAGCAGAACTTGAGTAAAGGCTGAATTCTCCATCAAGGGAGGTCTCCTATACCCAAGTCAGGCCCCTGGTAGGGAAGGAGACATCAAGACTTGGGATGAGGACTGTCACACCAATGCCTCTCTCAAAAAATGTTTATTATGACTAGCTGACAGAGAAGGGAAATTCTTGAGTTTGGGTCACAGATGGGTTGACTTGGCCTGTGGGTATAAGCCAAAAATGGACTGAGCCTGCACTACAGTGCCACCCAAGGGTGGCCCTGAAAGATAGTGGTGAGAGAAAATCCTTCCAATAGGCAGAGATTTTGCCAAAGCACCTGGTCATCTCATGGCAAGAGAAGAGACCTGAAATAAGGATATACTCGTACTCATGGGCAGTGGTGAATGGCTTAGCTCTTTATTGGTCAGGGGCCTGGGAAAAACAAGACTGGACTATCAGAGACAAAAAGGACTGGGAAAGATGCCTGTGGATCTCTGAGAGTGGCAAAAAGTACAAAGATAACGTATCACATTTCAATACACACCAAAGGGCATCCATTGCAGAAGCAACAGCAAACAACCAAGTGAGCAGGGTGACTCGGCCAGTCGACATCAGCCAGTCTCTGTCCTCACTCGTCATCCTCCAACCAGTCCTTGCACCATATGGGCTCAGAACAGAGTGCCATGGTGACAATGACGAAGTTATATATAACCCTAACAGCCTTAGCTTCCTCTCCCCAAGGCTGATCTAGCTACTGTCACTGCTGAATGCCCAACCTGTCATCAACAGAGACCCAAGCTGAGCCCCTGATACAATAACATTCCAGGATGAGACCAACTAGCCACTTGGTGACAAGTTGATTACGTAGGACCCCTTCCCTCATGGGAAGGACAGTGATTTGCCCAGACAGGAGGGATGTGTATTCTAGGTATGAATTCACTTCTCCTTCCAATGGAGCCTTAGGCCATTGACACTATGGCTCACTAAGAGTCTGATTCACTGACGTGGGCCCTCAGTTGACATCACTGCAGACTAAGAGAGCTGAGTCACCATGAGTGCTGCATGGCAGTGGGCACACGACTGTGAGATCCACTGGTCCTTACACATTTCGCACCATCTAGAATCTGCCAGTCTATAGAGGATAGAGTTGCCTCTTAAAGACACAGCTGAGGTACCAACCGGGAGGCAATACCTCATCAGTGTGAAGGATATGGGGTGCTATCCTTCAGGTTGTCCTATACATCCTAAATCAATGACCCCCCATTCCCAACAATAGGCAGATGAAATGAACTTAATGTGAGAAGTGACTGGATCTGAACAGTGCAAGGGGTGGGCTGTAGTAGACTCTGTGGCACCCTGCCCAAATCCCTTCTGTGGGGCAATGCACCCCTCCCCTGGCTGCCATGAGTGTTGGCTCTTCACAGCTTACAGCCCACAGCCCCCTTTCTCTGAAGAATTGCCCCAGAGGTGACCAGAGCTGTCTCACCTGGGAAGTTCCACCCTCTGGATGTGGCCCACAAAAAAATGGCTAATCTAGAGTACAAAGTGCCTGCCCTCTTGCCTTAAGGATCTGGCTTATGCTCCAAAGTCTTTGCTCCATGATCCAGCCAAGGGTAGCCTTTCCCCAAGCCCCTCTCATTGTTCATCTCTTCCCCCTCCTTACTCTGCTTCTCTCACTCTTACAGATTGTTTCTGGATAGCAGTACCTTTAGTGAATAAATCAGCTTCACCTGGCTGCAAAAAAGTATTTGCTCAACAAAACAGAACCAAAAGCTGCTGCTGAGTGCTAATAATGCAAGGGCACAAGTATGGGCAGGTAGCTGAGAGAAGCAGAGAGTGTGACAACTAGAGAGCACTGATTGTGACCAAGGGGCATCTGCTTCTCTGGGTGTTTGTTGCCAGGTGAGAATGCAGACCCAGCTGTTGCTAGACCTTCTGATTTTCCAAGAGAATCTAGAAATGCAGGTTTTAAAAAAAAGTTGCAAATAAGCAAACAAAAATGTGTACAGACATCTATGGCCTAAATAAAGTCCAGGTGTGAGCTGCATCTGCCTCAATGGTCCCCAGTCCCTGACCTCTGACCCAGGGCCAAATGCTGGTTTAAGTGGCAGGACTGAAATGCAGCCCAGCCCCATGAGACTCTGGAGCTTAACCACCAAGTTCTACACCTCTAGATTAGCTGGAGAGACCAGTCCCTGCCCAAAGCAGAGGTACCCATGGTCTGCAGATCCCAAGACCGGACCCATCTGCCACCATCCCCAGCCCTGAACATACTGTCTTTGGCCACCATAACACACTACCCTGTTCTCACGCCCATATCTTTGCCAATGTCTGCCCCTCCTCCTGGAATGCCACTCTAGACTTTTGGGAATGCCTGCGCACCCTTATCCTCCTTCCCTGGAAACTGCCACCTGCCGCTGCAGAAGGGCAGATATGTTTGACCCACATGACCAAACTCCCCTTGACCTCAGCCCATTAGACCAGGAGGGACACGTGTCGCGAAGGACTAGCTGGCCAGTGACCAATCATGTTACCCCTGCCTCAGTCAAGAATCTGACCTGAGGCACAAAGATTGCAGGTGCCACTGTGGCCCTGGCTGGATCTAAGGCCTGACCTGCCTTCTGAACTCTTCCCCTGCTCTCAGCAGATCTCTGTTACTAGGCTCAGTCTTTGCCTTTGACTTTTTCCCTCCCCTCCAGGCTGCATGATTTCCCTTTTTCTTTTTATTACTTTGCTTATATCAAAAGTTAAGTCGTCTGTCAACCTTGTCATGAGAACAAAAGAAGCTTTCTAGCTTTTAACTAAAAGGATGTCAGTTAACAACGGAAATATATGTCAAACAGAAACAGGGTCTCAGCTTTGTGGTCTTGAGAACCCTCTCTTCCTATTACCACTGCTTATTATCCAGGACCTGGCATCTTCCCTTTGTCACCCAGGGCCCGGTGTCTTCCCCTTACCACCCAGGACCTAATAGTCTTCCCTGGAGCTAGCGTCTTCCCTGAGAGGCAAGACAGACCAGCTCAGCCAGAGCGCTGGTAACATCACGGAGACGGCAGGCCCCATCTTTGGCAGCTCCCCAGACTCTCTGTGGTTTGGTTTTGTAGCCTGACACTCGAGGTGGCTCACAACTTCCTTCTGGAGTGAACATTTAACATCTTGCCTGCCCATCACCCCTCCCTTCTTCAGGGAACCGTACTCGCTTCCTTTTGAGCATCACTCTGCCCCTCTTACTGCCCCTCTCTGATATGTGAGACAGGCCATGCTGCTGTAATAAACACTGAACTATCAGTGGCTCAAGACAATGCCCATGTCACAGCCCAATGTGGGTGCCCCTGGTTGGACGCTCTCTATGTGGTCATTCACTAACCCAGGCCCTTCTCATCTGGTAGCTCTGCTCTCCTTAAAATGTTCTGCATTCAGCTGGCAGATGAGGAAAACCAAAGGAGTATCCCATAGAGAGTAAGTTTATGGGCCAGGCCCACAATTATTGGCTAGTGTTCAATCTCATGACTGTGATTGACCTACAATTTCAGTAAGCTACACCTAACTACAAAGGTAGCAGGGAGGGTCTTCAGAGAGAAGGCAAAGATCCAGGGAAAGGCACTCCAGCTATGTGCCTAGACAGGAGATAAGAGTCCTAAGGAAGGGTTCTGTTTGGTCCAGCTGGGTTCTGTGTCCATTCCCTGGCCTGGTCATTTTGAACTGGAAGGCAGAGTTGTATCAGCTCCCATGGATTCAAATAAACATTTAGACAGTGTATCAGTTAGGTTTTGCCACAGAACAAACAGCTATTTATTATTAATGGCCTAAAACAACCATTCATTTTTGCCTCTGAGACTGTGGGTTGAGTGAGAAGTTCTGTCGACTGGGCCAGGCTCGTATGATCTCAGTTGGGCTCACTCACGTGTCTGCGGCCAGCAGGCAGGCTAGTTTAGAATGGCCTCACTTGCATATTTGGTAGCTGGCCTGCAGTTAACTGGAGTGACACGGCAACCAAGCCATCTGTCTCTCATCACCCATCAGGCTCCCTGGGCTTGTTCAAATGGTCGGCTCAGGATTGTACTGCATCACTTCGGCCTCATTTCATTGGTCAAAACAAGTCCCAAGACGAGCCGAGATTCAAGGCCTGGGAAAACAGACTTCTCCTCTTGATAGGGACAGCTACAACATCACATTGCAAGGAGCCGTGAATAACAGAAAGAAAATTGCAGGGTAGACAATTGCGACCTACCACAGCCAGTCTCTGCCATATCATCCCCTGGTAGCCAACGCAGCCCTGCCTTCCAGTCCACAGTGACTGGTCTGCGGATCCAGGCACCGATCAGAATCCTTCCCTAGCAGTTTCCATCCTGGTGCTAGCATATCCCAGTCACACCTGTGTCTTCCTCAGTTACATGAGCCAGTGAATCCCCTTTCAAAGAGACCCACATTTGACTTGGGTCTCTACTAGGCACTGCTTAAGCCTCTGGAGAAACATCTGACAAATGCAACCCCTTACTGTTTGGTTGACCCACGACTAAGGTGCACTTGATGCACTGATGGACGCAGGATAGATTCACGAAAGGGCCATGAGAGAGATATGGACACCAACAGGGCTAGTGGCAACTGGCCCTTCTCCCAGCCGGGCCATGCTACTCCAAGGAGAGGCGTGAGTTGCCTGGTGTCCACCTGGGGACTCAGAGGCTCCAGGGTCAAACTAAGTATGGTGAGGGACTGGAACCACATCACCCATCCCAGGGATGATGGTGATGGGGACCCAGAATCCTGAGCATTTTGGGGGCCCCTGCCCCCTTAGAATGCATGCTCAGAAGATTCCACTGTGGCTGGACAGAGTGAGACCACCAGTTAATTGTCAGTCAGGGAGGTTTGGGTGCCAGCAACAGAAGCCTATTTTGATCACCTTAAGGGAAGGAGAAAGGGTATTTGTTGGTAGGATGTAAGTGAGTGGAAAGGTGGAGGGAAGAATGGAAAATAAGCTCAGAACAGACAGGAGCCTGCCCTAGACAGGCTTGTCAGCAGGAACTGGTGGCCTTATCTGGCACTGATATAGGCAAGAATGAACTAATTCCACCTTTTCCCCCCGTCTAGGTGTCACCTCCTGCCAGGGAGCATCCGGTTGGTCAAGCTGAGGTCATAGACACACTGCCCCCACCGCACAGACCTTTTCTTCACTAGTGGTAAGAGAAAAGGGTCTGCTGGAAGGTGCCTCGGGGCCCCTTTAGTTTATTCCAGGGATTAGCAAACTACAATTTTGGGGTCCAAATCCAGCCAGGCTCCTGTTCTTATGCCCCTGATCTAAGAATAGATTTTATATTTTTAAGTGATTACATTTTAAATGATTGTATAAGTACCTACATCACAGCCTCAATTTTGTCTCTTGGTCCACAAAACCTAAAGTATTAACTATCTGGCCCTTTAAGAAAAGGTGTATAGACCCCTGGCTTATACAGTAGGGCTCAGTCACCTGGGTACATTGATCCAGGAAGACAGGAAGGGCAGCCAGACATGGTGAAGACCATGTGAGTCTGTGTGTGTATATCTGTGTGTGTCTCCGAGTGCATATCTGTGTGTCTGTGTGTATGTTTCTGTATGTGTGTCTGTGTCTCTATGTGTGTCTGTGTGTGTCAGCAGGGCTCCCTTGTTTCTGTATCTGCGTGTGTATGTGTCTCTGTGTGTGTCTGTGAGTCTCTGTGGGTGTATCTTTATGTGTCTGTGTGTGTGTTTGTATTTGTATGTCTGTGTGTATCTGTTTCTTTGTCCGTGTCTCTGCACGTATCTCTGTGTGTGTCTGCTTCTCTGTGTGTGTGTCTGTGTATGTGTGTCTGTGTCTCCATGTGTCTGTGTGTGTCTATGTGTGTGTCTGTGTGACCGTGTGTGTGTCTGTGTATATATGTGTGTGTCTGTGTTTTCTGTGTGTGTCTGTGTGTCTGTCTCTCTGTGTGTCTGTGTCTGTTTCTGTGTGTCTTTGTGTCCATGTGTTTGTGTGTCTGTGCGTGTCTCTCTGTGTGTCTGTGTGTTTCTGTATCTGTGTGTCTGTGTCTATGTGTGTGTCTGTGTGTGTCAGCAGGGCTCCCTGTGTGTGTCTCTGTGTGTATGTCTCTATGCATGTCTGTGTGTGTGTCTCTATGTGTGTGTCTGTGTGTCTGTGTGTGTGTATATGTGTGTGTCTGTGTTTTCTGTGTGTGTCTGTGTGTCTGTGTTTCTGTATCTGTGTGGTGTTTCTGTGTGTGTC